>NC_086129.1:12929303-13529303 GCF_963921235.1 Mobula hypostoma | reverse complement strand
TCCGCCTAGTCCAGCAGAGCTGGCTTTGCATGCTGGGACAGATACGTTCCTATCTCACCGGGGTGTGAGGCCTACGACCTACCCTCACCTGGTTTAACCCACCTTTCAAAGTGGTGTACTGGGGTTTGGCCACTCTTGCATACGTGGAGCCACAGGTGAGAGATGCGTGTCAGCTCTACTCATCATAATAGCAACTACTCAGCAGGTCAGGCAGCACCTGTGAAGGAAGAAAGTGTTAATGAGAGGCATTGATCAAGTGGAGAGCCAGAGACGTTCTCCCCAGGGCAGAAATAGCCAATACGAGAGGACATAATTTTAAGGTAAGAACAAGAGACTCTTAATTGTAAGTGCTTGGAAGAAAGTATGGGGGATGTCAGAGGTAAGTTTGTTACACATAGAGTGGTGTGTGGGTGGTAATAAAGGCAAATACAGTCGGGACATTGAAGAGACTCTTAGATAGACACACGTATGACAGAAAAATGGATGGCTATGGGGGAGGGAAGAGTTAGTTTGATCTCAGAGTCGGTTAAAATATCGGTACAACATCGTTAGCTTAAAGGCCCATTGTGTGCTCTATCTTCTACACTTTATAACTGACGTGAAAGCTTCTCAACCAAACACATTAACCCCGATTGTTTCTCCACAAATGCTGCCTGACCTTCTGAAGATTCTGTCACTGTCTGTAAGGAGTTTGTCTGTTCTCCCCGTGAACATGTGGGTTTCCTCTGGGTGCTCCAGTTTCCTCCCACAGTCCAAAGACATACCGGTTGGTAGGTTAATTGGTCATTGTAAATTGTCCCATGATTAGGCTAGGGTTAAATCAGGGGTTGCTGGGCAGTGTGGCTCAAAGGAGTGGAAGGGCTTATTCGCAACTGTATTTCAATAAATAACTTTTTTAAAATTCTGTTTTATACTAAAGGTGGTTATTTAACATGGCAAAATGTCACAAGATATTTCATGTAGTGCTAACAATCAAAACATAGACACCAGGGCAGATATTTAAAAGCTTGTTATGGAAAATTATCCTCATTAACTATTTTATTCTGATGAAAGGATTCAGACTTGAAACATTAACTTGATTGGATTTCCTCTGAAGCTTTTCATCCACATTTGGAAACATTCAGGCTGAAGTTTATTTCATCTCAGTTGCAGAAAGTTCCATCTATTTGCAAGGACCATACATATGCATTCGGTGGGCACTTTATTTGGTACTTTAATAAAGTGGCCACTGAGTGTATGTTTGTGGTCTTCCTCTGCTGTAGTTGACATATTGTGCATTAGAGATGTCCTTCTGCACACCACTGTTGTAATACTTGGTTATTTGAATTACTGTCAGCTTGAACCAGTCCTGGCCATTCTCCTCTGACCTTTTTTTTATTAAGTGCAATCATGAGCCAGATCAGAAATGCTGATCAAGTCAACTAGTTCGCAAAGAGAACTCTGACAGGCCAATCAGATGTTTCACTGCGGCTCAGCGATAGAACAGGCACAAGGGTCGCTCGGCCCTGTATCCCAGAAACACACCCGAGCAGTCCGGCTGAGGTATGTGCTATGCATGACCTGATCTGAAAACATCATGTTGACTCATAACAGATCATGTTCACTGTGGAACAGCTTAGTCAAGGATGGGGTGATCAGCACTGATGGACAAATTATACCTCCACTACCCCATGACAAGTCCTCTCTCATTAACAAGTCCCACAGAAGTGCCACTCACTGATTTTTTTTGTTTGTTTTTCACACCAATCTCTGTAAACCCTAGGGACAGTTGTATGTGAAAATCCCAGGAGATCAGCAGTTTCTGAGATACTCAAACCACCCTGTTTGCACAATGGCAACCATTCCACGGTCAAAGTCACTTAGATCACATTTCTTCATCCCTCTGATATTTGTTCTGAGCAACAACTGAGCCTCTTGACCATGCCTCCATGCTTTTATGCACTGAGTTGTTGCCACATGATTTGCTACTAAACATTTGCATTAACAGCAGGTGTATAGGTGTACCTAATAAAGTGGCCACCGAGTTTACATTATTGGCTGGTCAGCCACTTCATTGGAAATCAACCGAAAGCAATCAGAAGTATATTGTTGATAAGTAATTACCTTCTGCATTATATCTACATGCTTGGTACTTCATTTACAAAATCATGACTGGCATAGAGGCTATACTTGCTACAATATGATTTTTTTTTTATAAAAGCCATTCTAGAAACTTGGCAAGGGAGCTGGTCATTAAAATTGTGGTCAGTTCTTGTGGCTTATACTTTTTTCTGAATGGAAATTACCATTTAGCTGTAGATCATAATGTTTCAAATGCAACTATTTATTCAAATACCATTCAAATATTAAGCAATTCGTAAATCTTCCCACAAAACATTAAAAATGCGGCTTTTACTAGAGTCAGCAACAGAATAATTTTGAAATATTACTTTGGGGAACTAGAGGACAGAATATGATATTGTGACAAATATCTTGTGCCTATTTCGTACTGACTTTTAAAGCATTGAGATTGTTCCTTTGGAATCAATCACTCTCCAACCTTGCTGAGTTCTCTTTACGTCAGTTTGAGAAATGTTGATTTTCCAAAATGAATTTTTCTTGGCATAGTTTCAATTGGAAAACCACCAAAAGATATATCAGAGAGTTTCTACAATCTGCTTCAGAACTTGGTAAAGAATTGATTCTTGACTCCTTTTAGCTGAAAAGATCTTGTTCTCTCTGTTTATTTGGAGAATGACACCAGCTTGAAATGTAAATACTCTATGCGAATATTAGCTTCACATCCTGATCTGAGAGTCAAAGGTGTGGAACAATTTAAATGCTCCACTTCAGTTTTTATAGTCCCTCCTTTAGATGACGCTTTTGACCATGTTTCATATTTTTGTGGATTTTTATACCATTCTCACAAAAGGATAATCTGGGAAACAAACACATCTACTAATCGACCATTAGTAGAAACAGAATCAGAATTAAGGTTAACATTACTAGCATATATCATTAAAATTTGTTGCTCTGCAGCATCAGTACATTGTAATACATAATAATGAAAATTGTAATTTACAGTAAGAAATATATACGAGGGGTGATTGATAAGTTCGTGGCCTAAGGTAGAAGGAGTCAATTTTAGAAAACCTAGCACATTTATTTTTCAACGCAGTCCCCTCCTACATTTACACACTTAGTCCAGCGGTCGTGGAGTATACGGATCCCTTCTTTGTAGAAGTGGTCCTCAGCAGGGGTGATTGATAGGTTCGTGGCCTAAGGTAGAAGGAGATGAGATATCAACTTCAAACTTTCTGCATTATCACTCAAAGAGTTGAACTGCACATGCACGTAACGAGAGTGTCTTGGACCTCCAGGTGGTCCACAGCAGGGCTAATTGATATGTTCATGGCCTTAGGTAGAAGGAGATGAGATATACAGTTCTTGTTACATGCACGTGCAGTTCAACTCTTTGAGTGAAACTGCAGAAAGTTTGAAGTTAATAACTCACCTCCCTCTACTCTCTCAGGGCGGTGTCTGAAAAGAGGATGCTGTCTAAGTTGCATGCCATCTTGGACAATGTCTCCCATCCACTACATAATGTACCGGGTGGGCACAGGAGTATATTCAGCCAGAGACTCATTCCACCGAGATGCAGCACTGAGCATCATAGGAAGTCATTCCTGCCTGAGGCCATCAAACTTTACAACTCCTCCCTTGGAGGGTCAGACACCCTGTGCTGATAGGCTGGTCCTGGACTTATTTCATAATTTACTGGCATAATTTACATATTACTATTTAACTATTTATGGTTCTATTACTATTCATTACTATCTATTACTTATGGTGCAACTGTAACGAAAACCAATTTCCCCCTGGGATCAATAAAGTGTGACTATGACTACATTAGGCCACGAACTTACCAATCACCCCTGCTGTGGACGGCTTCTGGAGGTCCAAGATGCCGACTTCTACAAAGAAGGGATCCGTATGCTCCATGACCGCTGGACTAAGTGTGTAAATGTAGGAAAAATAAATGTGCTCCTAAATTTGACGCCTTCTATCTTAGGCCACGAACTTATCAATCACCCCTCGTATATTGTATATTTAAAAGGTTACTGTAAAGTAAATAAGTAGTGCAAAAAGAGGAAAAAAACCAGTGAAGTAGTGTTCATGAGTTCAATGTCCATCCAGAAATCTGACGGTGGAGGGGATCATTGAGTGTGTGTCTTCAAGCTGTTGTACCGTCTTCCTGATGGTAGCAATGAGAAGATTATTGGTAGATGAATGTTTAGGAGAATAAGGGGTGATCTCATTGAAACCCATTGAATATTGAAAGGCCCAGATAGAGTGGACTTGGAGAGGATGTTTCCTATAGTTGGGGGGCCAGAGAGCAAAGCCTCAGAAGACAAGGACATCCCTTTAGAACAGAGATTATGAGGAATTTCTTTTGCCAAAGGTGGGTGGGAGAACCTGTAGAACTCATTGCCACAGACAGCCGTGGAGGACAAGTCATTGGGTACATTTAAAGCAGAGGTTGATAGGATCTTGATTAGTAAGCACATCAGAAGTTACGGAGAGAACGCAGGTGAGTGGGGTTGCGAAGGACAATAGGTCAGCCATGATGGAATGGTGGAGCAGACGCAATGAACCAAACAGCCTAATTCTATTGCTGTGCTTTATGGTCTAATCGGTCTTACTATTTCTGTTACAAACAACAGCGATAAGTAGAAAATTGGTTCTTGATTAGTAAGGGTGTCTAAGATTATGGGGAGAATGCAACAGAATGGTGTTGACCAGAAAAATAAATCAACAATGATAAATTGGAATAGCAGTCTCAAAGGGATGAATGGCCTAACCCTGATCCCACGTCTTGTGGTCTACAACTACTGTATATCACACAGATGTGTCGAGGACCCGAGGGAAGTTATAACCATACAGCTGACCAGAGTCCAGCTCAGCTGCTCTTGTGAACTCGGGGGTCAGTGGAACTGATCAATCAACAAATAAAAGACAGAGCAATTGAACAGCAATCCTCTGGAGTTATTTACAGGGATGTCTGTGCATGGGTAATTTAATACTATTCTCAATCCCTCTCGTTTAGAATTGCACTTTAGCCTTGACATGTCGAACATTATCAGGTGCAAACTTCAATGTTTAACACTTCAGAGAAAATTGCCCTTGAGCCTAATGATCTCTTGGATTCCAGGTGGCCATCAATCACCGAGAGCCGACCATTGCCATTCTCTCACTGATGACACATCTCAACGTTCATTTTCTGGATCCTAAGGACAGGTTACACTCCTCACACTCGGTGCAGTGACTGTATTGTGTCTTCAGTTCCTCCAAGGGTTCCAGACAGACTAGATAAATATTGTTTATTTAACGCATTTGGTGATGTCCAAGTTCAAGAATATTTTCATGGGATCTGTGTGTGTCTGTAGTTCTACATCTATGTACATATCGATATATCCATATCAATAGACAAATAGATAGGTAGATAGATAGAGATACATACAGAACTGTGCAAAAGTCTAAGACACATACATATAGCTAGGGCACCTAAGACTTTTGCACAGTACTGTATTTGTCAACATGGAGCAGAGAGCGAGTTTGTAAATCTGGCGGGAGCAAAGAATTTAAAAACGCAAACACGAGGAAATCTGCAGATGCTGGAGTTTCAAGCAACACACATCAAAGTTGCTGGTGAACGCAGTAGGCCAGGCAGTGTCTCTAGGAAGAGGTACAGTCGACGTTTCGGGCCGAGACCCTTCGTCAGGACTAACTGAAAGAAGAGCTAGTAAGAGATTTGAAATCTCTTACTAGCTCTTCTTCCCCTTTCAAATCTCTTACTAGCTCTTCTTTCAGTTAGTCCTGATGAAGGGTCTCGGCCCGAAACGTCGACTGCACCTCTTCCTAGAGACGCTGCCTGGCCTGCTGCGTTCACCAGCAACTTTGATGTGTGTTGCTGGGAGCAAAGGATGTTGGGAATGGTGAAGCTGGAGTGCCACAGGAAAGGTGTGGGACAGGTGGCAGAGAGGGAATGCTGGGGCAAGGAAAGGTGTGGGTGCAGACACACCCAGCCCAGAGTCTGTCATGAATTTTTTTGCGGCAGCAGTACGGTGTAATACATAAAATTGCTACTGTACTATACTATGCAAAAGACTTAGGCTCCCTAGCTATGTATATGTGCCTAAGTCTTTTGTAAGTACATAACCCTAGGGTAAAAATGCCATGAAAATGATCTATTTATAGAGGCAGCACTGTGTCAAACATAAGTTAACATAAATTTAAATTAATATAACTTACATGACAGAATAAAGAAAATAAACATCATGGCACTCGTACAAGTTGAGTGAGAGAGAAAATGCATGTGGTCTGAGGCAGAGTCAAAGTTTCTCATATTGGTTCAAGAAACTGATGGCAGTTGTGAGGAAACTATTGCTGAAGTTTTCGGTGTGGATCTTCAGACTCCTGTACCTTCCACAGGAGAAATCTCCGTCTGTGATACACCTGTATAACTCTGTGGGCGGCATGGTTGAAAAATGGTTAGCACAATATTTTACAGCAGCTGTCATCTGGTAAGACGAATTGTACGAGGTTTGATTCATATGAACTGTATGATTATTATATATACTAAATTTATTAACATTGCACACACACACACACACACACACACACACACACCTCAAGTGAAGAACTGATAATTGCTATTAGCTTCATGTCATACTTACAGCCAGCAAAATTTGAAAACTGTTTCTTCTGTTTATAAAGGAAAGGGATTTTATCCTGTGCAGAGGATGATAAGAGGCATTGAGTGGATTGTCAGAGACTTTCTCCCAGGGTGGAAATGGCTGGCTAATATGAAGGGGCATAATTTTAAGTCAGAGATAAGGTTTTTTTAACACAGAGTGTGGTGGGTACATGGAACATACTGCCAGGCGCGGTGGCAGAGGCAGGTACGTTAGGGACATTTAAGAGACACTTAGATAGGGACATGGATGATAGAAAAGTGACGGGAACGTAGGAGGGAAGGGTTAGATTGCTCTTCGGGGAGGTTAAAGGTTGGAACATCGTGGGCTGAAGGGCCTATACTGTGCTGGAATGTGCGACATTTTCTGTCTGAAATCCATTTGTAAGTTAGTTAGAGATCTGATTTGGATGTGACAATTTAAATCGTCTCCTTCCATGAAGTTAACTTGTATTATTCTGTGACTTCACGTACAAGAACAATGGCTCTGCCTACTATTGAAGACTACTCTCACGTTTTAGACTTCCCCTTATATTCTAGTTGGGGCGCAAACATTAATGAACCTCTGCCTTTTATTGGAACACTTGACCCAGAAGCACACGGTGGGGCAGCACAGTAGCATAGTGGTTAGCACAGTACAGGTGAAGCGGGTTCACTTCCCGCTACTGCCTCGAAGGAGTTTGTACCTTCTCCCCGTAACCGCGTGGGCTTCCTCCTACAGTCCAAACACGTACCGGTTGGTAGGTTAATTGGTCATTGTAAATTGTCCAGTAATTAGGCTTGGATTAAATCAGGGATTACTGGCTGGTGCAGCTGGAAGGGCCTAAAGGGCCTATTCTGCGGTGTATCTCGATAAATAAAATAAACAAATAAACAATTTTACCTTGTTGTGATTTAGATAGTTTGATGAGTGCTTTAACCTCTGAACAAACTCTAACCAATTTACCAACCATGTTTCATTTACATGGGTGGTGACTGCTTTATGGGGTGTGAATATAGTGCTTATCCTTCCCCAGCCTTGGTTTTTACACACTCACTGAGCCCCTGCTTAATGTCCTGCACTGCCACCTGTCTCAACACATTCGGAATTTGAACTAGAACGTGAACAAAGAGAAACCGAGGAGAAAATGAGGAAAGGCAAAGGGAGAGAAAGGGAATGTGTGTGAAAGAAAGAAAGAGAGAGTGAGAGAGGGAGAGAGAGCGAGGGAGAGAGAGAATATGTGTGAGAGTAGCAGGGAGAGATAGGTAATGCAATATAAAGAAAGAAGGATAGAGAGAGAGAGAAAGAGAGAGAAAGGGAGAGAGAGTGACTGAAAGAGAGAGGGAGGCAGGGGGGGAAGCGAAAGAGAGAACAAGAGAGATATTGTGATACACAGATATAGACAGATATACAGTATAATGTATCTATATATAGAAAGAAAAAAATGAAAGACGTTTGGAAACATTGATCAGAGTTTGGACAAACCAGATTTACCTATTAGCAATCAGAGCTCATCTTCCTATTGCTAGATATAACTTAAAATGCCAGAATGTTAGCAAAAAATAATAATTAAAAGTGTTTATCCCACTCTAGAATAATGGAAATCAACAATGGAACGCAAAGTTTAATTTTATCAGTTAAGAGCCTTCGTCATAAAGTTTTGCTACATCCCAAGGGGTAAATTACATGGGAGTTGGGATGAACTAACACACTGGAGACACAGAGCTTTGGAACGAATACTGGAAATGGAGTGAGAGTGCTGGAATGCTGATTATCCAGTTTTGAATTTCTTATTAAGTCAAGAATGTTGAAACAATTCTTGCCAGGAGACACTGATGCTCGAGCCTGTGTTAGTTTCCCTCTCAACAAGTACTGAGATCAAAGTAAAGCCGGAGATTGGTTACAACGTTGGGATCTACCTGACAATGTGACAATTTGCCCGAGGGATGTCCTGGTCACACAAACGGAAATAAATATATTCAGTACTGTGCAAAGTCTTTGACATATATATAGTTAGGGTTTCTAACATATTTGCATAGTACTGTAATGAATTTATGTATTGCACTGTGCTGCTTCCACAAACGAAAACAACAAATTTCATGACATTTATGCGTGATGATAAACCTGACTCTGATATGGGTCTCTATTGTGGACTGAGAGTGGGAAGGGGGTAGGGAGAGGGGAATCATGGTTGGGAAAAGGGAGAAAGGAGAGGAAAGGGAGAGGGAAGCCCCAGAGAGACATTCTGTAATAATCAATAAATCAATTATTTGGGATCAAATCACCTTGTCTGGTGTCTCAGGGCTGGGTGTGTCTGCACCTGCACCAAGCCCTGCCCCAGCACTTCTTCTCTGCAACCACTCCCACTCCTCTCCCTCTCCATTCCCAACATCCTTTGCTCCCACAGGTCCTGATGAAGGGCTCGGCGTGAAACATCAGGATTGGAAAAAAGAGATTGGAAGTCAGAGTAAGAAGGTGGAGGGTGGGGAAGCGAGGGGGGTGGGGGGAAGAGGAAAATCATCTCAGTAACTACATATCAGTAACATGTGTTTATCATTAAATAACCAGGCAAGAGTCAGTTGGTGTCATCTCCAGAGCCAACCACTTGTTGTGGACCTTCTGCACAATTTACAGTTTGGTTATTCAGCTGCTCACCATTTAACCAGTTAATTGCAGACAAGTAAGTATTATAAAGTTCCCAACACACAGGGGAGCTGAACATATTGGACAAGCAGACCATGAACATTTCCACTACTTATTACTATTAAATCTCTTGATCTTTCTGGCTCTGCTAATCCTTCCAAGTAGCTCATCAGTTATTGAAACAACAACAGAGTTTTGCAGGATGTAACAATTAAAATAGGATGGTAAATATCATCAGAGGGTCAGAGGTGGAGAGGGTCAGCAACTTTAAATTCCTCGTGTTATCATTTCAGAGGATCTGTCCTGGACCCAGCACGCAAATGCATTTACAAAGAAATCACGTCAGTGCCTCTACTTCCTCAGGAATTTGCCAAGATTTAGCATGACATGTGAAACTTTGACAAACCAATACAGATGTGTGGTGGAGAGTATATTGACGAGTTGGATTGCAGCCTGGTATGGAAACACCAACACTCTTGAACAGAAAATCCTGCAAAAGCTAGTGGATGTAGCCCAGTCCATCATGGGTAAAACCCTCCCCACAATTCAGCACATCTACATGGTGTGGGACCCACACCACCCAGGCCATGCTCTCTTCTTACTGCTGCCATCAGGAAGAAGGTACAGGAGCCTCAGAACTCACACGACCAGGTTCAGGAACAGTTATTATCCTTCAACCATCAATTTCTTGAACCAAAGGTGATAACTTTACTTAACTTCACTTGCCCCATAACTGAAATGCTCCCACAACCTATGGACTCACTTTCATATAACCATATAGCCATATAACAATTACAGCACGGAAACAGGCCATCTCGGCCCTTCTAGTCCGTGCTGAACGCTTACTCTCACCTAGTCCCACCGACCTGCACTCAGCCCATAACCCTCCATTCCTTTCCTGTCCATATATCTATCCAATTTAACTTTAAACGACAACATCGAACCTGCCTCAACCACTTCTGCTGGAAGCTCGTTCCACACAGCTACCACTCTCTGAGTAAAGAAGTTCCCCCTCATGTTACCCCTAAACTTTTGCCCTTTAGCTCTCAACTCATGTCTTCTTGTTTGAATCTCCCCCACTCTCAATGGAAAAAGCCTATCCACATCAACTCTATCTATCCCCCTCATAATCTTAAATACCTCTATCAAGTCTCCCCTCAACCTTCTACGCTCCAAAGAATAAAGACCCAATTTGTTCAACCTTTCTCTGTAACTTAGGTGATGAAACCCAGGTAACATTCTAGTAAATCTTCTCTGTACTCTCTCTATTTTGTTGACATCTTTCCTATAATTCAGTGACTAGAACTGTACACAATACTCCAAAT
Source organism: Mobula hypostoma (assembly GCF_963921235.1). Classification (NCBI taxonomy): domain Eukaryota; kingdom Metazoa; phylum Chordata; class Chondrichthyes; order Myliobatiformes; family Myliobatidae; genus Mobula; species Mobula hypostoma. The sequence goes on along the minus strand of NC_086129.1, from coordinate 13,518,622 downwards.
TTGGCCTTACCAATGCCTTGTACAATTTCAATATTAGATCCCAACTCCTATACTCAATGCTCTAATTAATAAAGGCCAGCATACCAAAAGCTTTCTTCACCACCCTATCCACGAGATTCCACCTTCAGGGAACTATGCACCATTATTCCTAGATCCCTCGGTTCTACAGCATTCTTCAATGCCCTACCATTTACCATGTACGTCCTATTTTGATTAGTCCTACCAAAATGTAGCACCTCACATTTATCAGCATTAAACTCCATGTGCCATCTTTCAGCCCACTCTTCTAACTGGCTTAATTCTCTCTGCAAGCTTTGAAAACCTACTTCATTATCCACAACTCCACCTATCTTAGTATTATCTGCATACTTACTAATCCAATTTACCACCCCATCATCCAGATCATTAATGTATATGACAAACAACATTGGAGCCAGTACAGATCCCTGAGGCACACCACTAGTCACCGGCCTCCAATCTGACACACAGTTATCCACCACTACTCTCTGGCGTCTCCCATCCAGCCACTGCTGAATCCATTTTACTACTTTGATATTAATACCTAACGATTGAACCTTCCTAATTAATCTTCCGTGTGGAATCTTGTCAAAGGCCTTACTGAAGTCCATATAGACAACATCCATCGCTTTACCCTCGTCAACTTTCCGAGTAACTTCTTCAAAAATTTCAGTAAGATTTGTCAAACATGACCTTCCATGCACAAATCCATGTTGACTGTTCCTAATCAGACCCTGTCTATCCAGATAATTATATATACCATCTCTAAAAATACTTTCCATCAATTTACCCACCACTGACGTCAAACTCACAGGCCGATAATTGCTAGGGTTACTCTTAGAACCCTTTTTAAACAATGGAACCACATGAGAAATACGCCAATCCTCCGGCACCATCCCTGTTTCTAATGACATTTGAAATATTTCTGTCAGAGCCCCTGCTATTTCTACATTAACTTCCCTTAAGGTCCTAGGGAATAGCCTGTCCAGACCCGGAGACTTATCCACTTTTATATTCCTTAAAAGCTCCAGCACTTCCTCTTCTTTAATCATCATAGATTCCATAACTTCCCTACCTGTTTCCCTTACCTTACACAATTCAATATCCTTCTCCTTAGTGAATACCGAAGAAAAGAAATTGTTCAGAATCTCCCCCATCTCTTTTGGCTCCACACATAGCCATCCACTCTGATTCTCTAAGGGACCAATTTTATCCCTCACTATCCTTTTGCCACTAACATAACTGTAGAAACCCTTTGGATTTAATTTCACCTTACTTGCCAAAGCAACCTCATATCTTCTTTAAGCTTTTCTAATTTCTTTCTTAAGATTCTTTTTACATTCTTTATATTCCTCGAGCACCTCATTTACTCCATGCTGCCTATATTTATTGTAGATATCTCTCTTTTTCGAACCAAGTTTCCAATATCCCTTGAGAACCATGGCTCTCTCAAACTTTTAACCTTTCCTTTCAACCTAACAGGAACATAGAGATTCTGTACCCTGAAAATTTCACCTTTAAATTGCCTCCATTTCTCTATTACATCTTTCCCATAAAACAAATTGCCCCAATCTACTCCTTCTAAATCTTTTTGCATCTCCTCAAAGTTAGCCTTTCTCCAATCAAAAATCTCAACCCTGGGTCCAGTCCTATCCTTCTCCATAATTATATTGAAACTAATGGCATTGTGATCACTGGACCCGAAGTTCTCCCCAACACATACCTCTGTCACCTGCCCTATCTCATTCCCTAACAGGAGATCCAACACTGCCCCTTCTCTAGTTGGTACCTCTATGTATTGCTGCAAAAAACTATCCTGCACACATTTTACAAACTCCAAACCATCCAGCCCTTTTACAGCATGGGCTTCCCAGTCTATGTGTGGAAAATTAAAATCTCGCACAATCACAACCTTGTGCTTACTACAAATATCTGCTATCTCCTTAAAAATTTGCTCCACCAATTCTCGCTCCCCATTTGGCGGTCTATAATACACCCCTGTAAGTGTTACTACATCTTTCCTATTCCTGAATTCCACCCAAATAGCCTCCGTAGATGAGCCCTCTAATCTATCCTGCCAAAGCACTGCTGTAATATTTTCTCTGACAAGCAGTGCAACACCTCCTCCTCTTGTCCCTCCGATTCTATCACACCTGAAGCAATGAAATCCTGGAATATTTAGTTGCCAATCACACCCCTCCTGTAACCATGTTTCACTAATAGTTACCACATCATACTTCCAGGTATCAATCCATGCTTTAAGCTCATCCACCTTTCTTATAATGCTCCTAGCATTAAAATAAATGCATTTAAGAAATTTTCCACCTCTTACTCTCTGTCTATCACTAACGGTGCAAAAAACTTTAGTATTTTCTTTTTCTTCCTTCTCCCCTACATCTGTTCCTACACTCTGGTTCCCCTCCCCGCTTATATCTAGTTTAAATCCACTGGAGCCTCTCTAGCAAACCTACCCTCAAGAATATTTGTCACCCTCCAGTTCAGATGTAGACTGTCCCACCGGAACAAGTCGTACCTTTACTAGAAAACTGCTCAATTATCTATAAATCTGAAGCCCTCCCTCCTGCAGCATGTCTTCAGCCATGTGTTGATCTGCTCTATCTTACTATTTCTAAACCCGCCTGTACGTGGCACTGGTAGCAATCCTGAGACTGCTATCCTGGAGGTCTTGTCTTTTAACTTGGCGCCTAACTCCCTAAACTCACCTTTCAGGCCTCCTCACTCTTCCTACCCACGTCACTGGTCCCTACATGGATCACGACATCCGGCTGCTCACCCTCCCTCTTGAGAATACTGAGAACTCGATCTGAGATATCGCGGACCCTGGCACCAGGGAGGCAACAGACCATCCTGGTTTCTCGATCTCTTCCGCAGAACCTCTTATCTGTCCCCCTGACTATCAAATCCCCTATCACTACTGCTGTCCTCTTTTCCCTCCTTCCCTTCTGAGCTGAGGGTCCAGTCTCGGTGCTAGAGACACAACCACTGCAACTTGTCCCTGGTAGGTCGTCCCCATCAACAGTATTCAAAACGATGTACTTATTATTGGTGGGAACAGCCACAGGGGTGCTCTGCTCATTCTGTCTATTCCCCTTCCCTCTCCTGACAGTCACCCAGCTACCTGTCTCCTGACTCTTAGGGGTGACTATCTCCCTGTAACTCCTGTTTTTTCCTGCCTCTGCTTCCCGAATGATCCGAAGTTCAGCTCCAGCTCCAGATCCCTAACTCGGTTTGTCAGGAGCTGCAACTGGACGCACCTTTTACAGGTGTAGTCATCAGGGACGATTGTGCTCACCCTGACTTCCCACATACTGCAAACGTAGCACTCCACTGCCCTAACTGCTGCCTCCATTACCTACTCTTCAGGTAATTAGATTTATTAAAGGAACTTATCCGGCCTTACCTCACCTGGAGTGAAGCTCTTCCTCAGCCTCTGCTCGCCGAAGCCTCAGGAGGCAAAGCCTTCCTACTCTGTCTCCCGCTACAACATCGCCCGCTCCATTAATCTGCTCTCTTTTAAACACTCCCGCTGCCTCACGGTCTGACTTACACATGCTTGCGCAGTCGTGCCCCGTTCAACCACCAAAGAAATTCAAGGACACTTCATCTCATGTTCTTGATATTTATTGCTCATTTGTTCATTATTATTAGTTCTTATTTTTGTATTTGCACAGTTTGTTGTTTTTAGCAAACTGGTTAAGCGCTCAAGTTGGTGCAGTCTTTCATTGATTCTGTTATGGTTATTATTCTATGATAAATCTATTGAGTATGCCTGCAAGAAAACGAATCTCAGGGTTGTATATGGTGAGGTATATGTACTTTGAACTTTAAAAAATCATGATAAAAATAAGTCCCCCAAAAGTATTCAGTTGCGAAGCCTACTGTAAATTCTGGCCAATGCAACTTTTAAACACTTACGATAGCTGTACCATCCAGACTGCTGTTGGACATTTGCGAATTCAGTAAAAGAAGACCTAGCCATTGATAGTGAACTGTAAAGTCAGATTATTAGTCTAGTGAGCAGCATAGCATCAGGATTAAGATCAAAAATCGAGGATCAACTTTGTTCACCATCTACAATGACATGTATTTGGAATTTGCTGTGATGTGATGGTGTGACATGTAACAAAAAGCAACAATTTTCAACCATTATAAAGACTAAAGAATTATATAAAAATAAAGTTAGAAGTGCATAAATGGAATAAATGTGCAAAGATACGTTTCAGAATCAGTTTTATTATCACTGACATAATTTGTGAAATTTGCTGTTCTGTAGCAGCAGTACAGTAAAATACACAAATATATATATATATTACAAAAGAATATATATACTCAAATTAAGTAAGTGCTGCAAACAGCAAAAAGTGAGGTCGTGTTCGTGGGTTCATTGTCTGTTCCAAAATCTGATGGCAGAGGGGAAGAAGCTGTTCCTTAAACATTGTGTGTGTGGCTTCAGGCTTCTGTACCTCCTCCCTGATGGTAACAATGAAACAAGAGCTTGTCTTCTGTGATGGAGGTCCTTAATCTGGCGCCTTCTCTCTTCCTTCTCAGTCCTGAACAAGGGTCGCAGCCCAAAACGTCGACCGTTTTGTTTGCATAGGTGCTGCCTAACTTGCTGAGTAGCTCCAGCATTTTGTCAGTGTCCTTAACGACAGATGCTGCCTTTTTGAGGCATCTACTTTTGAAGATGTCCTCGATGCTGGGGAGTCTAGTGCCCATGATGGGGCTGGCTGAGTTTGTAGCCCTCTGCAGCTTTTTTTGACCCTGTACAGTGGCCCCTCCATATCAGAATGTGATGCAACCAGCTAGAATGCTCTCCCCAGTACATTTGCAGAAATTTGCTGGAGTCCTTTGCGACTTACCAAATCTCCTTAAGCTTCCAGTTAAATTTTACTGCTGACATGCCTTCTTTGTAATCGCATCAATATGTTGGGCCCAGGATAGATCTTCAGAGATGTTGACTCCCAGGAACTTGAAACTGCTCACACTTTCCACTGCTGATTCTTCAATGAGGACTGGTGTGTGATCCTTTGCCTTCCTCTTCCCGAAATCCACAAGAAATCTCTTGGTCCTGCTGACCTTGAGTGCAAGGTTGTTGATGCAACTCCACTCAACCAGCTGACCTATCTCACTACTGTACGTAATGCATATTTTGCGTACATAAACACCAACATGTATTTACAATGTAAACAACAGTATAAAACGTGTTTTAAAGTGCTTACAGTGCAGTTCAGTGACTGAAGTAATAGATAAAGGGGGTGGGGGTACTAACTAGAATAATTAACAAATTAACTGCCTGTGCAAGAAACTTTTAAGATGGTGTAGCATTTTAAACATGTAAAAGGATCTTTCAATGTACTGTACATGTGACAATTAAAACTGATCTATTTTTACTTCCTTTTAGCGAACTTGGGTACTTTGCAGACTGATACAACACAAATTATATTGGTGAACGAGAGATGATGTCAAACTTTAGCAAATATTTTGTTTCTGTCCTCCTGGTAATAGAACAGAACTATAGGTCCAGAGAGAATGAAGAGGTCAAACAAATCAGCATTATGAAGATTAGCGCTGGAGAAAGTACTTACCAAAAAGGAATTAGAAGAACTCCTCGAAAAAACTCCTAGGCCAGGAGCCAATGAAGAGAAAATGTAGAACATAGAACAGAAGAGCACATCGCAGGAATGAGCCCTTCGACCCACAATGGTTTGGCTGATCATGATACTACTTAATGAAAATTCAGGCACCTAAGTGGCAGAGTAGCATAGAGTTTAGGACCTGCAAAATGGGTTCAATTCCCACTGCTGCCTGCATGGAATTTGTACATTCTCCCCGTGACCATGAGGATTTCCTCAGGGTGTTCCAGTTTCCTCCCACTGTCTAAAACCTACTGGTTGGTAGGTTAATTGGTCATTGTAAATCATCCCATCATTCGGCTAGGGTTAAGTCAGTGGATTGCTGGGTGGCATGGCTCAAAGGACTGGAAGGGCCTAATCTGCACTGTATCCCAATAAATAAATAAATAAAGATACTCTCTGTGTGCAGAAATTTTGCCTCATAAATCTCCTTTAAGTGTTCTCTTTCTTACCTTAAAATTATCCCCTCACAATCTTGCTAGTTCCATCCTTATAAACATCTATCAGGACTACCCAGTGGTCAGCAAAGACTTGAGAACGAAGTCCAGTGATCAGTGAGTTCAGAGGTCGAGGCCCAAAGATCGATGCAGAGCTCTTATTTTGCTGCTGTTTTTTGTTTTGTCGCTGCTTGTGTTGTTCTGCCGAGCATGGTGGGCAAACTATGCAGGCACTGGAATGTGTGGCAACACTTGTGGGCTGCCCCCAGCACATCCTCAGGTTATATTGGTGGCGTTTCAGTATAAAGTTCATGTGAGCAATAAATGAATCAGAACCTGAAGGTTGTTCTTCAGCCTTCAAGAATGCAGAGAAAACAACGCAAGTTTGTCCAACCTCTCCTTAGAGCTAATTCAGACAGTATCCTGGTGAATATCGTCTGCACCATCTGCAAAGTCTGCACCTCTTTTCTGTTGTAGGGTAATATAATGGGGGACTGATGACACATGGCCCATAAAAGAAACTGTTTTACATAATTCACAAACACCATCATGGCGTTGTTGTGTTCACTTTTGTGGACCTCAGTGTAAGGCGGCAATTTTTGGTTTGTTCACAATGGACGTAAAAGGCTGTGATTTTATTAAACAGGTGAAACGACTCTCACATGTTTTATTCAGAAAATCCTACATTGGTGACCCCAAGACTGTCAGACAATTCCAGAGTTACTCAACGACATGTTGACCAATGCAGCCGCTTTGAAGCTGCTGATGTTTTGGGAGAGCAGCACGCTACCACATGATTTCCACAGTTTGCACTGTGAGAAATCACCGTGGACAATACCAAATTTTACTACGTTGTAGCATCGCTGAGTGGTTCCACTGCAGCCAGAGTGGTGAGTCTCGCAGAAGACCTGCCTGCATGTGATGAACACGTCACTGTGAAAACTCACCTGTGACAGACTGCCGGACTGCCTGGGTCTGAGCACATCAAACAGTTGCTCTCCTTGCCGGCCTGGGTGATGCTCGGCCTTCAGAATAATGGATACACGCTCTCTCTCCTGGGTAATCAGACAAGGTCTGTTGTCCTTGTTTCATTTTTAGAGAACTCTTTATACAACAAATGCTTGATCATAAAGCCAGCACACCCCTGCATAAGCCAGAGGTACCTACTGTTACTCCAAACAAATCACATAAACCCGAGGCAGTCGGCTTGTATGAGCATTCGACAGACTCACAATGCCGGTTGTGGTGTATTCTGGGGGGGGCGGTGGCTGTGTGGGGTAATGTAATGGATGGGAGATAACACATTTTTCATCATAGAGACGTCTATATAATTCACAAACACCATCATTGAACACACTTTGAGTGAACTCAAAGGGTGTTCACTTTAAGAGACGGAGTCTGACGTATGACATCAGTGTAAGGCAACTTCTTTTGGTTTTTGTTCGTGGTGGAAGAAAAGGGCTGTGGTTTTTGTTAAGCACATAAAACAACTCTTTCATGTTTTATTTACAAAATCCTACACTGGAATGTGATGACTGAAACTGAACTCAAAAATGCAAATTAAATAAAATTAAATAAAAGCCATTATGAGAGTAGGAGTGTCAGGCTTTGCCTCAAAAGGGGCGTTGGCTCTGGGTATGTTTCTGTTAAGGCTTTCTTTCTTTTTCTCTCTTTTGCTGCACTTAGTGTAGTAAATGACTGTTGTGTGTTCTTCATGCCAGATGTTGGAGTCCTGGGAGACCCAAAGTCTCCCAGGGAACCACATCTGCATGAAGTGCATCCGACTTCAGCGCCTTGAAGACTGTGTCTCGATCTCGAGCAGCAGCTGGATGATCTTCGGCTTGTATGGGAGAGTGAGGAGATCATCGACTGGAGTTACAGGAAAGCAGTCACCCTGAAGTTGCAGGAGGTGAATAGCTGGGTGACTGTCAGGAGAAATGAATAGGCATTTAATGTAGAACCTCCCTATGGCCATTCCCCTCAATAATTAGTATACTGTTTTGGATACTGTTGTGGGGGATGACCTCCCAGGGGAATGCCATGGAGACCAGGTTACTGGCACTGAGCTTGAGTCTGTGGTGCAGAAGGGAAAGAGGGAGAAGAGGGGAGTGGTAGTGATAGGGGACTCAATAGTCATGGGAACAGACAGGAGATTCTGTGGACGTGAACGGGATACCTGAATGGTATGTTGCCTCCCAGGTGCCAAGGTCAGGGACATCTCAGATCATGTCCACAGCACTTTGGAGGGGGAGGGAGAACAGATGGATGTCTTGGTACATATTGGTACCAATGACATAGGAAGGAGAAACAAAGAGGTCCTGAAAAGAGAATTTCGAGAGCTAGGTAGAAAGTTGAGAAGCAGGACCTCCAGGGTAGTAATTTCTGGATTGCCGCCTGTGCCACATGCCAGTGAGGGTAGAAACAGGATGATCTGCCAGGTTAATGTGTGGCTGAGAAGCTGGTGCAGGGGGCAGGGCTTCAGGTTCTTGGATCATTGGGATCTCTTCTGGGGGAGGTATGACCTGTAAAAAAGGGATGGGTTGCAGCTGAACCTGAGGCAGACTAATGTTCTCATGGGCAGATTTGTTAGAGCTGTTGGGGAGGGTTTAAACTAATTTGGCGGGGTGGGGGGTGAGAACCAGATTGAAGGGACTCAGGATAGGATAGATCACAAAAAAGCAAAGATAGCATGCAGTTAGAGGTCAGGAAGGGCAGACAGATGATAGGACAAAATTTCAGTTATCACGGTAAGTATCAGTAGGGATGCAAAATCAAAAAAGGTCGCAAATAAAGTCAAATTGTTATATCTCAATGCACAGAGTATAAGAAATAAGGTGGATGATCTTGTTGCATTTTTATAGATTGTCAGGTATGATGTTGTGGTCATCACTAAGTCATGATTGAAGGATACTTGTAATTGGGAGCTGAATGTCCAAAGTTTGAAGTTGTATCAGAGGGATAGGAAGGTAGGAAGAGGGGGTGGTGTGGCAGATGTTGAATCCTTGTGGGTTGAGTTAAGAAACTGCGATGGTAAAAGGACCCTCGAGGCAGTTATATACAGGCCTCCCAACAGTAGCTGGGATGTGGAGCACAGATTACAACAGGAAATAGAAAAGGCGTGTCAAAAGGGCAATGTTATAATAGTCATGTGAGATTTTAACATGCAGGTTGATTGGGAAAATCAGGTTGGTAATGGATCTCAAGAGAGTGAGTTTGTTGAATGGTGACAAGATGGCTTTGTAGAGCAGTTTGTCGTTGAGCCTACTAGGGGATCAGTCATAGTGGATTGGGTGTTATCTAATGAACCGGAGGCAATTAGGGAGCTTAAGGAAAAAGAGCCCTTAGGAGCCAGTGATCACAATATGATTGAGTTCAACTTGAAATTTGATAGGGAGAAAATAAAGTCTGACGTAGCAGTATTTCAGTGGAGTAAAGGAAATTACAGTGGTATGAGAGAGGAGTTGGTCAAAGTAAATTGGAAGGAGCTGCTGGCAGGGATGTCAGCAGAGCAGCAATGGCGTGTGTTTCTGGGAAAAATGAGGAAGGTGCAAGATAGATGTATTCCAAAAATGAAGAAATACTCAAATGACAAAATGGCAAAATAGTACAACCATGGCTGACAAGGGAAGTCAATGTTAATGTAAAAACAAAAAGCAAAAATTGCAGGAAGATTGTAACGTTTTTAAAAATGTACAGAGAGCAACTAAAAGAATCATTAGAAGGGAAAAGGTGAAATATGAAAGCAAGCTAGCAAATAATATCAAAGTGGATAGCAAAAGCTTTTCCAAGCATGTAAAATATAGAAGAGAGATGAGACTGGATATAGGACTGCTAGAAAATGAGGCCGGAGAAATAATAACGAGGGACAAGGAGATGGCAGATGAACTAAATGAGTATTTTGCATCAGTCTTCACGATGGAAGACGCTAGCAGTGTGCCAGATTTTGAGGGGTGTGAGGGAAGAGAAGTGAGTGCAGTTACTATTACAAGGGAGAAGGTGCTCAAAAAGCTAAAAGGCCTAAAGGTACAGAAGTCACCCGGACCAGATGAACTGCACCCTAGGATTCAGAAAGAGGTAGCATTAGAAATTGTGGAGGCATTAGTAGTGATCTTCCAAAAATCATTGGACTCCGGCATGGTGCCAGAGGACTGGAAAACTGGAAATATCACTCCACTCTTTAGGAAAGGAGGAAGGCAGCAGAAAGGAAATTATAGACCAGTTAGCCTGACCTCAGTGGTTGGGAAGATGTTGGAGTCAATTGTTAAGGATGAGGTTATGGAGTACTTGGTGACACAGGACAAGATAGGACAAAGTCAGCATGGTTTCCTACAGGGAAAATCTTGCCTGATGAATCTGTTGGAATTCTTTGAGGAGATTATAAGTAGGATAGATAAAGGGGATGTAGTCGTGTTGTATATTTGGACTTTCAGAAGGCCTTTGACAAGGTGCTGCACATGAGGCTACTTACCAAGTTAAGAGCCCATGGTATTACAGGAAGGTTACTAACATGGTTAGAGCATTGGCTGATTGGTAGGAGGCAGCGAGTGGGAATAAAAGGATCCTTTCCTGGTTGGCTACCAGTGACTAGTGGTGTTCCGCAGAGGTCGGTTTTGGGACAGCTTCTTTTTATACTGTATGTCAATGATTTAGATGATGGATTAGATGGTTTTGTTGCCAAGTCTGCAAATGATACAAAGGTTAGTGGAGGGGCAGGTAGTGTTGAGAAAACAGGTAGGCTTTGGAGACACTTAGACAGATTAGGAAAATGGGCAGGAAAGTGGTGAATGAAATGCAATGTTGGAAAAAGCATGGTCATGCCCTTTGGTAGTAGAAATAAATGTGTAGACTATTTTCTTAACGGGGAGAAAATCCCAAAATCTGAGATGCAAAGGGACTTGGGAGCCCTTGTGCAGAACACCCTAAAGGTTAACCTGCAGGTAGAGTGGGTGGTGGGGGAGGCAAATGCAGTGTTGGCATTCACTTCAAGAGGTCTAGAATATAAGAGCAGGGATGTGATGCTGAGGGTGAGGCCTCACCTTAAGTATTGTGAACAGTTTTGGGCTCCTCATCTTAGAAAAGATGAGCAGGGTCCAGAGGAGCTGCACAAGGATCATTTTGGGAATGAAAAGGTTATCATATGAAGAATGTTTGATGGCTCTGGGTCTGTACTCGCTGGAATTCAAAAGGATGAGAGGGGATCTCATTGAAACCTTTCAAATGTTGAAAGACCTAGACAGAGTAGATGGTGGAGAATTTGTGGAATTTATTACCACAGGAAGCTGTACAGGCCTGGTCATTTGGTGTATTTGAGGTAGAGGATGATAGATTCTTGACTGGACACGGCATCAAAGGTTATGGGGAGAAGGAAGGGGTTAAGGAAGGGGGAAAAAAATCAGCATAATTGAATGGTGGAACAGGCTCAATGGGCCGTATTGCTTCATTCTGCTCGTATGTTTTATGGTCTTATGGTCAAATGTGGCTTAACGAAAGTTTTCTACATCTGCAGCAAAAGTTCCCGATTTTTATGCTCAAAGTCACAACCAACGACGGCAATTGATGGCCATGGGGAACTGGCACAAAATAAGAGTTGAAGACAGCATAGATTAGCCCATGGTCAATTTGAATGGAGGGGCAGGCTTGAGTTGGAAGTAGAATTGGTTTATTATTGTCATGTACTGACATACAGTGAAAAGCTTTTTCTCCATATTGTTCACACAGAACAAATTATTAACCAGTGCATTGATGTTCAAAGTTCAAAATTCAAATTAAATTTATGATCAAAATACATGTGTCCCTGTATACCACCCTGAGATTTATTTTCTTGTGGGCATACTTAATAAATCCATAATAAAATAATAACCATAATAGAGTCAATGAAAGATCACAGCAACTTGGGTATTCAACCAGTGTGCAAAACACAATAAACTGTGCAAATACAGAAAGAAATAAATAATAACAATGAATAAATAAGCAATAAATATTGGGAGCAGGCAATGAAGAGCCCTTGAAAGTGAGTCCATAGGTTGTGGGACCTTTTGAACGATGGGGTAAGTGAAGTTGAGTGAAGTTGTTCCCTTTGCTTTGAGGGGTAATAACTGTTCCTGATCCTGGTGGTGTGAGTCCTGAGGCTCTTGTACCTTCTTCCTGATGGCAACAGTGAGAAGAGAGCATGTTCTGGGTGGTGGGGGTCCTTGATGATGGATGCTGCTTTCCTGCAACAACGCTCCGTGTAGATGTGCTTAATAGTGGGGAGGTCTTTACCCATGATGGACTGGGTCATATCCACTACTTTTTGTAGGATCTTCCATTCGAGGGCTTGCTGCTTCCCTGCCAGGCTGTGATGTAGGGTGGTAAAACAAGGTAAAACAAGAACAATACAGAATAAAATGTAACAGCTACAGAGAAAGTGCAGTGCAGGTAAACAATATGATGCAAGATCATAATGATGTAGATTCGGGTCAAGGAGGCAACGTGGTAGCTTTATAACAACGGGGTAGGAGCTGACCTTGAGCCAGGTGGTATGGACTCTCAGGCTTTTGTGTCTTCTGTTCACTGGGAGAGAGAAGAAGGGAATACGTCCAGGGTGGGTGGGGTCTTGGATTTTGCTGGCTGCTCTACTGATGCAGTGGTAAGTGTAGACAGAGTCCATGGAGGGGAGGCTGGTTCCTGTGATGCGGTGAGCTGTCCCTCTCTGCTGTTCCTCGCAGTCACGTGCGGAGCAGTTGACATATCAAGCCATTATGCATCCAGATAATGGATGCATAAGGGCTTGCTCTGGCGTCTGAGAGAGGCAGAGTAACGTAATGGTTAGCACAATGCTTTACAGTACCAGCGATCCGGGTTCAATTCCTGCCACTCCTTGTACGGAACTTGCACGTTCTCCTGCTGACAGCGATGTTAAATGGTGATTGACTAGGTTAATTGGTGATTGTGAATTGTCTTGTTATTAGACTAGACTTAAAATGGGGGGTTGCTGGACAACAAGGCTCGAAAGACCAGAAGGGCCTACTCCTCACTGTATCTCAATAAATAAATCAATAATAGGGTGCTTTCTCTGGTGTACTGATAAAAATTGGAAAGGGTTGACGTGGACATGCCTGGTAGTTTGGTCCTGCTCCTAGTTTCCTGTGTTCTAGTGACCTTTTCCCTTGTAAAGGACCACCATTCAAATTTAATTGTCATTCTACCAACACACATATGCAGCTAAATGAAACAGCATTTCTCCAGGTCCAAGGTGCAAAATACAGTATATACAGTCACACACAGAACATGCAGACAGAATCAGAATCGGGTTTAATATCACCGACATATGTCGTGAAATTTGTTGTAATGCAGCAGCAGTACAATGCAATATGTAATAATAAAAGCTGTAAATTACAGTAAGATGGGTATATATATATTTAAAAAGTTAAATTAAATAATTAGTGCACACAGCAGTCACAGAATCAAATTAGCACAAATCCCTGAGTGGCATGGCTGAAGATTGATGGTGCATGGGATTTTGTCCTGGAGCCATGTTTCTGAAAGAACAAGCACATGGCAGTTCCTCATCTTGCGCTGGGTCAGCTGTAGAGGAAGGTAATCCTGAGGAAGGGCTTCGGCTCGAAACACCAACTATTTGTTCATTTCTTTCGATGCTGTCTGACCTGTTGAATCTCTCCAGCATTTCTGAGTGTTTCAATCGAGTTTGTCTTCCAGAGAGTGAACACTGGAAAGCAGCCCCGATGGGAGAGTGGGCCTATCATGGTTCACATTTAGTTCAGTTAGGGCTTGAAAGCATTTACTAAAAATGATTAATCTTTTCAGCTCGCAATCCTATAACAGATAAAAAAATTGCAATTTTTTCCCCTGAAGGAAGAGTTAAATAGCTGCTTGGCCTGTGAGCAATTACTCATGAGACCGTGGCTGTAAGCCCTGTGTCCTACATAACATCCACTTAGCCAGGGCCTCGCTGTTTCAACACACATGCACCTTGTTTACTCCAATATGATCAGAGACTTAAAATAATATTTTCTTTCCTGGTCTAACCCAAATCTCTTACCCAACTCTCTTCACAAACAATACTCAACCATTAGTTCAGCTGAAGAATTTTCCTGTTTTGAACCTGTAAAAATATTTACCTACAGTTTGCTTGACGATGTCACTTTGATAGAGTACATTAAAGAATGGCACAATGTTGTGGGCTGAAGGGTCACTATATGTTCTGTGCTCTAACTTCTGAAAATTAATGGTTTTTTCCAATCGCTTTCATCAGATTTGTGAACAAAAGTCATTACTTAAGTAATCAAACTTCAATTTTCAAGATAAACCTGTTGTTAAAGTATGTTTATGTCACCTTATTCTACCCCGAGATTCATTTGCTTGCAGGCATTCACAGTACAGCAAAAACTATAATAGAATCAATATAAAGCTACACACAAAGACTGACAAACAACCAATGTGTGAAAGACACAATGTGCAAATGCACAATAAATAGATAGTAATACTGAGAACAATAGTCGTGGAGTCCTTGAAAGTGAGTTCATAGGTTGGGATGAGTGAAGTTATCCACACTGGTTCAGGAGCCTGATGGTTGAGGGGTAATAACTGTTCCTGAACCTGGTGGTGTGGGTCCTGAGGCTCCTGTACCTCCTTCCTAGTGGTTGAGGGGTAATAACTGTTCCTGAACCTGGTGGTGTGGGTCCTGAGGCTCCTGCACCTTCTTCCTGATGGTTGAAAGGTAATAACTGTTCCTGAACCTGGTGGTGTGGGTCCTGAGGCTCCTGTACCTCCTTTCTGATGGTTGAGGGGTAATAACTGTTCCTGAACCTAGTGGTGTGGGACCTGAGGCTCCTCTACCTCCCTCCTGAAGGCAGCAGCAAGAAGAGAGTATATAATATGTACTTACTTAGTCCTCCATCTCTGTCTGTCCTTGGCCACTCAGATGTAGACAGATTCTTCATTGCTGTTTTGTGTGACAGTTTTGTTTTACCAGCCAGGGTCGTTAGCCCGTATCTGAACCCCTGAACCTGGAGGACCGGTGGACTAATCTTAGTCTGGCCTCTACACTCTGACCTGTTCGGCATGGGTGACCCTACCAAGAGCCAAAGCATAAATCCCTTACTCCAGCCAATGCTGCTCTCTGGGTCATTGAGGCTCACAAGCCTCCAAACCTCAACAAGGTAGTGGTGCTCTTGGAGGACCACAAGTTGGAATAGATCCCTTTGTTTTTTTGTTACATGGGGTTTAACTTGCCATTACTTGAGATAATAATCATTCAGAGTGAACGGATCTCTGGTTGGAGTGAGGTCTTGTCAAAGGGCCAGCGTCAGCAGAACATGCAAACTTGACCCTTTGATACCAAACACGAGGAAATCTGCAGATGCTGGAAATTCAAACAACACACACAAAATGCTGGTGGAACGCAACAGGCCAGACAGCATCCCTAGGAAGAAGCACGTAGGGTCTCGGCCCGAAACGTCGACTGTGCTTCTTCCTATGGATGCTGTCTGGCCTGCTGCGTTCCACCAGCATTTTGTGTGTGCCCTTTGATACCAAAAACTGGTTCTGTGAATCAGGCTAAACTGCAGGGCAAGAGACAGCCAGTTTGTTAACTCTAAAGCCTGTGACAACCTACATCAAAAAGAAACATAGCTAATATGTGTTTTAATTTATTAAAAAAGAGAATGCAATCTAAGTTTCAAAGGGACATCCCCTTATTCTGAAGCTGTGCCCTCAGATTCTACACTTTTCCACTCTATCCATTCTAATCAGTCTATTCAGTACTGAGTAGAAATTAGTTTTATTTGTTTAATGTCCATCAAAACATTAAAACATACAGCTAAATGCATCATCTGTGTCAACAGCCAACACATTCTGAGGATGTACTGAGGCTGCCTACAAAAGTCGCCATGCGTCTGGTGCTAAAATAGCATGTGCAACTTACTAACCTGGATATTGGAATGTGGGAGGAAACCAGAGCACCTGGAGAAAACCCATTATAAGAATATACAAACTCTTTACAGACAGCGGCAGGAATTGAATCCTGATCATCCAGTCATTGACGCTGTAAAATATGACGCCAACGACTACCTTCCGTGCTGTCCTTCTAAGTTGCAGAGAAGGGGAGATGGGTACAGAACAAGGAGAGTGTCTCTTCATAGCTGAAACCATATTGAATTGCTATCTTCTTCTGATGAATAGTCATCAGTTTGAAGTTGCTTCTCCACAGATGCTGCCTGACCTGCTGAGTATTTCCAGCATTTTCTGTTTTGTCTCAGATTTAAGGCATTAGCATTTTTTTCTGAGAAATAATTGGATATCTGTTCTGTGTATATGTTGCCTGCACTCAAAGTATTCACTTTCTGATTTAGATTCAATTATTTTCCCAGACCGTTCACACTAAAGGTGTTATAAGAAAATGTTAACAGGAATACGAAGAAAAAAGCAGTAACTTCAAGTTTAAGTTGAAGTTTAATTGTCATGCAACCATACATATGAATACAGCCAAAGAAAACAATGTTCCTCTGGGGCTAAGGTACAAAATACAGAACCACAGTCACACACAGCACACAGCACATATAGCACATTTAATTATGATAGCCTGTAGGCATGTTGTCCTGGAGTCATGTTTCTGCAGGAACGGCCCACAGGGCTTCCTCATATCGCGCAGTGCAGTCACAGTTGAACACAATCCAGCTTGTCTCCCACCGAGTGAACACTGGAGGGCAGCACTGACAGTCTCCGACTCAGCATGGAATCCAACAACACGTAGCCAGCTCCAGCATCTTCTTCCTCGGCAGAACTTGCAGGTTTGTCACTTGCTAAGCATAGGAACATTTCAAAGTGCTTTACAGGAGTATTATCAAACCAAATATAGCACCACCTCATGCAGGGACACACAAGGGCCGTGCACTTAACAGCAGGTTGGGGCAGAAGAGTCAGGACTGAGGTCCGCAAATAGATTTCCATTTCCTATGCACACTACATCTCCATTCAGCATTGCTGAAAAAGCTTTACGATCATGAAGTATTTTTTGAAGTAAATTATGAAAACTAGGTTCTGCAGATGCTGGAAATCTAGGTAAGTGCAGAAAGAGTTGGAGAGTATTATCAGTGAAGGCTTGGAATGTGGACTGTTCCACGTGGCCAACGAAAGGCAAGCATAGTTTGGACCCATGTGGGTGCCCTTGGCTACAGCTTGGGTTTGGAGAAAATGGGAGGGGCTGAAAGAGAAATTCCTGAGTGTAAGGACAGTTCCGCCAGATGTTAAGTGTAGAAAGACTTGGGGAGTGTTATCAGTGAAGGTTTGGAACATGGACAGCAGTCAGTGTGTATACTTCATGATTCAGTGTAGTAATAATTTAAAAAATCTGTTTTTTTGGTGATGCTTATGGGGGAGTACACATTATCCAGGTTATTCAAGATAACTCCATGCTCTTTGGAATAGAGCCAACAACATTTTATGCTAAGCTGAGACAGGAAAAGGGGATTTGTTTTAATGCTTTATCGACCGTATGTACTCTGCTAGGAAGCCCACGTTTTGGTCCATGTTTGTCAGTCTTTGTGTGTACAGTAGTTGTTCATTGATTCTGTTGCATTTCTCCATCATGGGCACTCTGTCTTCAGCAGGGTCCAGGACGTCTTCAAGCAGCAATTCCTCAAGTAGGCGGCATCCATCGTTAAGGGACCCCCAGCACCCAGGACATGCCCTCTTCTCATTGCTATCATCGGAAAGGAGACCCACACTCAATGATTCAGGAACAGCTTCTTCCCCTCTGCCTCAGATTTCTGAATGGACATTGAACCCATCAACACTACCTCACTATTTTGTTTCTCTTTTTGCACAACTTATTTAATTTAACTTTTTGTTAATATATATATATATGCATATTTCTATAATTTACAGTTTTTATTATTACATGCCGCATAACAACAAATCTCACAGCAAGTGCCGGTGATATTAAACCTGATTCTGATTATTTGTTCTATTGTGAATGCCTGCAAGAAAATGCACCTCAAATATACATACTTTGAAAATAAATTTACTTTGAATTTTGAAACAGGCATTGGAGGATTCCTTTCCGTCCCTAGTTTTTGTCTGCCTTCTGCTTAAAGTACCATACCAATTGGCAGTACTGCTGAGGCTGGTCCTGGCTGGACAGTTAAATATCGTAACATTGATTACTACTTTGTATTTTGCACTGATCTATAATTAAGAATTTACTTCCAGTTTCATTTGAACAGTGTTTATCCTGTGTCCTTGTTCTTCCTTGTTTTGAAAAATAATGTACAATATCAACTGCAATTCTTACCCTTACTCAGATACGTACACTTTGTGGCTGCTTTATTTGATCATTCCTGGACCTAATAAACTGGCCACTAAGTGTATGTTCATGGTCTTCTGCTGCTGTAGCCCATCCACTTCAAGGTTTGATGTGTTGTGCGTTCGGAGATGCTCTTCTGCACACCACTGTTGTAACACGTGGTTATCTGAGTTACTGTCAACTTCCTGTCAGCTTGAAACAGTCAGGCCATTCTCCTCTGACCTCTCTCATTAACAAGGTGTTTTTATCCGCAGAACTGCTGCTCACTGGATGTTATTTTGTTTTTCGCACCACTCTCGATGAACTCTGGAGACTGTTTTGTGTGAAAATCTCAGAAGTTTCTGAGATACTCAATCCATCCAGTCTAACACCAACAATCATTCCATGGTCAAAGTCACTTAGATCATATTCCTTCCCATTCTGATGTTTGGTCTGAACAACAACTGAACCTCTTGACCATGTCTGCTTCTATGCATTGAGTTGCAGCCACGATTGACTAATTAGATATTTGCGATAAACAAGCACATGTACAGGTGTACCAAATAAAGTGGCAACTCAGTGTACTTTCAGCAATGCAATCGACATCTTCAGCAGGATTTCACTTTCAAATGCTTGTTTAGTTTGGGAAAAGCAGGAAAATGGAGCAATTG
The DNA here is from genome assembly GCF_963921235.1 of Mobula hypostoma. Lineage (NCBI taxonomy): Eukaryota > Metazoa > Chordata > Chondrichthyes > Myliobatiformes > Myliobatidae > Mobula > Mobula hypostoma. The sequence goes on along the minus strand of NC_086129.1, from coordinate 13,499,559 downwards.
GCTTTCAATAGAAAATGCTAGATAGGGAAGAAGCATAAGAGTTTTACTGTTTCGGGTCGAGGGTCTGTTTCTGTGCTGAAGTGCTCTATGCCTCTGTGAGGAAACAGCAGACGTGCTAGTAGCATGATTACTTGAGTCAAGTAAAGGGTTCTCTGTTGGTGGGACCTCAACTGGCTGTAGATGCCGATCCAGGATCCCCATATTCTGGTGCAGTGTGGACGTGAGTAAGTGGTGTCTGTGGTTGTTGCTTGAGTCTCTCGGTTGTTCATTCACCCCTTTCATAGCTACTGCTTGTTCTCTGTGGAATAGCGTTTTCATGTAGTACACCTCCCTCTTGAACAGACTTCCTCCAGGTGTACCTGTTGAGTGGAATGTCTTCCCAGTTCTTAGATGTCATGTTGAATTTCTTCAGGCTGATTTTGATGTTTTCTTTGAAGCTTTTCCTTTGCCCACGAGGGGTTTGCTGACCTCCCTTCAGCTGGGAGTAAAGGATCTGCTTGGGGAGACGTGAGTTAGGAATCTGGATGACATCGGAGTTGGAGTTGCTTTATCATGGTGGAGATGCTGTTCATGTTGGCCTCCTCCAGTACGCTGGTGTTAGTGCGTCTGTCCTCCCAGCTGATCCTCAAAATCTTTCGTTAAGGATCTTTGGTGGCATTGTTCCAGGGTTTTTAGGTGTCTACAGCTGGTTGTCCTTGATTCAGCAGACATGGTCAATAACAAATATGACATAAAATATAGTGATGGGTGCAAACTTGCAGCATTTTGCACAGATCACAGTGATATTATCGGAATTAATGATGGACGAAGGATTGAAAGTCCAAGAGCATGACAGCACAACTGGAGAGGAAATGCAGAGGGAGTTGTAAAAACAATCACTAGATATCAGATGTTACTCGTCTCATCTTCTTTTCTGTTTTTGTAATTGGCAAGATGTCTTGCTGTTTTAGCTTCTGAAAGCAAACATACAGGTTGTGTGTGTGTGTGTGAAACTGCATGTGTGTGTATGTGTGCATTTCTGTGTAAAACTGCATGCATGTGTTACGTGAAGCTGCATTCATCCCTATCCCCAGTGCTCAGGTCGCTACGCCCTCAGGAACACAAACGACAGCAGAGCAAATAATCTCTGGAATTTTCTTCCTAGTACCACGAGGCAAGGAAATATTTTGAAATTTCCTGCTTTCTCTCTGCAGAAGAGAAATTTGGGATCTGACATGTAATCTTCTAAAACACTTGACTTAATGTATAAATTACTGAGTTTATCCCCATAAAACTCCAAAGATGTACAATTAATATCTTACCCCTCCATGTGTCAGGAAAAAAAGATTAATTTCATTCAATAATTGCGACCATACCTTGATAAGGTTTAAAATACCTTGCATTGCAAATGTGTTCTGAATTACATAGTGAGATATATACTTGTGTTAAAGAATGCAATCTTGTCTAGACAACAGATCAACACTGTTAGCTTTTAATTCACTTTATTGCTGTGTTTTGATGATGGTAACATGATCTGGTCTTAGTCAAGCCAAGTCTCCATGTTCAGGGTTTGTTCACCTCTGCCCAAGTCAAACATCACATTAACACTCTTCAAGGGTTTATTGACAGATATCTGGTTTCCTTGCCCAATACAGGGTCTGAGTGGTGCAGTGCAATGCTCTGTCAACAGTTCCATGTACAGTACTGTGCAAAAGTCTTAGGCACACATATATATCCAAGGGAACTAAGACCTCTGTATGTTGGTTAAAATAGGAAGGAGGTTGGGAAACAAAATTAAGAGTATTTAGCTTTGTATTAGCTAAGTGTAATTTGGTAATTCGACAGACAGACTGTGTGTACAGCACTGTGTAAATGGCTTAGGCACCATAGCAACGTGTGTGTGTGTATATATATATATATACACCTCAGACTTTTGCACAGTACTGTTTGTCATGTTAGTTTAGCTTTGCAGTGAAATAGAGGTAGAAAATTTAAAATATGTGACCAATTTTGGTTGCAACTCTCAATTGATACCATCCATCTTCCATGAGTGCTGTCTCTTGGCAAAGGCACAGAATAATTCCAGTACTTTCCAGCACGGCTGCCTACCACGTTCATTCCTCACGATCTTCCGATGACCATGATTATTCTTTGCAATTTTTGCTACGGAAGTGGTTCGCCATCGCCTTCTTCTGGGCAGTGTCTTTACAAGACGCGTGACCCCAGCCATTATCAATGCTCTTCAGAGACTGTCTGCCTGGCATCAGTGGTCGCATAACCAGGACTTGTGATCTGCACCGGCTGCTCATACGACCATCCACCACCTACTGCCATGGCTTCACGTGACCCTGGTCGAGGGGGACTAAGCAGGTGCTACACCTTGCCTGAGGATGAATTGCAGGCGAGAGGAGGGAAGGAGCACCTTACATCTCTTTTGGTAGAGACGTATCTCCACCATGCCAGCCATCGTGACAGACAATGGTCGGAATTGAACTCGGGTCACTGGTACGATAAAGTACCGTGCTAGCCACTATACTATTGTGCCTTTCCCCTCTCCAGTCCCTCACTTCTCTCTGGGTCTCCTTGTCCTTCCCTTTCTTCCACTGCCCTCTCCTATCAGATTTCTCTCTCTTTAGCCTTTCACATCTTCCTCTTAGCACCTCTGAGCTTTCTACATCCCCCCTCTCACTCTCATCCACTTCCCCCTCATCTAGTTTCACCTATCATCTGCCAGCTTGTACTCCTTCCCCTTCCCCACCTTCTTATTCTGGCTTCTTCCACCCTTCTTTTCCAGTCCTGTTGAAGAGTCCCAGCCCCAACGGTTCGTGGGTTATCCGCCTCCAAAGATGCTACCTGACCAGCTAAGTTCTTCCGGAGTTTTGTGTGTGTTATTCAAGATTTCTAGCATCTGCAGAATCTCTTATGCTTGTGTGAATAATTCAGACTTGAGCCTCACCAGAAGATGTAAAGTTGCTGAGTTTCTGAAAGTCGTTAGTGTCTGCGTTTAAATCATTTAACTTGCTCGGGAGGAAGAGGGGAATGAACTGGGTGGGGAGGGAGGAAGCTGGTGAGGGAAAAGACAATCCTCCCTCCTCCTGGACACCGGCTTACATCCAAGTTGGAGTGACGGATGACAATTCGCTCTCTTTCATCACAGTAATGGGTTTAGAATACCACATGAGGGTGAGGTGAAAATGAAGCTGGAGAAAGGATGAAAACTGGTGCTAAGTAGATGCCGTGCCCTGACACTCTAGTGATCAAGGATTGAATTGATTCACCATAGACAATAAGGTGCAAAAGCCCAGGCACATACATATACAGTAGCTCGGGTGCCTAACACTTTTCACTGTACTGTATATTGGTTAAAATAGGAAGGTGGTTGGGAAACAAAAATAAGAGTATTTAGCTTTGTATTAGCTCAGTGGTATTAAGTGTATACAGTACTGTGCAAAAGTCTTAGGCACTCTAGCTATAAATATTACTTATTTATTGAGATACAACTTGGAATAGATTCTTCCTGCCCTTCGAGTCACGCCGCCCAGCAACTCTCCGATTTAATCCGAGCCTACTCGTGGGACAGCTTGCAATGACCGATTAATCTATCAACTGCCACATCTTTGGACAATGGGAGAAAACCAGAGCACCTGAAGGAAACACACGCGGTTACCAGAAGAACTTACAAACTCCCGATGTACAGTGGCGAGAAATGCCTAATACTTTAGCACAGTACTCTGCATTAACATGTATTAAAAATTTGCTGTGGTGTGTTGCTCAGGGCGCAGCATACAACAAAAAACAACAGCATTCAACAATTATAAAGTGTATATATCAATAAAACTTTATAAAGGAGTTTTCTTTTAATAAAGGAAGGACGTGGAATTTGATTCAATTCATCTTTTGTTTTTGTAGCATCATTTGCGACAAACACGCTCTTTGCTTCTAAGGTTGTGCTCCTTGATTTGCTTGCATTGAGATGTATCAGAGTACCTCTGCAAATTTTAGGAGTAGGAATCCACCTTGTATATTTGGACTTGAAATACTCGATTATCTGTCACCACTCCATTACTGTTTATTGTGCCCATGCTGACTGCTGTGCTGAGGCCTATCCTTCTGTAAATCAAGGATCAAGGATCAATTTTATTTGCCGTACGTACATTTACAAGTATTCGGGATTTGCTGTGGTGTGTTGGCTTGACGTGCAACAAAAACAGCATTCAACAATTGTACAGAATAAAGAATTACATAAAATATAACTAATGACTCTATGACTCTATAACAATATATTTAGAAATACAAATGTGCATAAATACATAAATACCATCACGTTTTTACAATGTAAACATGTTGCAAACAGTCACACACACAAAATGCTAGAGGATCTCAGCAGGTCAGGCAGCAAACTTAAAGTGTTTACAATACAATGCAGTGATGGGGGTAATAGTTTGAGGGGGGTGGGAGGGGCAAACTGGAATGGGTGATCAGATTAACTGCTTGAGGGAAGAAAGTTTTCAGATGGCGTGAATTTTTTGTTTTAATAGCCCTATCGCACTTTCCAGAAGGGAACTTTTGGAAAAGGTAGTTTGCACGGTGGGTTGTGTCTGCAATGATTTTTCCTTCCTGATTCTTTGGCCTGGACACATAAAGTCCTGCACTGATGGAAGACTGCAGCCAATGATCTTTTCAGATGGCCTGACAGTCAGTTGTAGTTTTCGTACATTATGGGACATTGTACCAAAGCAGACAGTAATGGCTGATGTGAGGATGCTTTCTGCGATGGCAGTGTAGAATTGCGCCGGTATGTTCTGGGGAAGGTGGAATTTTATCAAATGCTGCAAGAAGCACACCCTCTGCTGAGACCTTTTGGAGATACGGTTCTCCCACGTGAGGTCCTGTGAAATAATGATGCCCAGAACGATTTGTCACCTGGAGAGTTGGAAGCAGGATATGATAAGTATAGTGCATAAACACAGGTTTGAAGCAATTTTCAAGGAATGGCTAGGTTGGCTCTTTGCACTCAGGGAGATTAAAGTTTAAAATTAGATTTGTTACATGTACATTGAAACATCCAGTGAAAGGTGTCTTTGACATCCTAATTCCCTTTGCTCTGGAGTGTTCCAGGAAGGAGACTGCATGGCACCTGGAATTAAGTATTGAACTGGAGATTAAAGAGATTAACTTTATTTGTTACGTGTACATTTACTCTACTTTCTTAGAAGTTTGCAAAGATTCAGCATGTTATCTAAAACTTTGACAAACTTCTATACATGTGTGGTAGAGAGTATATTGACTGGTTGCATCACACCCTGGTATGGAAACATCAATACCCTTGAATGGAAAATCCTACAAAAAGTAGTGGATATGACCCTGTCCATCACGGTAATAAACCACTCCCCAACACTGAGCACATCTACATGGAGCATTGTCATAGGAAAGAAGCCTCACCATCCAGGTCATGCTCTCTTCTCGTTGCCGCCATCAGGAAGGAGGTACAGGAGCCTCAGGACTCACACCACCTGTTTCAGGAACAGTTACTACCCCTCAACCATCAGGCTCTTGAACCAAAGGAGGTAACTTCAGTCAACTTCATTTACACCAACATTGAACTGTTCTTACAACCTATGGACTCATTTTAAGGTCTCTTCATCTCATGTTCCTGATATTTATTGCTTATTTATTTACCATTTTTTGGTATTTGCACAGTATTTGTACACTGGTTGTTTGCCTGTCTTGTTGTGTGAGTTTTTCATTGATCGTATTATGTTTCATTGTATTTACTGCGTATGCCCACAAGAAAATGAATCTCAGTGTTGTGTATGGTGACACATGAAGTATGTACTTTGATAATAAACTTACTTTGAACATTGACACATACAGTGAAATGCATTGTTTTCTGTCAATGACCAACACAGTCCAAGGATTGTGCTAGAGCAGCCGGCAAGTGGCTCCAGACTTCTGGCACCAACATAGCAAACCCACAATTTACTAACCCTAATCTGTATGTCTTTGGACCAGAGGACCCAAAGGAAACCCATGCGGTCACGTAGAGAATGTACAAACTCCACACAGAGAATGGCGGGAGTGATGTATGCTGAGTGGTGCAAAGCTGGTGCTTTCAGAGTGGCTCCAAGACTCAGGGAGGGTTGTTGGACATGTCTTAGGGGATCCAGCTGGAGGAGATGCAGGGGAAGATGTTGTCCCATACCACAGAGTCAAGGGATCGACCTTGGCCACTCCTCCTCCATCTTATAGTAGCCGCCTAACTGCTAATCTCCCTTTCCAGCTGTAGATGAGGAGGACCTCCCGCACACGTGACTCCTGTCAGCTCAGCACTCACTCTCAGTAGCAACGTTCCCACAGAACCTGTTGAATAAATGTTGGTAGCGCAGGTCAGTGGCTGTTCTTTCAGGAAGTCCTTCAAAACTAGGGTTCAGCATTCTCCATCAGAACCAGGTTACTTATGTTCAGCTGTTTGCTGATAGAAGTGGGTGTGGGGTCACACATTAATGTTGTCCAATCTCATGGGTGAATTCTGCTGGACAATTAAAGCATCAGTCAGCCCTTTAACTACTCTCCATTCTGCCGTCTGTGTATCCAAGGATCATATCATATCAAAAGGACAAGGAAATTCGTTTTTAAGGATGTGGTTATGGGTTACCTGGAGGCACATGATAAAATAGGCCAAATGGTTTCCTTAAAGAGAAATTCTGTTGAAATTGTTCGAAGAAATAACAAGCAGGATAGGCAAAGGAGAGTCAGTGGATGTTGTGAACTTAGATTTTCAGAAGACCTTTGACAAAGGCTGCTTAACAAGATAAGAGCTCATGGTATTACAGGAAAGATACTGGCATGGATAGAGCATTGGCTGATTAGCAGGAGGCAGAGTGGGAATAAAAGGGGGGTCTATTCTAATTGGTTGTTGGTGACTAGTGGTGTTCTGTAGGGGTCGATGTGGGGATCAGTTCTTTCTATGCTGTATGCCAGTGAGTTGGATGACAGAATTGATAGCTTTGTGGCCAAGTCTGCTGATGATACGAAGATTGGTGGAGGGGCAGTTAGTGTCGATGAGGCAGGGAGTCTGCAGGATTTGGACAGACTGGGGGAATGGGCAAAGAAGTGGCAGATGGAATATAGTGCACGGAAGTGGTCATGCACTTTGATAGAAGGAATTAAGGCATAGACTATTTTCTAAACTGGGAGAAAATTAAAAATCAGAGGTGCAAAGGGGCTTGGGATAGAAGACTGGCCGACTGATGTTCTTGAACGCTTATTGTTTCTTTATTTTTGCTTTATTGGACTTCCTCAGTTTACACAAGTTGATTTTGCACCATCCTGCATTTTTGTGTTTATTGTGATCACATAAACAGTTTACACCGTGGACCATGTAAGCAAGGACTTTCATTGCACCCGTACAATAAACTAATCTCCATCTGAATCACAATACTTTTGAAGGGATGTGAAAGATTAATATTAATGCAGGCATTATTTTCTATTTTAAAAATATGACAGCTGTACAATAGAAGTTCTTGGGACAGCTTGCATCTCCAATCGGAAGTCAGTTCACCTCTTTGAAACACTGCAGCCGTAAAGTGGGAGCAACACATACAAAATGCAGGAGGAACTCGGCGGGCCAGGCAGCATCAAGAAAAAGAGTACAGTCGATGTTTCAGGCCGAGGCCCTTCGGCAGGACTAGAGAGAAAAAGCTGAGGAGTAGATTGAAAAAGTGGGGGTGGGGGAGAGGGAAATACAAGGTTAGAGGTGAAACCTGAAGGGGGAAGGGCGAGGTAACAAGCTGGGAAGTTGATTGGTGAAAGAGATAAAGGGCTGGAGAAGGGGAAATCTGAGAGGAGAGAACAGAAGGAGATGGAAGAAAGGGAAAGGGGAGGAGCACCGGAGGGAGGCAATGGGCAGGTAAGGAGATGAGGTGAGAGAGGGAAAAGGTAATGGGGGGGGGGGCTCTCTAACTCTAACCACATTACATTCAATGCCTAACCCTGACCCTCACCTCACTACAATGAGCTGTTAACCTTCACCCTAAATTCACCCAACCCCTACGACAATGGGCTGCTAACCCTGACCCTCATGTCACTACACTGAATTGCCACCTCTAACCTCCTCCTCACTACACTGATTTGGAAACCTTACTACATCCTTACCACACAGATCTGTTAACCCACACTCTAAATGACTTACTGTCACTTTCGTACCATTCGTGCCAGATTCAACCATTCTCCTCTGACCTCTCTCATCAACAAGGTGTTTTCTGAATCAGAATCAGGTTTAAGATCACCGGCATATGTTGTGAAATTTGTTAACCTTGCGACAGCAGTACAATGTAATACCTAATAATATAGAAAAAAAATAAACAAACCAATTAAAGTAAATATATATATATACATATTGTCATAGTCGGGTCTGTGAAATCCGTGTTCCAGTTCACGGTCTGGTCCACGGTTCCTTGTTCTGGGGTTTCTGGTTTTCCCCAGTTTCTGTTGTGGGCACGTTTCTCGTTTTGAGGCTGAGACATAAATACCTCTGCAAACCAGCGATTCCCTGCTGGACTGTTCCGTTCCCCTCCTTGTCTTTCCCCCCTCGCCTAACTCTCTGCCTGCTCACCTAGCCTGGATACCCCACCTGTATACCCTGCCTGTATCACTGAAGTCTTACTGCCGGAGCAAGAGCAGAGCCTTGTTAGGTCAAGATAAGGAACTGTCTTTCATTGTGTGGAATTGTCTCTCTGTGTCCATGCCTTCGCTAGGTGGGTCCGGCCATTTGCTGCCACCTTGTGTTAGGATCCATCTCTTCACGTTCAGTGTTCTGTGTATCAGTCGCGGCCCTATGTCCTGTTCCCAAGGAGGGGTCCCGGCTTTGTGTTCTATGCTCCTGTCTCTTCTAGTCCAAGGCTCCGTGCTCCTGAAGGTCCTTGTCCAATCCGTGCCTAGTCCAGTCCTATCCGAGTCCTGTCCATGTGCCTTTACCTGTCCTTGTGTCTCGCCCTACCCAGGAGTTCCACACTCAAGCCATGTCCAGTCCTGTAACCTCGTCTTGTCCTCGCCTAGTTCTGGAGTCCGAGCCCTAGTCAAGTCCAAGGTTCTGGGTTCTTGCCCAGTCTCTGGCTCGGAGTCCATGCACAAGCCTCAAAGTACCCTGGACCCAAGACCCAAGACCCCAGCCTGCAGGCCTCGAGACCAAGACCCCAAGCCTCAAGCCTCGAGACGAAGACCTCAAGCCTGCCTCCAAGCCTCAAGCCTCGAGACCAAGACCCCAAGCCTGTCTCCAAGCCTCAAGCCTCGAGACCAAGACCCCAAGCCTATCTCCAAGCCTCAAGCCTGAGGCAAGACCCAGGTTCTGGGTCCTTGTTCAGTCTCTGGCTCGGGGTCCAAGCCCTAGTCTGCGTTCTTGTCCCTGCACCTTGTCTGTATCCTGTCACCTTCCTACTCTAGTCAAGTCCTGTTCAGTGGACTTCAGTGTCAGTGTCTTGCATTTGGGTCCATTCCCAGCACCCCCATTGGGTCACATATATATTGGCCGGCTGGTGGCGTAGTGGCATCAGCGCCGGACTTCGAGGTGAAGGCTCCCGAGTTCGAATCCAGCCGGCACCCCAGCATGCTTTCTATCCATGCTGGGTTAAGCATCGAGCTAGCAAATAGACCTCATTAAAAAAAGTGAGGTAGTGCTTATGGGTTTAGTAACCATTTAGGAATCGGATGGCAGAGGGGAAGAAGCTGTTCTTGAATCACTGAGTGTGTGCCTTCAGGCTTCTGTACCTCCTTCCTGATGGTAACAGTGAGAAAAGGGTACGTCCTGGGTGTTGGGAGTCTAATAGACAACACCTTTCTGAAGCACCAATCCCTGAAGGTGTCTTGGTTACTATGGAGGCTTGTACCCAAGATGGAGCCGAATAGTTTTATAACTTTCTGTAGCTTCTTTCAGTCCTGTGCAGTAGCATCCGCCCCCTCGTACCAGACAGTGATGCAGCCTGTCAGAATGCTCTCTACAGTACATCTATAGAAGTTTTTGAGTGTATTTGTTGACATACCAAATCGCTTCAAACTCCTAATGAAGTATAGTTGCTGTCTTGCCTTCTTTATAACTACATCGATATATTGGGACCAGGTTAGATCCTCAGATATCTTGACACCCAGGAACTTGAAACTGCTCACTCTCTCCACTTCTGATCCCTCTATGAGGATTGGTTTGTGTTCCTTCATCTTACCCTTCCTGAAGTCCACAATCAGCTCTTTTGTCTTACTGATGTTGAGTGCCAGGTTGTTGCTGCGACACCACTCAACTAGCTGATATATCTCACTCCCGTACACCCTCTCATCTCCATCTGAGATTCTGCCAACAATAGTTGTACCATCAACAATTTTATAGATGGTATTTGAGCTATACCTAGCCACACAGTGATGGGTGTAGAGGGAGTAGAGCAGTGGGCTAAGCACACACCCCTCAGGTGCACCAGTGTTGATCATTCATCCACAGAACTGCTGCTCACTGGATGTTTATTTTTGTTTTTCACACCATTCTCTGTAAGCTCTCGAGACTTTTGTGTGTGAATATCCCAGAAGATCAGCAGTTTCTGAAATAGTCAAACCACCTCGTCTAACACCAACAATCATTCCACGAACAATGTCACTTTCTTCCCCCTGTCATTTTAGTTGACATTTCTTCCCCATTCTGATGTTCAATCTGAACAACTGAACCTCTTGACCATGTCTGCGTGCTTTTATGCGTTGAGGTCCAGTGATTGGCTGATTAGATATTTGCATCAATGAGCAGGTGTACAGGTGTACCTAATAAACTGGCCACTGAGTGCAAAGTAATCCTTATCTGGACGTAATTAGTAACTGAAGGCACTCTACAGGAAGATAGGTTTTAAATATGTCCGTGCTTGTCACTTTGTTGAGAGCCAAATATATTCTGTGAAAGAAAACGACTCCACTGTTCAGGAATAGCCTTGGTCCACTGACATCAGCTGGACTTCTGCTGGAATGGAAACTGTCTGGTGCATTGGTCTTGACAGCAACCAGGACTCGACATAATTTTGCCTCTTGCTTATTAAAACAGCACTGAAGAAATAGTGTAGATTTTTAATAACCTGAACAAATCTGAGAAAAATTATCTCACCAGTGAAATATGTTGGTGTACAATGAAGTCTCTGTGTTTTCCCAAGTTCCCAGCTGTTGTTCTAAGACCGCCTTTATCCTCGAGTTAAGCAAGTACCAGAGGCTTTGACGTTACATTACCGAGTTTCTCACATCGATGCTGGGCAGGTGGGTCTTGCTGTTCTTTTCTTGACATTCAGCCAGCCTTCGTCCTTCCAGTCAGCAGTTTTCTGTTACATGGTATGAGGATATGGATTTATGCAAGGTCTTTCTCTGCATAGTTAACAAAAGACTTCTCTTTTAATTAGAGTCCCTGCTGTAATCTCACCAACTTTGTAACCGATTGATGCATAGCAAAGTCCCGCCAACATCATAAACACAAGAGATTCGGCAGATGCTGGAAATCCTTAACAACGTACACATCATTCTAGAGGAACTCATCAGATCAGGCAGCATCTGAGAAGGGAAATGAACATTCAAAATTTCAGGCTGAGACCCATCATTAGGTCCTGATGAAGGGACCTGGCATGAAACATTGACTGTTTATTCCCTTCCATAGGTGCTGCCTGACCTTCTGAGTTCCTCCAGCATTGTTGTGCATTGCCCACCAGCATCATTGAAAAAATTCACTCAGTTACTATTTCTGGGTGCTTAGAAGGGATTGATATTGACCAGGACACTTGTCCTCAAAATATTGTCCTGGCACCTCATCAGAAATTCACCAAAGTGGGAAAAAACAGAATCTCAATTTCAAAAATAGGAGAACTTTGAACAAATATTAGAGCTTCTGTTCTCTGTTTCAAAAAACAAATTCTAGGCCTTAAGTTTCTAATGCATTTATGTGACAGCTACTTTGCACAGTATTTATTTTTACAACAGTTTTGGATGTGGCTTTTAAGATGAAAAAGTAATGGGGTCATAAATTCTACAGTAATATATCAGTGCAGGTCTGAGGATGTGTTTCATCTTCAAATGTTTTACCTTTCTACACTCAGCAAGTCAAGAATCAAGTCAAGGAGAACAAAATAATTGTTATTCCAGCTGTCGTGCAGCACAAAAAAGCACAATAAGAAAAAAAACAATAATTATAATAATGAAATACAAGAAATATAAATACATAAGATGTCATGGTGTGTGCTGACAAATGACTGAAGCCTGTTATGGAGGAACAACAGATTCCCATGTAGAGACAGAAACAAGAGTTTATTCAACAGAACATAGGTGGCTTGACTGAGTGACACAGCAAGACGAATCATTCTCAAAACACAAGGACCCTGCCATAAGTGCTAATTGGGAGTCCAGTTTAAATAATGACAGTACGCTGAAAACCTGTGCCAGTCAAAATAAACGACAAGATTAAACAGAAGCATAAGAACTTTTGTCAGCCAGGAGCCTGGCCCTCCAGGATTAAGTGTCGGCTTCGGGGCCCGACCCAATCAACAGCCCGGGCCCCCGGCAGCTGGAAGTGGCAGCGGAGCCTCCCCCATCACTCGGCCCAACCCGAAGTGCCTGGCGACGTGACCCGCCGATCGATCCTCGCGGGACGCGTCCACCAACCTCAAAGAGCTGACAACAACACGCTGCATCGATGGAAACCTGGAAAGATGCACTATTTACCGAGGAAGTGTGGGAAAAGAGCTGGGCTGCTGGTCAGATTGAAGCTGAGGGGCTTCAGGGTCCCTATGCCCACCATCCTACTAGCTAATGTGCAAGCCATAGAGAACAAGGTGGATGATCTTAAAGGGAGACTCACCTACTGCAGGGACATGCAGAACTGCTGTATATTCTGTTTCACCGAGACCTGGCTCTCCCCTGCCAATCTCGACTGTGCCATCCGACCGGAGGGATTTTCGATCCATCGCATGGACCACACGGCATCTTTGGGCAAGACAAGGGGAGGTGGTGTCTGCCTACTGATCAACACTGCGTGGTGCTCGGACACAGTGGCACTGACAAGCTCCTGCAGCCCGGACCTGGAACACCTGTCGGTGAAGTGTCATCCCTACTATCTGCCACAGGAATTCACCTCGGTCATACTGACAGCGGTCTACATTCCCCCCCAGGCGGACGTGGAGTGTGCTCTGAACATACTGTATGCCAACATCAGTGAACTTGAAACCAAGTATCCGGAGGCTTTGCTCATTACAGCCAGGGACTTTAACCAGGCCAACCTCAGAAAAAGTTATACCAACATGTCTCCTGCCCCACTAGAGGCCCGAATATACTTGACCACTGCTACACAGCAGTCAAGGATGCCTACCGTTCCGTCCCACGACCTCACTTCAGAAAATCAGACCATCAGGCCTTAATCCTCCTCCCGGCTTATAAACAGAAACTGAAGTGGGAGGTCACGGTGTCAAAAGTAGTGTCGCGTACACATGAGGTCTTCCATGACTGCTTTGAATCGATGGACTGGTTAGTATTCAAGGACTCGGCAGCTAACCTTGATGAGTATGCCTCAGCTGTCACGGACTTTATTTGGAAATGCACGGAGGACTGTGTGTCTCGCAAGACCATCTGGGTATTCCCTAACCGGAAACCTTGGATGAATTATGAGGTCTAGTCCCTTTTAAAGGCAAGAGCTGTGGCTTTTAGGTCCGGGGATACCAGTCGCTACACGGAATCCAGGCGTGAACTCCGGAAAGCCATTAAGGGCACCAAGAGGCAATATCGAGCCAAGTTGGAAGCCCAGGCTAACCAGAGGGATGTCGGTGGACTATGGCAGGGTCTAAATGAGATCACTGGGTGCAAAGAAAAGGCTGGGAATATCAATAACCGTGGGGCTTCTCTTCCTGATGAACTTAACGTATTCTACGCAAGATTCGAACAGAAGAGGAGCGTCCCGCTCCCTCCGGATGAACCAGACCTGGTGGCATCGAGATTCATCGTCACTGAGGAGGACGTTAGAAGGGCCTTCCTGAAGATAAATCCAAGGAAGGCGATGGGCCCGGATGGCGTCCCGGGACAGGTTCTCTGGGCCTGTGCAAGCGAGCTAGCTGGAGTGTTTGCTGACATCTTCAACTCCTCCTTGCTTCAGTCTAAGATCCCCTCGTGTTTTAAGAAGGCAACGATAATCCCAGTGTCGAAGAAGAGCAAGGTGGCATGCCTGAATGACTATCGACCTGTGGCTCTGACATCAATTGCTATGAAGTGCTTCGAGAGATTGGTTATGGCACACATGAACCACAGCCTACCGGTCAACCTCGATGCTTTGCAATTTGCCTACCGGAGCGACAGGTCAACGGCAGATGCCATCTCTCTGGCTCTACATTCCTCCTTAGAGCACCTGGAGAATAAAGACGCATACGTAAGGCTGCTTTTCATTGACTACATCTCTGCCTTTAATACCATCATTCCAAATAAACTGATTCCTAAGCTCCGGAACCTGGGCCTTAGCACTCAGATCTGCAGCTGGATCTTCAATTTCCTCACAGACAGGACCCAGGCTGTAAAAATAGGGGACAAGCTCTCCTCTACAATCACTCTGAGCACTGGTACCCCACAAGGCTGTGTACTCAGCCCCCTGCTGTACTCTCTGTACACCCATAATTGTGTAGCCAAGTTTCCATCAAACTCAATATATAAGTTTGCTGGTGACACAACAATTGTAGGCCGTATCTCAGGTAATGCATCACAACCTGGTATGGAAGTTGTCTTGTCCAAGACCGGAAGAAGCTGCAGAAGATCGTGAACACAGCACAGCACATCACACAAACCAATCTTCCGTCCTTGGACTCACTTTACACCGCACGCTGTCGGAGCAGTGCTGCCAGGATAATCAAGGACACGACCCACCCAGCCAACACACTTTTCGTCCCTCTTCCCTCCAGGAGAAGGCTCAGGAGCTTGAAGACTCGTACGGCCAGATTTGGGAACAGCTTCTTTCCAACTGTGATAAGACTGCTGAACGGATCCTGACCCGAATCTGGGCCGTACCCCCCAAATATCCAGACCTGCCTCTCGGTTTTTTTTGCACTACCTTACTTTCCTTTTTCTATTTTCTATTTATGATTTATAATTTAAATTTTTAATATTTACTATCGATTTGTAATCCAGGGAGCGGGAAACACAGAATCAAATATCGCTGTGATGATTGTACATTCTAGTATCAATTGTTTGGCGACAATGAAGTATAAAGTATGTGTAAGCGCACAGGGCCATAGTGCTCATGACAAAGATTGCTTTTATTAGATTAGATTCAACTTTATTGTCATTGTGCTGAGTACAGATACAAAGCCAATGAAATGCAGTCAGCATCTGACCAGAAATGCAAAGCATAGTATTATTTACAAAATGACTGCGAATAAAAGAAGAGCTACAGCACACAAATATAAAAGTACTGAGCACATAGGTTGATTGAATGTCCATAAAGTGCCACTAGGCGCAGGAGTGTCTGTACATAAGGTGACTGACAGGAATTGATAAAGTAGTGGTGGTTGGGGGTGTGGAGGCGTGGGTTAGTGGGTGGAGGTGTTGATCAGATTTACTACTTGGGGAACGTAACTGTTTTTGCGTCTGGTAGTCCTGGTGTGGATGCTACGTAGCCGCCTCCCTGATGGGTATGGGACAAACAGTCCATGAGCAGGCTGGGTGGGAGCCTTCATGTTGCTGCTGGCCTTTTCCCTGCGCCTTCTCTACATATGTCCTTGATGGCATGTGTGCTGGTGATGCATTGGGCAATAGTTACTACTTGTTTTAAACACTTCCTGCCCACCACAATGATACAGCTTGCTAGAATGCTCTCTACTACGTATCTGTAGAATGCCCGGTTCTGCTCTGGAATTTTAACCTAGATTTTACACTGAGGTTTGAGTACACAAACTGTCTGGTTCAGAGGGCAAGTACAGCCCAGCCAAGGCTGGTGTATTAGTCCTTGATATTGAATTGCCTTGTTAGAACATGGAGTCAAAACCAGTAAACTGTGAATTTGCTCTGAAAAGCCTGCTACTCTTTACTTAAGTTACTTAAATGTCAGCTCAGGATATCTGAGGCGAAATGGAACAGAAGAATGGTGGTGAAAAGTAGCTGTGTACCTTTCTGTGAAGTGAATTCAGATAAAATCTCTGCCTCGTTAACATGTTGGAACACAAATGGGAATTAATTTTCAATGTGTTCACTTTTCAATTGATATAGTATGACAATAGTATGAAGGTTTATACTTGACATTATTGAGGTATTTTCATAGAAATCTCAAGTGGGATGTATAACCAAGGACCCATGTTCTGGAAGGACATGATAGTAAGTAGTGGGATGCACACATCTAAGACCATAAGACAAAGGAGCAGAATCAAGCCATTCAGCCCACTAAGTCTGCTCTGCCATTCCAATAAGGCTGATTTATTTTCCTCTCAATCCCATTCTCCTGTCTTCTCCCCATAACCTTTGACCCCCTGATTAATCAAGAACCTATCAACCTCTGTATTGAATGTACCCATTGACTTGGCTTGCACAGCAATCTTTAGCAATGAATTCCACAGATTCAACACCCTGTAGCTGAAGAAATTCGTTCTTACCTCTGTTCTAAATGGATGTCTATTCTGAGGTTTTCCCTCTGGTTCCAGATTTCCCCACTATAGGAACCATCCTCTCCGCACCCACTCTGTCTGGGCCTTTCAATATTTGATAGGTTTCAATGAGATCCCCCCTCATTCTCCTAAACTCCAGTGAGTACAGGCCCAGATCCATCAAATGCTCCTCATATGTTGAACCTTTCATTCCTGGGATCATTCTTGTGAACCTTCTCTGGACCCTCTCCAATGTCAGCACATCTTTTCTTAAATAAGGGGCCCAAAACTGCTCAGAATACTCCAAGTATAGTCTGACCAATGCCTTATAAAACCTCAGCATTACATCCTTGCTTCTGTATTCTAGTCTGCTCAAAATGCCCTCTTTATCACCAACTCAGCCTGCAAGCTAACCTTTAGTTAACACCCACTGACTCTCCTTTGTCTCTCTTGTCTGCTATATAAAAAATATATTTTTGAGATAAAGCGCAGAAGAGGCCCCTCCAGCCCTTCTCGCCGTGCTGCCAAATAAATCCCGATTTAACCCTGGCCTACTCACGGGAAAATTTACAATGACCAATTAACCTACTAACTGGTACGTCTTTGGACTGTTGAAGGAGATCAGAGGACCTGGAGAAAACCCATGCATTCACGGGAAGGACGTATGAACTCCTTCCAGACAATGTTGGGATTGAACTCCAGGCTCTGACGACTGAGCTGTAAGAGTATCGCGCTAAACGCAACACTACCGTGGTGCACAAAGACCTTCCTCAAAGAATTTCAATGGATTCGTCAGGCAAGATTTTGCCTTAAAGAAATCATGCTGACTTTAGACCATTTTGGCATCTGTTTCTAAGTACCCCAAAACCACATCCTTAATTTTTTTTTAGCGTGTCGCACCAGATAGTCAGCCATTCTTGTCTGGCGCGTGGTGTCAGGATTGGTCTCCTTTCGGATTAACCGGGTCACAATATGAATGTTCCTGACTCGACCCTTGTTTTTTACGAGGCCGAGTGGCTAGCTCGATGCTCGACCCGGCACGGATGGAAAGCGTGCTCAGGGGGTGGCCCAACTTGGATTCGAACTCGGGAACCTTTGCTCCGGAGTCTGGCGCTGATGCCATTGTGCCACCAGCTGGCCGCATCATTAGTATTAGACTCCAACATCTTTCCAACCACTGAGGTCAGCCTAGCAAGCCTATAATTTCCTTTCTTCTGCCTCCCTCCCTTCTCAAAGAGTGGACTAACATTTGTAATTTTCCAGTCCTCCAGAATCATTCCTGAATCTAGTGATTCTTAATGCCTCCACAATCTCTTCAGCTACCTCTTTCAGAACCTTGGGGTGTAGTCCATCTGGTCCAGCTGACTTATCTACCAACAGACTTTTCAGCTTCGCAAGCACCTTCTACCTAGTAATACCAATTGCACTCACTTCTGCCCCCTGAGACTTTCACATTTCTGGCATACTGCTGGTGTTTTCCACAGTGAAGCCTGACACTAAATACTAAGTTCGTCTGCCATTTCTTTGTCCCCCATTACTACCACTCCAGTGTCACTTTCCAGTGGTCTGATAATTACTCTTGTCTCTCTTTTACTTTTTATATAGTATATCTGAAAAAACATTTTGGATTGTCTTTTATATTATTACCTTTATAAGTTTATCTTCCTCTTTCCATAGAAACCATAGAAACTACAGCACAGAAACAGGCCTTTTGGCCCTTCTTGGCTGTGCCGAACCATTTTCTGCCTAGTCCCACTGACCCGCATATGGACCATATCCCTCCATACACCTCCCATCCATGTATCTGTCCAATTTATTCTTAAATGTTAAAAAAGAACCCACATTTACCACCTCATCTTCCATACTCCCACCACTCTCTGTGTGAAGAAGCCCCCGCTAATGTTCCCTTTAAACTTTTCCCCCCTCACCCTTAACCCATGTCCTCTGGTTTTTTTCTCCCCTTGCCTCAGTGGAAAAAGCCTGCTTGCATTCACTCTATCTATACCCATCATAATTTTATATACCTCTATCAAATCACCCCTCATTCTTCTATGCTCCAGGGAATAAAGTCCTAACCTATTCAACCTTTCTCTGTAACTGAGTTTCTCAAGTCCCGGAAACATCCTTGTAAACCTTCTCTGCATTCTTTCAAACTTATTTATATCCTTCCTGTAATTTGGTGACCAAAACTGAACACAATACTCCAGATTCGGCCTCACCAATGCCTTATACAACCTCATCATAACATTCCAGCTCAATACTTTGATTAATAAAGGCTAATGTACCAAAAGCTCTCTTTACGACCCTATCAGGTGAATTGATTATGGGGAGCAAGGACATGGCAGACCAATTGAATAATTACTTTGGTTCTGTCTTCACTAAGGAGGACATAAATAATCTTCCAGAAATAGTAGGGGACAGAGGGTCCAGTGAGATGGAGGAAGTGAGCGAAATACATGTTAGTAGGGAAGTGGTGTTAGGTAAATTGAAGGGATTGAAGGCAGATAAATCCCCAGGGCCAGATGGTCTGCATCCCAGAGTGCTTAAGGAAGTAGCCCAAGAAATAGTGGATGCAATCGTGATAATTTTTCAAAACTCGTTAGATTCTGGACCCGTTCCTGAGGATTGGAGTGTGGCTAATGTAACCCCACTTTTTAAAAAAGGAGGGAGAGAGAAACCGGGGAATTATAGACCGGTTAGCCTAACGTTGGTGGTGGGGAAACTGCTGGAGTCAGTTATCAAGGATGTGATTCCAGCACATTTGGAAAGCGGTGAAATGATCGGACAAAGTCAGCATGGATTTGTGAAAGGAAAATCATGTCTGACGAATCTCATAGAATTTTTTGAGGATGTAACTAGTAGAGTGGATAGGGGAGAACCAGTGGATGTGGTATATTTGGATTTTCAAAAGGCTTTTGACAAGGTCCCACACAGGAGATTAGTGTGCAAACTTAAAGCACACGGTATTGGGGGTAAGGTATTGGTGTGGGTGGAGAATTGGTTAGCAGACAGGAAGCAAAGAGTGGGAATAAAAGGGACATTTTCAGAATGGCAGGCGGTGACTAGTGGGGTACCGCAAGGCTCAGTGCTGGGACCACAGTTGTTTACAATATATATTAATGACTTGGATGAGGGAATTAAATGCAGCATCTCCAAGTTTGCGGATGACACGAAGCTGGGTGGCAGTGTTAGCTGTGAGGAGGATGCTAAGAGGATGCAGGGTGACTTGGATAGGTTAGGTGAGTGGGCAAATTCATGGCAGATGCAATTTAATGTGGATAAATGTGAAGTTATCCACTTTGGTGGCAAAAATAGGAAAACAGATTATTATCTGAATGGTGGCCGATTAGGAAAAGGGAAGGTGCAACGAGACCTGGGTGTCATTATACACCAGTCATTGAAAGTGGGCATGCAGGTACAGCAGGCGGTGAAAAAGGCGAATGGTATGCTGGCATTTATAGCGAGAGGATTCGAGTACAGGAGCAGGGAGGTACTACTGCAGTTGTACAAGGCCTTGGTGAGACCACACCTGGAGTATTGTGTGCAGTTTTGGTCCCCTAATCTGAGGAAAGACATCCTTGCCATCGAGGGAGTACAAAGAAGGTTCACCAGATTGATTCCTGGGATGGCAGGACTTTCATACGAAGAAAGACTGGATGAACTGGGCTTGTACTCGTTGGAATTTAGAAGATTGAGGGGGGATCTGATTGAAACGTATAAAATCCTAAAGGGATTGGACAGGCTAGATGCAAAAAGATTGTTCCCGATGTTGGGGAAGTCCTTTTATGTCATTAGGGGCACACCTCTTAAATTCTTCAAAGGGCCACAGTTTGAGGATAGAGGGGAAGCCTTTTAGGACCGAGATTAGGAAAAACTTCTTCACACAGAGAGTGGTGAATCTGTGGAATTCTCTGCCACAGGAAACAGTTGAGGACAGTTCATTGGCTGTGTTTAAGAGGGAGTTAGATATGGCCCTTGTGGCTACAGGGGTCAGGGGGTATGGAGGGAAGGCTGGGGCGGGGTTCTGAGTTGGATGATCAGCCATGATCATAATAAATGGCGGTGCAGGCTCGAAGGGCCGAATGGCCTACTCCTGCACCTATTTTCTATGTTTCTATGTTTCTATCTACTTGTGACGCCACTTTTAGGGAATTTTGTATCTGTATTCCCAGATCCCTCTGTTCTACTGCACTACTCAGTGCCTTACCATTAACCCTGTATGTTCTACCTTGGTTTGTCCTTCCAACGTGCAATACCTCACACCTGTCTGTATTAAACTCCATCTGCCATTTTTCAGCCCATTTTTCCAGCTGGTCCAAGTCCCTCTGCAGGCTCTGAAAACCTTCCTCACTGTCTACTACACCTCCAATCTTTGTATCATCAGCAAATTTGCTGATCCAATTTACCACATTATCATCCAGATCATTGATATAGATGACAAATAACAATGGACCCAGCACTGATCCCTGTGGCACACCACTAGTCACAGGCCTCCACTCAGAGAAGCAATTCTCTACCACCACTCTTTGGCTTCTTCCATTGAGCCAATGTCTAATCTAATTTACCACCTCTCCATGTATACCTAGCGACTGAATTTTCCTAACTAACCTCCCATGCGGGACCTTGTCAAAGGCCTTACTGAAGTCCATGTAGACAATATCCACTGCCTTCCCTTCATCCACTTTCCTGGTAACCTCCTCGAAAAACTCCAATAGATTGGTCAAACATGACCTACCACGCACAAAGCCATGTTGACTCTCCCTAATAAGTCCCTGTCTATCCAAATGCTTGTAGATTCTGTCTCTTAGTACTCCCTCCAATAACTTACCTACTACTGACGTTTAACTCACCGGCCTATAATTTCCCGGATTACTTTTCGATCTTTTTTTAAACAACGGAACAACATGAGCCACTCTCCAATCCTCCGGCACTTCACCCGTAGACAGCAACATTTTAAATATTTCTGCCAGGGCCCCCGCAATTTCAACACTAGTCTCCTTCAAGGTCCAAGGGAACACTCTGTCAGGTCCCGGGGATTTATCCACTTTAATTTTCCTCAAGACAGCAAGCACCTCCTCCTTTTCAATCTGTACAGTTTCCATGATCTCACTACTTGATTCCCTCAATTCCATAGGCTTCATGCCAGTTTCCTTAGTAAATACAGACGCAAAAAATCTATTTAAGATCTCCCCCATTTCATCTTTTCTCTCTTTATAGCTTTTTCAATTGCCTTCAGTTGGCTTTTAAAAGCTCTCAATCATGTAACTTCTCACTAATTTTTGCTGTATTACATGCCCTCTCCTTTGTTTTCATGCTGTTTTTGACTTCCCTTGTCAGCCATGGTGCATCATACTGCCTTTAGAATACCTCTTTTTCTTGTATCTATCCTGTGCCTTCCAAATTGCCCCCAGAAACTCCAGCCCCTTCTGTTCTGCCATCATCCCTGCTCATGCCCCCTTCCAATCAACTTTGTCCAGCTTCCCTCTCATGCCTCTGTAATGCCCTTCAGTCTACTGTAATAATAATACATCTGATTTTCACTTCCCTCTCTCAAACTGTAGGGTGAATTCTATCATATTATGATTACTACCTCCTAATGGTTCTTTTGCTTTAAGCTCCCTAATCAAATCTCGGTCATTACATAACACCCAATGCAGAATTGCCATTTCCCTTGAGAGCTCTAAATTGGCGTTCTAAAAATTCCCTCTCTTGGGATCCAGCATCAACCTGATTTTCCCAATCTACCTGCATATTGAAATCCCTATGACTATTGCAACATTGCCCTTTTCACATGAATTTTCTATCCCTGTTTTAATTTGTAGCTCACATCCTGGCTATCGCTTGGAGGTCTGTATATAACTCCCATCAGGGTCATTTTAGACTCTTAACTCTACCCACAAGGATTCAACATCCTATGTCACCTCTTTCTAAGAATTTGAATAGAGCCACCCGACCCCCTCTGTCTACCTATTTGTCCTTTCAATACAATGTATATCCTTGGATTTTAAGCCCCCAACTGTGATCTTCTTTCAGCCACAACTCAGAGATGTCCTCAACATCATACCTGCCAATCTCTAACACGTCACTAGATCACCTACCTTATTCCATATGCTGCATGCACTCGAATATAACACCTTCAGTCCTGTATTCATCAATTCCCCCCCCCCGTTACACTTCACCTCATCCCTCTGACTGCAATTTTGCCCTATCATCTGCCTGTCCTTCCTCAGTCTTACTACACACTGCATCAACTTGTATACCAACTGCCCCATCCTCAGCCCAGTTCAGTTCCCATCCCTCTGCCAACTTAGTTTAAACTCTCCCCAACAGCTCTAGAAAACCTGCTCCCAAGGATATTGGAGCCCCTCGGGTTTAGGTGCAGCCTGTCCCTTTTTGTACAGCCCATACCTTCCTCAGAAGGGATCCCAGGGATCCAGAAATCTGAAATGCTGTCCCCGCACCAATTCTTCAGACACGCTGTTCAGCATGATTTGACCTGTCAAATCATCCTGTTGCCTGCTGGCTAAGTGAATAGTTATCTATGGTCAACATTACTAAAAATTGATTATCAGGTAATTATCATACAGTGTGTGGGAGTTTTCAGTGCAGAGTCTGGCTGCCATGTTTCCTGCATTATAACAATGAATACACTTCAAAATAGTCATATTAACTATTAGGCACTGTGGGGTGAACTGGGATATTAGAAAAACTTCAATGTTTTCCAATATTTCATGCTTTTTTAAAAACTTTCTTTTCCTGTCCTTCAGCATAATTGCTTGCTGGACCAATAAAGCATTCTTTTGGATGGGCCTTAGAATTTTTTTCCCACCATTTTTTCCTAACAGTTTTGACATTGAGAAATTAGCAGAACATCTGACATTAAATGGCCTATTTAATATTTTATAGCAGCCAATAAAAGATTAATGCCACAGTTGTTCCAAAAAATGCTCCATACAGAGACATTATTTTGAATCTCACAAGCCTGCTAGCAGAACGGAACATGCTTTAATCTACATTTGAATTTTAACAGCTTAGCTCATAACTTGTTCCTCAAGAAGATCTATCAAATTCCCTGTATGTTCGTCTGGATTGGGTAGAGACAGAAATGATTCCCAAGCATCTCTTCTAATCAGAGCTCATGATGTGGTCTCTTCAACAAACCAGTTCAGAATCAGGTTTAATATCACTGTCAGATGTTGTGAAACTTGTTGTTATGCAGCAGCAGTACAGTGCAATACATAATAATAATGATTGTAAATTAAGAAATATATATATAATTTATATAAGTCAAGTCAAGTATGTGTAATATATACTATCTGCATGTATACTACCAAACAAGACTCTCTCTCTCTCCCTCTCTCTCTCTCTCTCTCTCTCTCCTCTCTCTCTCCCTCTATATATATATATATATATATACATACACACACACATATACTGTATGTGTACATACCTCCTTCCCTGATGAGTATTTTGTGAGTGCTTTGTGTCTTGTCCTCCAGTCAGTCTGCACAGGTTGATCCTGAGCTTAAATCAGAAAACCATAAGATATAGGAGCAGAATTAGGCCATTTGGTCCATCTTGTCTCCTCTGCCATTTCTTTATGGCTGATTCATTTCCCTCTCAGCCCCAAATATGACTATATTCTTCTTTCCACTCCCAGCCTGACTTCTTTGCTTCAGGATCATTACATTGTTTCTGTAACACAAGAGATTCTGCTGCTGACTGAAATCTTGAGCAACAGATACAGAATGCTGGAGGAACTCAGTAAGTCAGGCAACATCTATGGCGGGGGATAAAAAGTCAATGTTTTGGCTGAGATCCTTCATTAGGACTGAAAAGGAAGGTAGCAGAAGCCACAATAAGAAGGTGGGGAGAGTACAAGCTGGCAGGTGATAGGTGAGACCAGGTGATGGAGAAGTTGGGTGGATGGGAGGAGGTTGAAGTAAGAAGCCAGGAGTTGATAGGTGGAAGAGATAAAGGGATGAAGAAGTAGGAATCTGATAGGAGAGGGCAGTGGACTGTGGAAGAAAGGGAATGAGGATTGTCACTCGAGGGAGGTGATACACATGTGAGGAGAAGAGAAGGGTGAGAGGGTAAGCAGAAAGGTGAATGGAAAAAGAGAGACGGGGCATTGCGGAATAAATGACTAAAAGGTAGAGAAATCGATATTCACGCCATCATTATTTCTGTGACGTCTACAGCAAATTCAAAGTATATTGTATCCTCTTCCAACCTGCTAGGTTGCATCTCTCAGGGCTTAGCGGTGAATTCAACAATTTCAGACAGCCAACCATTCCAATTTGCATCCAAACTGAAAAGTTCTGTGGTAACAGATTGGGTAATATTGATGTTCAAGATGCTCTTGGCATCCTTTTGAGAAATCAAAATCAAAGACACTATTGAGTTTACTGTCATTTGCTCAAGTATATGCGTGCACAGGTGCAATGAAAAACATAGCATTAGAGACACAACATTCTGTCACAAGTTGGAACAATAAACCCAGATTGGGAGTCGGTAACTCATTGTTCATAAACTGTTGGCCTGCTGAATGCAAACGTCAGCTACAAAAACAAAAAATTTAAAACGCCTTGTGCGGTACAGAGTTCCTGCATCTGCATAAAGAAATGCTTCCAATATTTTTGCCACAAAAAACCTCTAATTTTAGGCTATGAAGAAGGAATTTTCTTTGAAGATAATTAATTGTTTCCTCATGATTCAAGTGCATGGCTCAAATACATACTCATTACTCAGGCACCAGCATCTGCAGAATCTCCAGTGTCATTGATCCTGGAGACATATTTGAACTCAACATTTACAGCTGAGGGATTCAGTAGTGGTGACCATGTCATGATCAGAGTGTGATAAAATAAAGTCCAACTGGTTAGCCTTCTTCAGGGGAGAAATTGTTAACCTGATCTGACCTCAATGTGACCTCAGGATCACAGTTCTATCCTTAACTTTTAATCACCCTCCGAGGTCTACAGCGGATGCGATCTCATTGGCTCTTCACATGGCCTTAGATCACCTGGACAATCCAAACATCTATGTCAAGATGCTGTTTATTGACTACAACTCAGCATTAACACAATCATTCTTATAGTTCTGATTAAAAAGCTCCTGAACCTGGGCCTCTGTACCTCCTTCTGCAACTGGATCCTCAACTTCCTAACCAGTAGACCACAATATGCGCGGACTCCACCCCGCTGACAGTCAACACTGGTGCACCACAGGGACCTGTGCGAAGCTCACTGCTCTACTTTCTCTACACCCATGACTGTGTGGTGAGGCACAGCTCAAATGTCATCTATAAATTTGCTGATAACACTATCATTGTTGGCAGAATTGCAGAGAGTGACAAGAGGGCATGCAGGAGCGAGATGTATCAGCTAGTTGAGTGGTGCCATAGCACTCAACGTTAGTAAGACCAGAGGACTGCTTGTGGACGAAGGAGCACACACCAGTCGTTATAGAGGAATCAGAAGTGGAAACAGTCAGCATCTTCAAGTTCCTGGGTGTCAAGATCTCTGAGGACCTAACCTGAATCCAACACATTGATGCAGTTATAAAGAAGGCAAGACAGTTGCTATATTTCATTAGAAGTTTGAGGAGATTTGGTATGTACCACGGAGAGCATCCTAACTGGCTGAATCACTGTCTGGTATTGGTGGGGATGGGGGCGGGGGCGGTGGGGGTGGCTACTGTACAGGAGCAAAGTAAGCTGCAGAAAGTTATAAATTTAGTCAGCTCCATCATGGGTGCTAACCCCAGTTGTATCTTAAAGGAGTGGTGTCTCAAAAAGGTGGCAACATTATGGACCCCTATCACCTAGGACATGCTTTGTTCTCACTGTTACCATCAGGAAGGAGGTACAGAAGCCTGAAGGCACACACTCAACGATTCAGGAACAGCTTCTTCCCCTCTGCCATCTGATTACAGAATGGACATTGAACCCATGAACACGACCTCACTACTTTTTTGAATTTCTATTTTTGTGCAACTTATTAAATTTAACTATTTAATATATATATGTTTACTGTAATTCACAGTTTTTTCTCTCTCTATTATTATGTATTGCATTGTACTGCTGCTGCAAAGTTAACAAATTTCATGACACATGCCTGCGATATTAAACCTGATTCTGAGGTACACTACTGTGTAAAACTCTTAAGCACATGTATATATAGCTAGGGAGGCTTAGACTTTTGCACAGTACTGTATTTGTCAACATGGAGCAGAGGGTGAGTTTGTAAATCTGGAGGGAGAAAAGGATGTTGGGAATGGCGAGGGTGGAGTGCCATGGGAGGGGTGTGGGGCAGGTGGCAGAGAAGGAGTGCTGGGGCGGGTGCAGATACACCCAGCCCTGAGATACCAAGCAAGGTCATTTGGTTCCAAACAACTGGTTTATTGATCACTACAGAATGTCTCCCTGGTGCTTCCCACTCCTTCCTCTCTCCATTCCCCTTTCCCCAATCACAACTCCCCTCTCCCTGCCCCCTTCCCACTCTCAGTCTACAATAGAGACCCACATCAGAATCAGGGTTATCATCACTCACAAGGCTGAATGGTTAACCCCCTGCTCTACTCGCTTTTCACTGATAACTGTGTGGCTAAACACAGCTCCAATGCGATATTCAAGTTTATCGACGACACCACTGTCACAGACAGAATCAAAGGTGGTGATGAATCAGCATATGGGAGGGAGATTGAAAATGTGGCTGAGTAGTGCCACAGCAACAACCTCCTAATCAATGCCGGCAAGACCAAGCAGCTGACTTTTGACTTTGGTTGGAGGAAACCAGAGGTACATGAACAAGTCCTCATTGGAAGTTCAGAGGTAGAGAGGGTCAGCAACTTTAAATTCCTAGGTGTTATTATTTTGGAGGACTGTCCTGGGCCCAGCATATAAGTGTAATTATGAAGAAAGCACGGCAGCACCTTTAAGTCATCAGGAGTCTGCAAAGATTCAGCATGACATCTAAAACTTGGACAAACTTCGATAGATGTGTAGTGAAGAGTATATTGACTGGCTGTATCACAGCCTGGCATGGAAACACCAATGCCTTTGAATCCTACAAAAAGTAATGAATACAGCCCAGTCAGTCACGGGTAAAGCCTTCCCCACCATTGAGCACATCTACATGAAATGTTGTAGGAAAGCAGCATCCATCATCAGGGACCCCCAGCACCCAGGATGTCCTTTCCTCTTGTTGCTGCCATCAGGAAGAAGGTACAGGAGTCTCAGGACTCACACCACCAGGTTCAGGAACAGTTATTACCCCTCAGCCATCAGGAAGGAGGTACAGGAGCCTCAGGACCCACACCACCAGGTTCAGGAGCAGTTATTACTCCTCAACCATCAGGAAGGAGATACAGGAGCCTCAGGACCCACACCACCAGGTTCAGGGACAGTTATTACCCCTCAACCATCAGGAAGGAGGTACAGGAGCCTCAGGACTCACACCACCAGGTTCAGGAACAGTTATTACCCCTCAACCATCAGGAAGGAGGTACAGGAGCCTCAGGACTCACACCACCAGGTTCAGGAACAGTTATTACCACTCAACCATCAGGAAGGAGGTACAGGAGCCTCAGGACTCACACCACCAGGTTCAGGAACAGTTATTACCCCTCAACCATCAGGAAGGAGGTACAGGAGCCTCAGGACTCACACCACTAGGTTCAGGAACAGTTATTACCCCTCAGCCATCAAGTTCTTGAGCCAATGATTCAAAGATTCAAAGTACACTCAAAGTCCATTTATTAAAGTATGCATGAAGGTTACAATTCTGCTTCATCTTCCCCACAGACAGCCACGAAGCAAAGACAATCCATGGGACACATTCATAGAAAAAAAATTCAATCACTCTGCCCCCCACGCACAAAAAAAAAGATCGTGCAAAACAAAACAAAAAAAATGTAAACATAGAATATAAAACACAAAATCAAAAGGCATATTTCATTTCAGTTCAGTTCAGCTCGGTGTTCATAATCTGCAGACCACCCCGATTCAAAAAAACACCCAAACTAGCAACAATTTTCTTTTGTGGCAGCAGCACAGTGCAATATGTATAATTACTACAGTACTGTGCAAAAGTCTTAGGCTCCCTAGCTATATATACAAGTATGTGTCTAAGACTTTTGCACAGTTCTGTGTTACTCAGGCACCGAAGCATTCCAGCACTTGTGGGCTGCCCAGCACAATTATCACTCATTTG
Organism: Mobula hypostoma; assembly: GCF_963921235.1. Lineage (NCBI taxonomy): Eukaryota > Metazoa > Chordata > Chondrichthyes > Myliobatiformes > Myliobatidae > Mobula > Mobula hypostoma. Next base: position 13,470,755 of record NC_086129.1, on the reverse strand, counting down.
ATTTAATACAAATGATGCATTTCACTGTATGTTTCGATGTACATGTGAGAAATAAAGCCAATCTGTAACTCAAATAACCTGGCTTCCTGCAAACGCGAGGAGCAAGAGTGATTAAGCTTATCTGGGCTTTATGACTGTCTGTGAGCTCTCCCCAAGGAGACCGCAATCAACCTATACCTTCCACAAACTCCAAAGCTTTCACCTTTGATGTTAAGTCATGTTACATGACAATTGAAATTGGATTCCTCTTGGCCAGACCTCCAGGGTCTGGTGTTATGGCTATCTGCAGACATTACAAAGTTACAGGAAATGTGCTGGCCCACGTCATCAATCAATGTTTCATCAGATATCATACACACCAACCCTGGGCTACCCCTGCCCCTGCGGCAATATATCTTTGATCAGAGATCTTGTCATTCTCTGTGTATTCAGATTAGAAACCAGAACATGGACAAGAGAACAGTATAGCAAAATACAGGCCTCTCGGCCTACGGTTTGAGCCAAACTTTTAACTGACTTTAAGATCAATCTAACCTTTCCCTTCTACATAATCCTCCGTCTTTCCATCTTCCATGTGCCTATCTAACTCTGCCATAGAACCTAGCCATTCCACCCTAGGGAAAAGTCTCTGGCACTCTATCAGTGCCTCTTACATTCTTGTACATGTCTATCAATTCACCTCTCATTGTCCTTTGCTAAAAAGAGTAAAAGCCCTAGCTCACTTACCTGTCTTCATAAGACATGGCCTCCAGTCCAGGCCTATCCTGGTAAACCCTCTGCATCTTCTTTAAGGCCTTCCTATAATGTCCCAAGTGCTGTCCAGTCAAGGTTTTATGGAGCTGCAACTATTAACTCTATCAAGTTAATACATACTGTACAGTCCCTTCAGCATGTTGTGATCACATTGGACAGCGTTGTGTGGTTTCACAGTCACTCAGGATGGAGCAATAACATACAGACTAGAGACAGAGGAGACTGCGGATGCTCGAATCTGGAGGGATTCAGCATCTGTCTGTCGAGCAGCATCTGTGTGGGGGTTGGAGGGTGAGGAACTATCAACATTTCAGGTTGAAACCCTGCATCAGGACTGAGAGTAGAGAGAGGGCGGTGGCCAGTATGGAGAGGAGGTGTGGTGAGACAGGAGCCCAAAGGGTGTGCTGGGATAAGGTGAGGTGGAAGATAACGGGCAGGTTGTGCCAGGCAGAGGAGGGGTGGAGTTGGGAGCCTGTGACTGGCACTTTAGCAGCACATTTGCTGCAAGGAGCGCTGCCACAGGAAAGCAGAATCCAACATCAAGGACCCCCAACCATCCTGGCCATGCTCTCTTCTCACTACCGCCATCGGGCCCCACCAACCAGCTCCAGGAACAGTTATTGCCCCTCAACCATCAGGCTCCTGAATCTGCGTGGATAACTTCACTCACCTCAACTCTGAACTGATTCCACAACCTATGGACTCACTTTCAGGACTCTACACTCATGTTCTCAGTATTTTTGTTATTTTTCAAAATTGCACAATTTGTCTTCTTTTGCACATTGGTTGTCTGCCAGTCTCTGTTTATGTATGATTTTTTTTCCATACATTTTGATGCATTCCTTTATTTTCCTGTAAATGCCTGCAAGAAAATGAATCTCAAAGTAGCATTTGGTAACATATACTATGTGTATTTTGATAATAAATTTACATTGAATTTCACTCTTCCTTGTTGTTTTCTTTGGATGTGAATGTACCTCTCCACACCCATTCACCACACCCAACTCTCTGCATCTCTTCCAGTTTCTGTGTTACTGTCCACTGCATCAAACACCAAACTCCAGGTTCTTCCCTCACCTCTTTGGGCTGCAGCAAACCTGACACAGAACAACAGCGTTTGGACTGAAAATTTCACCTCTAGAGTACAAATCCTGCTCTTACCCTACCTGTGAACCTTAGGTTTTAATCGAAGGGCAGTACATTTAAACGATATAGTGGAAAGGCAGGGCATCAGGATCAGAGGCGAGAGCTGATTTTGCAAACTCTCCCGTGATGTTTACTCCTCCCTCCATGGTGCTAGGGCTATGAAGACTATCTCCAGCTGCTGTGCTCCATGTCCCGCTAATATGATGGACTGATACCAAAGCTTTAGAGCCTACTCCAGGCTGCTCCTGTGTTCAGACCTAAAGACTCCTTTTCATTCGAAATGTTGTTGCTTGCTTCCATTGTTTGCATGATTTGTGTTTTTTTTTTCCTTTCTCTGTGCATTGGATGGTGGTCTTTACTTTGTCTTAATTGGGTTCTTTCGGGTTTCGTGTTTTGTGGTTGCCTATAAGCAAACAAATCTCAAGGTTGTATAATTTATACTTTCTTTGATAATGTACTTTGAATTTTGTACATTCAACAAACATTCAGCAATGACATAAGTAGAAAGGGGGAAGGTGTTCTGTGCAGGGAGCTAGTGTTTGCCTGTGGGGAAGACGGATTTCAGGGCTGTATACTACATGCACACTTAAATGTACTTTGAATATTTAGGGAAAAGGCTGAAGAGCAGGGCCTCCAAGTAATCTCTGGATTACTTCCAGTTCCACGTGCAAATAGGGTGACAAGACTGATGAGTGAGTGGCTGAGGAACTAGTGCAGGGGACAGGGTTTCAGATTTCTGGATCATTGGGATCTCTTCTGGGGAAGGTTTGACCTGTACAAAAGGGATGGGTTACAACTGAACCCGAGGGGATCAAATATCCCTGTGGGCTGGTTTGCTGGAGCTGTTGTGGAGGGTTTAAACCTAGCTGGCAAGAGGATGGGAACCTCAGTGATAAGTCTGAGGATGGAGTGGTTGGTAGACAAGTTCATGATGTGTGTCGTGAGACTGAGTAAGGACAGGCAGATGATAGGGCAAAATTGAAATCAGTGGGATGAGGTGAAATGTAACATGGGGGAAAAATTGAAAAGGGTGATTTACTTTATTTTATTGTTGCCAAACAATTGATACTAGGGCGTACGATCATCACAGCAATATTTGATTCTGCGCTTCGCGCTCCCTGGAGTACAAATCGATAGTAAATATAGTAAAAAATTAAATTATAAATCATAAATTAAGGAAGGAGGAGAAGATGGCGGTGCGACACAGTGCGCGCGGCCTTTCCGGTGAAATGATATCGTACTTGTTAAGTAGGTACCGTGCACAATCCTGATTTGATGGAGACGGACGTGAGAAGCACGGAGGAACATCTGGAGAAACTTCTGAAATGCCCGGCTCGCTGCCGCTGCTACTGTACGATCGAGAATCTCTGGAGGGAAGGCCCCAAATCCTCGGCTTTGCCTGTTGCTGGCGGCCGGGGATGGGGTTGAAGCTCTCGGCAAGGATGATGCTCGGTGCTCGGTATCAGAGGGCTGGTCAGAGGCTCGAAGTTTTCGGACAGACTGACAGTCGGACTGTAGTCGGGTGCTTCCAGGGTGCTTCATGGCAGGGAGAGTTTTTTTCCTTCTACCGTCTGCGTGAGATGTTGGGACTTTCGAGAAACTTTGAACTTTTTTTATTGTGCCCATGGTCTGTTCTTCTATCAAATTACAGTATTATTTGCACTGTTGTAACTATATGTTATAATTATGTGGTTTTGTCAGTTTTTCAGTCTTGGTCTGTCTTGTGTTTGTGTGATATCACACTGGAGGAACATTGTATAATTTTTAATGCATGCATTACTAAATGACAATAAAAGAGGACTGCGTGTCCTCATAATCTAATCTAATAAATAGAAAATAGAAAAGAGAAAGTAAGGTAGTGCAAAAAAACCGTGAGGCAGGTCCAGATATTTGGAGGGTGTGGCCCAGATCCAGGTTAGGATCCGTTTGCAGTCTTATCACAGTTAGAAAGAAGCTGTTTACAAATCTGGCCATACGATGAATATAAGACTGAAGGTGTTATGTTTGAATGCCAGCAATATACAGAGTAAGGTGGATGATCTTGTTGCACAGTTAGAGATTTGAATGAATGAAGCTGAGGACGTCATTGAGTTGTGGCTAAAAGATCATAGTTGGAGATTAACATCCAAGGATATGCATTGTATCGAAAGGACAGGCAGGTAGGCAGAGGGCGTGGAATGGCTGTGTTAGTAAAAAATGAAATGAAACCCTTAGAAAGAAGTGATTTAGGATCAGAAGATGTAGACTCCTAGCAGTTAGAGTTAAGAAACTGCAAAGATAAAAAGACCCTGATAGGAGTTATATACAGCCCCACGAATAGTAGCCAGGATGTGGGATGTAGATTTCAATGGGAAATTCATAGCAAGAGGATTCGAGTACAGGAGCAGGGAGGTACTACTGCAGTTGTACAAGGCCTTGGTGAGACCACACCTGGAGTATTGTGTGCAGTTTTGGTCCCCTAATCTGAGGAAAGACATCCTTGCCATAGAGGGAGTACAAAGTAGGTTCACCAGATTGATTCCTGGGATGGCAGGACTTTCATATGAAGAAAGACTGGATGAACTGGGCTTGTACTCGTTGGAATTTAGAAGATTGAGGAGGGATCTGATTGAAACGTATAAAATCCTAAAGGGATTGGACAGGCTAGATATAGGAAGATTGTTCCCGATGTTGGGGAAGTCCAGAACGAGGGGTCACAGTTTGAGGATAAAGGGGAAGCCTTTTAGGACCGAGATGAGGAAAAACTTCTTCACACAGGGAGTGGTGAATCTGTGGAATTCTCTGCCACAGGAAACAGTTGAGGCCAGTTCATTGGCTATATTTAAGAGGGAGTTAGATATGGCCCTTGTGGCTAAAGGGATCAGGGGGTATGGAGGGAAGGCTGGTACAGGGTTCTGAGTTGGATGATCAGCCATGATCATACTGAAGGGTGGTGCAGGCTCGAAGGGCTGAATGGCCTACTCCTGCACCTATTTTCTATGTTTCTAAATAGAAAAGGCATGTAATAAGGGCAATGCTATGATAGTCATGGGGGATTTCAATGTGCAGGTAGACTGGGAAAATAAGGATGGTGCTGGATCCCAAGAGGGAGAATTTGTAGAATGCTTAGGAGATTTTTTTTAGAACAGCTTGTGATTGATCCCTCTACTGGAATGGCAATTCTGGACTGCATGTTGTGTGATGAATCAGACTGGATTAGGAAGTTTAAGGTAAAGGAACTCATGGGAGGCAATGATCATAATATGATGGAATTAGAAACATAGAAACCTAGAAAACCTACAGCACAATACAGGCCCTTCGGCCTACAAAGTTGTGCCGAACATGTCCCTACCTTAGAAATTACTAGGGTTACCCATTGCCCTCTGTTTTCCTAAGCTCCATGTACCTGTTCAGGAGCCTCTTAAAAGACCCTATCATATCCTCCTCCACCACCATTGCCGGCAGCCCATTCCATGCATTCACTATTCTCTGTGTAAAAACTTACCCCTGATACCTCCTCTGTACCGACTCCCAAACACCTTAAACCTGTGCCCTCTTGTGGCAGCTATTTCAGCCCTGGGAAAAGCCTCTGACTATCCACACGATCAATGTCTCTCATCTTTTTATACACCTTTATCAGGTCACCCCCTCCTCCTCCGTCGCTCCAAGAAGAAAAGGACGGGTTCCCTCAACCTGTTTTCACAAGGCATGCTCCCCAATCCAGGCAACATCCTTGTAAATCTCCTCTGCACCCTTTCTATGGTTTCCACATCCTTCCTGTGGTAAGATGACCAGAACTGAGCACAGTACTCCAAGTGGGGTCTGACCAGGGTCCTATATAGCTGCAACATTACCTCTTGGCTCCTAAATTCAATTCCACGATTGATGCAGGCCAATACACCATATGCCTTCTTAACCACAGAGTCAACCTGCACAGCAGCTTTGAGTGTCCTATGGACTCAGACCCCAAGATCCCTCTGATCCTCTACACTGCCAAGAGTCTTACCATTAATACTATATTCTACCATCATAGTTGACCTACCAGAATGAACCACCTCACACTTATCTGGGTTGAACTCCATCTGCCATTCCTCAGCCCAGTTTTGCATCCTATCAATGTCCCGCTGTAACCTCTGACAGCCCCCCACACTATCCACAACACCCCCAACCTTTGTGTCATCAGCAAACTTACTAACCCATCCCTCCACTTCCTCATCCTGGTCATTTATAAAAATCATAAAGAGTTAGGTTCCCAGAACAGATCCCTGAGGCACACCACTGCTGACCAAGCAATTCACCCTGCAGTTTGAGAGTGAGAAGGTAAGGTCGGATGCGTCATTATTACAGAGGGGTAAAAGGAGGTACAGAGACATGAGAGAAGAGCTGGCCAAAGTTGATTGGAAAGGGTCACGAGCAAGGGTCACAATTCGGAAGGCACAGAGGAGATACATTCCAAAGATAAAGAAGTATTCTAAAGGGAGAAAAGTCCAAGAAAGCATGAAAACAAAAGACAGGGAATATAATACTGCAAAAATTAATGGGAAGTTTGATGATTGGGAACCTTTTCAATACCAACAGAAGACAACTATAAAAGCCATACGGAGAGAAAAGATGAAATATGAAGATAAGCTAGCCAATTTTTTTAAAGAGGATGCCAAAAGTTTTTTTTCAGATTTATAAAGAGTGAAAGCGAGGTGAGAGTGGGTATTGAACCACTGGAAAATGACACTGGAGAGGTAGTAATGTGGGACAAAGAAATAGTGGGTCAACTTAATAAACATTTTCTGACAGTCTTCACTGTGGAAGACACTAGCAGTACGCCAGAAATTCAAAAGTGTCAGGGAGCAGAAGTGGATGTGGTTGCTGTTATTAAGAATAAGGTGCTTGGGAAGTTGCAAGGTCTGAATGCAGATAGGTCATCTGGACCGGATGGACTACACCCCAGGGTTCTGAAAGAAGTATCTGAAGGGATTGTGAAGACATTAGTAATGATCTTTCATGAATCACTGGATTCAGGAGTTGTTCTGAAAGACTGAGAAATTGCAAATTTCACTCTACTATTTAAGAAGGGATGGAGGCAGATAAAAAGGAAGTTATAGGCCAGTTAGCCTAACTTTAGTGGTTAGGAAAATGTTGGAGTCCATTATTAAGAATGAGGCTCTGGGGCACTTGGAGGCACATGATATAACAGGCCAAAGTCAGTGCGGTTTCCTGAAGAGAAAATCTTGCCTGACAAATCTGTTAGAGTTCTTTCAGGAAAATGTAGGCAGGACAGACAAAGGAGAATTGGTGGATGTTGTGTAGTTGGATTTTCAGAAGGTCTTTGACAATATACTTCATATGAAGCTGCTTTAACAAGATAAGAAGAGCCCATGGTATTACAGATGGAAGATTGGTTGACTGGCAAGAAGCAGAATGCCGGAATACGGAAGGCCTATTCTCATTGGCTGCTGATGACAAGTGATGTTCCGCAGAGGTTGATATTGGGACCACTTCTTTTCATGTTAATTGTCAACAATTTGGATGATGGAATTGATGGCTTTGTAAGCAAGTCTGCAGATGATACAAAGATAGATGGAGAGCCAGGTAGTTTTGAGGAAGCAGGGTATCTACACAAGGACTTTGACAGATTTGGAGAATGAACATAGAAGTGGTAGATGGAATATAGTGTAGGGAAGTGTACAGTAGAAGGAATAAAAGCATACACTATCTTCTAAATGGAGGGAAAATTCAAAAATCAGAGATACAAAGGGAGTAGGGAATCCTGCAGTATTCTCTAAAGTAATCTCTTACTAGCTCTTCTTTCAGTTTGTCCTGACGAAGGGTCTTGGCCCGAAGCGTCAACTATACCTCTTCCTAGAGATGCTGCCTGGCCTGCTGTGTTCACCAGCAACTTTGATGTGTGTTGCTTGGATTCTCTAAAGGTTAACTTGCAAGCTGAGTTGGTGGTAAGGAAGGAAATTGCAATGTTAGCATTCGTTTCAAGAGGACTAGAATATAAGAGCAAGGGTGTGATGCTGAAGCTTTATAAGGCACTGGTTAGACCGCACTTGGAGTATTGTGAGTTGTTTTGGGCTCCTTATCTAAAAAATGATGTGCTGGTATTACTGAGGGTCCAGAGGAGGTTCACAGCAATGATTCCAGGTATGAAAGGGTTAACATATTGGGAGCATTTGATGGCTCTGGGCCTGTACTCACTGGAGTTTAGAAAAATTAACCCTATCAAATATTGAAGGGCCTGGACAGAGTGGACGTGAACAAGATGTTTCCTATGGTGGGTGAGTCTACCACCAGAGGGCACAGCCTCAGATTAGTGGGACATCCATTTTGAACAGTGATGAGAAGGAATTTCTTCAGCCAGAGGGTGGGGAATCTTTTCAATTCATTGCCACAGGCAGCTGTGGAGGCCAAGTCATTTAGTATATTTAAAGTGAAGGTTGCCAGGTTGTTGGTTGGTCAGGGGAGAAGGCAGGAGAATTGGGTTAAGAGGAATAATAAATCAGCCATGATTGGATGCTGGAGCAGACACGATGGGATGGGTGGCCTAATGTCTTATGGTCTTGTGGTCTAACAAACAAACATGGGGGACTGCACTTGGATTCACACAGACGAAAGGCCAAGGAAAGAATTACAGAAAGTCCAAGAGAGAAAGAATCCAACACAAACAGAGCAGCATGTGGGAAAAAATGTGCAGTATACACAGAGCTAGGCTGGAGGCAGAACCAGTTCTGCTGTGGATAGGAAACAGTCACAGTATGACAGGTTTCGAACAGTGCCATCGGGGATGGACTCATTGTGTGCCAACACAGATTCAAATTCAGATTTATTTATCACATGTTAACATATGGTGAAACGCGTAGTGTGTGTTAACAAACAAGTAAAAACTTATGAGAAAATCCTCTGGCAGAGATTGTGGCAGCATTTCAGACCTACCCTCTGACAGGATGGTTCTGTACAAGAGGTACAGAGGCCTGAAGTCTCACACCACCAGAATCAAAAACAGCTACTTCCATTCAGCCTTTCGGCCCTTGAACCACCAGGTACAATCTCAGTATAGAAACACAAAGACCACATTGATCACTTTGTATTAAAATGGACTTTTGTTTTCATTGTGTTCTTTCTTGTAAAAGATGTCTATAATCTATGTTTTCATGTGAGTGCTGCCTGTCTGATGCTGTATGCTTGTGACACGGTCGGGTCGCGGCTAGTGTAATGCTACTACAGTGCCAGAAACCCATGGTCAATTCCTGTCACCCTGTGGCTTTCCTCCCCCATTCTGAAGACAGATGGGTTAGTAGATTAATTGGTCACATAGCTGTAATTGGGTCTTGTTGTGCAGTAAGGACCTGTTGCTCTGTTGTTTCTCTCAGTAAAAATTGCTGCTGCACGTGATTCACTGCACTTATGCAAAAATGTCCTTGTGCATATGACAATAAACTTGACTTTGACTCTGACCCTGAAAAAAAATGGGTTTAGCCATCCAAAGCATTAGAAATTTGCCTCTTGGTAATGGATATGAGTCAAGAAATGCATCCCCTGTATATATTGCTATGGTATGGTCAGCACCCTGAACTTTGTTCAGAGACATCTCCACTGGGATCAATTTGTAGAGAAAAGGGTAGCACAGTAGCATAGTGGTTCATGCAAATGCCTTACAGCACCTGCAATCATCAGTCAGGGTTCAATACTCACCACTGTCTTCATTTGGAAAGGGAAGGACTGATTATGAAGAGTCAGCATGGCTTTGCTCGTGGGTGGCCATGACCCACAAATTTGACCTAGCTTTTTGAAGAGGTGACAGGAACAGGATTGTGGATGCTATCTCCACTGACTTAGCAAGCCCTTTAACAAAAGTCCTGCATGTCTGGATGGTTAGAACATATGGGATCCAGGGTGAAAAAGCAAATTGGTTTGATGGTTGAAGGTAAAGGGAGGGAGTGGAAGGTAACTTTTCCAATTGGACACTGTAACCAGTGGAGTGCTGCAGGGAATGGTGCTGGCTCCTTCATTGTTTTAATGATTCAGATGAGAAAATAGGTGGTCTGATTAGATCATCAGATAAGAATGGCAGAAGTAGGCCATTTGGCCCATTGAATCTGCTCTGCTATTCAATTCAGGGGAGTGGGACTGATCCAGTTCTTCCAGTCAGCCCCACTCCCCTGCCTTCACCCCATACCTTTTGATGCCCTGGCTAATCAAGAACCTATCTATCTCTGCCTTAAATATGCCCAATGACTTGACCTCCACAGCCGCTCATGGCAACAAATTCCATAGATTTACCACCCTCCGACTAAAGTAATTTCTCCGCATCTCATTTCTAAAAAGACGTCCTTCAATCCTGAAGTCGTTCCCTCTTGTCCTAGAATCCCCTACCATGGGAAATAACTTTGTCATATCTAATCTGTTCAGGCCTTTTAACACTCGGAATGTTTCTATGAGATCCCCCCTCATTCTCCTGAACTCCAGGGAATACAGCCCAAGAGCTGCCAGACGTTCCTCATATGGTAACCCTTTCATTCCTGGAATCATTCTCGTGAATCTTCTCTGAACCCTCTCCAAAGTCAGTATATCCTTTCTAAAATAAAGAGCCCAAAACTGCACTTAATACTCCAAGTGTGGTCTCACGAATGCCTTATAGAGCCTCAACATCACATCCCTGCTCTTATATTCTCTACCTCGAGAAATGAATGCCAACATTGCATTCGCCTTCTTCACCACCGACTCAACCTGGAGGTTAACCTTTAGGGTGTCTTACACAAGGACTCCCAAGTCCCTTTGCATCTCTGCGCTCTGAATTCTCTCTCCTTCTAAATAATAGTCTGCCCGTTTATTTCTTCCACCAAAGTGCATAACCATATATTTTCTAGCATTGTATTTCATTAGCCACATCTTTGCCCATTCCCCTCAACTATCTAAGTCTCTCTGCAGGCTCTCTCAGATTAATACGTTTGCAGAGGACACCAACATTGGTGGTGTAGTGGGCAGTGAAAAAGGTTGTCCAAGTTTATTCTAGGATCTTCGTCAACTGGGGAAGCGGGCACAGGAATGGCAGATGGAATTTAACTCAGAAAAGTGTGAAATGATGTTAAGCAATCCTGGATGTAACACGGTGAATAGTAAAGATCTAGAGAATGTTGTTAAACAGTGAAACCTCTGGATATAGCTAAAAGCTACAACACAGGTAGGCAAGATGGTGAAGAAGGTGTACAGCAGGTATTGTGCACTGATGCGCTGACAAAGGAGCCGTGCTCTCACAGTTGTTTAAATGATCGTTTGGGCTGCACTTGAGGTATTGTGTTCATTTCCAGTCACCACTCTACAGGACTAAGATGGAGAGGGTGTAGAAACGATTCACAGGACTGGGGAGGTTATAATAAGTGGACAGGCTGAGACTCCATTCTCTTGAAAGAATGAGGCAGAGGGTAGTCTTATGAGGTTTATAAAATGATGTGGGCCATAGATAGTTCCATTCTTTTTTGCAAAGTAGAGGAGTCCAAATCTAGAGGGCATAGTTTAATGTATGAGAGGTTTAAAGGGGAACTGAGGGGCAATTTCTTCTGGAATGGGCTGCCAGAGGAAGTGGTAGGCATGGGCAGATTTAAACTGCTGAAAAGGTATTTAAACAGAGACAAGAATAGAAAAGCTTTAATGAGATATGCAGGCAAATAGGTTGAGGCATTTTGGGCAGCATGGACAAACTGAGTCAAAGGGCACAGCCTCAGAATAGAGAGGCGTCCCTTTAGAAAGGAGAGGAGGAAGGGATCTCTTCAGCCAGAAGGTGGTGAATCTGTGGAATTCATTGCTGCAGATGACTGCGGACGCAAAATCACTGGGTATGTTTAAAGCAGAGGTTGATAACTTCTTGATTAGTAAGGGTGTCAGGGGAAAAGGCAGGAGAACAGGGTTGAGAGGGATAATAAGTCAGCCATGGTTGAATGGCGGAGCAGACTTGGTGGTCCGAATGGCCTAATTCTGCTCCCATGTCTTATGGTCTTATGGCCTGTTTCTGTGCAACCATTTGAGTGGAGTATGATGTCCTCCTGTGGAGCTGTCTATTGGTGGGTCTTCAGGTGGCTGTAGAGGCCAATCCAGCATCCAAGTGGCTGAAATGTTTGGGTGGATTCCCTAATGGAGAATGCCTGAGCATGAGTTCATTTAACATGGAGTCCTGAAGCACGAGCAGCCAGCACACTGACCTTGACAGATTAGGGTCAGGGTCCAGTGGCATGGACTTGCAGGACAACTGGGGAGCCTTTACTGCTGCAGCCTTCCTCTGCCTTCACTGCCATTGTGGTGTGTCATCATCTTCCGCCAGCTCCACCACTGAGGTCTTGGATAGATCGCTGTTTGTCTCCAACCTCCCCCTTGGCCTTACCGCCATAGGTGACTGTACGAAGGAGCTAAGCGCCAGATGGCTAAGCTCCAGACAGCATCACGCTCGGGATCCCAGGAAATAAAAAGCCTCTCCATCACATCAAGGTCATGATCTGTTCTGTATACCTCTACGAACTTTTAAAACTAATAAATTAATAAGCTTTTGGGAATCCCACTCTTGGCTCTGTCTGACCTTATTTACCACACCTGTATAGGGAGGAACAACGAGGATGAATCCCCAAAGCCAGACAACGAGCAGATAGTATAGAAGAACACAGCAGAAATTTTCCCTCAGCCCGTGTAGCACTCAGTTTCTGATTTGAATCTTCCTGACAGACTCGTCAGGGGTTAAGTTTTGGGGCAGAGATTTGTCTCCTGTTAGGGTTGTACAGTACTGTGCTAAAGTCTTTTTTAGCTAGGGAGCCTAAGGCTTTTTCACAGTACTGTAGTAATTGTGTGTATTGCACTGTATTGCTGCACAAAAAAACCCCACAAATTTCCTGACATATGTGAGTGATGATAAACCTGATTCTGATATGGGTCTCTGTTGTAGACTGAGAGTGGGAAGGGGCAGGGAGAGGGCAATCATGGTTGGGAAAAGGGGAAGGGAGAAGGGAGCTGTGGCTATATTTACTTATATGTGTTGTGTGTGACTAGACTGCATGCACTGTGGCCCCAGAGGAACAATGTTTTGTTTAGATGTATGCATAGCTTTGGTTGAATGGCAACAACCTTGAACTTGATTTGCTATTTTCAGAGTTCCTCCTCCAAGCTTCCTTGTGCAGAAGTGTTTCCTAACCTCAGTCCTGAATGGCCTTGCCAACTTGGCAGTACTAAACTTGGATAGTCTGCTTCTACCTCTCTCAGCTCAAACACCATCTCTTCATTTGCAGATGGTGATGAGGAGGTATACAGGAATAAGATAGATCAGCTGGTTGAGTGGAGTTGCAACAACCCCCTTGCATTCAACATCAGTAAGACAAAAGAATTGATTGTGGACCTCAGGAAGCGGAAGCCGAGGGAACAGACAGCAGTCCCCATTGAGTGATCAGCAGGGATCAGGTGAGCAAGTTTCAAGTTGCTGGGTGTCAACATCTCTTTAGATCTATCCTGGGTCCAACATATTGATGCAATTACAAAGAAGGCACAAGAGTGGTTATATTTCACTAGGAGGTTGGGAGACTTGGTATGTCACCAAAGACTCTAGCAAATTTCTACAGATGTACCATGGGGAGCATCCTAACTGGTTGCATCACCGTCTGGTATGGATGTCCTCAATAATGGGGAGATTGTGTCAACAATGGAGCTGGTTCGGTCTACAACCCCCGGTAGCCTCTTGTGATCCTATGCATGGGAGGTGTCATACCAGGCAGTGATGTAATCAGTCAGCATGCCCTCCACTATACATCTGTAGAAATTTGTGAGAGTCTTTGGTGACATACCAAGTCTCCTAACGAAGTAGGGATGCTGGTGCCAAACTAAGCAATGTTCAATGTAAGAGTTAACACAGTCCTCTTTGCTTAGAACATCAAGCCACTGATGTCATGCTCAGAAACAGTCACTTCATAGTTTTATTCAAATTTATTGGTAAATTTGCTGTACCTCAGACAGAATATTGGCCCACAGCCAGGAGACATGGGAAAGAGAACTACATGGGCCCATGTAAACACTGGAGTTATTTTACTTGGAAGCCTTGCAAGGGTATATGTTGGTGAAAATGAAGAGAAGACAAGAATAATTTCAAGAAACCTCAGGCAATGGTTCAACTCAGTGTGACACCAAGCAATAAATCAATCTTTCCAAAATCATCTATAAGTGTCGGCTGACTCTGAAATGGTTTCTTTCTGATGGCTACTAAAATGGTATGTTTCTGAATAAATTTGTGATATCACATGATTACCACTGGAATGAAATACTATTTCTGATTAAATATTTTATATTCCACAGGATGTATTCCTTTCCCAGGGAACTCCAATACACTGAAAATCAATGTAAATTTCTGTAGTCATGCTGGTATTGATGGTGTAATGTCCATATCATAAAATTGCAGTATATCTTTCTCCCTCCCTTATTTGTATTCGCAATCCCTCTTCTGTTACTCTTGAAGTAGCATGTGGAAAGCCCGTTGGGGCACATACTGTATCCCTTTTTCCCAGAAAAGGAGGATAATATCATAACCTCAGGACTGTTGAAACACCTCTGCTCAACCTTCCAAAAGGAGACCTTCCTGAAATATGCACTGTTTATTCATTTCCGTCGGTGCTGACTGACCTGCTGAACTCATCCAGCATTTTGTGTGTGTTGCACAGGATAAGTTCCTTGGGACTTCTTGTAATTAAACACGAGCAATATTGAAGGGGTCACAAAACAAAATGGGATAAATTAAAGCGAGTAAAAGAAATAAAATGTTTATTGTAATCCAATTCACACTAAAAAGGCTTTAAAGGCAGTTGTTGAAATAAACAGCATTCAATCAATACCTGGAATAATAAACGCAAACACGAGGAAATCTGCAGATGCTGGAAATTCAAGCAACACACATAAAAATTGCTGGTGAACGCAGCAGGCCAGGCAGCATCTATAGGAAGAGGTCAGGACGAAGGGTCTCGGCCCTAAACATCGACTGTACCTCTTCCTATAGATGCTGCCTGGCCTGCTGCATTCACCAGTATCATAATAAAATCTGCTTACCAATTTAGTTCACCTAAATTTTTCAATTTAGAGATACAGCACGGTAACAGGCCCTTCTGGCACAACGCCACCCAATTACACCTATGTAACCAATTAACCAACTAACCCATATGCCTTTGGTATGTGGGAGGAAACCAGAGCACGTGGAGGAAACCCAAGCAGTCATGAGGAGAAAGTGCAAATTCTTAGAAAAAACCGTGGATCTGAACCTGGCTGTAAAAGTGTTACACCAACTGCTACACTACCTGACTTAACATTTGCAGAATTTATGCTGTAACTAAAAGCTCATTTCTCTCCCACTTGTTAAATAAAGAGGGGGTAGTCGTTAGTGCTGTACAGCTTGGGGTGTTGAAGCTCGGAGTGCAGCTCTAGAGCTGTCTGTAAGCAAAATTGTACAACCATCCCATAACGATGTGGGTTTCCTCCGGGTACCCCAGTTTTCTCCCACAGTCTAAAGACGTACTGATTGGAAGGTTAATTGGTGATTGTAAATTGTCCTGTGATTAAGCTAGAGCTAAACAAGTGCGTTGCTGGGCAGCACAGCTTTTTGGGCTGGAAGGGCCTCTTCTGTCCTGTATCTATCAATCAATCAATCAATCAATCAAAGAAACCCAAATAAGTAAATAATCCAAGACATCTTTAGGGAGCAGTGTCTCAGAAAGGCAGCGTCTGTTATTAAGGACCTCCAGCACCCAGGGCATGTCCTTTTCTCACTGTTACCATCAGGTAGGAGGTACAGAAGCCTGACACCACACACTGAGCGATTCAGGAACAGCTTCTTCCCCTCTGACATCCAATTCCTGAATGGACATTGAGCCCACGAACACTGCCTCACTTTTTTTTCTGCTTTGCGCTATTTTTAATTGAACTATTTAATATACATATATATACTTACCGTAATTGATAGATTTATTTTAATTTTTAAAATATTTATTATGTATTGCATTGTACTGCTGCCACTAAGTTAACAAATTTCACAACATATGCTGGTGATATTAAACCTGATTCTGATTCTGAAATAAATAAAATAATCTCTTAGGATGATTCTTACTGAAAGCTCACATTTTGATCAGTTATTTTTAAGAAAAGCCATTATATCTCCTCAGAGAAAAGACTGCTCTTTTTAAGGTCAGTATCATGTTTTAGCTCTCCCATGAAGTGCTATTACAGTGTTTCAAGGTACTCCAGTCCAATGGAGTAATCAATTACACTTTGTACTTAAGCAATCTAGTTTTAACCTTTTGCCAAAATCCAAACACCAATTTCAGATTTTGTGCCAGTGTCATTTGAATTCCTGGTGATTCTATGATAATTATGCCAGATCAGTACAGAGTGGAATTGTTCCACAGTATCTCATTACTTTGAGAGCAAAGATTCCCTTTGTTCATACACTTACGCCGTTTCATACAGGTTTGTGGAATTGTGGATGATGTAGCAGGTTGCCGTAGGTTTGACAGGATGCAGAGATCGGCTGAAAAGTGGCAGATGGAGTTCAATCCAGAGAAGTGTGAAATAATTCACTTTTGAAGTTCAAATTTTGAAGGCAGAATACAAGATTAATAACACGTTATGTTGGCAGTGTAGGGGAACAGAGGGATCTTGGGATTCACATCAAAAGACTCTAGTTGCTGCACTAGTTCATAGGGTGGTTAGGAAGGCATATGGTGTGTTGGCCTATATTAGTTGGGGGGATTGAGTTCAAGGGTTACAAGGTAATTTTGCAGCTCTATACAACCCTGGTTAGACCACAATTGGAATATTGTGTATAGTTCTGGTCGTTTCATTATAGGAATGATGTAGAAGCTTCAGAGAGAGTGCAGGGGAGACTTACCAGGATGCTGCCTGGATTAGAGAGCATGTCTTAGAGAGCATAGGCTGAACAAGTTTGGGCTTTTCTCTTTGGAATAAAGGAGGATGAGAGGCAACGATACACACGTATAAAATAATAAGAGGCTTAGGATGGTGGTGAATATTGGTAGCTCGGGTTGAGGTGTTTGATGTTGTGGTGTTCACTGAGCTTGGGAATTAACTTGTAGATGTTTCGTCTCCAATTGAGGTGTACAGCTGTTGGTGCTTCTCTCTGAGACTACTCGTGTTTATATAGGCCTCTGTTTGCTTGCCTTTGACCTTTGCATTCTATTGTATTGTGTTTCTTTGGCTCTCAGGGGTTCAAAGATGGCGTCTATTTTGATGTTTATTTACAGAATTCTCGGAAGAGAACCATGCAGACATTTCGCAGATAGCCAGAGATTTTTTTTTCCCTTGAGCAGAAATAGCTAATATGAGGGGGCATCATTTTAAGTTGATTGAGGAAAGTATATGGTGAATATCGGAGGTAAGCTGTTTACACAGAGGGCGATGGGTGCGTGGAACCCCCTGTCAGGGGTCGTGGCAGAAGCAGATACGTTATAGACATTTAAGAGACTCTCACAGAGGCTCATCAGTGTAAGTAAAATGGAAGGCTATGTGTGAGGGAAGGATTAGATTGATCTCAATAGGTTAAAAGTTTGGCACAACATCATGGGGTGAAATACCCATATTGTCTAGCTTCTATGTCCTATGCCATTGCAGTAAGTGTAAAGATTCTCTATATTACATTTGATAGAGGGAAATATGACGGAATATGATCGGAAATGACTGGAATATATTATCTACTCACTCTCTAGAAGTGCCAGTGGTCACTTAATTGTTAGTAAGATCTTGGGTTCAAATCTTATACTGTATTCCTGGATCAAGAACACAATGACCAAGGCAGACAGCTCTGGTGTTGTACTGAGGGAGGGCAACGGTGTTGGAGATGAGATGTGAGACGTTAAACTGAGGTTCCATCTGCTTTCTCAAGCTTTTTTTAGCGTGTCGCACCATACAGTCAGCCATTCTTGTCTGGCGCATGGTGTCAGGATTGGTCTCCTTTCGGATTAACCGGGTTACTATATGAACATTCCTGAGTCGATCCTTTTTTTTCACGAGGCCGAGTGGCTAGCTCGACGCTCGACCCGGCACGGATGGAAAGCGTGCTCAGGGGGTGGCCCGACTTGGATTCGAACTTGTGAGCCTTCACTCCGGAGTCCGGTGCTGATGCCATTGCACCACCAGCCGGCCGCTTTCTCAAGTGGATGCAAAGGATTCTGGGACACCGCCTGAGGAAAAGTTAGTGAAGAATTACTGGTCTTAAAGATTAGCTTTATTTGTCACATGGAGGTACATTGAAGCATTGAAACAGACAGTGAAATGCATTGTTTGCGTCAATCACCAACACCGTGTGAGGCCGAAGTCCAAGCCCTGACATCGGCTAGTACGGGGGGTTGCTACTGAGCGTCGAAGGATGAAGGTAGATAGAAGCTTGAAAGTCAACCTTTGATGGCCAAAGCCTGGACACTAGAGATTGCAGACCTGGAGGCCTTCCTGTGGTTGGGTGACTGTCCACGTGTGTGGGTGAGTGTGAGGAAGGAAAGGGGCTTTTAAAATGCAAACAACAGGAATTCTGCAGATGCTGGAAATTCAAGCAACGCACATCAAAGTTGCTGGTGAACGCAGCAGGCCAGGCAGCATCTCTAGGAAGAGGTACAGTCGACGTTTCAGGCCGAGACCCTTCGTCAGGACTAACTGAAGGAAGAGCTAGTAAGAGATTTGAAAGTGGGAGGGGGAGGGGGAGATCCGAAATGATAAGAGAAGACAGGAGGGGGAAGGATGGAGCCAAGAGCTGGACAGGTGATTGGCAAAAGGGAAACGAATCCTAAAACCAACTGGAGTTCGGATCTCCCCCTCCCCCTCCCACTTTCAAATCCCTTACTCACTCTTCCTTCAGTTAATCCTGATGAAGGGTCTCAGCCTGAAACGTCGATTGTACCTCTTCCTAGAGATGCTGCCTGGCCTGCTGTGTTCACCAGCAACTTTGATGTGTGTTGCTTGAATTTCCAGCATCTGCAGAATTCCTGTTGTTTGCGTTTTAAAATTCACTACTGCGAAGCCTCTTCCGGTGATGCCTACACCAAAGAAGTTTAGATCCTATCTTCGACGGGAGTTCAGTGAAGCCATCTCTCACTGCTCCCCATCTGTAATTTCTTCGGCTCTTCGACTTTTCTACCACATTTTGACTCAGACTCACTATCACAGCTTGGAACGTGCCTCCGTCGCCAACTTACTCCAGTTGGCTTTAGGGTTCGTTTTCCCTTTTGCCAATCACCTGTCCAGCTCTCGGCTCCATCCCTCCCCCTCCTGTCTTCTCCTATCATTTTGGATCTCCCCCTCCCACTTTCAAATCCCTTACTAACTCTTCCTTCAGTTAGTCCTGACGAAGGGTCTCGGCCTGAAACGTCGACTGTACCTCTTCCTAGAGACGCTGCCTGGTCTGCTGCGTTCACAAGGAAAGGGGCTTGTTTGGATTTTGTTGTTTTCTTGCTTGTGGTGGCCTGTATTGTTCTGCTGAACTTTGTTGGTGGCAGAATGTGTGGTGACACTTGCGGGCTGTCCCTTAGCACATCCTCGGTTGTTAACACAAATGAAGCATCTCACTGTATATTTCGATAAACATGTGGTAAATAAATCTGAATCTGGTGTGAGGTCTGTATGTTATTAGGCTGTATGTATCTTGGTGGAGATTTCAGACAGTCCAATCCATTGCAATCCCTTGAAGCGTAATTTCCTAATGATAGTTTTGGCAATGGTCCAGTCAATGCTCCAGTACTGCTGTTCAGTTCGAACGGGCCCACAGTGGGCCAACAGCACAAGAAGAATGAAAAACGAAGAGCTGAGGGAAATAATTAGCACTTCCCGTGACTTCCATCTTCACTTTCATCCTCTCCCACCAAGGTCAATACAGGGAAGCTGTTGCATTAAAGATTAGCTTTATTTGAAACATACAGTGAAATGCATTGTGTGCATCAAATCAAATCAGCAAGGATTGTGCTGGGGGCAGTCCACAAATGTCACCACGCTTCCAGCACGCCAATAACTCAGTAACCCTAACCCCTACATCTTTGAAATGTGGGAGGAAACTGTTGTGTGTTTAACACTTCAATAATATTTGAGTAATCTATGTTATTTGATTGAACATTCTTGTTTGTTTAAATATTAATCACAGGTTGTATGTAAAAATATGTTAATTGTATACGTCATCACGCTACCACGTATATGTGCGTGCCTCGCTTAAAGTGAAGATGAGGCCAGACCTGCATTCCCAGATTCCTGTGTCTTCCTTTGAAATAGTTTAATGCTTTGCAGTTACAAAACATAACAGAAACCCATGCAGTCATTGGGAAAAATGTACAAACTTTTTACCGACAGCGTCAGGAATCGAACCCCTATTGTAAAGCTGATACTGTGAACCACTACTCTGCCATGCTTCCCTATTAGCTAAAACATACCAGCTATAAAGTTCAAATACAAACATTGTTACAAGATTATGAATGTTCTCGGCTGAAGATCTTATTATGTTTTTCAATGCATTTTCAAGTAATAATCTCCAGTCCCAAAGGAGAGCCAGTGATTGGCGCAGGCTTTATTTAAATCAGATGTGCATTCCATAGAGTGCCAGCAGGTCCAGTCTCAACATGAGAACACTGAGAGAAAAGACCTAGACTGCAGTTATATTTAGAATCTTCCAAGCACAAGGTAGTTCTTGCAACTTCGACATGACCCCGCCTTTTCTCACAAGTTCTAATGCATAAGTGAATGTTAGATGCTGTTTACCTGGAATTTACACCCTCTGGTATGTGATCTTTAAGGGGAGAATTCCTTCTCATCAACTCTAAGCATTTTGCAATTTTATATCCCTCAATGAAACCTTCAGGGTTTGGAGCTTGGGCTCCTGTCATCAGCGAGGCTGGAGCTATAGGTCTGGAATAAATAAGGATGAGAGCAACTTGATACAGGTGAATGGAACAATGAGAGGAATGCACACATCGACTGGACAGCCAGGGGTTTTTTTCCCAGGGCAGAAATAGCTAATATGAGGGGGGACAATTTTCAGGTGATTGGAGGAAAGTATAGTGGGGATGTCAGAGTTAAGTTTTTTTACATAGAGAATGGTGGAGTGGTTGAAAGGCCTTCTACAGGTGCTGGTAGAGGCAGATACAGTACATTCGGAACATTTAACAAATTCTTAAATAGTCACATGGATAGAGGCCTATGTGGGAGAGAAGGGTTAGTTTAAAGAAACGTTTCAGGGTCCCATCATTAGTGAGTTCAGAATTTTAGACCTGGAGTTCAGGTCCCATCATCGGTGAGTCCTGGGGTTGATACCGAAGATCAAAGCCCAATGGTCGAAGGCCAAATTTGGAGAGTCCAGCGATAGCCGAAGCCCTGGATCTGTAAGCGTACAGGTCCACTGGGGAAGTCAGAGGCTCAATATCTGTGAGTCTGCAAGTACTGGGGGCTGGAGACCTGGAGGTGGCCTGTCCTGGGCTTGGAGGATGCTGTGGATGTGTGTGAATGGATGGGCAGGAGAGAGTGAGGAAAGGGGCTTGTTTTGATGATGTTGTGTTGTTAGTTGTGCTGCTCTGCTGAACATTGTGGACATGCTGTGTTGGTGCCTAAATATGAGGCAACACTTACAGGCTGCCTCTAGTAAATTCTTAGGTGTGTTGTTTGGTAATAAAAATGAGGCGTGTACGTGCAATAAACAAAAAAATCTACATCTGAATCTAAATTTTCTCCTGTTCTGAAGAAGATGACAGTTGGGTGAAGTATCTTTCCATGTAGCTAAAGTCCTCCAGGTCTGAAAACATCCTTCTATAATGTAACTAGAACAGTGCATTAGCCATGATCGAACCTGTCTCATACACCAACGTAGCATGAGATCCTTGTTCCTGTGTTTTGCAACTTAGCAAATAAACAAAAATGCTTTCATTTAATTAACATGAGAAATCCTGCAGATGCTGGAAAACCAAAGCAACACATACAAAATGCTGAAAGAACTCAGCAGGTCAGGCAGCATCTTTGGAAATGAATAAACAGTCAAAGTTTCAGTCCAAGGTCCTTCTTCAGGACTGAAAAGGTGGAATAAAAAGGTGGGAGGAAGGGAAGGAGGATAGTTAGAAGGTGAAAGATGAAGCCAGGTGGGTAGGAAAGGTAAAGGACTGGAGAGGAAGGAATCTGATAGGAGAGGAGAGTGGACCAGAGAAGCCTTCCCAAGTCACATTTAATTATTTTGTTATCTTCAGGAACTTGAGGTGGTTCGAGTGGCCTGCAGCTGTGCATGGTGCAGTGTTTCCTATCTCTTAAAGGAAATTAGCTGTCCCACTGACATTGAAATTTGTAGAGGTGTAGGGCACAACAGCACAGAAACATGCCCTTCTGTCCATCTAGTCCATACCAAAATGTTCTGCTTAGTCCCATCGACCTGCACTTGGACCATTGCCCTCCATACACTTCCCATCTATCACTTATGCAACCTTCTCTAAAATTTTGCTGTCAAACCCACGTCTATCACTTCCACTGGCAACTCATTCCACACTTGCACCACCCTTGGAAGGAAGATGCCCCCCCCAGGTTCCACTTAAAAATGTCAACTTTCACTCTTAATCTATGACCTTTAGTCTTAGGCTCTACTAACATCCATGGAAAAAGCCTGCTTGTATTTACCCTATCTATACCCCTCATCATTTTGTGTACCTCTATCTCCTTCGCACTAGGGGAAAAGTCCCAATCCATTCAACCTTTCCCTATAATTCAGGTCCTTAAATCTCAGAAACATAATTGTAAATTTTCTCTGTGCCCTTTCAATCTTATTGATATCTTTCCTGTAGGTAGGTCACTAGAACTGCACACAATTCTCCAGATTTGGCCTCACCAATGTCTCATACAACTTAACTTATCCGATGTCAATTTTTCCATAAAACCCAGAGAGCCTGTGAGGCAGGGTCAGGAAGCCCCAGGATAATCAAGTTCCTTCACAGGAGAACCAGAGGAACACTTTGGAGATAATGACTGCAGACCAGAGGAGGGTTCAGCTCCTTACAATGCTCTCCCGTTCCTGTTGGCTGAACAATTCTGGGCATTCTAGGCACACCTGATGGCTGTGTCAGGGGCCATGGTGATCACCAGATGTCAGGGAGATGGAGACAAGAATGGATGGCAAGATTGGATGGGAGATATAAAGTAGTGGATATGGCCCAGTCCATCATAGGTACAGACCTCCATGTCACTGAGCACATCTACATGGAGCGTTGTTGCAGGAAAACAGTATCCATCATCAAGGATACCCACCACCCAGGTCATGCTGTCTTCTTGTTGTTTCCATCAGGAAGAAGGTACAGGAGCTTCAGGACCCACACACCAGGTTCAGGAACAGTTATTACCCCTCAACCATCAGGCTCTTGAATCAAAGCAGATAACTTCATTCAACTTCACTCACCCCAACACTTACTTTCAAGGATTCTTCATGTCATGTTCCTGATATTTATTGCTTATTTATTATTACTTTTCCCTCTCTTTGTATTTGTAACGCTCAGTTATATTGGCTCGTATATGTCTAGGGGAAATCCCGCCCGGCACCGAACTGAACGCTTCCCGCTGGGTCGGTTGCTGTACCACTGCCACCCAAATCAATCGCAAACATCAATCATCAGCCAGCACTCACAGTACGTTTTACCAAGTACACTTTGTAGATATTACTATGTCTATGAAATTAATATAAATTCGATACAGAAAAAGAAGTAATGGAAAACAACGCCAGACTTATCAAAATTCAAGTTCTTTGTGCACAACCATTGGAGCTCAATCAATTCCTGATGACAACCCGGATCCTGTCGACTCACGGCTCGGGACCACCCGGAGTGATCGACCGGAGCCTTTCCGCACGTCCTCGGTCCTCCCCATCTCTCCTCCGACTCCCTGCCAAAAACCCCCGTCCCCAGTCATATGAGACAGCATTATCACCCCAAGAAATAATAACATGAACACCCATTGGCTAATAGCACCCTGCTATCTGTATTAATCCAAGCAAATTTCTAGCTAGAGACTTTTTCAGCATTTAACATAACATAGAAGCCATTTTAATCCACATACACAGCAGTTTAAAATACTAACATAACAAAGAAGCCATTTTAAATTTAACATAACAAAGAAAAAACCCCGTACACTCTCCCCCCACCAAATAAAAGTCATGCCCTCATGACGTTAACAGAGTTCACCAGTACTCCTTGTAAAACACAAAACCCAACCCAGGTGCATAAAGCAGTGACATAACTTTGCAGGGCAGTAGAGATCACACCCTGCTCTCCCGGCGCGATATAAGTTAGTCTTTCCGGGGGATGCCTACTCCTCTGAGGCCTCTGTACTTCCTCTGCTGACTCTCCCTGTTCAGACACCCCAGTTGACCCCTCGGGCCTACCTGTCGGACCTTCCCCTTCACCAGGATCCCTCTGCCCCTGTGAGCCCTCTGGCTCGGGTTCTCCCTCCACCCTCTCCTCCCCCAATCCCGGCTGGAATACAGGCGGCGCTGCAACACCCTCCCCCAGTCCCGGCTGGAATACAGGCGGCTCTGCAACACCCTCCCCCAGTCCCGGCTGGAATACAGGCGGCTCTGCAACACCCTCCCCCAGTCCCGGCTGGAATACAGGCGGCTCTGCAACACCCTCCCCCAGTCCCGGCTGGAATACAGGCGGCTCTGCAACACCCTCCCCCAGTCCCGGCTGGAATACAGGCGGCTCTGCAACTCCCTCCCCCAGTCCTGGCTGGAATACAGGCGGCTCTGCAACACCCTCCCCCAGTCCCGGCTGGAATACAGGCGGCTCTGCAACACCCTCCCCCAGTCCCGGCTGGAATACAGGCGGCTCTGCAACACCCTCCCTCGGTTCCCCTGACTCAGTGATGGAAGGGCCAGGAGCCTCTTCTCCTGGCACCGGGGAATCAGCGAACGGAAACAGGTACCACACGTTCGAATCATCGTCTTCTGATGACGTATCCCTTCTCGAGGTGGGGACCGGCTCTGTCTCTTTTGCAACGGGCTCTTCCCTCGCCCCGTGCCCTCGCAGAGTCCTCATACTAGGCGTAAACTCCCATTCGGGCTCTGGGTCCATCTTCACCTCTCAACCCAGAGGCAACAGGTGGTTCCGATGTAGTACCTTGACAGGCCCCTTCCCGTCCTCGGGTCTCACCCGGTAAACCGGGAGATTCGGCATCTGACTCTCCACCACATAGGGGGTGGCTGCCCAACGGTCCGCCAACTTGTGCTTACCCTGTAGTCCTAAATTCCGGATAAGGACTCGGTCTCCCAGCAATAGCTGGACGAACTTTACCTTCTGATCATACCTCCTTTTATTCCGCTGGTTCTGCTTGGTGGCTGCCACCTCAGCCAACTCGTACACCCTTTTCAACTCTCTCCTCATATCGGACACGTACTTCAGACATGGCTTCGAAGGTATTTCCCCCGCTTCAGTCCCAAAACACAGATCAATGGGCAACCTCGCTTCCCGTCCGAACATCAGATAGTAGGGCGAGTACCCCGTAGCATCATTGCGAGTACAATTGTAACAATGAACCAAATGGGCAATGTGCTGACTCCACTTACTCTTCTGTCCAATCTCCAAGGTGCCGAGCATGTCCAGCAGGCTCCGGTTAAACCTCTCGGGTTGAGGATCACCCTGCGCGTGATAGGGGGTGGTTCTGGACTTTTCAACCCCAAGCATATCCAGCAATTCATGTATAAGCCTGCTCTCGAAGTCCCATCCCTGATCACTGTGGATCCGCCGGGGAAGGCCATAATGAACAAAGTACTTCTCCCATAACACCTTCGCCACTGTAGTTGCTTTCTGGTCCTTAGTAGGAAAAGCCTGCGCATATCTAGTGTAGTGATCCGTGAGGACCAAGACATTGGCGGTGTTGCTGGTGTCTGGCTCAATAGACAGGAAATCCATACACACCAGGTCCATGGGTCCCACACTCTACAAGTGGGATAACGGGGTCGCCTGCACAGGCAGGGTCTTCCTCTGGATGCAACGACTACAGGTCTTACAGTATTCTTCCACCTCCCCCCTCACGAGGAAATGATTCTCAGTGTTGTATATGGTGACGTATAAACATTTTGATAATAAATTTACTTTGAACTTTGAACTTTTAATGTAAGGACAGGAAACTAAAAACCCGGCAACAGAAATCCAAGATTAAGATTCACTTATTCATCAGATGTATTTTGTGCAGTGAAATGCATTCCAAGCTTTTAGAGTCAGGAAAGACTCTTCTAGGCCGAGGTACAGATTGAATACCATTGAATGCTGGGGGTTGAAGTGCCAGTAGCTGCAGATCTGTCACCAGAAGGGTACAGGACTGATGAAGGGCCTCGGTCTGAAACGTGAACTGTTTTTTCCCTCTCCATAGTTGCTGTCTGACTTGCTAACTTTCAAATGCTTCTCTCAGAGAAGCTGTCGCACAGGAATGCATGGGTACAGTACGTCTATTTTACTGCTGCACAGCAGGAAAGGAAAGCTTTCTTCACATGTATTTATTTTTTTTTCTTTAGAGGTACAGCACAATATCAGGCCCTTTTGGCCCAGTGAGCGCATGCTACCCAATTACTGCCATGTGACGATCAACCTTCTAACCCAGATGCCTTTGGAATGTGGGAGGAAACCAGAGCACCTGGAAGAAACACAGGCAGCTATGGGGAAAGTGTGCAAACTCCTTACAGGCAGCACTTTAAGCCAGGTTGCCAGTGCTGTAACAGCATTAAGCTAACAAATACAGCACAGTGCCACCCTTAAGGACATGGTTTCATTGGCCATCAGTATTTTGGGTATATTTCATGTATCTCACTGCATCAGCAATTTTCCTCTAATTTGTGACAATTGTTACCACATTTTGATAGTATCAGCAACCTGAAGTTATCTGTGGATAGTGAGGGATTCACTGATATACCGTACTGTGGGGTCCAGAGCAAGGTAGCTCCTCTGGTGAAGGGGCTTGTCGTGTCCACTCTAGGGGAGCTCACTCACCTTTGGTCTCCAATGGACACTGAGCCCTCACCTGTGGCTACAAGTAGCTGTTTGCATGCGACAGCGGCCACACCATGATACACCGCTTCGACAGGCGGGCTAAACCAGGCGAGGGTAGCCGGTGGCCTCATACTCCAGTGAGATCGGGACGTACCTGTCCTAGCGTGTGAAGTCAGATCCAGCGAACTGGGCGGATGAGATCCACAGTGTGATCCAACGGCCAGGAAGGTGGTTCTGCAATGCTCCGTGGAGAGCAAAGAGCATGACAAGGCACAGAAGACGTCATGGTCATCCACCGCAAACAAGGAAGACCCCAGTTGGTGACGCTTGTTTGTACCACTGGACCTGGATTTCTGAAGTCAAGAGAGTGGAACTGTCCCAGTGCAGCAGCTTTTTCACTTCAAAAGCTCTCCTGCAAAGGTTCTATCATCGTCAGATGTGACGGACAACCACCATACAGAACAGTGCAAAAATCTTAGGCACATATCTATAGCTAGGGCGAATAAGACTTCTGCACAGTACTGTAGTGCTGCTGCCAAGAAAGAACAAATTTCATATGGCATACGTGAGTGATGATAAACCTGATTCTGATAAGGGTCTCTACTGTGGACTGAGAGTGGGAAGGGGACAGGGAGAGGGGAATCATGGTTGGGAAAAGGGGAAAGGAGAGGGAAGCACCAGAAATACATTCTGTAATGATCATCAAACCAATTGTTTGGAATCGAATGACCTTGCCAGGCGTCTCAGTGATGGGAGTGTTTGTACCCAGACTACCCCTCCACCCCTGGCCCTCCTTCTCTGCCACCTGTCCCACACCCCTCCCATGGAACTCCACCCCCACCATTCCCATCATGCTTTATCCCTGCCAGATTTACAAACTGGCTTTCTGCTCCACGTTGACAAATACAGTACTGTGCACCCTGGCTATAAACAGTATTGATGTCTAAGTCTTACGTACAGTGCTGCACAGCACAACTGGGCCAGGAACTGGTTTGAGCTTTCTTGTGTCCATGATGAATATGGAGAAAAGAAATACTTTTTGAGCTGATTACAGAATCGCTCTGATCGTTTACTGCAGTCATCAGGTACCTCTCTACCATGGCCTCTCCTGTTAGTCACGGAGTTTGGCAGAAGTCACTGTTCGGGTTGACTGAGTGGGAAAGCTGAACTTCTGGAGGAATATGAGAGGTAGATTGTATGCCCAAGTCCGGGAATTCCTTGGAAGCTAACCAAGACAGTGATGGAAATGAAAAACACAGTAATGGTTTGTGTTGCTTTTAATAGCATGGCTCTGTGTCAGGGTTTAAAGTTTTGAGATTTCAGTGAACAATTTTCCCAGAGAACAGGGACAGCAACAAGTTTCACTTTCACTGTGAGAATGAAACTTAAATCTTCGTCGTTAATGACATTGCAAAGTGCAGTGTTCAAGTTCTCAACGCTTGAATGAAAAGTATCTCAAAATATGATGCAAAAACATACTGGGCTGATTGTAATCTTTGGTGTGTTTCCCCGGTGACCACCCATTTTAATTCTACTTCCCATTGCCAGTCTAACATGTTGGTCCATGTCTACTGCCATGATGAGGCCATTCTCAGGTCGGAGGAGTGTCACCTCATATTCTGTCTGGGTACCCTCCAACCTGACGGTATGAACATCGATTTTAATAACCTGGTAATTTCTCCACACTCCCTCTTCTGTCTTTGTCCATTCCCTATTCTAGCTTCCCACTTACCCCTTCTCTTCTCCTCACTTCCCTCTGTCGCCCCATCTCCTCCCCTTTCTCCCATGGTCCATTATCCTCTCCTATCAGATTTGTTCTTCTTTAGCCCTTTCTCACCTAGTCCCTCTCAGCTTCTCACTTCATCCCCCTTCCCCACACACTCACCTTGCCCTTCACCTGGCTTCGCCTGTCACCTACCACCTTGTACTCCTTCCCCTCCTCCCACCTTCTGATTTTGGTTTCTGTCCCTTTCCTTCCCAGTTCTGATGAAGGTCTTGTCCTGAAACATTGACTCTTTATTCCTGTCCATAGATGGTTTCTGACCTGCTAAGTTCCTCCAGCATTTGTGTAGGTTGCTCTGGATTTCCAGTATCTGCAGAACCTGTTGTGTTTACCTTTTGGGTTTGACTTTAAACATGTGTTAATTCAGAATGGTTAAATAGAAGCCAATTCTCATATCATGGCTTTGTACAAACAGATACAACCTGTGCCAGTATACTGATTAATGAAGATGAAAGATCTGAGTACTCTAAAGCAATGACGTACTGTATACTTACTGTCTGTAATAGGTGTGCAGTGTTTTAGACCTAAGTCTTCCAAACGCAAACACAAGGTCTCTTTCGTGCTGTGAGTTTATACTGTATGTTCCCATATGGTATCAGAGTTTCATCCACTAAGCCTCCCCTCCACACCCCCAACCACCACTAGTTTATCATTTCCTATCAGTTACCTTATGTACAGACACTCCTGTGCCTAGTGTCATTTTGTGGACATGCAATCTATGTATATAAGCAATCTTATGTATTTATATTTATTGTGTTCTTTATCTTGTGTTGTTTTTTTGTGCTGCATTGAATCTGGAGAAACACTTATTCCATTCTCTTTTACTGCACGTTAATGTACTCAAAATTGCGTTAAACAATGTTGAATCTCGAATTTAATATCTACCAAATTCTGTTCTATCGTTGAACTCATATTTGCCAGAATTCCAGATCAACACAAAGTCCCCAGCGTTCAGCAGCTTCTTCCCCACTGCCATCAGGTTCTTGAACCGCCCCGAAAATATTAGCTTCATTTGTCACATGTCCGTCCAAACATTAAAAGTCTCTAACACTACCTCGGATGATATTTATTTATCTCTCTCTCTCAGTTTTCTCAGTTTGCAAGAGTTTTGTTATGGAAGTCATATATAATTTCTGTTTAAGTGTATGTTAATATATGTTTGTCCTGTTTGTAAGGTACTATGCATTTTTTTATTTCTTTAGTGATACAGGGTGCAGTAGGTCCTTCCATCCCTTCAAACCACGCCACCCCAGCATCCCCAAAACCTCAAATAACCCTAACCTAATCATGGGACAATTTACAATGATCAATTAATCTACCCGGTAAGTCTTACAACTATGGGAGGAAACCGGAACATCGGGGACAACCAGGGCATTCCACGGGAAAGGCATACAGAGACTCCTTACAGAATGACGCTAGAACTGAACTCTGATCTCCTTGACACCTTGAGCTGTAATAGTGTCACATATAACACTAGCTTTCATAGCATTTATACACTGTAATTGTTTGCTGATGATAATAAGCTTGAATTTAAACTTGAACACACTAGACCGGATAAATCCGAAACTGAAGCTTTTTCTCTTTATTTTGACCCTTCGTCCACACTGAAACGGCGTTCTCCTCCCCCGAAAACAGAGATTTTCAGAAACGCTCTCCAGAGTGAGTAAATCTGAAAACGCCTAATATCCGGTGTAGTACGTACAGGGTAACCAGCTAATTTTAAAAACGCTGTCATGGCGTGCCGGAACAAATAGTGGTGGCAACGCGACATTTCATTGTTTTCTTGAACGTAACCTCCAACACCACAACGATATCTGACAATAGATGTGTAAGAGCTTAATCTAACATTGTATGGAAATACAAGATAACACTGATGCAGACATGTTTTATACATTTAACAAGGTGCTTTATTGATGTATTGCTTGTGCAAACATTCAATAGATGCAATTGTCACTTTTGCCCAGTAACTCGTTTTATTTGCACATGTTAAATGCAGCAAAATAATACACAAAAACATGGCAAAATTAAAGGCAAACAAATGAGGTGACAGCAAATTTCACTTTTGCCCAGTAACAAGCCTTATTGCATTTAGTTGTAGCTGTCGTCCCTTTCATCGGCTATGGCTGTGGGAAACTTTTCTGGACAAACGCACACCAAGTCTTTCGTTTGGCAATTTCCTTTTTAAGTTTTTCTGGTCTGTAACTGGACAAACGTGCACCAAGTATACCGTTTCCTCTTCGCTTGTTTTCTGTGTGTCCTGCACATGACCAGTAGGAGGAAATTCGCCCAAATATCTGTTCTAATGTGGACAGAGGTATTTTTAAAAATGCCTAGTGTGGATGCCTGTTGTTTTTACATGAAACCGGCGTTTTCAAAATAATCTGATCTAGTGTGGACATAGCCTCAGTGGCTACTTTATTAAGTGCCTCCTGTGAATGGTCTTCTGCTGCTGGAGCCCATTCAATTCAAAGGTTTGATGTGCTGTGTGTTCAGAGATGCTTTTCTTCACACCACTGTTGTACCGTGTGGTTATCTGAGTTACTGTCACCTTCCTGTCAGCTTGAACCCGCCTGGCCATTCTCCTCTGACCTCTCTCATTAACAAGGCATTTTCACCTACAGAACTGCTGCTCACTGGATCTTGTCTCTGTTTTTAGCACCATTCTTGTGAACACTGGAGACTATTGTGCGTGAAAATCCCAGGAGATCAGCAGTTTCTGAGATACTCAAACCACCCTCTCTGGCACCAACAATCATTCCACGGTCAAAATCACTTCGATCAACATTTCTTCCCCATTCTGACGTTTGGTCTGAACAACAACTAAACCTCTTGACCATGTCGGCATGCTTTTATGCATTGAGTTACTGCCACATGTTCGGCTGATTAGATATTTGCATTAATAAGCAGATGTACAGATGTACCTAATAACGTGGCCACTGAGTGTATACCTTTGTCAAACGTTCCAGACTCAATACTTCTATCAACTGCAAAGTATCAGAAGGAGACAAGAGACCATAGGTGCTGAACTCTGTCATAGCAAACCATCTGCAAGAACTCAATGGGTCAAACAGAATCTGTGGGAGGAAAGGAACTGTTGGCATGAAAACATGAAGGCTTTCTTTTGCCAATGAACAATGCAAAGAGAGAACAGTGAAAGGGATGGGTCTACAAAGCTGTTAGAAGAGTTGCTATTTAGAAGAACTAAGAGTTAGGGAAGTTAAGATTTAGAAGAGTTTTTGGCTAGTTTGGGGTCAATACCAAAGCCTGAAGGTCAATTGGAAGTCTGGAAGTCAGAGGCTGGAGGACTGTCCTGGAGTTGGAGGATGACTGTGTGTGTGGGTGAGTGGAAGGGAGGAAAGGGGCTTGGTTTGCTGTTATTTTTTAAATTATTGTCATGTTCATTCTTTGTTCTTTTCTGTGTTGTCCTGCTGAGCATTGTGGGTATGCTATTTTGGTGCCAGAATGTGTGGTGACATTTGCAAACTGACGCCAGCATGTCCCTGGATATATTGATTGTTAACACAAACGACACATTTCACTGTCTGTTTTGATGCACATGTGATAAACAAATTTGAATCTGAATTTGATTCCCAGAGAAATTGAGATTTTGGTGCTTAAGGGGAATTAATTGAACACTATTGCAGCTGGTGATGTTTTCAGAGAGTGGTGGGTTGGAGATGCATCTTTACCAAAGGAGGTGTAAGGTGCTCCTTCCCTCTGCCAGCCTGCAGGTCACCCTCGGGCAAGACGTAGCACCTGCTTATCCCCCAATCAGGGCCACATGAATCCATGGGAGCAGGAGGTGGATGGTCGTATGAGCAGCCAGTGCAGATCACAAGTCCTGGTTATGTGACCACTGATGCCAGGCAGACAATCTCTGGAAGAGCATTGATAATGGCTGGGATCACCCCTCTTGTAAAAGCGCCATCCAAAAGAAGGCGATGGCAAACCACTTCTGTAGAAAAATTTGCCAAGAACAATCGTGGACTTGGAAAGACAATGATTGCTCAAGTCATACAACATGGCACGTAATGATAATTCTGATGATGTTTTAAGCTAAGCAGATGGATAAGAGGTCAGATTCTGGATACAACAGTACTGGGCTGTGCTATTTCCCTAATGGCAGTGTGAAGGGAATGTTGAAAAATTGAATCTTTCAGAACAAATTAATAAAGGCATTTTTCAAGGAATAGTTTACTATGCATATGTATGTATCCAGTCTAGTGTGCCGTGTCTGTTGTTACAGGGAAAGGGTGATGTCAAATATAGTTTAATCACCTTTGCTCATTCTTCAGTACAAGGCCAAGATATTCAGGTTCAGGAATTGAGAGAACTTGCCCCTGTTTGCCAGGAGGACTGGATCGCCGTTTATGGACAGTCTGTCCCGCTGCATCAGTGTAAAGCGCAATTGTAGATGGTGCACACTGGAGCCAGAATTTCTGTGGTGGAGGAGGTGAATGTCTACGATGAATATACTTCTAATCCTGGCGGGTGGAGAACTTACTGAGAATTTCTGGAGCTACTTTCATCCAGGAGGATAGAGAGTATTCCTCAATATTGCAGACAGTGGGCTTTGGGGTGGCAAGAGATGAGTTACTAAACAGACATAAAACGCTGGAGGAAATCAGCAAGTCAGGCTGTTTTTACGAGGTCTAGTCGCAAGCTCAGTGCTGAACCCAACACGGATAGAAAGTGTGCTGGGAGCCGGCCAAATCCGAACCCAGGACCACTCACCTCAAGGTCTGGTGTGGATGCTACTGCACCACTGGCCGGCTAATATATACTGTATGTCCCCGTATATTGCCCTGTAAGCATTCACAATAGAGCAAAGAAATGCAATAGGGTCAATGAAAAATCAGACACAAAGACTGACTAACAAGCAATTTGCCAAAGAAGACAAACTGAACAGAAAGAAACAAATACATGCATACAGACTGAGAACATGGAGTTGTAGATTCCATGAAAGTGAGCCCATATGTTATGGAATCAGTTCAATGTTGAGGTGAGTGAAGTTATGGTTGAAGGGTAATAACTGTTCCTAGACCTGATGATGACTGAGATCCTCCAGCATTTTGTGTGTGTTGCTCAAGATTTCCAGCATTGGCAGAATCTCTTGTGTTTATGAGTCATTCAACACAGGGTATCCAACCTCTGTCCTGATCCTGTAAGTTTGTTACTTAAAATACAAATCTAAACTTTAACTATTTATGGTGTTAATTTTCATTCATTGTAAATGGTTTCTTAAACTCATTCCTTAAGGTCTTGACTCAGTGTTTTGGATTGGAAACGACTTAGTACAGTGAAGTATGTTTTTTACATCAAATCAAATCAACAAGGACTGAGCTGGAAGCCACGTTTCCAGTGTCAACATAGTATACACACAACTCACTAACCTTAACCCATACATCTTTGGAAGTGGAGCACCCAAAAGAAACCCTGTGATCACAGGAAGAATGTGTAAACTCTCTACAGTGACAGGAATTGAGCCCCCATCTTGCAACTGGCACTGTAATAGCATTACGCCAATCATTGCGCGACTGTGCCATCCTGTGTGGAAAAAGAAACAGAATAAAAATTTCATGGAATAAGGATCGTTGACAGAAAAAATGTTTAATGTCTCTCTCGCTCTTTCTTTCCACAGATGCTGCCTGACCCACTGAGTTTTTCCAGAATTTTGTCTTTATTTCATCATGTTTTGATTTTCACTTGCATTCAAACAAGTGGTGGTCATGAACAAAGTGTTTCAGTTCAAGAGTACCAAACATAGAGATAGATACATAGATAGATGGATACTTTATTGATCCCAAAGGAAATGACAGTGTAACAGTAACATTACAAGTGCACAGATATACAAATATTAGAAGAGCAGTAAGAAAGAATAAAAAAGAAGTTACCAAAAACAGTCTAACAGGAGGGGTCATCACTTCCCCAGCTATAGGTTGACTCATTATAGAGTCCAAGGGTAAGAATCACTTCATATAGCGCTCTTTGGAGCAGTGCAGTTGTCTTAGTCTATGACTGAAAGTGCTCCTCTGTTCAGCCAAAGTGGCATGCAGAATGTGAGAAACATTGTCCAGAATTGCCAGGATTTTCCATAGGGTCCTTTGTTCTACCACAGCCTCCAGTGTGTCTAGTTTGACTCCTATAACAGAGCCAGCCTTTCTGATCAGTTTTATTGATCCTGTTAGCATCACCCATGTTGATACCATTGCCCCAGTACACCATCACATAGAAGATTGTACTGGCAACAACAGACTGGTAGAACATGTGTAGGAGAGGCCTGCATACTCCAAAGGACCTCAGTCTCCTCAGGAGGTAGAGGCGAACCTGCCCCTTCTTGTACACCGCCTCTGTGTTGTTGCTCCTCTTAAGGTGCACCCCCAGATACTTGTAGGTCCTCACCACATCCACATCCTCGCCATCAATAATAACAGGGTGCGGTGCAGGCTTAGTCTTCCTAAAGTCCATCACCATCTCCTTTGTCTTACTGATGTTGAGCTGCTGATGATTCAGCTTGCACCATTTGACCAAGTCCTCCACCAGGGCCCTGTATTCATCCTCCTGTCCTCCCTTTATACACCTGAGTCATCAGAGAATTTCTGCAGATGACATGACTCAATGTTGTATCTGAAGACTGAGGTATACAGGGTAAACATCTCCCAAAACAGATGCCACTCCAAGCTCTGTCATGAGAAGATACCAGGTGGACAGAGGGACTAATTAATGTCGTTAATTATGCTATCTTGAAGAAATGTAACAAAACCACTAACTTTGAGAGGCCTTAGGCCACTACCTGCAGGAATTTAGAAGAATGAGAGGGGTAGATCTCAATGAAACCTACCAAATATTGTGAGGATAGAGCGGACATGGAGAGAATGTTTCCAATAGTGGGAAAGTTTTGGACCACAGAATAGATGGACGTTCATTTGAAACAGAGATGAGGAGGAATTTCTTTAGTTTGAGGGGTGAATCTGTAAAATTCATCGCCACGGCTATCAGTAGAGGCCAAGTCATTGGGTATATTTAAAGCGGAGGTTGATAGGTTCTTGATTAATAAGGGCATCAAAGGGGAAGGCGTATTTGGAGAGTATTGAGAGCCTTGCATCCATACATCAGGAGCATACAGTAGCCTTGTGTAAGTGCTAGATGAAACAGGCCACCTCACAAACTACCCACCAGTGTCATCTGTCTGTGGAAGAATCCGTACTAGTCAGTCCTCACCTCGTGAGTTATGTTAGTCACCTGCACAAAACTGGAGTGGGAGAAAGTCACCCTCAATCCCAGCAGAATGCCATTGGTAGAAATAAGTACCTATCAATACACCATACGACCTGAACAGCAAGGATTTGAATCGTCTGAAGGCGACTACTGCAAATTTGAGGATAAACATGCAAACTTCAATGGTTCACTGGTTCAATTGGTTCAATTTCATTTCATAGAAAGTATACAACCTGAAATTCTTGTTCTTCGCAGACGTCCACAAAACAGAGAGAAAAAACAAATGAATGAAAGATAAAAAAAAAAAATTAGAACCCCAAACTTCCCCCCACATCCTCCCAAGCACAGGCAACAGCAAAGCATCAATCCTCCCCCCCCCCACGTGTTCCAGCAGGAAACATTGGCCCCCTCCAACCACCATGCAAGCAATAGCAAAGCCCCCAAAGAGTCTATGATCTAGAGTCCAGAACCCAGCAATTCAACTCTCTCTCTCACTAACGAGGGGAAGAGAGGTACCACTTCTTCCACAGCAAGAGGGGAGACCGACATCTCACTGTTTTAATGTAAATTTATTATCAGAGTACACATATGCCACCATATGCAACCCTGAGATTCATTTTCTTGTGTGCATCCTCAATAAATCTAGCATGACAGAATCAATGGAAGGCCACACCGACTTGGGTGTACAACCAAGGTGCACAAGGTAACAAACTGCATGAATACAAAAAGAAAAGAAAGTAATAATAAATAAATGTTGAGCACATGAGACGAAGAGTCATTGAAGGTGAGTCCATTGATTGTAGGAACAGTTCAGTGTTGGGGTGAGTTATCCCTCTGGTTCAAGCGCCTGATGGTTGAGGGGTACAGGTTAACCTTCACTAATCCGGCACCATTGGGACCTGAGGAGTGCCAGATTAGTGAAAATGCCGAATTACAGAAGGATCACATTAAGCATAATCAGTGCCAGATTATCGAAGGAACTGGATTACAGGTAGTCAGACTATTGAAGGTCGACCTGTAATACAATTGCAATAATTACATTAAGCTGAACCCTGGTGTAACTGTAACTAGTGAAGAATAACTCAGAATCGGAATCAGGTTTACTATCATTGACATACTGTAGGGAATGAAATTTGGTGTTGTGCGGCAGCAATAAAGTTTACAAAAAAAGTGCAAAAGAAAGATAACAAGGGGGTGTTCATGGATTCATGACCATTCAGAAATCTGATGGTGGAGGGGAAGAAGCTGCTCCTAAATCATGAGTACGGGTCTTCAGACTCCTGTACCTCCTCCCTGACGGTAGTAACATGAAAGGAGCATGGTGAGGGTCATTAGTGACAGACACCACTTCTTTGAGGTGCTGTCTCTTCAAGGTGTCCCGAGTGGTGGGGAAAGTTGCTCTTGTGATGTAATCACTGCAGACTTTTCTGATCCTGTGCACTGGAGACTCCACACCAGACAGTGATGCAACCAGTCAGAACGCTCGCCACTGAACATCTATAGAAATATCCAGTTATCTTTGGATACATTTCAAATCTCCACAAACTCCAAAAATCACTGCCATATCAGTGTAGAAGTAGGTCACCCTTCCTCTCAAGGGACTGCTAAGAAAATGGCAACTGTCATAAATCTTGTACGGGTTTCTCAGATAGAAATTAACTTCAGACTATTGAAGAACAATTTTCCTTGGTTGCATAAACTTGATTTGTTTCCTTTTGTCAGCATATTTCATATTGATTTTCAAAGGTAAGTAAGTTGCTGGTAAGATTTATCCTGTGCACAGATCATGTTTCAGTTCCTATTTGTTACCTTCTTATGGTTCCTATGGACAATAAATGACTGCAGATTACTTTGTCTCCAGTTAATTACTAAAGTAAACTGTACTGCTTTCCATTTTCAAGACCATGTATGTTCTCTTCTCATCACAATTAGACCACGAGACCTAGGAGCACAATTAGGCCATTTAGCCCATCGAGTCTGCTCTGCCATTCCATCATGGCATCGGCGGCAGCGGAAGGCAGGCGGAGCACCACCAAACGAGGTGAGTTCTTTCTCCTTGCGTGGGGGGTTTCTTATTTTTTAAACCATAAAGGAGTCTAGCAAAGTATCCACCATTGGAGTGGGGGCAGGAGCCAAAGTGGGAACTTAGTTGCTTTGACTGAAGAGGCTTCAACTACAAGAGGCTGAGGCCAAAGAAACAGTTAAGAAGGATAAATTTTTCCTTTCATTATTGCTCATTTGGTCTTGGTTGTCCATAGTACAGTGCAGGCAGAATGGCAGGTATGGCAGTGGAATACTCCTCCTGTAGGATGTGGAAATTCATGGAACCTGATGGTGTCCCTGATGACTACACCTGCGGGAAGTGCAGCCAACTCCAGCTCCTGAAAGACCTCATTAAGGAGCTGGAGTTGGAGTTGGATGAACTTAGGGTCATCCAGGAGGCAGAGAAATCGATAGATATGACTTTTGAGATGGTGGTTACACCCAGAGTGCAGAATTCAATGAGTAGATGGGTGAACACCCAGAGAAGTAAAGGGAGAAGCAAGTCAATGCAAGGTCTCCCTGTGGCCATTCCCCTTGGCAACAGGTATACCCTTTAGGATACTGCTGAGTGGGGTGACGTATCTGGGCAAGACAGCAACAGCCAGACCAATAGCACTGTGGTCGGCTCTGAGCCTCAGAAGGGTAGGGAGAAGTCAGGCAGAGCAACAGTCACAGGGGACAGATAGGAGATTTTGTAGCAGCAAAAGAGATGTTGCCAGGATAGTGTGTTGCCTCCTGGGTGCTAGGGTCCAGGATGTCTCTGAGTGGTTGCAGAATATTGTTGAAATGGAGAGTGAGCAGCCAGAGGTCATGGTATGTGTTGGTACCAATGACATAGGCAGGAGAGGAGTAGAGGTCCTGCACAGTTTCAAAAAGGACAAGGAGGAAGGCAGAAGGGGTGACACTCACAACACGGTGGAGGAACTCAGCAGGTCGGGCAGCATCCGTGGAAAAGATTGGTCGACGTTTCGTGCCGAAACCCTTCATCAGGACTGAAGAGGGAAGGGGCAGAGGCCCTATAAAGAGGGTAGGGGGAGGGTGGGAAGGAGAAGGCTGGTAGGTTCCAGGTGAAAAACCAGTAAGGGGAAAGATAAAGGGGTGGGGGAGGGGAAGCAGGGAGGTGATAGGCAGGAAAGGTGAAGAAGGAATAGGGGAAAACACAATGGGTAGTAGAAGGAGGTGGAACCATGAGGGAGGTGATAGGCAGCTGGGGGAGGGGGGAGGGGGAAGAGTGACATAGGGATAGGGGAAGGGAGGGGGAGGGAATTACCAGAAGTTGGAGAATTCTATGTTCATACCAAGGGGCTGGAGACTACCTAGATGGTATATAAGGTATTGCTCCTCCAACCTGAGTTTAGCCTCATCATGGCAGTAGAGGAGGCCATGTATGGACATATCTGAATGGGAGTGAGAAGCAGAGTTGAAGTGGGTGGCTACTGGGAGATCCTGTCTGTTTTGGTGGACGGAGCGGAGGTGCTCGATGAAGCAGTCCCCCAATCTGCGTCGGGTTTCACCGATGTAGAGGAGGCCGCACCAGGAGCACCGGATGCAATAGATGACCCCAACAGACTCACAAGTGAAGTATTGCCTCACTTGGAAGGACTGTTTGGGGCCCTGAATGGTGGCAAGAGAGGAGGTGTAGGGACAAGTGTAGCACTTGCGCTTACAGGGATAAGTGCCAGGTGGGAGATCCGTGGGGAGGGACGTGTGGACCAGGGAGTCGCGGAGGGACCGATCCCTGCGGAAGGCGGAGAGGGGTGGAGAGGGAAAGATGTACTTTGTGGTGGGGTCCTGTTGAAGGTGGTGGAAGTTGCGGAGGATAATGTGCTGGGTCCGGAGGCTGGTGGGGTGGTAGGTGAGGACAAGGGGAACTCTGTCCCTGTTGTGGTGGTGGGAGGATGGGGTGAGGGCCGAAGTGCGGGAAATGGAGGAGATGTGGGTGAGGGCATCATTGATGACAGCAGAAGGGAAACCACGATCCTTAAAGAAAGAGGACATTTGAGATGTCCTGGAATGGAAAACTCATCCTCGGAGCAGATGCAGCAGAGACGGAGGAACTGGGAATAGAGAATGGCATTTTTGCATGTGGCGGGGTGGGAAGAAGAGGTGGGGGCATGGCATTGCTAGTCAGAAATAGTATCACAGCTGCAGAAAAGGAGGAAGTCATGGAGGGATGGTCTGCTGAGTCAGTGTGCGTGGAAGTCAGAAACAGGAAAGGGACAATAACTCTACTGGGTGTTTTTATAGACCCCTGCCCCCCAAAATAGCAACAGAGACATTGAGGAGCAGATAGGAAGGCAGATTCTGGAACGATGCAATTATAATAGGGTTGTTGTGATGGCTGTTCTTAACTTTCTTAATATTGACTGGCATCTCCTTCGTGCAAGGAGTTTGGATGGGATGGAGTTTGTGAAGTGCGTTCAAGAAAGTTTCCTAACGCAATATGTAGATAAGCCAACGAGAGGAGAGGCTGTACTTGATCTGGTATTGGGAAATGAACCTGGTCAGGTGTCAGATCTCTCAGTGCGAGAGCATTTTGGAGGTAGTGATCACAACTCTATCTCTTTTACCATAGCGCTGGAGAGGGGTAGGAGCAGACAATTTGGGAAAAAATTTAATTGGAGTAGGGGGAAATATGATGATATTAGGCAGGAACTTGGAAGCATAAATTGGGAGCAGATGTTCTGAGGGAAATGCATGGCAGAAATGTAGTAACTGTTCAGCTAACATTTGCACGG
Organism: Mobula hypostoma; assembly: GCF_963921235.1. Classification (NCBI taxonomy): domain Eukaryota; kingdom Metazoa; phylum Chordata; class Chondrichthyes; order Myliobatiformes; family Myliobatidae; genus Mobula; species Mobula hypostoma. The sequence goes on along the minus strand of NC_086129.1, from coordinate 13,430,097 downwards.
CATTCTGCATAGGTATGTTCCATTGAGGCAGGGAAAGGATGGTAGAGTTAAAGAGCCGTGGTGTACAAAGGATGTGGAAAATCTAGTTAAGAAGAAAAGAAAAGCTTACGAAAGGTTCAAGAAACTACGTACTGTTAGAGCTCTACAAAATTACAAGGGTGCCAGGAAGGAGCTTAAGAATAAAGTTAGGAAAGCTGGAAGGGCCCATGAAAAGGCCTTGGTGAGCAGGATGAAGGAAAACCCCAAGGCGTCCTACAGGGATGTGAAGAGCAAGAAGATGAGCCGTGTGAGAATAGGACCAATCAGGAGTGAGAGTGGAAACATGTGCGTGGAGCCAGAGGAGGTAGCAGAGGTACTTAATGAATGCTTTGTTTCAGGATTCACCAGAGAAAGGACCTTGGCAATTGTGGGGATGACTTACAGTGGACTGAAACACTTGAGCATATAGACATTAAGAGGATGTGCTGGAGCATTTGAAAAGCAATAAACTAGATAAGTTGCCAGTTCCGGACAATATATACCCCAGGCTACTGTGGGAAGTAAGAGAAGAGATTGCTGAGCCTTCAGCAATGACCTTTGCGTCATCAATAGGATGGAAGAAGTACCAGAGTATTGGAGGATTGCAAATGTTGTTCCCTCGTTCAAGAAGGGGAGTAGAGATAACCCAGGAAATTATAGACCAGTGAGTCTTACTTCAATGGTGAGCAAATTATTGAAGTAAATCCTGAGAGGCAGGATTTATGACCATTTGGAGAGACATAATCTGATTAGGGATAGTCAGCATGGCTTTGTCAAGAGCAGTCGTACCTAACGAGCCTGATTGAATTCTTTGAGGATGTAATAAAACACATTGATAAAGGTAGAGCAGTGGATGTAGTGCATATGGTTTTTAACAAGGCATTTGATAAGGTACCCCATGCAAGGCTCATTCAGAAAGTTAGGAGGCATGGCATCCAAGGAGAACTTGCTTTGTGGATCCAGAATTGGCTTGCCCATGGAAGGCAAAGGGTGGTTGTAGATGGTTCGTATTCTGCATGGATCTGTAATCAGTGGTGTTCCGCAGGGATCTGTTCTGGGATCCCCCCCCCGCCCCGGTTTGTGATTTTTATAAATGACCTGGATGAGGAAGTAGAAGGGTGGATTAGTAAGTCTGATGATAACACAAAGGTTGGAGGTCTTGTGGTCTTGGAGGTCAGAGGTTACAGCGGGACATTGATAGGATGCAGAACTGGGCTGAGAAGTGGCAGATGGAGTTCAACCCAGATTAGTGTGAAGTGGTTCACTTAGTAGGTCAAATTTGAAGACAGAATATAACATTAATGGTAAGATTCTTGGCAGTGTGGTGGATCAGCGGTATCTTGGAGTCCATGTCCATTGGACACTCAAAGCTGCTGTATGGGGGTTGACAGTGCTGTTAAGAAGGTGTATGGTGTGTTGGTCTCCATCAACCATTGGACTGAGCTCAAGAGCCGTGAGGTAATGTTACAGCTATATAAGACCTTGGTCAGATACCACTTGGTGTGCTGTGTTCAGTTCTGGTCACCTTACTACAGGAAGGATGGAGATTCTTTAGAGAGAGTGCAGAGGAGATTTACAAGGATGTTCGCCTGGATTGGAGAGAGTGCCTTATGAGAATAGGTTGAGTGGACTTGGCCTTTTCTCCTTGGAGCGACGAAGGATGAGAGGTGACCTAATAGAAGTGTATAAGATGATGAGAGGCATTGATCCTGTAGAAAGTCAGAGGCTTTTCCCCAGGGTTAAAATGGCTAACTTGAGGGAACATAGTTTTAAGGTGTTTGGAAGTAGGTACAAGGGGGATGTCACAGGAACATTTTTCACATAGAGAGTGATGAGTGCATGGAATGCACTGTCAGTAACGGTGGTAGAGGCAGATACAATAGTGTCTTTTAAGAGACTCTTAGATAGGTACTGTGTATGGAGCATAGAAAAATGGAAGGCTATGCAATAGGGTAATTCTAGGCAGTCTGTAGAGTAGGTTACATGGTTGCCACAACATTGTGGGCCGAATGGCCTGTAATATTCCGTAGATTTCTATGTTTTATGTTCTATGGCTGATGGCGCCGGCGACCAATGCAAGTAACAGCGATGTCCTGCAGATAGTTCATGAAACTACTATTTCTTCTCCTTCTTTTAAATTTGATTCTACTACTAATCTGTGTGCGATTTGAGCCTGTCATTTACATTTTGATAATATGCTTTCGGGCCATCTGAGCGATCTGTCACTCTTTGCTATCTCCGAGGGAATTCAGCGCGGCTGAGAGCGAGGTTGAGAATGGAGTATGCGGCCAAATGGTGGAGCGCGAGCCCACGGTCAGCTCCATTACTCACCGATCTCGCTGACTGAAGCATCAAGCGAGATTGAAATCAACAAGGACGAGAGTGGAAGGCGAGTAGCTGCTCAGTGCCGTCTACCTGCATTTGGCCGATCTTCCTCTCTCTCTCTCTCGCTCGCTGCTGTCAGTCGAAGGTGTAAGAGTCTTGGATCTTGGGCAAGGTTTGATCAGCGTGGTTTGTGGATTGAACAAATTTCTGAGGACTCTGCAGTTCATATTGTATGTGTTTCTGTTTTCTGGTTACACTTTTTTTTAAGTTGCTATTTTGCGCGATTTTGATCGAGCACTTTGACATGGACTGCCTCTGCAGCCTGCAGTCAAAGAACGACACAGCACTGAATTGAACCGAACATTCCTAGACTGTTTGATGTTTCATATTTTGTGTGCTATTTGTTTATTTTTTGCCGCTTGCGTGTTTTGTTCATTTTTTGCACGTTGGTCGTTTGATGTTTTCTTTGAGTGCATTCCAAGATGCTTCTTTGTTTCATGAGTGCCTTTAAGAGGATGTATCTCAGGGTTGTATACTGCATACATAGTTTGATAATAAATGTATCTTGAATCTTTGATTGATTATCTCTCTCAAACCCATTTGTCGGCCTTTTCCCTATATCCTTTGACACCCTTACTAAGGAAGAACCTATCAACCTCCATTTGAAATATACCCAATGACCTGGCCTCCACAGGTGCCTATGGCAATGAATTCCACACATTCACCACCTTCTGGCTAAAGAAATTCCTCTTCATCTCTGTTCTAATGGGATACCCTTCTATTTTGGGGCATCTGGTTTTAACTCTCCCACAAATACATTCATACATACAAATATGTAAATGATGCATTTCAGTCTAAGTCTCAATGTACATGTGACAAACAAAGCTAATCCTCATTATAAATCTCAGTATTTACTTTAAACTTGCGAGCTACTGTCAGGGTATTAGAATAATGAAATTTCAAATTAAACACAAAATATTTTGGCAAATTATATAATGCACTTCACTTTCAGTCATATTATGTATGACAACACATGGTTATTTTTGTCATAATTTGCACGATTGCATCTTGAAACATTAAAGCAATACACAACAAACATTAGCTCTAATGCAACTTCAAGTAAATAATCAAACTGCAAAAAAAAACCCCACAACTAAAGCCTGGTGGTTTTTCTCATCTGATTCTGTTCTATATTTGTTTAAATAATGAATGAATTATCCTAGGGGCTGCTTTAGGGGAATTGGTGAAGCGACTGAAGACAGACATTCAAAACAGCTAAAATATCCCATGCCTTCCTGTGCATTTCCAAGGAGCACTGTCACGAGAAAGCACCATCCATCATCGAATACACCACCATCCAGCCCATTGTCTCTTCCTGCTACTACTGTCGGCCAGGAGGCACAGGGGCCTTAAGTCCCACACCACCAGGTTCAGGAACAGCTATTATCCTTCAACAATCATGCTCCTGAACCAGCGTGGATAACTTTACTAACCTCAACTTTCAACTGATTCCACAACCTATAGACTCACTTTGAAGCACAAGAGATTTTGCCCAGGATTGAAATAAGCTGCAGAGAGTTATAAACTTAGTCAGCTCTATCACGGGCACTAGCCTCCGTAGTATCTAGGATATCTTCAAGGAACAATGCCTCAAAAAATGTGGCATCCATCTTTAAGGACCCACATCACCCAGGACATGCCCTGTTCTCTTTGCTACCATCAGGGAGGAGGTACAGGAGCCTGAAGACACACATCCAATGATTCAGGAACAGCTTCTTCCCCTCTGCCATCAGATTTCTGAATGGACATTGAACCCAAGGACACGACCTCACTGCTTTTTAGATTTTTATTTTGCACTACTTACTTAATTTAACTATTATATGTATTTATAATTACTTACTGTAATTTTGATTTCTTTTCTCTATTATGTATTACATTGAGCTGCTGCCACAAAGACAACAAATGTCACGACATATGCCGGTGATATTAAACCCAATTCTGACTCCGATTCTGAGATGCTGGAATCCAGAGTAACACACATAAGTACTGGAAGAACTGAGCAGTTCAGGCAGCATCTGTGGAGAGGTATAGAGAGGCAATCGTTTGGACCGAGACCTATTATCATGACCTTGGCCCAAAACATTTACTCCTATGCTGTCTGTCTTGCTAAGTTCCTCCTGCAATTTGTACGTGGGACCCACTTTCAAGGACTCTACAACTTATGTTCTCAGTTTTATTTATTTATTTCTTATTTTCACAGCTTGCCTTCCTTTGCACACCGGTTGTTTCTTTCTGCATTGTTTTTCAAAAAATTCTACTGTATTTCTTTATTTTCTTGTTAATGCCAGCAAGAAAATGAATCTCAGGTGGTACGTGCTGACACATATGAACTATGCAAATATATTTTGACTTTGGGTAATGCTCCTAATTTTGTTTTCCATGTCACTAACTCCATCCCTGACTCCTTCCTCCTGCAGAACGCCATGATGATGTTACCTCCCTCAAGTAGACAACATCAACAGCTTTCTGGTGATTCCCACCACGCGCCGAACTCCAAGTGGTTTACTCTTCCCAGATATAATACTGTGAAAAATTCTTAGTCACATGCTTTGTATATGGAGCAAAGGATGTTGGGAATGGCAAGGGTGGACTGCCGCCGGTGGGCTGTGGGACAGGTGGCAGAGGAGTGCCAGGGTGGCGGGTGGCAAGGCTGTAGACACACCCAGCCCTGAGACACCAGGCAACGTAATCTGAGTCCAAACAATTGGTTTATTGACCATTTCGAGGTGTCCATTGTTCTTTCAACCATGTATCATTCTAAGAGGTTCTCAAATGTCCTTACCATCTACCACCATGCATGTCAGCATGTTCCAAGCACCCACAACTCATACCCCCCCACATACTTTAGTCATATCACTTTAAAATTATACCCTCTCTTATTCACCATTTCTGCCCTGGAAAAAGGTCTCTGGCTGTCCACGCAATATATGCCTCTTATCATCTTGTACACTTCTATCAAGTCACCTCTTCCCCTCCTTCGCTCTAAAGAGAACAGGTCTCGTTCACTCAACCTACCCTCATAAAACATGCTCTCTAATCCAGGCAGCATCCTGGTAAGTCTCCTCTGCACTCTCTCTAAAGCTTCCTCATCCTTCCCAGAATGGGGCAACCAGAACTGAACATGGTGCTCCAAGTGAGGTTTAATCGGAGTTTTGTAGAGCTGAAACTGTCACATGTGCCAAGGTACAGTGACAAACTTGTCTTGCACACCATTCCTACGGATCAATTCGTTACAAAGCACATTGAGAAAGTATGAGGAAAAATAATGTGTTACAGGTTACAGAGGAAGTGCAATGCAGATAGACAATAAGGCAAAAGGACATATTGGAGTAGTTCGTGAGATCGAGAGACTATCTTATCGTACTAGGAAACCATTCACTAGTCATATAACAGCAGGATAGAAGCTGCTCTTGAACCTGGTGGTACGAGCTTTCAGGTTATTGTACCTTCCGCCTGATGGAAGGGGGGGAGAAGAAAGAATGTCTGGGATGGGTGGGGTTTTTGACTATGTTGGCTGTTTTACCAAGAGACTATGAAGTTTACACAGAGTCAGTGGAGGTGAGGCTGGTTTCCGTGATATACTGAGCTATGTGCAGTTATGTTCCAATATTTGTTGCTTATTTATTTATTATTCTTAATATTTCTTTTTCTTTCTTGCACAGTTTGTTGCCTTTAGCACATTTGTTGTTTGTCCATCTTGGGTGCGGTTTTCATTGATCCTGTTGTGGTTTTTTGTATTTATTGAGTATGCTCACAAGAAAATGAATCTCAGGATTATATACAGTGACATATATGTACTTTGTTAATAAATTTATTTATTTAGCGATACAGAGTCACACCACCCAGGCAACCCCCGACAACCCCACTTTACTCAGCAGTGCAGTTGCCGTTGAATGGATTCAGGAGGCCTCATGCAGGTTCAGGAGTGAGAGGTTTTAAAAAAAAGGCTTTTGCAGGATTTTTGCTTTTAATTGGCAGCACAATCACTATTCATTAGTGAGGACAAATCAAAATAAGGCAAGGAGTATTGTGTGCAGTTTTGGTCACCAAATTACAGGAAGGGTATTAATAAAGTTGAAAGAGTGCAGAGAAGGTTTACAAGGATGTTGCCAGGACTTGAGAAACTCAGTTGCAGAGAAAGGTTGAATAGGTTAGGACTTTATTCCCTGGAGCGTAGAAGAATGAGGGGAGATTTGATAGAGGTATATAAAATTATGATGAGTATAGATAGAGTGAATGCAAGCAGGCTTTTTCCACTGAGGCAAGGGGAGAAAAAAAAACCAGAGGATGTGGGTTAAGGGTGAAGGGGGAAAAGTTTAAAGGGAACATTATGGGGGGGCTTCTTCACACAGAGAGTGGTGGGAGTATGGAATGAGCTGCCAGATGAAGTGGTAAATGTGGGCTCACTTTTAACATTTAAGAAAATCTTGGACAGGTACATGGATGTGAGGTGTATGGAGGGATATGGTCCAGGTGCAGGTCAGTGGGACTAGGCAGAAAAATGTTTCAGCACAGCCAAGAAGGGCCAAAAGGCTTGATTCTGTGCTGTAATGTTCTATGGTTCTATGGTTCTAACCCTCTGGGATTTCTTGTGCTGACAGGCAGAATATTTATCATACCAAGCTCTGATGCATCCAGATAGCATGCTTTCTATGGTGCATTGCTAAAAATTGGTGATGGTCAAAGGGACATGTCAATTTTCTTCAGCCTCCGGAGGACGTAAAAGTGCTGGTAAGCTTCCTTGGCCGTGATGTCAATATGGCTAGACTGAGGACAAGTTGAGAGCTTCAAGTTCACTCCCAAGAACTCTAAGGTCTCAACACTCTTAACCTCACCACTGATGATGGCATGTGTATTACCTCCCTTTCTGAAGTCAATGACCAGCTCTTTTGTTTTGCTGACGTTGAGGTCATGATACCATGTTACTGAGCTCTCTGTCCCTACTTCCTGCCCTGTGAATCATAAGTATTTGAGATCCGACCCTCTACTGTGACATCATCTGTAGATTTGTTATGGAGTTAGAGCAAAATCTGACCTCGCAGTCATTAGTTTATAGGGAGTAGAGTGGGCGGTGGGGGGTGGGGGGTCTGAGGATGTAGGAGGTGTTGCTGCAGATCCTGACTGATGGTTGTCTGTTGGTATGGAAACAAGGAATCTCCAATGAATTAATGGGCTTCTTGTTTAGACTGGGGTTGCAAGTGTTGTCAACGGCCCTTACAGAGATGATACTTTTGCATTCAATATTGCCAGGGGTTCCCAACAACAGAAGGCAGACAAGAATACTGCTTTGTTTTCTCTTGATAGATATTTTTTCTAGATTGATTCCGCAGACTTCACCACAAACAATGTTCACCAGTGGTGTCAAGGACTATTAAAGAGCCTATTGTTTGTTGCAGACAGGGGTCCCCGATAGCAGAAGGGATGCAAAACCTACTTATTTTAGTAGTGCTTATTTTTTAATGAAATGTATATTAAAATTATTGTTGAGCATATTAGTTGGATCAGAACTCTATATTAATAAATGGTTTTTCACAACCAGGTCAGTGTCTTTACCACATTGCCCTTTGAGTGATAAATGGAGTGATAATTAACATAAGGCACGGTGGATTTTCTCCCACAAGAGTCTGATAAATAAACCAAACTCAAAGAAAACACTATTACCCCAGAAGGGCAATGGATCTGTACATAGCACACAGAACATAGAACAGTATGGCATAGGAGCAGGACATTTGGCCCACAATGTTGAGCTGAATGAATTAACCAATCAGTCCCTTCTGCCCACCCAATGTCCATATCCCTCCATTTCCCTGACATTCATGTGCCCATCTCAACATCTCTTTGAAGTGTCTAATGTATTTTCCATATGCCAGTGATATTAGATCTGCCTCTGATTCTGATTCTCCACTATCACGCCACTTAACACATTCCAGGCACCCGCCGCTCTCTGTGGAAAAAACCTGCCCCTCACATCTCCTTTGAAATTACCCCCCTCACCTTATGTAAGTACATGCCTCTGCTATTGGACATTTCAACCCTGGGGAAAAAGATACTGTCTGTCTATTTTATCTATCCCTCTCATGATCTCCCCTCCCATCAGATCTCCCCCCAGCCTCCACCACTCCAGAGAAAACAACCCAGGTTTGTCCAACTTCTCATTATAGCACATGCCCTCTAATCCAGGTAAACCTCTTCCACTTTTTCCAAAGTCTTGGCATCCTTCCTATAATGGGGCAACCAGAACTCTATGCAGTACTCCAGAAGTGGCTTAACTGGAGTTTTATAAAGCTGCAATATAGAACATAGAACATAAAATAGTACAGCACAGTACAGGCCCTTCGGCCCACAATGTTGGCCGACCCTCAAACCCTGCCTCCCATATAACCCCCCACCTTAGATTCCTCCATATACCTGTCTAGCAGTCTCTTAAACTTCACCAGTGTATCTGCCTCCACCACTGACTCAGGCAGTGCATTCCACGCACCAACCACTCTCTGAATAAAAAACCTTCCTCTAATATCCCCCTTCAACTTCCCACCCCTTACCTTAAAGCCGTGTCCTCTTGTATTGAGCAGTGGTGTCTTGGGGAAGAGGTGCTAGCTATCCACTCTATCTATTCCTCTTATTATCTTGTACACCTCTATCATGTCTCCTCTCATCCTCCTTCTCTCCAGAGAGTAAAGCCCTAGCTCCCTTAATCTCTGATCATAATCCATACTCTCTAAACCAGGCAGCATCCTGGTAAATCTCCCCTGTACCTTTTCCAATGCTTCCACATCCTTCCTAAATTGAGGTGACCAGAACTGAACACAGTACTCCAAGTGTGGCCTAACAAGAGTTTTATAGAGCTGCATCATTAGATGGCGCCTCTTAAACTCTATCCCTCGACTTATGAAAGCTAACACTCCATAAGCTTTCTTAACTACCCTATCTACCTGTGAGGCAACTTTCAGGGATCTGTGAACATTTACCCCGTGATCCCTCTGCTCCTTCACACTACCAAGTATCCTGCCATTTACTTTGTACTCTGCCTTGGAGTTTGTCCTTCCAAAGTGTACCACCTCACACTTCTCCAGGTTGAACTCCATCTGCCACTTCTCAGCCCACTTCTGCATCCTATCAATGTCTCTCTGCAATCTTCGACAATCCTCTACACTATCTACAACACCACCAACCTTTGTGTTGTCTGCAAACTTGCCAACCCACCCTTCTACCCCCACATCCAGGTCGTTAATAAAAATCACAAAAAGTAGAGGTCGCAGAACAGATCCCTGTGGGACACCACTAGTCACAACCCTCCAATCTGAATGTACTCCCTCCACTATGACCCTCTGCCTTCTGCAGGCAAGCCAATTCTGAATCCACCTGGCCAAACTTCCCTCAATCCCATGCCTTCTGAGTTTCTGAATAAGCCTACCATGTGGAACCTTGTCAAATGCCTTACTAAAATCCATATAGATCACATCCACTGCACTACCATCATCTATATGCCTGGTCACTTCCTCAAAGAACTCTATCAGGCTTATTAGACACCATCTGCCCTTCACAAAGCCATGCTGACTGTCCCTGATCAGACCATGATTCTCTAAATGCCCATAGATCCTAGCTCTAAGAATATTTTCCAACAGCTTTCCCACCACAGATGTAAGGCTCACTGGTCTATAATTACCCGGACTATCCCTACTACCTTTTTTGAACAAGGGGACAACATTCGCCTCCCTCCAATCCTCCGGTTCCATTCCCGTGGACAACGAGGACATAAAGATCCTAGCCAGAGGCTCAGCAATCTCTTCCCTCACCTCGTGGAGAATCCTGGGGAATATTCCGTCAGGCCCTGGGGACTTATCCATCCTAATGTATTTTAACAACTCCAACACCTCCTCTCCCTTAATATCTACATGCTCCAGAACATCAACCTCATTCATATTGTCCTCATCATCATCAAGTTCCCTCTCATTGGTGAATACCGAAGAGAAGTATTCATTGAGGACCTCACTCACTTCCACAGCCTCCAGGCACATCTTCCCACCTTTATCTCTAATCGGTCCTACCTTCACTCCTGTCATCCTTTTTTTCTTCACATAATTGAAGAATGCCTTGGGGTTTTCCTTTACCCTACTCGCCAAGGCCTTCTCATGCCCTCTTCTTGCTCTTCTCAGCCCCTTCTTAAGCTCCTTTCTTGCTTCCCTATATTCCTCAATAGACCCATCTGAGCCTTGCTTCCTAAACCTCATGTATGCTGCCTTCTTCCACCTGACTAGATTTTCCACCTCACTTGTCACCCGTGGTTCCTTCACCCTACCATTCTTTATCTTCCTCACCGGGACAAATTTATCCCTAACATCCTGCAAGAGATCCCGAAACATCGACCACATGTCCATAATACATTTCCCTGCAAAAACATCATCCCAATTCACGCTCACAAGTTCTAGCCTTATAGCCTCATAATTTGCCCTTCCCCAATTAAAAATGTTCCTGTCCTCTCTGATTCTATCCTTTTCCATGATAATGCTAAAGGCCAGGGAGCAGTGGTCACTGACCCCCAGATGCTCACCCACTGAGAGATCTGTGACCTGACCTGGTTCATTACCTAGTACTAGATCTAGTATGGCATTCCCCCTAGTCGGCCTGTCCACATACCGTGACAGGAATCCATCCTGGACATACTTAACAAACTCTGCCCCATCTAAACCATTGGAACTAATCAGGTGCCATTCTGTATTAGGGAAGTTAAAGTCACCCATGATAACAACCCTGTTATTTTTGCACCTTTCCAAAATCTGCTTTAAGATATAACTTCTTATACCTCGAACTTAATGCTCTGACTTATAAAGGCAAGCATACCATATGCCTGTGTAGCCACTTTCAGGGAGCGATGAATTTGGACTGAAAGATTCTTCTGCTCAGCAACACTGTTAAAGGTCTTGCCTTAGTAGTGTAATGTCTTTTTGCATTTGACCTACTGAGGTACAAAACTTTATATTTGGCCAGGTTAAGTTCCATATGACTGGACGGTGGCATCAGCACTGGACTTCAAGGCGACTGATCCTGAGTTCGGATCCAGCCTGATCCTTGCACGTTCTCCATCCGTGCTGGGTTCAGCATCAAGCTAGCAGCTCAGCCTCATAAGATACAGTCAAATACTATGTAAATGGCAAAAAATCCACCCGATGTGCCACAAGGTGTGAAAAGGAACAACAACAAACTCCATATGCCATTTCTCAGCCTATATCTGTAAATGATCTACATCCTGTTATATTCTTTGCTGGTCTTCCACAACTCCACCAGTCTTGGTATCATCTGCAAACGCACTAAACCACCCATCTACATTTTCATCCAGGTCATTTATATACGTCACTAACAGCAGAGGTCCCAGCACAGAGCCCTGCGGAATTCCACTAATTACAGACTCTCAGCCCTTCAACCACTACCCTCTGCCTTCTATGTGCAAGCCAGTTTTTAACCAAACAACCAATTCACCGTGGATCCCATGCCTCTTAATCTTCTGGATTAGCCTCCCATGAGAGACTTTGTCAAACACCTTACTATAACCCTGTAGGGCTGGGGCTTGGGACTGCATTCTTGTACAATCTATTATATCTAAATAGCACATCTGAGCTACATATGTTGTTAACATTATGTAATTTCTCCAACTTATAATGTTTGTAGAAATCAAACATTCTGACTTTTTGACAATTGCACAATAGATGCATGAAGCATGATCAGTAAGTTGAATCTAATGATTCCACCAGCATGAATATTGTCTATTTTGTGTACAATGGTAAAATATCATCTTTTCATGCAAATAATAAAATAGGCCAAAGTCAGCATAGTTTCCTTAAGGGAAAATCTTGCCTGATAAATCTGCTGGAATTCTTTGAGGAAATAACAAGCAGGCTAGACAAAGGGAAATTGGTTGATGTTGCGTACTTGGATTTTCAAAAGTCTTTAGGCAAAGTGCCACACGTGAGGCTGCTTAATAAGCTATGAACCCATGGTATTACAGGAAAGATTCCAGCATGGATAGAGCAGTGACTGATTAGCAGGAGACAAAGAGTGGGAATACAGGGAGCCTTTTCTGGTTGGCTGCTGGTGACGAGTGGTGTTCCACAGAGGTCTGTGTTGGGACTGATTCTTTTTACATTATATGTCAATGATTTAAATGACTAACTTTGTGGCCAAGTTTGTAGACAATATGAAGATAGGTGGAGGGGCAGGTAGTGTTAAGGAAGCAGGAAGGCTACAGAAGGACTTAAAGAGATTAGGAGAATGGACAAAGAAGTGGCAGATGGAAAAGTGTCAGTGCATGGTCATGCACTTTAATAGAAGAAATAAAAGCATAGACTATTTTCTAAGTGGGGAGAGAATTCAACAATCTGATTTTCAAAGGGACTTGGGAGTCTTTGCGCAGGATTCCCTAAAGGTTCATTTGCAGGTTGAGTCAGTCGTGAGGAAGGCAAATACAATGTTAGCATTCACTTTGAGAGGACTAAAATATGAAAGCAAGGATGTAATGTTGAGACTTTAAAAGGCATTGGTGAGGCCTAACTTGGAGTATTATCGGGATCCCACCACTAAGCACATCTTTCCCTCGCCCACTCTCTCTGCATTCCGCAGAGATCGCTCCCTACACAACTCCCTTGTCCATTCGTCCCCCCCCATCCCTCCCCACTGATCTTCCTCCTGGCACTTATCCGTGTAAGTGGAACAAGTGCTACACATGCCCTTACACTTCCTCCCTTACCACCATTCAGGGCCTCAAACAGTCCTTCCAGGTGAGGCATCACTTCACCTGTGAGTCGACTGGGGTGATATACTGCGTCCGGTGCTCCCGATGTGGCCTTTTATATATTGGCGAGACCCGACGCAGACTGGGAGACCGCTTTGCTGAACACCTATGCTCTGTCCGCCAGAGAAAGCAGGATCTCCCAGTGGCCACACATTTTAATTCCACATCCCATTCCCATTCTGACATGTCCATCCACGGCCTCCTCTACGGTAAAGATGAAGCCACACTCAGGTTGGAGGAACAACACCTTATATTCCGTCTGGGTAGCCTCCAACCTGATGGCATGAACATCGACTTCTCTAACTTCCGCTAATGCCCCACCTCCCCCTCGTACCCCATCTGTTACTCATTTTTATGCACACATTCTTTCTCTCACTCTCCTTTTTCTCCCTCTGTCCCTCTGAATATACCCCTTGCCCATCCTCTGGGTCCCCCCCCTCCTTGTCTTTCTTCCCGGACCTCCTGTCCCATGATCCTCTCATATCCCTTTTGCCAATCACCTGTCCAGCTCTTGGCTCCATCCCTCCCCCTCCTGTCTTCTCCTATCATTTTGGATCTCCCCCTCCCCCTCCCACTTTCAAATCCCTTACTAGCTCTTCTTTCAGTTAGTCCTGACGAAGGGTCTCGGCCTGAAACGTCGACTGCGCCTCTTCCTATAGATGCTGCCTGGCCTGCTGCGTTCACCAGCAACTTTGATGTGTTGTTGCTTGAATTTCCAGCATCTGCAGAATTCCTGTTGTTGGAGTATTGTGAGCAGTTTTTGGCCCCTTATCTAAGAAAGGGTGTGCTGACATTAGATTCTTGAATTGAAAGGCTTATCATATGAGTGTTTGATGGCTCTGGGTTGGTACTCACTGGAATTAAGAAGATTGGGGGTGATCTCATTGAAACCTATTGAATGTTGAAAGGCCTTGAAAGAGTAGATGTGGAGAGGATGTTTCCTATGGTGGAAGAGTCTCAGACCAGAGGATACAGCCTTAGATAGAAAAGCGTCCTTTTAGAACAGAGATGAGGAGGAATTTTCTTAGCCAGGGAGTAGTGAATCTGTGGAATTTGTTGCCACAGGTGTCTGTGGAGGCCAAGTCATTGGTTATATTTAAGGCAGAGGTTGATAGAGGTTGACACAGGGAGAAGGCGGGAGATTGTGGCTGAGAGGAAAATAGATCAGCCATGACCCGATGAGCCAAATGGACTAATTCAGCTCCTATATGGTACGGCGATGGTTTCTTTTTCCTTTTGAAATAACAAAATGTGATACATTGAAGTCTGTTACCAACAGATGTCTTGCACTGCCTGATGAGATAAAAGTCTCTCAAAATACAGATGATATCCATTGTAACAGCTTTAAAACTATGGTAGTGTAATGCTATTACAGCCTCAATGACCTGGGTTCAGTTCCTGCTGCTGTCTATAAGGAGTTTGTGCGTTAACCCCGTGACTGCATGGGTTTCCTTCAGGTGCTCTGGTTTCCTCCCACAGTCCAAAGAAATATGGATCAGTATGTTAATGGTCACATGGATGTAATTGCTCGTGGGCTCGCTGAACTGGAAGGGCCTGTTACTCGGCTGTATCTTTAAATATATAATTGAAAAGATAGGTTTGTGGATGACACAAAAGTTTGTGTTGTTTTGATAATGGGAAGGTCATCTTAAGATTGGGGCGGGATTCCTCCGAATCCTCCAGTTTCCTCCCATATTCCAAAGACGTACAGGTTAGTAGTTAATTAGTCACATGGTGTAGTTGGGCAGCATGGGCTCATTGGGCTGGAAGGACTTGTAACTATGCTGTAACTCTACATCAAATTAAAAAATAGACTAAATAAGGTGGAGATTGAGACTAACCAGCTAGCACATTGTGCAGGGTAATGACAGATGGAATTTAACTCTGACAGGAATGAGGTGGAATAGTTTGAGGAACAAAGCGTACAAAAGTCCAAAGATCCTGTACTGTGGTTACACAGATATCCAGGGTGATAAATCAGAGTACATAAGTGTAATGCCCTGGTTAAGATATTTACTGCTATGCTGTAGGTATTTCATTTTAGCAGTTCTGCAAAAGCAGATTGTTCTGCTCTTTTTGCCAAATATTTTGGTTTGGCTAAATGATAAGTACCCATGATGCTCAACTTGTGAATGTTGTGTCAGCCAATCAGGATGGTGGAATTGGGAGAAGGTTCTAGAGGGCTGTGTGGAGTAAGACTTGTGACTGACGTGGTGGTTGTCAGGTCCTTTTGGTGGGAGCTGTGGAGAGGACAGGAGGGAATGTGGCTGAGGCTGCCATAGGAAGGAGCGTCCCTGTTGCACAAAGTGCTTTGTGCAGACGAATGGCTTCAAGGAGGAAGGGTCAGTTCTCCTGAGAGATCGCCCATTTGTTTGAGCGAAGTCCGTAATGCAGTGTGTACTTTCACGCAGACCATGTGTCCAGCACGTCAGTACAGATTCAAGATGAGCTCGTTGACTTTATTAACTTTGCCTCCAACTTTCACCCTGCCCTCAAGTTTACCAGGTCCATTTCCGACACCTCCCTCCCCTTTCTAGATCTTTCTGTCTCTGTCTCTGGAGACAGCTTATCCACTGATGTCTACTATAAGCCTACTGACTCTCACAGCTATCTGGACTATTCCTCTTCTCACCCTGTTTCTTGCAAAGACGCCATCCCCTTCTCGCAATTCCTCCGTCTCCGCCGCATCTGCTCTCAGGATGAGGCTTTTCATTCTAGGACGAGGGAGATGTCTTCATTTTTTAAAGAAAGGGGCTTCCCTTCCTCCACTATCAACTCTGCTCTTAAACACATCTCCCCCATTTCACGTACATCTGCTCTCACTCCATCCTCCCACCACCCCACTAGGAATAGGGTTCCCCTGGTCCTCACCTACCACCCCACCAGCCTCCGGGTCCAACATATTATTCTCCGTAACTTCCGCCACCTCCAACGGGATCCCACCACTAAGCACATCTTTCCCTCCTCTCCTCTGCTTTCCGCAAGGGTCGCTCCCTACGCGATTCCCTTGTCCATTCGTCCTCCCCACTGATCTCCCTCCTGGCACTTATCCGTGTAAGCGGAACAAGTGCTACACATGCCCTTACACTTCCTCCCTTACCACCATTCAGGGCCCCAAACAGTCCTTCCAGGTGAGGCGACACTTCACCTGTGAGTCGACTGGGGTGATATACTGCGTCCGGTGCTCCCGATGTGGCCTTTTATATATTGGTGAGACCCGACGCAGACTGGGAGACCGCTTTGCTGAACATCTACGCTCTGTCCGCCAGAGAAAGCAGGATCTCCCAGTGGCCACACATTTTAATTCCACATCCCATTCCCATTCTGACATGTCTATCCACGGCCTCCTCTACTGTAAAGATGAAGCCACACTCAGGTTGGAGGAACAACACCTTATATTCCGTCTGGGTAGCCTCCAACCTGATGGCATGAACATTGACTTCTCTAACTTCCGCTAGGCCCCACCTTCCCCTCGTACCCCATCTGTTACTTATTTTTATGCACACATTCTTTCTCTCACTCTCCTTTTTCTCCCTCTGTCCCTCTGAATATACCTCTTGCCCATCCTCTGGGTCACCCCCGCCCCTTGTCTTTCTTCCCGGACCTCCTGTCCCATGATCCTCTCATATCCCCTTTTGCCAATCACCTGTCCAGCTCTCGGCTCTATCCCTCCCCCTCCTGTCTTCTCCTATCATTTTGGATCTCCCCCTCCCCCCTCCAACTTTCAAATCCCTTACTCACTCTTCCTTCAGTTAGTCCTGACGAAGGGTCTCGGCCTGAAACGTCGACTGCGCCTCTTCCTATAGATGCTGCCTGGCCTGCTGCGTTCACCAGCAACTTTGATGTGTTTTGCTCCAACTTTATGTGCTCATTTGCACTGGGTTATCTGCAATGGGCCCTTTTATTTTCTCCTTTACTTTTTCCTACTAACTGTTTGAGAAAGCTGAAGTTTGTAAATACATATTCTTTATAATTTTATGCAGTGTACGATTTATTTCTTATTGACCGACACCTGCGTGTGGGCAGTATTTACGCAGCATTCACTCAAATCGAGGTTTCTTTACTTTGAACATCACAACGTTCCTGTGGTTGAACCACAAATCATACCGACCCTGGACGTATATTGCTTATGGAAGGTGGCCTTCTCATGGCTGGGTCATGTGGCTGTTAACAGAGCTGGCGAACGAGCCAGGTTTGCATTTGAGCCCGGTGAGGGGGCTGCATTGCAGGGGCTAGTGCCTGTGTAATTGCTGTTAAGAATTGATTAAGCGGTTTGTGTGTCTAAGCATGTGTTTAAGTTAGTGTTGGGGTAAGTGATTAAGCTACTTTATTATGGGCGCTGCAGCGATTAAGGTTTAGTGCAATTCAAAACGATTAGCCATAAATAATGCTTGTGTTTTGATGTCTGAATTCCCGATGAACTTTCATTCAGAGTGCTAAGTTCTGTATAAGTTTTGATGAAAGTTACGTTGATTGAATGGCGTTTTGACCAGTTGGCTGGTAAGGATATCGTGTTAGTCCAGACTAGCAGTAACATGACTGAAGTCGCCTGCCTGATCGGTTGGGAGATCTGGAGAGCCAGGGCCATGGACAGTCCATGATTTTAGAGAAGGGTGGCATCTAGCTGAGGGCGAAGACTTTAAAGACAAGTTGTCCTCGTTTCTGTGAAGCAAGGAAAGGGAGTTGTCTGATGTGGACGGTCTAATGGGTTCTTCAGCAATTGATTTAAGTTCTGAGCTGGTTTTGGCTATTACATCACTGGTTGAGAATTGCTGAAGTGTATCTGTGGAGAGCCAAAGTTACTGTAGGCTGGGAGTGATCTCTGGGGTCAAGCCCACACCCGATGTGGAAGAAGAACATGAGGCTTGAGCTGAGCAGACATCTCAGTTGGTGGATGAATGGCAGTGCTCAGATAAAATGAATAAACAGAGAGTTTACAGGGTCCATCGGCTGTTTTAGTGAGGTTCTGAGAGGCAGTAAACCCATTAGCCACATCAGCTAATTACCTGCAAGCTCTGGAAGATGTTTCTGGCACTGCTGAGAGTGCAGCCGACCTGATGATGAAGTTCAGACTCACATTCCAGGAGGAAGGAAAGAAGCTGTCTGTCTACGTTTTCAGACTGCAGAATCTGCTGCAGCGTTTGTGCCGCAAAGAAGGGCATTCAACTGTCTGAGAGAAATTGCTAGAGGATGGAGTAAGTTGTGAAGGGCGTGCTGTCACATGACGTGATTGCTCTATGTACTTGAATGACCCGCAAGATTCCTCCATCTTTTACTGAGTTACTCAGAGAAGTTAGAGAGGAGGAAAACATGACTGAGAAGAGGGGCATTTCCAAAAACCGAGTAGTATCTTCAGTGGTAGCCTCTGTTACTAATGTGACCCCTGATGCCACGGAAGTAGAGCTGTTGAGCAATGAGGTGGAAAACATTCAAGCTGAGCTGACTGTATAGATGTCTACTAATGTCTGCTAGCAGTGACAGGAACCTCCAAGGCATCTAGATGGACGCTGTTGATGATGATGAAGAACAGTCACGTTTACCTCAAGGGTGCTCTTGAGACTTGAGCTGCAGAAATCTTCAACTGTCTACGCAAACAGGATGACAGTGGTTATCAGGATCTCTCAGGGAGAGAGGTTACCCTCAGACGTGGGGTGCTGTCTCTTTTTCCTGTGATGGTAGTGTCTAGTTTTCCTGGAGAAATAGAAGAGAAACAGTCTCCTGTGTCAAGGAAGCAACCTCGAAGTCATGCAATTTTGGTGACTCACTGATGTCCAAGGAATGGAAAAGGAGATTAACTATGAAGATGTTGGAATGTGAAGATGCCTTTTTTTACTGGCAAGTTTGATGTTGGTTACTCCAAGAGTACTTGCCACACTATTAGAGCAACAGAGGACATTCCTTTCCAAAAGAGGTTGATGTTCAACAGCAGCACCTGCTTAAACTGAGGGAAGCTAAGTTCAGTCCTGAGCCGCTGGAGGGTATGAGTGATAGACAGGGTGGGCCACAAGGAGTGGTTGAAGCTGGAGAAGCTGAAGATGAGATAAGAAGGGCTCAGAGAGTCAGGAAACCCCGAGCTAGGCTGGCAGAAGATACACCTGGGAAACGGAGTGTTACTTCCATTTAAAAAATGGATTGGGAGTCCTGAAATCATGAAATTCATTTGAATACTGTGTTATTATTAATGGTTTAATAAGTTCCAAAATCATTAGAACTATGACTATAGGAGGGGGAAGAGTTAATGTTAAGATTTTTACTGCTATGTTGTTGGTATGAGGGGTGATTGATAAGTTCGTGGCCTAGGTTAGAAGGAGGTGAGTTATTAACTGCAAACTTTCTGCATAATCACTCAAAGAGTTGACCTGCATGTGCATGTAATGACAGCTGTACAACTCATCTCCTTCTACCTTAGGCCACCAACTTATCAATCACCCATCTGTGGACACTTTCTGGAGGTCCAAGACCCGTATGCTCCACGACCGCTGGACTAAGTGTGTAAATGTAGGAGGGGAAAAATAAATGTGCTAGGTTTTCTAAAATTGACTCCTTCTACCTTAGGCCACAAACTTATCAATCACTTCTCGTATTTCATTTTGGCAGTTCCGTAAAAGCAGTCTGTTCTGCTTTTAGAATGTTTTGGTTTGGCTAAAAGATAAGGGTCCATGATGCTCAAATTAGGAATGCTGTGTCAGCCAATCAGGATGGTGAAATCGGGAGAAGGTTCTAGAGAGCATCCATTTGTTTGAGATGGAGTTTGAACTAAGTTCGGGATATGGTGCGTGCTTTCACGCAGACCGTGAGTCCAGTGCGTGAGTAGAAAGGACAACTTCAAGATGAGCTCCAACTTTTTGTGCACATTTGGACTGGGTTAACAGTAATGGCCCCTTTTATTTTTTTCCTTTTCTTTTTCCTACTAACTGTTCAATAAAGCTGAAGTTTGCAACTATACTTTCTTTACAGTTTTATGCAGTGTATGATTTGCTTACCAAGTTAAGAGCCCATTTTAATACAGGGACGTTACTGGCATGGTTAGAGCATTGGCTGGTTGGTAGGAGGCAGTGAGCGGGAAGAAAAAATCTGGTTGGCTGCCAGTGACTAGTGTTGTTCCACAGGACCTGGTGTTGGGACCTCTTCTTTTTATGTTGCATATCAATGACTTACATAATGGAATAGTTGGCTTTATTGCCAAGTTTGCAGATAATATGAAGATTAGTGGAGGGGCAGGTAGTTTTGAGGAAACAGGTAGGCTGCAGAAGGACTTAGAAAGATTAGGAGAATGGGCAAGAAAATGGCAAATGAAATACAGTGTTGGAAAATGTATTGTTATGCACATTGGTAGTAGAAATAAATGTGCAGACTATTTTTTGAACGAGAAGAAAATCCAAGAATCTGAGATGCAAAGTGACTTGGAAGTCCTTGTGCAGAACACCCTAAAGGTTAACTTGCCGGTAGTGTTAGTGGTAAGGAAGGAAAATACAATGTTAGCATTCATTTCAAGAGGTCCAGAATACAAGAGCAGGGATGTGATGCAGAGGCTTTATAAGACACTGGTGAGGCCTCACCTTGAGTATTGTAACAGTTTTGGGCTCCTCATCAAAGAAAAGATGTGCTGGTATTGGAGAGGGTCCAGAGGAGGTTCACAAGGATGATTCTGGGAATGAAAGGGTTATCATACGGGGAATATTTGATAGTACGTTGAAAGGCCTAGACAGAGTAGGTTTGGAAAGGATGTTTCCCTTGGTGGAGGAGTCCAGGACAAGAGGGCACAGCCTCAGAATAGAAGGGCTTCCATTTAAAACAAAGATGCGAAGAAGTTTCTTTAGCCAAATGATGGTGAATTTGTGGAATTTTTTACCACAGGCAACTGTGAAGACCAGGTCATTGGGTGTATTTAAGGTAGAGATTGATAGGTTCTTGATTGGACACGACATCAAATGTTACAGGGAGAAGGCGGGTAGTGGGATTGAGGAGGGGAGAAAGAATCAACAATGATTGAATAGCAGAGCAGACTTGATGGGGCCAATGGCCTAATTCTGCTCCTATGTCTTATGGTCTCATGGACATTTATGCATGGGTAGTACTTACACAGCATTTACTCAAATTGAGGCTTCTTTAATGGGCACATCATGACATTCCTGTTTGGTTGAACCCCAAATCATACTGACTCTAGATGCCTATTGTTTATGCAAAGTGGTCTGTTCACTGCTAAGTCCTGTGGCTGTTAGCCGGGCTGGCTAACAAGCCAAGTTTGCATATGAGCCCAGTGAGGGGGTTTCAGAGGGTAAACGCAGGTGCCATTTTCAGGTAAGAGTTAAACTGAGGCTCCGATGTTGAGGAGAACTTTGAAGAGGGACCATGCAATTGTTTCGGACTCAATATTTACCTGAACGGACATATTTGAAAGGGAAAAGGAAAAACTGCAGATGCTAGAAACCTGAAACGAGAAAAGAAAACGCTGGAAATTCTGACTATTTTTGCAGGGTAACCTCCTTACAGAGGTGTATAAAATCATGAGGGGCATCAGATATATCGTACTGTTCAAAAATCTTAGACACATCTGTGTGTGTGTGTGTGTGTGTGTGTGTGTGTGTGTGTGTGTGTGTGTAGCTAAGATGCCAAAGACTTTTGCACAGTACTGTAGTAATTTTATGTATTGCACTGCACTGCTGCCACGAAAAAAGAACAAATTCACGACATATGTGAGTGAATCTAATTCTAATATGGGCCTCTATTGTGGACTGAGAGTGGGAAGGGGGCAGGGAGAGGGGAATAATGGTTGGGAAAAAGGGAAGGGAGAGGGGAGGGAGCAGGAAGCACCAGAGAGACATTCTGTAATGATCGATAAGCTAATTGCCTGGTATCTCAAGGCTATGTGTGTCTGCACCTGATTCAAACGCACCCCCCACCACACCCCTGGCACCTTCTCTGCCTCCTGTCCCACAGCACTCAACCCTCACCATTCCCAACGTTCTTTGCTTTCAATTGCATAAAATGAAGAAGATGGCACCAGTGACGTCACAGGAGTTGCCAGTCAGCGTTGAACCCAATGTAGGACTGTCTTAGAGACTCAAGCTCTGGATGATTCTTTGGGGTTTACTCCCACAGCCTTCCCCATGAGTGGGTATAGCCACAAGGCAGCGGAGATTTGAGATTTGAGATCAGTGTTTTCCATCTCCAAGATGAACTGCCAACCACAGCTCACGAACCCCATCTGGCCGGAAGTGGGTTTCCTCGGGGTGCTGTGGTTTCCTCCCACACTCCAAAAATATACAGGTTAGGGTTAATAAGTTGTGGGCATACTATTGTGGGAGTTGCAGAGAGGTGAGAGTTAAAGACAGCATCCAGGCAAGCATAGGCTGGGGCAGTTGTAATCAAGTGAGACTAACGAAGACATCTCAGATAAAATATGTGGGTGTGTCTGTGGCAGTGTGTACTCAAGCTAGACAAGTGAGTACAGTCAACATTTCGGCCCGAAATGTCGACTGTTTACTTCTTCCATAGAAGCTGCCTGGCCTGCTGAGTTCCTCCAGCATTTTGTGTGTGTTGCTCGGATTTCCAGCATCTGCGGTTTTTCTCTTGTTTGTGATTTCAGGACTCTATAGTGAGACTTTTCTGTAACAGTCTTCCTAAAACATAGTGTCCCTTCATACAATAGGGAGTGCTGAAGACAGACAAGATAGGAATAATGGAAGAATGGGAAATACACCCAACAAGTAAGGAACAATTGCTTTGCGAACTTCAAAATATCATCGGTTGTCAGTTTGAAGTTTCGATTGACTTTTAACAGCTCTAAATAAGGAGAAAAGCATAGGTCCCTGTCACCCACACTGTGCTTAGGTCAGGGTAGAAAACTGCTATTTTTATATTGAATTGGCTTATCAGTTATAAATATTGACTATTTGTTAACTTGTATATGTTTGAATTCCTTATTGTAAATGGTGAATGTTCTTCTAAATAAGGAATTCAAACATATACAAGTTAACAAATAGTCAATATTTATAACTGATAAGCCAATTCAATATAAAAATAGCAGTTTTCTACCCTGACCTAAGCACAGTGTGGGTGACAGGGACCTATGCTTTTCTCCTTGTGCACAAGTAAAATAAAAGGAATGCTTGAGTCATGTGTTCTGGGCACAGTTATTTTTGTTATTTTATTTTATTGTCAATGATGACACTGTATTGGCACTGGAAACATGGCAACACTTGCGGGCTGCCCCAGAACCATACTTGGACTGTGTTGGTTGTTAACACAAATGATGCAGTTCATAGTATGTTTTGATGTTTCAATGTACATAAGCCAAATAAAGCAAATCTTTTTCTCTCTTTAAAGCATTGTTGAAATGCTTGCCTCTTTTATTTGACGACACCAAGTACCTAGGATTCAGCATCAATATTCTTGTGTCTTGATTCAGGTCTTTAACCAGGTTTCAATACTATTCTTCTATCTGTGGTTATTGCTGCTCATTCTCCACATTACTGGGCTGGTTAATAAGCATTCCCTAGTGCACTGCAGTCAGATTTTATCAAAATAAACTTCTTAAGTGCCGTTACTCAGAACAGACGCAGAATCCGATTGGTATCAGTAACACTCAGCTTCGTGGCTTTCCTTTCTGCTCTGTAAGCAAATGGGATGGGCAGAGCCGTCCAACAAAAACAGGTCACTCTGCGGACATCTCCCTCTTTTCCCCCCCACTTCTTCGCCCCACATCCCGGTTGCAGCTGTGTTCAGTTACCACAACTCACTGGCTGTACAACTGGCATATGGGGAGATGGATCGCACCCCCAAATCGAGAACGCTTGTGGGGCAGCTCATTCGACCAGGGTGAGGGTTTACTTAAAAAGCCCTGCAAAAACTACACCGAAAAGCACTGCATAAAATCAGAGGAACACAAGAAATTCCACAGATGCTGGAAATCCAGAGTAACATGCACATAAGATTCGAGAACCCCAAATCTCCAATGATTAATTTTTTGCTACAGGAGGAATAAACCTGTGGCTTTCCTGAATGTAATTATTGCTGTTAATCTTTCTTCAAAATTCTGATAATAGCTTTGCACCTGAAAAGCTCAAGGTTCAAAGTAAATGCATTATCAAGGTACACACAAGGCTGAATGTCAACATTGACTACCATGTCATTGATTTCCTTGCAGGCATTTAGAGGAAATAAGGGAATACACGAACACCACTATTACAGCTCGGAATGTCTGGAATTTGGAGTGTTCAATCTGTAAGGAGTTTGTACGTTCTCCCCATAAACTGTGACATTTTCCTCCGGGTGTTCTAGTTTTCTTCCCCAGTCCAAATATGTATTGGTTAGTAGGTTAATTGGTCATTGTAAATTGTTCTGTGGTGAAGCTACGGTTAAATTGGTGGGTTGCTGGGCGATGCCACTCATCGGGCCGAAAGGGCGTGTTCCACGCTGTACCTTTGGATTTTTGTTTCCTTTGTCAAGAGGTTACAACTGAGGGGACATTTCTGAACCCTCCTTCTACCTCATTGTCCCCTCTCCTGACTCCTACCCCCAGTACTAGTGTAATTCTGAAGTTGAATTTCACTTGTTATCTGCATTTAAGATTATTACAATGACAAATCTTGAAGTAGTTGTGGATGAAATGTTTGTACTGAAGCAGATTTCGAGCTGAGGTGATTTTGTATTTCTGTTAATATGAGAAATTATGTATTATTCCTTGTCTGTCTTAAACTCCATCTGCCATTTTTCAGCCCATTTTTTCAGCTGGTCCAAGTCCCTCTGCAGGCTCTGAAAACCTTCCTCACTGTCCACTACACCTCCAATCTTTGTATCATCAGCAAATTTGCTGATCCAATTTACCACATTATCATCCAGATCATTGATATAGATGACAAATAACAATGGACCCAGCACTGATCCCTGTGGCACACCACTAGTCACAGGCCTCCACTCGGAGACGCAATTCTCTACTACCACTCTTTGGCTTCTTCCATTGAGCCAATGTCTGATCCAATTTACCACCTCTCCATGTATACCTAGCGACTGAATTTTCCTAACTAACCTCCCATGCGGGACCTTGCCAAAGGCCTTACTGAAGTCCATGTAGACAATATCCACTGCCTTCCCTTCATCTACTTTCCTGGTAACCTCCTCGAAAAACTCCAATAGATTGGTCAAACATGACCTACCATGCACAAAGCCATGTTGACTCTCCCTAATAAGCTCCTGTCTATCCAAATGCTTGTAGATTCTGTCTCTTAGTACTCCCTCCAATAACTTACCTACTACCGACGTTAAACTTACCGGCCTATAATTTCCCGGATTACTTTTCGATCCTTTTTTAAACAACGGAACAACATGAGCCACTCGCCAATCCTCCGGCACTTCACCCGTAGACAGCGACATTTTAAATATTTCTGCCAGGGCCCCCGCAATTTAAACACTAGTCTCCTTCAGGGTCCGAGGGAACACCCTGTCAGGTCCCGGGGATTTATCCACTTTAATTTTCCTCAAGACAGCAAGGACCTCCTCCTTTTCGATCTGTACAGTTTCCATGGTCTCACTACTTGTTTCCCTTAATTCCATAGACTTCATGCCAGTTTCCTTAATAAATACAGATGCAAAAAACCTACTTAAGATCTCCCCCATTTCCTTTGGTTCCGCACATAGCCGACCACTCTGATCTTCAAGAGGACCAATTTTATCCCTTACAATCCTTTTGCTCTTAATATACCTGTAAAAGCTCTTTGGATTATCCTTCACTTTGACTGCCAAGTCAACCTCATGTCTTCTTTTAGCCCTCTTGATTTCTTTCTTAAGTATTTTCTTGTACTTCTTATACTCCTCAAGCACCTTATTTACTCCCTACTTCCTATACATTTCATACAACTCCCTCTTCTTCTTTATCAGAGTTGCAATATCCCTTGAGAACCAAGGTTCCTTATTCCTATATAAAAGTTGCTGGTGAACACAGCAGGCCAGACAGACTTCGTTAGTCCTGACGAAGGGTCTCGGCCTGAAACATCGACTGCACCTCTTCCTAGAGATGCTGCCTGGCCTGCTGCGTTCACCAGCAACTTTTATGTGTGTTGCTTGAACTTCCAGCATCTGCAGAATTCCTGTTGTTTGTGTTTTTCCTTATTCCTATTCACTTTGCCTTTAATCCTGACAGGAACGTACAAATTCTGCACTCTCAAAATTTCTCCTTTGAAGGCTTCCCACCTACCGATCACATCCTTGCCAGGGAACAACCTGTCCCAATCCATGCTTTTTAGATCCTTTCTCATTTCTTCAAATTTGGCCTTCTTCTAGTTAAGAACCTCAACCCTAGGACCAGGTCTATCCTTGTCCATGGTCAAGTTGAAACTAATGGTGTTATGATCACTGGAACCAAAGTGCTCCCCTACACAGACTTCTGTCACTTGTCCGAACTCGTTTCCTAACAGGAGATCCAATATTGCATCCCCTCTAGTTGGTCCCTCTATATATTGATTTAGAAAACTTTCCTGAACACATTTTACAAACTCTAAACCATCTAGACCCCTAACAGTATGGGAGACCCAATCAATATATGGAAAATTAAAATCCCCTACCACCACAACTTTATGTTTCCTGCAGTTGCCTGCTATCTCTCTGCAAATTTGCTGTTCCAATTCCCGTTGACTATTGGGTGGTCTGTAATGCAATCCCACTAATGTGGCCATACCTTTCCTGTTTCTCAGCTCCACCCATAAGGACTCAGTAGACAAGCCCTCTAATCTGTCCTGCCTGAGCACTGCTGTAATATTTTCCCTAACAAGCAATGCTACTACCCCACCTTTCATTCCTCTGCCTCGATCACATCTGAAACATCGGAACCCTGGAATATTAAGCTGCCAGTCCTGCCCCTCCTGTAGCCAAATTTCACTAATTGCTATAACGTCAATCCATGCCCTCAACTCATCCGCCTTTCCCGCAATACTCCTAGCATTGAAATATATACACCTCAGAAGATTTTTACCACCACTCACAACCTTTCTATTAGCGGATTTGCTTGAACTTTTACCATCATTTATTTTCACCCCAGCCACACTGTCAGCTCTGGCACTCTGGTTCCCATCCCCCTGCAAATCTAGTTTGCCTCCCTGGTGCCAGGGTCTGGGATATTTCTGATCGCATCCAAGAGATTCTGAAGTGGGAGGGTGAGGAGCCAGAGGTCGTGGTACATATAGGTACCAATGACATAGGTAGGAAAAGGGGAGAGGTCCTGAAAGGAGAATATAGGGAGCTAGGAAGGGAGTTGAGAAAAAGGACCGCAAAGGTAGTAATCTCGGGATTACTGCCTGTGCCACGCGACAGTGAGAGTAAGAATGCAATGAGATGGAGGATAAATGCGTGGCTGAGGGATTGGAGCAGGGGGCAGAGGTTCAAATTTTTGAATCATTGGGACCTCTATTGGCGCAGGCGTGACCTGCACAAAAAGGATGGGTTACACTTGAATTCTAGGGGGACCAATATCCTGGCGGGGAGATTTGCGAGGCCTACTGAGGTGACTTTAAACTAGAATGGTTGGGGGAGGGAATCAAATTAAGGAGACGAGGAGAGGGGAGGTTGGTTCACAAATGGAGAAGGCAGGTAGGCGGTGTGTGAGGGAGGATAGGCAGGGGACAAAGATCAGGAGCAATCAGACCAAGGATGTAGGGGAAAAAGAAGAAAAAGATAACAAAGTTGTTTGCTCCATTAAGGATAAACAGAGAGTGGGAGGTGGAGAGTTTCTAAAATGCATCTATTTTAATGCTGGGAGCATTGTAAGAAAGGTGGATGAGCTTAAAGCATGGATTGATACCTGAAAATATGATGTTGTAGCTATTAGTGAAACATGGTTGCAGGAGGGGTGTGATTGGCAACTAAGTATTCCAGGATTTTGTTGCTTCAAGTGTGATAGAATAGGAGGGGCAAGAGGGGGAGGTGTTGCATTGTTCATCAGAGAATATATAACAGCGGTGCTCTGGCAGGATAGATTAGTGGACTCTTCTAGGGAGGCTGTTTGGGTGGAATTGAGGAATAGGAAAGGTGCTGTGACACCTATAGGGGTGTATTATAGACCACCTATGGAGACTGAGAACCGGAGGAACAAATTTGTAAGGAGATAGCAGATATTTGTAGTAAGCACAAGGTTGTGATTGTGGGAGATTTTAATTTTCCTCACATAGACTGGGAAGCCCATTCTGTAAAAGGGCTGGATGGTTTGGTGCTTGTCAAATGTGTGCAAGATAGTTTTTTGTAGCAATATATAGAGGTGCCAACTAGAGAAGGGGCAGTGTTGGATCGCCTGTTAGGGAATGAGATAGGTCAGGTGACGGAGGTATGTGTTGGGGAGCACTTCGCGTCCAGTGATCACAATACCATTAGTTTCAGTGTAATTATGGAGAAGGATAGGACTGGACCTAGGATTGAGATTTTTGATTGGAAAAAGGCTAACTTTGAGGAGATGCGAAAGGATTTAGAAGGGGTGGATTGGGACAATTTGTTTTATGGGAAGGATGTAATAGAGAAATGGAGGTCAATTAAAGGTGAAATTTTAAGGGTACAGGATCTTTATGTTCCTGTTAGGTTGAAAGGAAAGGTTAAAAGTTTGAGAGAGCTATGGTTTTCAAGGGATATTGGAAACTTGGGTTCAGAAAAAGAGAGGGATCTTCAATAAATATAGGCAGCTTGGAGTTAATGAGGTGCTCGAGGAATATAAAGAATGTGAAAAGAATCTTAAGAAAGAAATTAGAAAAGCTAAGAGAAGATACGAGGCTGCTTTGGCAAGTAAGGTGAAAATAAATCCATAGGGTTTCTACAGTTACGTTAGTGGCAAAAGGATAGTGAGGGATAAAATTGGTCCCTTGGAGAATCAGATGGCTATGTGCGGAGCCAAAAGAGATGGGGGAGATTTTGAACAATTTCTTTTCTTCAGTATTCACGAGGGAGAAGGATATTGAATTGTGTAAGGTAAAGGAAACAAGAAGGGTAGTTATGGAAAGTATGACAATTAAAGAAGAGGAAGTACTGGTGCTTTT
Source organism: Mobula hypostoma (assembly GCF_963921235.1). Lineage (NCBI taxonomy): Eukaryota > Metazoa > Chordata > Chondrichthyes > Myliobatiformes > Myliobatidae > Mobula > Mobula hypostoma. The sequence goes on along the minus strand of NC_086129.1, from coordinate 13,400,895 downwards.
AAGGAATATAAAAGTGGATAAGTCTCTGGGTCCGGACAAGATATTCCTGAGGACCTTGAGGGAAGTTAGTGTGGAAATAGCAGGGGCTCTGACAAAAATATTTCAAATGTCATTGGAAACGGGGATGGTGCCGGAGGATTGGCGTATTGCTCATGTTGTTCCATTGTTTAAAAAGGGTTCTAAGAGTAAGCCTAGCAATTATTGGCCTGTGAGTTTGATGTCAGCGGTGGGTAAATTGATGGAAAGTATTCTTAGAGATGGTAAATATAATTATCTGGATAGACAAGGTCTGATTAGGAACAGTCAACATGGATTTGTGCATGGAATGTCATGTTTGACAAACCTTATTGAATTTTTTGATGAGTTTACTAAGAAAGTTAATGAGGGTAAAGCAGTGGATGTTGTCTATATGGACTTCAGTAAGGCCTTTGACAAGATTCCACACGGAAGGTTAGTTAGGAAGGTTCAATCATTAGGCATTAATATCGAAGTAGTAAAATGGATTCAGCAGTGGCTAGATGGGAGATGCCAGAGAGTACTGGTGGATAACTGTGTGTCAGATTGGAGGACGGTGTGTAGCGGTGTGCCTCAGGGATCTGTACAATGTTGTTTGTCATATATATTAATGATCTGGATGATGGGGTGGTAAATTGGATTAGTAAGTATGCAGATGATACTCAGATAGGTGGCGTTGTGGGTGATGAAGTAGGTTTTCAAAGCTTGCAGAGAGATTTAGGCCAGTTAGAAGAGTGGGCTGAAAGATGGCAGATGGAGTTTAATTCTGAAAAATGTGAGGTGCTACATTTTGGTAGGACTAATCAAAATAGGACATACATGGTAATTGGTAAGGGCATTGAAGAATGCTGTAGAACAGAGGGATCTAGGAATAATGGTGCATAGTTCCCTGAAGGTGGAATCTCAAGTGGATAGGGTGGTGAAGAAAGCTTTTGGTATGCTGGCCTTTATAAATCAGAGCATTGAGTATAGGAGTTGGGATGTAATGTTGAAATTGTATAAAGCATTGATAAGGCCAAATTTGGAGTATTGTGTACAGTTCTGGTTACCGAATTATAGGAAAGATGTCAAAAAAATTGAGAGAGTACAGAGGAGGTTTACTAAAATGTTGCCTGGGTTTCATCTCCTAAGTTACAGAGAAATGTTGAACGGATTAGGTCTTTATTCCTTGGAGCGTAGGAGTTTGAGGGGGGACTTGATAGAGGTGTTTAAATTATAGAGTTGATGTGGATAGGCTTTTTCCATTGAGAGTGGGGGAGATTGAAACAAGAGGACATCAGTTGAGAGTTAAAGGACAAAAGTTTAGGGGTAACATGAGGGGGAACTTCTTTACTCAGAGAGTGGTAGCTGTGTGGAACGAGCTTCCAGCAGAAGTGGTTGAGGCAGGTTCGATGTTGTTGTTTAAAGTTAAATTGGATAGATATATGGACAGGAAAGGAATGGAGGGTTATGGGCTGAGTGCAGGTCGGTGGGACTAGGTGAGAGTAAGAGTTCAGCACGGACTAGAAGGGCCGAGATGGCCTGTTTCCGTGCTGTAATTGTTATATGGTTATATGGTAAACCTTTCTGACTGTGCAGGATTCGCTTCCCGACCATGAGAGGTTGTGTTGGATGTGCACTCCCAGGAATTTGAAACTGCTCGCAGTTTCCACTGCTGTGTCACTAATTTTAAAGAGGGTGTGAGTGGTGAGAGTTCTCCTGAAGTCGGTAACCATTTCCTTTGTCTTGTTAATTTGAAGGAGGAGGTCATTTGTTTGGGGCCAGGCCTCAAGGTCTTCTACCTCCTCTTTGTGGGCTGCCTCATCGCGGCTGGTGATGGGTCCTACTACTAGCGTGTTTTCGGTGAACTTGATGTGATTGTTTGGGTGTCTGGCCGTGCAGTCATGTGCCAGCACAGTGTACAGCAGTGGGCTCAGCACACAGCCCTGGGGGACCCCGTGTTGAGGATGATGGGGAGGGAGGAGCAGTTGTGTATCCTGGCTATCTGAGGTCTGTTGGTTAGGAAGTCCAACACCCAGTTGCTCAGTGGTGTATTTAGACCAAGGAGTAGGAGCTTGTTCACCGAGGTCTGTGGGAAAATAGTGTTGAATGCTGAACTGAAGCCCAGAAACAGCATTTTGACATAAGTGTCCTTGTCTTCAAGGTGCTAAATGCACGTCAGATGCTAGGGCATCTGTCATAGAGTGGTTCTACCAACAAGCATATTGGTGAGTGTCCAATGTGGCTGGATTCAAGTTCTGTGATGTGTGCCATTATCAGCCGTTCAGGGCACTTGATGAGAATGGTTGGCGTCCGTGCCACTGGGTGGTTGTCATTTAGTTCTGTAGGTATAAAGTTCTTTGGCACAAGGCTGGTTTGAAGCCTGTGGGGACAGCAGCCTGGATGAGTGAAGTGTTGAAGATGTTTGTGAAAACGTTCGTGTGCGCACTCCCTGAGTACTCAGCCTGAGATGTTGTCTGGCCCGGCTGTCTTATGGGGGTGGCGGGGGTGGTTGACTCACTGCTCAAACGTATGTTATGACATATGTCAGTGATAATAATGATCCTGATTCTGATTATGATTTTGGAGGAGCATAAAATAATATAACAAAAATAGCAAATAAGTAACAAACATTGAACCCTGTGACTGCATCAGACTTGGAAGAACATTGAAATTGTTGTCAAAGATCCAATATGTGCACTTGGTGACACTCACCCAACTCCCCATGTAATCTTACATTGCTTACAGCTCTCATGACATTGACCTCACTTTTAAGATAACTAACTTCACAAATTAAATCTGGAATTGGAAAGCTAAGGAGGAGAAATGCCATTTTATTCTAAATTAGCAAAAAAAACGTATTATATTGTAAAGCCCTCACATTTGTTTTGCAAAACAATCAGTTTTTACACATTCATCAGCTACAGATGAAGAAAAGAGCTTCAAATTGAACCCTTTGTTGACTCAAAGTATTCAGCTTGTTTAAGAAACTGTCTACACATGCTTATTCATCATAATCTTACAATTTGCAGAATGTGATCTTTGCACAGAATATAGGTCCAATAGGTTCAAATTGTACATTTAACATCAGAGAAATGCATACAATGTACATCCTAAAATTCTTTTTATTCGCAAACATCCATAAAACTAGAGTGCCCAAAGAATGAATGACAGTTAAATATTAGAACCCCAAAGCCCCCTCCCATGCACAAGCAGCAGCAAAGCAATGATCCCCCTCCCCCAGCAGGAAAAAAGCATCAGCCTCCTCAACTGAGCACTCAAGTGTGCAGCAAAGCATCAATAAAGACACAGACTTGCTGTACCCCAAAGACTACTCGTTCACACGGTAACTCGACATATCTCTCTCTCTCCCTAATAAAGAGGTGTCCCTATTTCACAACAAGAGGGGACACATAACAAACAGTTCGCTGATTTATGATGTTAAAAATCTGTTGAGTCACTTTTTCTGAGCTCTGCGCCCAGAGAATCGGCTGTGGACACACAGCTCCCAATGTTCCATGTTCTCCCATGATGCCTCAGTCAGGGGCACCAGCCTTGAATCAGCACGTCTCCAGAGCCATGAAAATACGGCACCCTAACCGCGCACTAGTCTTCCATCCTATGCATCCTTGGCATATCAAAAAGCGGCCTGTCGTGAGGCCCTAAGAGCGGAACCCATTCCTGCAAAGAACTGAAGTCAGAGTGTAACTCCAGTTCAAGGTTTTCAAAAGAACCTTGAAAAAGAAAAAAAGAGATATCAAAGATATAAATAGAGCTGTTTCTGAAGACGCAGGTAAAGGAATCGCTGTTTAGTGCCATCTTAACTTTGCTCCGTCCTCCAATATTGTGGTAGGATTATGGTAAATATGGAAAATTGTACAAATATGGATTACAACATATAATAATCCTATGTGATATATATTCGGTCTAAACTCAGTGGCCACTTTATTAGGTACACCTCTACAACTTGCTCATCAATGCAAATATCTAATTAGTCAATCATGTGGCAGCAACTCAATGCATAAAAGCATGCAGACATGGTCAAGAGGTTCACTTGTGTTCAGACCAAGCAACAGAATAGGGAAGAAATGTGATCTGAATGACTTTGACTGCGGAATGATTGTTGGTGCCAGGTGGGATGTTCAGCTCCTGGGACTTTTGTGCATGACAGTCTCTGGAATTTACAGAATACAGTGCAGCAAACAAAAAAAAAATCTGGTGAGCAGCAGGTTCTGTGAGCGAAAATGCTTTGTTAATGAGAGGAGAATGGCCAGACTGGTTCAAGTTGACAGGAAGGCGACAGTAACTCAGATAACCAGTTACAACAGTGGTGTGCAAAAGAGCATCTCTGAAGAATAGCATATCGAACCTGGAAGTGGATGAGCTACAGCAGCAGATGAGAACAAATGTACACTCTGTGGCCACTTTATTACAGGAGGTCACCATATGTGCTATTTGTGCTTTATGTTGATAATGTGTGTTGCACCTTGGCCCCGGAAAAAGCTGTTTCATTTGGCCATATTCATGTATGGTTGAATGATAATTGCACTTGAACTTGAGGTAAATAATAAAGTGGCCACTGAGTGTTGGATTATCATATATTCTCTTTATTAAAGTTCAAAGTAAAGTATATGTCACCATATACAACACTATAATACTAAGATTTATTTTCTTGTGGATATGCTGAATAAATCCAATAACTATCACAGAATCAATGAAAGATTGCATCAACTGGGCGTGCAACAAGTGTGCAAAAGGCACACTTGTTGCATACAAAAAAGGAAATAATAATTAATAAATAAGCAACAAATATTGAGACCATGAGATGGCGAGTCCTTGAAACTGAGTCAATATGCTCTGGGAACAATTCAGTGCTGGGGCAAGTGAAGTTGAGTGAAGTTATCCCTTCTTGTTCAAGAGTCTGATGGTGGAAGGGTACGAACTGTTCCTGAACCTGGTGGTGTGGGTCCTGAGGCTCCTGTACCTCCTTCCTGATGGTTGAGGGGTAATAACTGTTCCTGAACCTGGTGAAGTGGGTCCTGAGGATCCTGTACCTCCTTCCTGATGGCTGAGGGGTAATAACTGTTCCTGAACCTGGTGGTATGAGTCCTGAGACTCCTGTACCTCCTTCCTGATAGTTGTGTGGTAATAACTGTTCCTGAACCTGGTGGTGTGAGTCCTGAGGCTCCTGTACCTCCTTCCTGGTGGTTGTGGGGTAATACCTGTTCCTGAACCTGGTGGTGTGAGTCCTGAGACTCCTGTATCTTCTTCCTGATGGCAGCAGCAAGAAGAGAGCATGATCTGGGTGGTGGGGGTCCATATCCAGGACCATATACATATAGTTTTTTCAAGGTGTTAACCATTACAATTCAAAGAGAAGTCTCAACCAATTTAAAATTAACAAGTCAATGAAGCCATAAAAAATAAGTTAATATCAATTAGGCTTGTTAAACCACGAAGCTCGTTTTACAGACAGTAATATTCAAACCTGCATGGTTTAAAAAAATAATTTATTTCATTGTGAAGTGTTATGTTGTAACTGCCTGCCTCACCATAAAAGACTTCGAAACTTTTGTGAGAAAACATCCTTCGAACACGAGGAATCATTAAGTTCAGTGGCAGCACTGTATTGTTGAACATGGGCCTGACCTGTTTCTCCATCCCTGAAAGAATGGACCAGAGGCATTTAAACCTGGATAATTGAACACCTGGCCAGTTGAAGAATTTCGTTGCTTTAAGTTATGTCTCATTAATTCCTCTCACATAGAATTCCTGATCCAAACACAACATCCCAGCTCGGCTATAAATGATTCCCTAAATTATCTGATTCATAATACTCAGCACAACAAACTTAAATTAATCAGCTGCCTAACGTGGCCGAGGAAACAGTGAAACATTGTTGAAAATGGGGAGGAATTTTTTGATTGGTGAACAGGGAATAAAAACCCATTTGGTCTATTGGGCAATTATTGGTTACTCTCAACAGTTAAGGATATTAAAACCCTCGAGGTGTTTCCCACTGCATATTTTGCACCTTTGATAAGTTCAGCACTATTAAAGGACAGTTTCATATGCACACAGTGGGCACTTCACTCCTGTACTTAAAGTGGCCACTGAGTGTACGTTTGTGGTCTTCTGCTGCTGTAGCCCATCCACTTCAAGGTTCATGTGTTGTGCGTTCAGAGATACTCTTCTGCACATCACTGTTGTAATACATGTTTATTTGAGTTCCTGTCAGCTTGAACCACTCTGGCCATTCTCCTCTGACCCTCTCTCAATAACAAAGCATTTTTGTCTTCTGAATTGCTGCTCACTGGATGTTATTTTTTTTTTGTTTTTCACACCATTCTCTATAAACTCTAGAGCAATGGTTCACAACCTGAGTCGACAGACCCCTCGGTTAATTGTAGGGGTGCATGGAATAAAAAAAAGGTTGGGAAGATCGGCAGTTTCTGAATTACTCAAACCACCCTCTCTGGAACCAACATTTATTCCATGCTCAAAGTCACTTAGATCACATTTCTTCCCCATTCTGAAGTTTAGTGTGAACAACAACTGAACCTCTTGACCATGTCTGCATGCTTTTATGCATTGGGCTTCTGCCACATGATTGGTTGATTAGATATATGCATTAACGAGCAGGTGCACAGGTGTAAAAGTGGCCACTGAGTTTATTTACTGATGTGTGATGATTCTTTTACCCTACTGTGCTGATGAATGTTTCAATTCTCCAAGAGAAGCATGGTTTTCAATAGGTCTGTAGGATTAGTGATTCAGGCATTTCAATTACAGGGTGTCTAATGGTTACCCTGAGCCAGTCAACATATTGGAGATGAGGTGAGACATGTGTATTCACTCACAATAAATGGCCTATTAATAAGTCATCAATTTGACAAATTGCAGCAACTTGTCTTACTAAAAGAAGGGTAATGATACCAGAGGAATGGAATGTGGATGTGCTAATTAACTCAATCACCAATTGCAGTTTGATTTTCTGACAGGGGAGCTACCTAATCATTTGCTTTCTGGCTGCATTGTTACTACAGATCCCAATTTTGATGAAGGCTCTAGGGCCCAAACATTCACGGCTTATTCTCCTCCAGCATTTTGTGTGTGTTGCTCTGGATTTCCAGCATCTGCAGAATCTCTTGTGTTTGTTGCTTATTGTTACAATCTGCAACCTTTAGTTAATAACAGGAAAGGACTTTCATACTTTCAGTGCATAACAAGCCTTCACACAGAGGGACTCAGCAGGTCAGGATGCATCTCTGGAGGGAAATGGACAGTTGACATTTCAGGTCAAGACCATTCAAAGTTCAACATAAAGTTATTGTCTAGGTATGTGTGTGTCACCATGTACTACCTTGAGATACATTTTCTTGGCAGTCATTCACAGTGGAACAAAACAATATGATAAGATCAATGGAAAAACTGCACACAAAGACTGAGAAGCAACCAATGTGCAAAAGACAAACTGTGCAAAAAAAGAAAATAGTAATTATAATATTAAATGGTTAACAGAAACAATTGTCAAAAATATATAATAAAAAACCACCCAATTCAAGATACTAAATGCAGAAAATACCAAGAGAAACCAGAAACAATCCAACATATTCCAGGATCCTGCAGCTGTTTAACTCAATCTGATTACTTACACAAGCACAATTAGGTGGCAAACTTCATTCACCAAAATCTTTCTTTAAAATACAAACTCATAAAAGAAACTATACCTTAGAATAAATACAAGCCTGATCCAGTTTTTTTGAATCAGAATACCACAAATTATATTATGACAATCCATAACAACCACCGGGAGATAATAATACAGAGTAAGCAAGCAGGAGCAACTTATTTATTAGATATAGCCATTCCAAACACACACGACTCAGAAATCAGTAAGTGAAAAACACTAGAAATATGCTGAATTCAAAAAGAAAATTGAAAGAATCATCATCAGAATCAGGTTTAATACCATCGGCATATGTCGTGAAATTTGTTAACTTAGTGGCAGCAGTGAAATGCAGTACATAATAGATAGAGAAAAAATAAAGTAGATCAATTACAGTAAGTATATATACTTAGATTAAAAATAATGCGAGAGCAGTAATAATATATAAAAAAGTGAGTTAATTTTCATGGGTTCAATGTTCATTTAGGAATCAGATGGCAGAGGGGAAGAAGCTGTTCCTGAATCGCTGAGTGTGTGCCTTCAGGCTTCTGTCCCTCCTACCTGATCGTAACAGTGAGGAGAGGGCATGTCCTGAGTGATGGGGGTCCTTAATAATGGACGCCGCCTTTCTGAGGCACTACTCCTTGAAGATGTCTTGGATTCTACGGAGGCTAGTACCCAAGAAGGAACTGACTAAATTTACTTTCTGTAGCTTTTTTTTCTTGCTCATAGCAATGGCTGGCCCATGCAGCTGTAAAAAATATAGAGGGAACATTGGTCCTGACCCTCTCCACCTCTGATCCCCTAATGAAGATTGACTCAGGGACCTCCGGTTTCTCCCTTCTGTAGTCAATAATCATCTCTTTGGTTTTGCTGAGAGGTTGTTGTTGTGGCACCAATCAACCAGGTTTTCTGTCTCCCTCCTATATACTAATTTGTCATGACCTTTGATTCAGCAAGCTTAAGTATGGCATTGGAGCCATGCTTAGCCACACAGTCATAAGTGTAAAGCGAGTAGAGCTGGGGACCAAGCACACAGCCTTGTGGTGCACCTGGTTATGGTCTCTTCATTCAAAAAACAAATTATGATTATTTAATTATGTAAAGTTTAATTTCTCATCTGCCAGTCAGATGTCTGGATTTGCTTGTCCAGTAATTTAATTACTTTGTTACAGTAGCTGTGAAACAATGTTTTCCTTTCCACCATTTCTTCATCATCTGTTGAATTTAATTCGCGCAGTGGTTAGTTCACTGCTTTACGGCACCAGCGGTTGGGAAATCGGCATTCAACAGATAGTGGTGCTGGGAGAAAGGGAGTTAGATTCCTGAGGAACCTTCAATTATCAAGCATGAATAATTCACTCACCTCAACACCGAACTGACTCCACAACCTATGGACTCACTTTCAAGGACTCTACAGTTCATTTATTTATTATTATTACCATCATTTGTTTTTCTTATATTTGCAGTCTGTCTTCTTTTGCACATAGGTTGTTAGTCTTTGTGTGTCATTTTTCATAGTTTCTATTGTATTTCTTTGTTCTACTGCAAGAAACTGAACCTTGGGGCAGTATATGCTGACGTAAATGGTACATATTTTGATAATCATTTTACTTCGAACTTTGAACTGGGATGGGGGAAGTATGACCACAACAAGCTGGACGGGAGAGTAACAAGTCCTGGCCTGTCCTAGTCCAACTACATAGACACCATGACCAAGAAAACTCACCAATACTTCTACAACCTCAGGAGGCTTAAGAAATATGGCCCCTTTGACCTTTACCAATTTTATTTGATGCACCATGGAGAGCATTCGATCATGATTTGGTGTGACAACTGCTCTGCCCGTGACCTTAAGAAACTGCAAAGAGTTGTGGATCTAACTCATCACATCGCATGAACCAGCCTCCCCTATATAAACTCTGTCTACACTTCTTGCTACCTCAGTGAAGCGTCACCAAATACCCTGCCCACCCCCGGCATTCTCTCTTTTCTCCTCTCCCATTGGATTCAAGAGATTCAAAGATTCAAAGTACATTTATTATCGAAGTATGTATGCATTATACAACCTTGTGATTTGTCCTCCCACAGGCAGCCACAATGCAAGAAACCCTAAAGAACCGAATTTAAAAAAAGACCAACACCCAATAAACACAGAAAGAGAAAAGAAAACACATATTAATGCAAACAATAGAAGCAAGCAACAGCATTCCGAACCAAATTGAGTCCTTAGATCTGAATCCCCGGAGCAGCCTGGAGTAGGCCCGAAGCCTCAGTCTCAGTTCATCATATTAGCGGGGCAAATCACCGCAAATTTTGCAGTAACAAAGCACAGCACCTGGCTCAGTCTCACAACCTCTGCTTGAAATCGGTCTGACCCTCGCCTCCAGTCCCAATACACTGCCTTTCCAGTCTATCTGGGCTGGTGTTTAAATTGCCCAAACAGCAGATCGTGCCTCGCATTAGGACTGGGGCCCTGCTGCAATCTAAAGCTGTCCTCGACAGAAGGTACAAAAGCCAAAACAGACGTTCCACCAGGCTCAAGGACAGCTTCTATCCCACTGCTGAATGGTTCTCTAGTACGAGAAGATGGACTCTTGATCTCACAATCTACTTGGTCATGGCCTTGCATCTCACTGTCTGTTGGCACTGCACTTTCTCTGAAACTGTAACACTTTATCCTGCATCCTGTTTTTTGTTTTCCTTTGTGCTACTTCAATGCATTATTGTAATGAATCGATCTGTATGAACAGTATGTAAGAAGTTCTTCACCACATCTTAGTACATGTGACAATGATAAACCAAATTACCTGCTTCTTACGGTAAGTGCTGGCAGAAGCAAATATCATCTCAATGTTTTTACAGAGTATTATTTCTAATTGCAAGATTCAGGTTCCCACTGCTGTTTGTAAGGAGTTTGTATGTTCTCCCCGTGACCGTGTGGGTTTCCTCCGGGTGCTCCGGTTTCCTCCCACAGTCCAAAGACGTACCGGCTGGAAGGTTAATTGGTCATTGTAAATTGTCTTGTGGTTAGGCTAGGGTTAAATCGGGGGTCGGTGGGTGGTGTGGCTTGAAGGGCCAGTAGGGCCTATGACTGTAGCTCAATAAATAGAAGATCGCTTAATGTCATTTTCAGTTACTCTGGATCTGTTGCAGCACAAAATAAAACACAATGAGATAAAGAACACAATAAATATAAATACATAAGATAGCTTAGATTGATTCTATGTCCATGTTGATGTTAGGCACAGGAATGTCTGTACATTCGGTGACTCTGACAGGAAATAATGAAGTAGTGATGGTGGAGAATATGGAGGGGCGGGTTAGTGGGTGGAGGTGTTGATCAGTTTTATTCAAATCTACTACTTTAGTCACAAAACAGCTCTGTGAAGAATGCTCATCCAACAGCAAATTAGACAACAGTTTTCAGCCTGATTAGCTTTTATCACCATTGCATTCCAGAGTACAATAAACCTTGGAATGTTTCCCGGAGCCTGACGGCTGTGATTATTTCGTCTGAAGGGTTGAGAGTCATTTGGTGATATTATGGAACGTATGAACGCAGGACAGAGGCTCCACATGACATCTTCCAGCCCCCAACAAATAAAAATGCATTGGAAGTCAAGGCCATCGCACTCACACTCAACACACAGACAAGGTCTGGTATTTGAAAGGCAGGCTGATGTCTTTGGACAGAACTAACTGGAAGAGTGCAGCAGAGAAGGAACTGAGAGTTCGACTATATTGTATCTGGTTTTGATCTATTCATACTGATAAATGTAATTTTTATGAATCTTCTGTTAGTCCATTCCCCATTCAATTACACTGCTATCAGTAAGGAGTTTATACATTCTCTCCATGACAACATGGGTTTCTACCAAGATTCAATATTAAACATTTTACTTATATTCTACTTAAGATTCAATATTAAACATTCAACATCCAAATTTATTTATAAGACCTTAAGATCACAAGATATAGGAGCAGAATTAGGCCATTTGACCCATCGAGTCTGCTTTGCCATTCCATCATGGCTGATTTATTGTCCCTTCAACTCTCTTGTCTTCTGTAATCTTTGGCAAACCTACTAATCAGGACCTCCAACCTCCACTTTAAATATACCCAATGACTTGGCCTTCACAGCCATCTGTGTCAATGAATTCCAGATTCACCACTCTCCGGCTAAAGAAATTCCTCCTTACCTCTGGTCTAAAGAGACGTCCTTCTATTTGGGTGGCACGGCTTTCACAACGTTTCACAGTACAGGGGACTCAGGTTCAATTCCCACCACTGTCTGTAAGGAGATTGTACGTTCTCCCTGTGACTGTGTAGATTTCCTCTAGGTACTCCCGTTTCCTCCCACAGTCCAAAGATGTACCCGTTGGGTAGTTTAATTGGTCATTGTAAATTGTTATGTGATTAGGCTCAGATTAAATTGTGAGATTGCTGGGTGAGGTGGCTTGAAGGGCTGGGAGGGTCTATTTCGTGCTGTATCTCAATAAATAAATAAAAATATTCTAAGACTGCCCTCTGGTCGTAGACTTCTCCTTCAGGGAAGCATTCTTTCCATGTCTGCTCAATCTAGGACTTTCAATATTCAGTAAGTTTCATAGAGCTACCCCCTCATTCTTCTAAACTCCATTGTGCACAGGCCCAGAGCCATCAAACGCTCCCCATATGTTAACTACTTCATTCCCAGGATCAGTCTCCTGAACCACCTCAGGACCCTCTCCAATGGTAGCACAGCCTTTCTTAGGTAAGGGGCTCAAAGCTACTCACAATACTCCAAGTGCAGTCTGACCAATCAAGGCTATTAATTGGACACATCATCGACGGTTACAGGGAGAAGGCCAGGGAGTGGGGCTGAGGATGGGAGAAAAGGATCAGCCATGATTGGGATTGTGGAGCAGACTTGATGGGCCAAATGGTCTAATTTGGCTCCTATGTTTTATGGTCTTACATAAAGCCTCAGCAATACATTCTTGTTTTTATTATTCACATTCTCTGTAAATGAATGCTAACATTGCATTTGCCTTCCTTACCGCCAACTCTACCTGCAAGATAACCTTCAGGGAGTCCTGCCCAAGGACTCCCAAGTCCCTTTGCACTGCTGATTTCTGAATTTTCTTCCTGTTTAGAAAATAGTCTATGCCTTCATTCCTTCTACCAAAGTGCATGACCTTGCACTTCCCAACACTGTATTCCATCCGCCACTTCTTTGCCCACTCACCCAATCTGTCTAGGTTATTCAGACTCCCTGCTTCTCTTCCACCTTTGTATCATTTGCAAACTTGGTCACAATGCCATCATTTCCGTCATCTAAATCATTGACATATAATGTGAAAAGTCCCATCACCTACTCCTGTGGAATACCACATTGAAGCATACAGTGAAATGCATTGCTTGCATTAACAATCAACGCACCCAAGGGTATGCTGGGGATAGCCCAGAAATGTCAACACACATTCTGGTGCCAACATTGCCTAGTAGAACAACACAGAACACAGCACACAACAAAACAACAACAGCAAAGCAAGTCGTGTTCCTTCCTTCCACACACACACACATACACAGTCCTTTAAGCCCAGGCATTCTCCAGCCTCCAGCAGACTCAGAAACACAGGCATTGGGCCTTCCAGTACTCCAGCAGACTCACAGAGATTCACAGACCAAGGGCTGCAGCCACCAGGCCTTGATTTCCGGTTTCTTTCCTCATTCCAAAGATGCATGGATGAGTAAGTTAATTGGTCACGTGTATAGTTAGGCAGTGCACGCTTGTTGGGCCATTAAAGCCTCTAACTATGCCATGTCTTTAAATATTTCTTGCTAAATATCACATGAGAATCCAGATTCAAGTTTCCCAAATATGCAAATACACTTGTTAGGTTTTACAACATCAAAGCATTAAACTAATTCAAAGGAAAACATTGGAGTCTAAAATGCGAGTCTAACTTTGAGTTTACATTATCAAGTGGTATGTAATTAACATGTTTTTGCATATATCTCATAATTAATTATTTAAACAAATAAGAATGCTTAATCAAACAATATACAGTATATATACAAGGTTACTCAAATACTGTAGTACTTTAATATTAAATACACAACACTCCTTCCTACTTAGCTTTAAACTCCAATTTAAACTGCACTCAGTTGCCAGTTTATTAGATACACCTCTACATCTACTTGTAAATGCAAATATCTAATCATCCAATTGTGCGGCAGCAACTCAATACGTAAAAGCATGCAGACATGGTCAAGAGGTTCAGTTGTTGTTCAGAACCAAATATCAGAATGGGGAAAGTAATCGGATACAATAGGGTCTTTTAAGAGACTCTTAGATAGGTATATGGATCTTAGAAAAATAGAGGGCTATGAGGTAGGGAAATTCTAGGCACCTTCTACAGTAGGTCACATGCTCAGCACAATATTGTGGGCCAAAAGGCCTGTAATATGCTGTAGATTTTCGATGTTCTATGTTCCATAAATTATCACCTCTGTGATTTTGACCATAGAATGATTGTTGGTGCCAGATGGACTGGTTGGAGTACTTCAGAAACTGTTGATCTCCTGGGACTTTCACACACAATAATCTCTAGAGTTTACAGAGAATGGTGTGGAAAAAAAAAATCCAGTGATCGGTGGTTCTGTGGGCAAAAATGCCTTGTTAATGAGACAGGTCATAGGAGAATGGTCAGTTGAACCAAGCTGACAGGCAGGTGACAGTAACTCAAATAACCACGTGTTACAACAGTGGTGTGCAGAAGAGCATCTCTGAATGCACAATTCATCAAATTTTGTTGTGGATGGGCTACAGCAGCAGGAGACCACTTAGTGGCCACAGGATGTAGCTAATAACGTTGCCACTGAGTGGATATTCCCACCTGGTGAAGGGAAGCATGTAATCATTGAATGGCCTTTCCCTGTTTAAAGGGAGTCAAAGGTTGTAGGGAAAAGGCAGGAGTGTAGAGTTGAGGTCACTATATTATTGAATGGTAGGAAAAGTGTGAGGAGCGAAAAAAAACAATACTTGTTTGCCTGTCTTGCAACCTTATTATTAATCATACTAGAGGAGGCTTACCAGAATGCTGAAGAAGGATCTCAGCCCAAAATGTCAATTGTTTATTCATTTCCATAGATGTTGCTGGACCTACTGAGTTTCCCCAGCGTTTCGTGTGTGTTACCAGAATGCTGCCTGGATTAGAGTGTATTGTATTATGGAGATAGGTTGAGCAAGCTGGTGCTTTTCTCTTTGGAGCGAAGGAGGATGAGACGTGAGCAAGATGACAAGAGGCATATTGGACAGCCAGCGCTTTTTTCCCAGGATGACATCGGCTAATACAAAAGAGCATAATTTGAAGGCGATCGGAAGAAAGCATAGGGGGATTTCAGAGGTAGGTTTTTGACAGAGTGGAATGATGGTAGAGTCAGATACATCAGGAAAGTTTAAGAAACCCTTTGACAGGCAAATGAATGAATGAAAAATGCAGGGCTATATGAGAGGGAAGCATGAGACTGATCTTGGAGTATGGTAAAGGGCTAACACAATATTATGGGCCGAATGGCCTGCACTGTGCTGTACTGTTCTATGTACTTGAAGACTAGAATAAATTATTTCCTTCTTTTTGATCAGATTAGTTTATTCTCTTGTACATCGGGTTGTAGGCCAGTGGTGTAGTGCCAACAGCACCAGACTTTGAGACAGGTGGCTCTGGGTTCGATTCCAGCCAGCTCCTTGCACACTTTCCATCCGTGTTGGGTTGAGAGTCGAGCTAGCAACTCGGCCTCATAAAAAAAACAGACAAGATGCGTAAGAAACAGCAAAGTTGCTGCCCAATGTGCCACAAGGCGAGGTAAGGAACAACAACAACAATGTAGTGATATTTCTTGCTTGTTGAAGCTTGCAGAGTGAGCGGTACACTTTGTAATACAACAATAAGTACAGTGACAAAATAGTGCAGACTAAAGTAGTGCAGAAGAAATGCTAACGTGACAATGATGGAAGAAATAGAGCTCAGTGTTCACATCACCAGGAAGGGGATGTGAAAAAGGTGATCGCTTCAGAACTGAGAGTAGAGGAGAGGAAACTGTTTGTAATTGTGGAAATCCAGGCTTTCAAGTTCCTGAAATTACTTCCAGAAGGTAGGAGATAGAAGAGGAAACGGCCAGGGTGATATTGTTCATCGGGGTTGCTACCTTTCTGGTCGTTGTTGGTGTACAAAAAGAAAGATTTTTATATGCAAATCTTTACAAAAATAGATTGCATTTCTGAAGTGCTTCATGTGATATTGGTACATTTCAAATTGCTTTATGACCAATGAAGCCCAATCAAAAGTCAAAAATTTAAGGACAGCTATCTCCAATAAACCACGGTATGTCAGTAACCAATAATATGCATTTAAATTATGCTCGATTGTTGGACAAGTATTAGCAAGGATTACAAACAAAATCCCCATGGTTCTCCAGTCAAATGTCCTGGTATCCTACCTTCAGAGGGAAGGTGAGCAGAAACTCAGTTGCTTGAAAATGGATGTAAATGATCGATGACCTTACGTATTGTTCCTTACATTAGACCATATGACCATAAGACATAGGAGCAGAATTAGGCTATTCGGCCCCATTGAGTCTGCTCTGCTATTCCATCATGGCAGGTTCATTTCCCTCTCAACCCCATTCTCCTGCCTTCTCCCCATAACCTTTGATGCCCTTAGTAATTAAATATACCCACTGACTTGGCCTCTGTAGCAACAAGTTCCACAGATTCACCACCCTCTGGCTAAATAAATTCCTCCTCATCTCTGTTCTAAAGGGATGTCCTTTTTTTCTGAGGCTGTGCCCTCTGGTCCTAGATCCCTCCCCTCACTATAGGAAGCATGATCTCTATGTAGGCCTTTCAATATTCGATAGGTTTCAATGAGAGCCACTCCACACCGCCCCCCCCCCCCCACAACTCCAGCAAGTACAGGCCCAGAGCTATCAAATACTACTCATACATTAACCCTTTCATCCCCAAAATCATTCTCATGAACCTCCTTTGGACCCTCTAGAATGCCAGAACACCCCTTCTTAGATAAGGGGCCCAAAGTTGCTCACAATACTCCAAGTGCAGTCTGAACAGTGCTTTATAAAGCCTCAGCATTACACCTTTGCTTTTATATTCTAGTCCCCTTGAAATGAATGCTAACATTGTGTTTCCCTTCCTCACCACCGACTCAACCTTTAGGGAATTCTGTACGAGGACTTTCAAGTCCCTTTGCACCTCTGATTTCCTTTCAACTTTTCCCTCTTGCCTTGAAGCTGAACAGTTTCCTGTTTGTTCAATAAATTAGCTCCACTCTAGAGGGGAAATAGTTAAAGTAAAAGTGAGGAAGATAGAAAAGAAGTTTGGGGGATGATATAGTCATGAGTGGCTCCAAACTGCACTTAGTCCTACTGAGCTGGCAACACACACAAAATGCTGGTGAACACAGCAGGCCAGGCAGCATCTCTAGGAAGAGGTGCAGTCGACGGTTCAGGCCGAGACCCTTCGTCAGGACTAACTGAAGGAAGAGTTAGTAAGAGATTTGAAAGTGGGATGGGGAGGGGGAGATCCAAAATGATAGGAGAAGACAGGAGGGGGAGGGTTGGAGCCAAGAGCTGGAAAGTTGATTGGCAAAAGGGATATGAGGCTGGAGAAGGGGGAGGATCATGGGACGGGAGGCCTAGGGAGAAAGAAAGTGGGAGGGGAGCACCAGAGGAAGATGGAGAGCAGGCAAGGAGTTATTGTGAGAGGGACAGAGAGAGCAAAAAAAGGAACAAATAATAAACAAACAAACAAATAAGGGATGGGGTAAGAAGGGGAGGAGGGGTGTTAACAGAAGTTAGAGAAGTCAATGTTCATGCCATCAGGTTGGAGGCTACCCAGATGGAATATAAGGTGTTGTTCCTCCAACCTGAGTGTGGCTTCATCTTGACAGTAGAGGAGGCCATGGAGAGCCTGCTTTCTCTGGTGGACAGAGCGTAGGTGTTCAGTGAAACAATCTCCCAGTCTGCGTAGGGTCTCGCTAATATATAGAAGGTCGCATCGGGAGCACCATATGCAATATATCACCCCAGCCTCACCTGGAAGGACTGTTTGGGGCCCTGAATGGTAGTGAGGGAGGCAGATGCAACACTTGTTCTGCTTACAAGGATAAGTGCCGGGAGGAAGATCGGTGGGAAGGAATGGGGGGGGTGGGGGACGAATGGACAAGGGAGTTGTGTAGGGACCGATCCCTGCAGAAAGCAGAAAGAGGGGGGAGGGAAAGATGTGCTTGGTGGTGAGAGGTGGCGGAAGTTACGGAGAATTATATGTTGGACCCGGAGGCTGGTGAGGACAAAGGGAACCCTCTCCCTAGAGGGGTGGCAGGAGGATGGAGTGAGAGCAGATGTGCATGAAATGGGCCGGGGTAGATTTGTAGGTATTTGATTTCAGGTAGAATTGGTTATTGCACCACAAATGTGAGGAATGATCCTTTCATAAGTAAAAGAGAAGTATTATTTCGAGGTTTTGAAGATCGTGTTTATTTTTAAAGGATAAGTAAAGTTTAAAAAAGTAAACTTGTCTAATGGAGCTTCGTGTTTCTAGAAAACCTCATGTTGAAGGAGAAATAAAGACTTTTTACACAGGAAAATGGAATATATTTTAACATGGTTGTCAATTGTTAACATTAAATACTTAATGTGAATTAAGGATTTGTTTCCAGTGCCATTACGAACATTTACAAAAATTCTAAAACAGCTTTTTGATATACTCTTCCACAGATATATAGTTGTTCTGTGATATATAGTTGGCTAACAAGGAACAAATATCTCAAAATGTTATTTAATGGGCCTTGACCAGATACTGGGCACTTAGTTAAATCACAGGCTCAGTCTGTTCTCTTACGCTTCATCCCCTGACTAGATGATAATTTGTTATGGAGCCATCCAGTTCGCATTTGTTGACAAGAGAAATGAGAGTGGTAATTATTACATAGTTGGGTTTCTTAACTTGTGTAGATTCTCTTAATTCTGAAATTATAAAATACTTTCAGACAGTTTGGAACATTATACAAGAGTCTTGGTCCAAAACATCAACTCTTTTTCCCTCTCAATAAATGCAGCCTGAGCTGCTGAATTCCTATTTGAACTATTATGCATTTCATGGATGTTACAATTAGCAAACATGTTGCATACACCAAACCACAGCAGGCACAGGTATTCAGAGCTTGGCTTGTATTGAACAAATATCTACCCAGAGCAGAGGACCTGTTACCACCTACTACTCTACTGTGCAAATAGATGTCAATAAAATAATTCTAGGAAATCTTTTGTCCTTTGCCTGGCCTTCATAATTCAGAGTTATTCAAAATTCAAAATTCACAGTAAATTTATTATCAAAGTGCATATATGTTACCATTTACAACCCCAAGATGAATTTTCTTGCAGGCATACTCAGTAAGTCCAAGAACCATAACAGAATCAATGAAAGACTGCACCCAACAGGGTGAACTAACAACCAATGTGCAAAAGACAGACAACTCTGCAATTACAAAAGGAAAAAAAAGAAAATAACGCTAATAGTAACTAAGCAATAAATACCGAGAACATGAGGAGAAAAGTCCTTGAAAATAAGTCCATAGGTTGTGGGAACAGTTCTGTGACGGGACAAGTGAAGTTGAGTGAAGTTATCTCCTCTGGTTCAAAAGCCTGATGGTTGAGGGGTAATAACTGTTCCTGAACCTGGTGAAGTGGGTCCTGAGGCTCCTGTACCTCCTTCCTGATGGTTGAGGGGTAATAACTGTTCCTGAACCTGGTGGTGTGAGTCCTGAGGCTCCTGTACTTCCTTCCTGATGGTTGAGGGGTAATAACTGTTCCTGAACCTGGTGGTGTGGGTCCTGAGGCTCCTGTACCTCCTTCCTGATGGTTGAGGGGTAATAACTGTTCCTGAACCTGGTGGTGTGGGTCCTGAGTTTCCTGTACCTCCTTCCTGATGGTTGAGGGGTAATAACTGTTCCTGAAGCTGGTGGTGTGAGTCCTGAGGCTCCTGTACCTCCTTCCTGATGGTTGAGGGGTAATAACTGTTCCTGAAGCTGGTAGTGTGAGTCCTGAGGCTCCTGTACCTCCTTCCTGATGGTTGAGGGGTAATAACTGTTCCTGAACCTGGTGGTGTGGGTCCTGAGTTTCCTGTACCTCCTTCCTGATGGTTGAGGGGTAATAACTGTTCCTGAACCTGGTGGTGTGAGTCCTGAGGCTCCTGTACCTCCTTCCTGATGACAGCAGCAGTGAGAAGAGAGCATGAGCTGGGTGGTGGGGGTCCCTGATGGTGGATTATGCTTTCCTGTAACCGCACACCATGTAGACGTGCTCAATGGTGGGGTACGGGAGTTGGGATGTTAAGTTGTACAAGACACTGGTGAAGCCAAACTTGGACTATTACGTGCAGATCTGGCCACCTTCTTACAGAGAAGATATCATAAGATTGAAAGAGTACAGATAAAATATGCAAGGATATTACCTGGTCTTGAGGCTTGAGTTACAGGGAAAAGTTGAATAGGTTAGGATGTTATTTCCCAGAGTAGAGAAGAATGAGGGAAGACTTCAATGTTTAATGGATAGATACATGGATGGTAGGGGTATGGAAGGCTATGGTCCCAATGCAGGTCAATGGGAGTAGGCAGATTAAATGGTCCAGCATGGAATAAATGGGCTGAAAGGCCAGTTTCTGTTCTGTATGTTTCTATGATTCCATGACTCTTTTTGATAGAGGTATCCAAAATGAGGGTTATGATAGGGTAAATGCAAGCGGTCTCTTTCTACTGGGTGAAACTAGAACTAGAGGCCATGGGTAAGGGAGAAAGGTGAACATGAGGTGTAAATTCTTCACTTAGAGGGTGGTGTGAGTGCAAAACAAGCTGCCAGTGGAAATGGTGGATGTGGGCTTGATTGCAGCATTTAAGAGTTAAGTAAGCGGATGGGAGGGGTATGGAGTGCTATGGTCGACGTGTGGTTTGATGGGGCGAGACAGAATAGCATATTGGCAGGGATTCGAGGGGCAAAGAGGCCTGTTTCTGTGCTGTAACACTCTATCACTCTAAATAGATTTCAGTGACAGTCAAGGGACTTGGCAGAATATTAATTCGATATAGACTGGACGGGCTGAAGAGCCTGTTTCTCTGTTGTAGTGCTCTAAGACTCTGTGACTCTGTGATATATTAAAGCATAAGACCATAAGTCATAGGAACAGAATTAGGACATTTGACCCATCAAGTTTGCTCACAGCTGATTTACAGTATTTTCCCTCCAAATCCCGTTCTCCAGTCTTCTTCCCCGACCTTTGATCCCTTACTAATCAAGAATCTATCAACCTCTGCTTTAAGTATACCCAATGTTCAAAGTTTTCAAGGATTTCAACAAAATGTTTTGAATTTTTTTTCTGCTGCCTTCTTTTGTTTTGTTGTTGTTGCCGCTTGTGTTGTGCTGGATATTGTTGCCTTCTCTGTTGGTGCTGAAATGTGTGGTAACACTTGCGGGCTGCCTCCGGCACATCCTTGGGTGTGCATTGTGAACACAAATGACACATTTCACTCCATGTTTTGATGTACAGTACTGTGCAAAAGTCTTAGGCACCCTAGCTATATTAATGTGAATAAGACTTTTGCACAGTACTGTATATGCGATAAGTAAATCTGAATCTGAATCTGAATTAAAATCAGAAATTGAATCTATAATCTGAATCTGAATCTGGAAGTTCAGTCAGCAAGACATAATTCTCAGTTAATTGTCTGAAAAGTCAAAGATAAAATGACATTTTTTAATGCAGTATTCTGTGAAAGGTCTTGCAATTTGTGGGGAGAGGACTGTGTAATTTGGCTACTCTTTCAAAGAGTCAGACCTTATGCAATGGATTGATTGGCCTCCACTGACATTGTGAGAGAGCAGGAAATTTAGAAAATCACAATACCATTGAGAAAATTCAATCTGGCTTTATGAAAGTAAAATCAAGTTTGACAAAATTATTTGAGTTATTTGTAGTGGTATCAAACAGGGGTAACCAAAGGATGTAGTATATTTAGATTTCCAGTAAGTATTCAATAAGATATTATTTTTTGCTTCATTGTCTGATGGCAGCAATGTACCTTGCAGATACTGAGTATTAACCTCATCATGGTGCGGAACATACTCTCAAGGAATTAAGGAATTAATGAATTTAAGTGCCAACCAGACTTCACCTAGTGAGTATAAATGCCTACATAACATATCAACCATTTTGTTTCTTAAACCAAGATCAAACTCTGTGGAAAAGCACCTGGGACAAATAAAACAAGATCAATATTAGAGAGTATAATAAAGATTTAACATTTTCCCAGGGAAATAAAGGGAGTCTTTGTCTCTTTCTTAAATAAATGATTTCTTCAGATTTTATTCTTGCAAATATTGGAAAATAACAGCTGTAATGGCCAAATATACTACTAATTAACTAAATTGAATTCATATGTTACACCAACAATCATCTGTTTTCTATTTGGTCTGTGTTGGCATGGTCTGGGCAGAGACAAAGGCTGTACTTCAGCAACTCTCTCATTGAGACCACTGTGACAAGGAAAAAGTTAGCATGATTTTACAGAATTTATGACCCAGTTTCATCTTTGCTGATGTAGGCAACTTAGCATGGAAAGAGTTGGTTTGACAAAGTACCCAGATTGCTGATGAAGGTCAGAGCCAATTAATCCAAGTAAAACTAATCTCTTTGAAACTAATCTCTCAAAATAGAACCCTTTAGAACAGAAATGAAGAGGAATCTTTTTCAC
The DNA here is from genome assembly GCF_963921235.1 of Mobula hypostoma. Taxonomy (NCBI): domain Eukaryota; kingdom Metazoa; phylum Chordata; class Chondrichthyes; order Myliobatiformes; family Myliobatidae; genus Mobula; species Mobula hypostoma. The sequence continues at coordinate 13,378,422 of NC_086129.1, read as the reverse complement.
CAGAGGGTGGTGAATCTATGGAATTGATTGCCACAGATGGCTGTAGAGGCCATATCATCGAGTATATTTAAAGAAGAAGTTGATAGGTTCCAGATTAGTCAGGGGTTCACAGGTTACAGGGACAAGGCAGTGGAATAAATCCATAAGACGATAAGACCATAAGACAAAGGAGTAGAAGTCAGCCATTCGGCCCATCGAGTCTGCTCCGCCATTTTCTCATCAGCTGATCTATTCTCTCATTTAGTCCCACTCCCCCGCCTTCTCACCATAACCTTTGATGCCCTGGCTACTCAGATACCTATCAGTCTCTGCCTTAAATACACCCAATGACTTGGCCTCCACTGCTGCCCGTGGCAACAAGTTCCATAGATTCACCACCCTCTGGCTAAAAAAGTTTCTTTGCATTTCTGTTCTGAATGGGCGCTCTTCAATCCTTAGGTCATGCCCTCTTGTACTACACTCCCCCACCATGGGAAACAATTTTGCCACATCCACTCTGTCCATGCCTTTCAACATTCAAAATGTTTCTATGAGGTCTCCCCTCATTCTTCTAAACTCCAAGGAATAAGAGTGGCCAAATGTTCATTGTATGTTAACCCTCTCATTCCCGGAATCATTCTAGTGAATCTTCTCTGAACCCTCTCCAACGTCAGCACATCCTTTCTTAAATAAGGAGCCCAAAACTGCCCACAGTACTCCAAGTGAGGTCTCACCAGCGCCTTATAGAGCCTCAACATCACATCCCTGCTCCTATACTCTATTCCTCTAGAAATGAATGCCAACATTGCATTCGCCTTCTTCACCACCGACTCAGCCTGGAGGTTAACCTTAAGGGTATCCTGCATGAGGACTCCCAAATCCCGTTGCATCTCAGAACTTTGAATTCTCTCCCCATTTAAATAATAGTCTGCCTGTTTATTTCTTCCAATCTATCCAATTCTCTCTGCAGACTCTCTGCTTCTCCAGCACTACCGGCCCCTCCACCTATCTCAACCCACCCAGCCAACACACTTTTCGTCCCTTTTCCCCCCAGGAGAAGGTTCAGGAGCTTGAAGACTCATACGGCCAGATTTGGGAACAGCTTCTTTCCAACTGTGATAAGACTGCTGAACGGATCCTGACCCGGATCTGGGCCGTACCCTCCAAATATCCGGACCTGCCTCTCGTTTTTTTGCATTACCTTACTTTCCATTTTTCTATTTTCTATTTATGATTTATATTTTAAATTTTTAATATTTACTAATTTTAACTATTTTTAATATGTTTGATATTTAATATTTGTGATCCAGGGAGTGTGAAGCGCAGAATCAAATATCGCTGTGATAATTGTATGTTCTAGTATCAATTGTTTGGCGACAATAAAGTATAAAGTATCTTTGTATCATTATTAAACTTAGCCACAAAGCTATCTATTCAATAATCCAAATCATTGATGTACAACGTAAAAAGAAGCGGCCCCAACACGGACCCCTGTGGAACACCACTGGTAACCGGCAGCCAACCAGAATAGGATCCCTTTATTCCCACTCTCTGTTTCCTGCCAATCAGCCAACGCTCTATCCACGTATGTAACTTTCCTGCGTAATTACATGGGCTCTTATCTTGTTAAGCAGCCTCATGTGTGGCACCTTGTCAAAGGCCTTCTGAAAATCCAAATACACAACATCCACTGCATCTCCCTTGTCTAGCCTACTTGTAATTTCCTCAAAAAATTGCAATAGCTTTATCAGCCAAGATTTTCCTTCAAGGAAACCATGCTGAATTCTGCCCATCTTGCCATATGCCTCCAGGTAATCTGTAACCTCATCCTTGACAATCGACCCCAACAACTTCCCAACCTTCGATGTCAAGCTAACCGGTCTATAATTTCCTTTTTGCTTCCATGCCCCCTTCTTAAATAGCAGAGTGACATTTGCAATCTTCAAGTCCTCCGGAACCATGCCAGAATCTATTGACTTTTGAAAGGTCATTGCTAATGCCTCCGCAATCTCCACAGCTACTTCCTTCAGAACATGAGGATCCATTCCATCTGGTCCGGGAGATTTACCTACCCTTAGACTATTCAGCTTCCTGAGTACTTTCTCTGTCGTAATTGTGACTTCACACGCTTCTCTTCCCTGACACCCTTGAGTGTCCAGAATACTGCTGATGTCTTCCTCAGTGAAGACTGATGCAAAATACTCATTCAGTTCCTCCGCCATCTCCTTATCTCCCATTACAATTTCTCCAACATCATTTTCTATCGGTCCTATATCTACTCTCACCTGTCTTTTACACTTTATATACTTGAAAAAGCTTTTAGTATCCTCTTTGATATTATTTGCGAGCTTCTTTTCAGTTTATCTTTTTCCTCTTAATGATCTTCTTAGTTTCCTTTTGTAAGCTTTTAAAAACTTCCCAGTTCTCTGTCTTCCCACTAATGTTTGCTTCCTTGTATGCCCTCTCCTTTGCTTTAACTTTGGCTTTGACTTCTCTTGTCAGCCACGGTTGCATCTTTTTTCCATTCGAAAATTTCTTCTTTTTTGGGATATATCTGTCTTGCACCTTCCTCACGTCTCGCATAAACTCCAGCCACTGCTGCTCTGCCGTCCTTCCCGCTAGTGTCCTTTTCCAGTCAACTTTGGCCAGTTCCTCTCTCATGCCACTATAATTTCCTTTACTCCACTGAAATACCGACACATCGGATTTCAGCTTCTCTTTCTCAAATTTCACAGTGAACTCAAGCATGTTATGATCACTGCCTCCTAAGGGTTCCTTCACCTCAATCTCTCTAATCACCTCCGGTTCATTACACAATACCTAATCCAGTACAGCCGATCCCCTAGTGGGCTCAACAACAAGCTGTTCTAAAAAGCCATCTCGTAGACATTCTACAAATTCTCTCTCTTGAGATCCAGTGCTGACCTGATTTTCCTAATCCACTCGCATGTTAAAATCCCCCACAATTATCATAACACTGCCCTTCTGACAAGCCTTTTCTATTTCCTGTTGTAATTTGTAGTCCACATCCCTGCAGCAGTTTGGAGGCGTATAAATAACTGCCATCAGGGTCCTTTTACCCCTGTGATTTCTTAGCTCAACCCATAAAGATTCTGCACCTTCCGATCCTATATCACCTCTTTCTAATGATTTAATATCATTTCTTACCAATAAAGCCACGCCTGCCCCTCTGCCTACCTTCCTATCCTTCCGATATACTATGTATCCTTGGACGCTCAGCTCCCAGAGACATGCATCCTTTAGCCACGTCTCAGTGATGGCCACAATATCAAACCTGCCAATCTGTAGCTGTACGACAAGATCATCCACCTTATTCCTTATGCTGCGTGCATTTAAGTATAACACCTTAAGACCAGTATTTGGGACTTTTTGCTTTGATTGCACTGCAACTCATCCCAATGTCTGTGCATTTGCCCCATCACCTGCCTGTCCTTCCTGACATCTTTACTGCTCACTATCTTAGATTTATTTCTGTTTTTCCCTTCCTCCGTTCTATCATTCCGGTTCCCATCCCCCTGCCAAATTAGTTTAAACCCTCCCTAACAGCTCTATTAAACCTTCCTGCCAGGATATTGGTCCCCTTCAGGTTCAGGTGTAACCCGTACTTTTTAAACAGGTCATACTTCCCCCAGAAGAGATCCCAATGATCCAAGAATGTGAAGCCCTGCCCCCTACACCAGTCTCTCAGCTGCGCATTCATCTGCCTGATCCTACTATTCTTGCCCTCGCTAGCACGTGGCACAGGTAGCAATCCCGAGAATACTACCATGGAGGTCCTGCTTCTCAGCTTCCTTCCTAACTCCCAGAAATCTCTCTTCGGGACCTCCTCCCTTTTCCTAACTATGTCATTGGTACCAACATGTACCAAGACAGCTGGCTGCTTGCCCTCTCCCTTCAGAATATTCTGGACCCGATCCAAGACATCCCGTACCCTGGCACCTGGGAGACAACACACCATGCGGGTATCTCTGTCAGGCTCACAGAATCTCCTGTCTGTTCCTTTGCCTATGGAATCCCCTATGACTACCGCATTCCTCTTCTCCCTCCTTCCCTCCTGCACCACAGCGCCAGGCTCAGTGCCAGAGACCCGGTCACCGTGGGCGTCCCCTGTCAGGTCATCCCCCTCAATAGCATCCAGAACAAGATATTTGTTGCTGAGGGGGACAGCCACAGGGGTGCTCTCCACTTTCCGGGCATTTCCCTTCCCTCTCTTGACAGTCACCCAGTTTTCTGACCCCTGTAGCCTAGGGATGACTACCTCCCTGTAGCTCCTGTCTATCACCTCTTCACTTTCCCTGATAAGCAGTAGGTCATCAAGCTGCAGCTCCAGATCCCTAACACGGTCTCTGAGGAGCTGCATCTCGGTGCACCTGGTGCAGATGTGGCCATCAGGGAGGCTGGAGGTCTCCCAGGATTCCCACATCTGACACCCTGAACAAAGCACTAACCCTGCAGGCATGCTATCTAATTCTACAGGAAAAATAAGTCTACTCACCCACTTACCTCGCCAAACATACGAACTTTTTAAACCGTTAGCTCGTACTGTTAGCTGTGAGAGCCCTGCTGTTCCTCTGTCTGTCCAGGCCGACACGTCAAGGGGAAAAAAATTTGGTGCCTCGCTCTCGCCTCTTCCCGTTTCCACCTAAGCCCATTGAGCCAAAGCCCTACACTCTGCTACCACTCTGCTACAATCAGCCATGATGGGAATGATGGAGCAGACTTGATGGGTGGAATAGCCTGATTTTACTTCTATGTTTAATGGTCTGAAAATTTAAATCAAATCTAGGTCTTAAAACATTTTGAATTTTATTTTTTATTCCAAAGTAGTTCACCATGTTTGCATTGTACAATACATCGGCTTTTTTATTTTAAAAATTCTCAATAAAGACATTCAATAAGTTGTTTTCTAGAAAGGTCAGGTGTCTGTGGAACTTGTAATGTTACCAAATAAGTTGGTTACCTAAAAGACTTTTGCTCTTAGACCAGGGCTCCATGGACTTCTGGGTTAATGGATACCTATGGGATAAAAAAGGTTGACGACCCTGAGACTAGACGTTGGGAAGGTCTTCCTGCTACATCTTCCTGCTGAAATTACAGGGCCATCCAGCCACCCTGATCCAGCTGTTTTAATGTTTAGTGCTCCCTTCCCTATAGAAAACACAAGAGATTCTGCAGATGCTGGAAATCTTGAGCAAAGCACACAAAATATTGGAGGAAATCTGCTGGTCAGGCAGCATCTATGGAAGTGAATAAAGCATTGATGTTTCAAGCCAAAACCCTTCATCAGAATTCAATGACAGTTCTGATGAATGTTCTTGGCCCAAAACATCAATGGTTTATTCACTTCTGTAGATGATGCCTGATCTACTGAGTCTCTACAGATCACTCAATGTCTCTACAGCTTCTCAATGAACACTCAGTCATGGGGTTCCTGTGACATTCACCAAAGGGCAATATTAACGTTGGCCTAATCTTCCATCTGACCAACAGGAGCAGGGTGAGGAGGTTCCATCTTCCATCTGACCAACTTCAGCACTATGACCTGATTCCCAATCCCAACACTACTGTTCCCAACTGCCTAGAACCCACAGCACAGTAGTATAGTGGTTAGCATAATCCTATTACAGCAAATCCCACCACTGTCTGCAAGGAGTATGTACATTCTCCCTGTGACTGTGTGGGTTTCCTTTGGGAATCTGGTTTCCTCCCCACTCTGAAGATGAATGCGTTGGTACAATTATGACCAACTAACATACTAACGCCTTTGGAATGTGGGAGGAATCTGGAGCATCCAGAGGGAATCCACATGGTTACAGGAAGAATGTACGAACACTGGCGGGAATTGAAACTGGGACACTGGCACTGTAACAGCAAATTCTAATTGCTATGCTGCCATGCTGCCCAGTCTGACGGGACAGTACTGTGACAAAAATAAACTAATTCCAGTTCCGAATCATCCTGGTCTTAACAGCTATATGTGAGGTGTTGGTTTTCATGGAAAAAGTTGGCGCAACTCAGGCATGGATAACAAATCATAGTCTTCACCGTGCAAAGGCTGCACATCTTTAGTTGGTTTTCTTTTCTTTGAAAGTACATGTTCCGTCTGCTACTCCCAAAACAGAGACATCTCCAGTGGAGCAGAAGGGGTGATCAAGATGTTGATTCAGATTTATTTATCAGATGTGCATCGAAACATACGGTGATATACATCACTTACATTAACGACCAACACACTCAGGGAGTACTGGGGGAAGCCAGCAATTGTTGCCACACGTTGTGATGCCAAGGTAGCAAGCAAGCCCCCAGTGCCCAGCAGAGCACCACAAGCAGCCACAGCAATGATAATGACCCAACAGAACAAGACAACAGCAGTAAAACAAGCCCCTTTCCCACATTCCAACCCACACACCCACTCACACACATGGACAGGCCTTCAACCCCAGGAAAGGCCACCTCCAGGCCTCCAGTCCTTGGCCCTGGACTCTCAGATGCACAGATGTCAGGCCTCTGACCTCTGGACCGTTATGCATCCAATACTTCCAGTAATATGTGAGTAATATTCAGAATCAGAATCAAAATTGGAATCAGGGTTAATATCACCAGCATATGTTGTGAAATTTGCTGACTTTGTGGCAACAGTACAATACAATACGAAATAATAGAGAAAATAAACTACAGTACGTGTATATATGTATATTAAATAGCTAGTGCAAAATAGAAATAAAAAAAGTAGTGAGCTGGTATACATGGGTTCAATGTCCATTCAGAAATCAGATGGCAGAGGGGAAGAAGCTGTTCCTGAATCAAGTACCTCCTTCTATACCTCCTTCCTCATGGTAGCAATGAGAACAAGGCATGACCTGGGTGATGGGGTCTTTAATGTTGTACACCGTCAAGACATCCTGGATACTACGGAGGCTAGTGCTCATGATGGAGCTGACCGAGGCTACATCTACGCTACGCCGGATAATTTTGAAAACGCCGGTTTCGAGTAAAGACGATAGACGTCCACACTAAGCGTTTTTCAAAATATCTCTGTCCATATTAGACAGATATTTGGGCGAATATCCTCCTACTGGGCATGCACAGGACACATAGAAAACAAGCGAAGAGGAAACGATATACTTGGTGCGCGTTTGTCCAGTTACAGAATAGAAAAACTTAAAAGGAATTGCTCTTGGCTCTCGCGCAGGAGGACTTAAAACAAAAAAAAAACAAGTACTGGAGTGTATGGAGGCAACCGACAGGGAGTTCACAGACAGTATGACCCGGCTGACGACGAAAATTGAAAAACTGACTAACTCTGTTGCATTAATAAAGCACCTTGTTAAATGTATAAAACATGTCTGCATCAGTGTTATCTTGTATTTCCAAACAATGTTACGTTAGGCTGTTACACATCTATTGTCAGAGAAGTACTTGCATAAATAGGTAAACCACCTTCATACAAGCAAGGACAGAAAACAGGGCAAAGTGAGCGTACTTATTTATTCAGTAAGCTATGGGTCAAAGTATTTGGTGAGTACATTTCTAACTCTTCTGGCTTCAGTCTTGTTGCGGTCTGTTCTGAAATTTTTAGGTTCTGCGAAGCGCAGAATCAAGTATCGCTGTGATGACTGTACGGCTCTAGTATCAATTCTTTGGTGACAATAAAGTAGTAGTAATAATAATAATAATAATAATAAGAAGAAGAAAACAATGAAATGCCGGGCTGTCGCCATCTGTTCCGGCATGTCATGACAGCGGTTTTAAAAAGCTCCGGTTACCCTGTACACACTGCAACGGGTATTAGGCGTTTTCAGATTTATTCACTCTGGAGACCGTTTCTGAAAATCTCCGTTTTCGGGGGCTGAAAACGCCGTTTCAGTGTGGACAGAAGGTCAAAATGAAGAGAAAAGGCTTCGTTTTCAAAATTATGTGGTGTAATGTAGACATAGTCTAAGTTCATAACTCTCTGCAGTGTACCTTGATCCTGTGCAGTGCCCCCCACCCATACCAGATGGTGATGCAGCAAGTTGGAAGGCTCTCTATCTCAGGTACCTCTGTAGAAATTTTCAAGTGTTTTGGAGATATACCAAATCTTCTCAAACTCCTAATGTTTGATTAGGAATTCTTTATTTGTTTAAATAATTAATTACATGTTCTATGTAAAAGTATGTGAATGGCATACGTCATCACATCACCATGTCATAAGTGCTCACCTCGCTAAAGACTAAAATGAAGTTTATACACATCTCTTGGATTCACTTGTTTTTCTTTCAATTAGTTTTATGTTCTGGAGTGACAAAACATAATACAGACAAGCTGACCCAGAGACTCCAAACTTTCGGACTCTGCCTCTGGACTCACTGACTTTGATCATTGACCTTTGTGCTTCTCACTCTGAACTTTGACCTTTGGCTTTGCCGTTCAGACTTTGACAACCTCTAGGCATTACCCTAGGATTCTCCAATCACAGATTTAACCTTCAGACATCAACTTCAGGACTCACTGATCATGAGTTTGAGCTTCATGTCTCAACCCCAAGACTCGGTAATCACAGTGTTGTCTGGGTCTTGACCTCCAGAGTCACACAGATCTCCAACCCTCAGTGATCTGGGGGTGGTTCTTCTGTCTGTCAGGTGGTAATTTGGAGCTTCTAGGAGCTGGCCAGCATTCTGCACCTCCCTGTCCTGAGTAACATCACGGAGGGCTAAGTCTTGACTCTCTCTGCTCTGCATTCAGGCTAATCCAAGAGATTTCCTTGAAAATTAATCTTTGCCGAAGTGGAGACTTAGCAATGCTGACAAAAGTTTTTCCAAAAATTAACCTTAAAAGATATTATTTCCTCTTGTGGTTTACTTTGTGAAATTTAATGAGGTGAAAATTCCTTTTCAAGATTATCAAATTAGAGGAGATTTCAGAAACGTAGTTTAATTTAATATTAAGTTGAAAATTTCAGGCCAACAAAGTTCCAACAGCTTGGACTGCCTCTCAAGTTGACGATATCAGTCCTGACGAAGGGTCTCGGTGCGAAACATCGATTATGCTCCTTTCCATAGATGCTGCCTGGCCTGCTGAGTTCCTCCAGCATTTTGTGTGCGTTGACGATATCTTTTAAAGCATTAATGCTTCTGATAGGTTAACGGTGGTAGAATGAGGGAGTAGAATTTCTGTCCATAATGGCTCTCAGTCAATATTTGGCTGTTTAGGGTCAGCTTAAAATAGTGAAACACAGAAACAAATCTATGCTCCGGCTGTGCTTTACTCCTAATATCATAAGATATAAGACCATAAGAGCATAAGACACCACAGTAGTGTAATGGCTAGCGAAACACCATTACAGCTCAGGAAATCGGAGTTTGGAGTTTAATTTCAGCGTCCTCGCTAAGAAGTTTGTACATTCATCCCATGAGCGCAAGGGTTTCTCCGGGTGCTCCGGTTTTGTCCCACAGTCCAAAGATGTACCGGCTATTGTACCACACTGGAGGCTGTGGTAGAACAAAGGGCCCAACGGAAAATCCTGGCAATTCTGGACAATGCTTCTCACCCTCTGCATGTCACCTTGGCTAAACAGAGGAACACTTTCAGTCATAGACTAAGACAACTGCACTGCTCAAAGGAGCGCTATATGAGTCATTCTTACCCTCAGCCATTAGGCTCTATAATGAATCAACTATAGCCGGAGAAGTGATGACTCCCTCTTGTTAGACTGTTTGAGGTAACTTATTTTTTATTCTTTCTTACTTCTCTTTTAATATTTGCATATAAGACCATAAGACCATAAGACATAAGAGCAGAAGTAGGCCATTCGGCCTATCGAGTCTGCTCTGCCAGTCAATCATGGGCTGATCCAATTCTTCCACTCCCCTGCCTTCACCCCATACCCTTTGATGCCCTGGCTAATCAAGAACCTATCTATCTCTGCCTTAAATACACCCAATGACTTGGCCTCCACAGCCAGTCGTGGCAACAAGTTTCACAGATTTACCACCCTCTGACTAAAGTAATTTCTCAGCATCTCAGTTCTAAATGGAGGTCCTTCAATCCTGAAGTCATGCCCTCTTGTCCTAGAATCCCCTACCTTGGGAAATAACTTTGCCGTATCTAATCTGTTCAGGCCTTTTAACATTTGGAATCTTTCTATGAGATCCGCATCATTCTTCTGAATATCCGTGCACTGGTAATACTACTGTGACTCTGTAATTTCCTTTGGGATCAATAAAGTATCTACCTATCTACTAGGTTAATTAGACATTGTAAATTTTCCTATGATTCGGCTCAGGTTAAATAGATGGGTTGGGGGGCAGGTGAGGTCTGGGCCTGATGTCCCGCTCACCCAGGGAAGGTGTACAGGCAATACATCGCCTCTCCTTTCCCGGTGTAGTGATCGCCGTGTGGTCACTGTCTGGCCTGCTAGGCAGGAGGCCACTGCAAATGGCCTCTCCTACATTACTGCATCTGTAGCAACACCTTCTCATTGGTGCCCCCAGTTTCCACTGAGCTTGCTACGTTATGCCGTGACCGAGTGTCTGGCGGTGTAACTGGATGGGTAGGCTGGTCTCGTTAGCCTTGGTTGGCAGCCAGCCTAAGAGAAGGACAACTCTGAATCCAAACTTGGGCAGATGGGGCTCATCAGCCTTGTCAGGACATCCACCTAGGATAAGGACACTCCGTCGTAACTCCTACGACCCGAGGACCTCGCTGTCACCGTCCCAGCTTGCTAGGCTATGGCAGATGAACCCCGGGTGTAAAGGGTGGGGCCAGTACCGCGCACACTGCACTCCACCTAAAATACCATTGCGCAGGCCAAAGGGCACGCCCACATCTACGACCATCCTCCCCAACCATTCATCAAGCCCTGCAGCGATGGGAAAGGGGCGAAAACGGCAGGTGGAAGATGACACTGGAAGCCGCACGACATCATTCGGCAGCACCCTGAATGACCAAGCAGTCTTCTCTTGGGACAGAACTGCTTGCTCCACACGGAGAGGGGTCTAAAAAAGGTGGTCTAACCAAAGCTTGTTTCCATTCCCCCAGTTGGCTAGCTGCGGTCAACGGGCATCCCCAAATGCGGTCGAACAACAACAAAAAGGAAAAGGTACACATCTGCCTCACAAGGAGTGCAAGGACTAAAGCTCGCATGCTGGAACATCAGAACCATGCTCGATACAGCAGACAGTGGTCGCCCAGAATGACGATCCGCTCTAGTTGCGCATGAACTTTCAAAACTGAATGTCCACATCGCTGCTCTCAGTGAAGTCTGCTTCCCAGAGGATGGCAACCTTCAAGACCATGGTGCCAGCTACACCCTCTACTGGTCAGGCAAGCCAGAGACTGAGAGATGCCTTTCTGGCGTTGGCTTTATGGTCAGGAACTCCATTGCCTCCAAACTTGAAAAATTGCCAACGGGTCACTCCGACCGCATCATCTCCATGCGCCTCCCACTTCGAACCAAGCAGCATGCCACACTCTTCAGTGTGTACGCCCCCACTCTTCAAGCGGATCCTGCAGAAAAGGACAAGTTTTACACTGATCTGTGCAACCTCTTATGGAACGTCCCTGCAGACGACAAGGTCTTCATCCTTGGCGACTTCAATGGCAGAGTAGGCCAAGATTCAGAAGCCTGGACAGGAGTACTTGGCAAAGATGGTGTTGGAAACTGCAATGACAACGGGCGCCTTCTGTTAGAATTTTGCACAGAGCAGCAACTCACCATCACTAACACCATCTTCCAGCAGAAGGACAGTCTGAAGACAACCTGGATACATCCTCGGTCCAAGCATTGGCACCTCATAGACTACATCTTGGTGCGCCAGAGAGACCTTCAGGATGTCTTACTTATCCGAGTGATGCCCAGCGCAGAGTGTCACACGGACCATTGCCTTGTCCGCTGCAAACTCAGTCTCCATTTCAAACCCAAGCCAAAGAGCGGAGGCGCTCCAAGGAAGAAGTTTCAGGTCGGCAAGCTCCAGTCAGCTGAAGTGAAAGCAGAAGAACATCTCCCAGAGAGCCAGTGTGGCTTCAGAGCCAACAGGAGCACCGCTGACGTGGTATTTGTTCTCAGGCAGCTCCAAGAGAAATGTAGGGAACAGAACAAGGGATTGTATGTGACGTTTGTTGACCTTACCAAAGCGTTCGATACCATGAGCAGGGAAGGTCTGTGGCAAATCGTGGAATCACTGGGATGCCCCCCAAAGTTCCTCAACATAGTCATCCAGCTACATGAAGATCAGAGTGGCCAAGTCAGACACAACATCGACCTCTCAGAACCCTTCCCAATAGGCAACGGAGTAAAGCAAGACTGCGTCCTCACGCTGACTCTCTTCACCATCTTCTTCAGCATGATGCTCGAAAGGGCCACAGAAGACCTTGATAACGAGGATGGTGTCTACATCTGATACCGCACCGATGGCAGCCTGTTCAACCTGAGGCGACTACAGTCCCACACAAAGACATTGGAGCAACTCATCTGAGAGCTACTCTTCGCAGATGATGCTGCCCTTGTTGCCCACACAGAGACAGCTCTGCAGCGTGTAACATTCTGCTTCGCAGAGGCTGCCAAGCTCTTCGGAATGGAAGTCAGTTTGAAGAAGACAGAAGTTCTCCATCAGCCCACACCTCAGGAAGATTACCACCCTCCCCGCAACACCATCGGTGAGGTAGAGCTGAAGACAGTCCTCCAATTCAGCTACCTGGGGTGCACCATATCGTCAGATGCCAAGATCGACAAAGAGATTGAGATTGACAACAGACTGGCAAAGGCAAAAAGCACATTCGGCAGGCTGTACAAAAGAGTCTGGAACAACAAGCATTTGAAGAAAGGCACAAAGATCAGCGTGTACAGAGCTGTTGTACTGACCACCCTCCTGTACGGCTCCAAGTCGTGGGTCACCTACCCTCACTATCTACGACTCCTTGAGCGTTTCCACCAGCGCTGCCTCCACACCATCCTCAACATCCACTGGAGTGACTTCGTCACCAACATCGAAGTCCTCCAACAGGCGGAGGTCACCAGCTCTGAGGCCATGCTGTTGAAGACACAGCTGCGCTGGGCAGGGCACGTCTCCAGGATGGAGGATCATCACCTGTCCAAGATTGTGCTGTATGGCGAACTCTCTACTGGCCACCATGACAGAGGGGCACCGAAGAAGAGGTACAAGGGCTCCCTGAAGAAATCCCTTGGTGCCTGTCACATTGACCATCGCCAGTGGTCTAATCTATCCTCCGATCGTGAGGCCTGGCGACACACCATTCATCAGTCTGTGTCCTCCTTTGAGAACGCATGCAGGGCTGGCATTGAGGACAAAAGGAGAAGGAGGAAGAACCGTGACACAGCAGCACCAAACCCAGTACAGAATTTCCCTTGCAGCCGCTGTGGCCGGGTCTGCCTGTCCCGTATTGGCCTCGTCAGCCACCAGCGAGCCTGCAGCAGACGTGGGCAGCCCCATCCCTAAATCTTTGTTCGTGAAGCCAAACCATGAGAAATAGATGGGTTTTTGGGTGTTGCCGCTCTCTGGGCCTGTTCTGCACTGTATCTCTAAATAAACAAAATAAAAATAAAGACATAGGAGGAGAATTATGCCGTTCAGCCCATTGACTCTACTTCCATCATGGTTGATTTACTATCCCTCTCAACACCATTCTCCTGCCTTCTCCCTGTAGCCTTTGATGCCCTGATTAATTATGAACCTATCATTCCTCATTTTAGATATACCCATTGACTTGGTCTCAACAGCTGTCTGTGGCAATGAATTCCACAGATTCATCACCCTTTGGCTAAATAAATTCCTCCTCATCTCTGTTCTAAGGGGACGTTCTTGTATTCTGAGGCCCTGCCCTCTGTTCCTGGTCTGTTCCACTAGTGGAGACATCCTCTTCACTACCACTCCATCTTGGCCTTTCAATATTTGACAGGTTTCAATGCGATCCACCCTCATTCTTCTAACCTCCAGCGGGTGCAGACGCAGAGCTATCAAACGCTCTTCATATGTTAACCTTTTCATTTCCGGGATCATTCCTGCATAGAAAACACCAACTCTTGCCCTTTCTCATCCTGAACTAAATAACCCCTCCATATCATTCTGTTCTTTCTGCCTCATCTGAGTATCTAGCTTCTCCATAAGTGCATCATTGCTGTTTTCCTCAAATAATCCATGTGGGACTAAGGCTTCTCTCCACACCACTCTATAGATAATGAAGATTATTCACTAATGCAATTTTAGTAGGCTTTTAACAGTTTATACTCTCAAGTTCTGATCTTTTCTGTGTGTACAGAGGATCTCAATGGCTCCATCCATAATCTTGAAGATGATCAAACTACCTCACACTGACCTACTTTGTTAAGGTCATATTATAAACAAACTTGTGTCTTTTAAAGGGATCTAACTGCACCAGTTGGGTGGTGGGGTGGAGATACGTCTCTACCAAAAGGAGGTGCAAGGCGCTCCTTCCCTCCTCGAGCCTGCGGGTCACCCTTGGGCAAGGTGTAGCGCCTGCTTAGCCCCCTGGTCAGGGAGCAGGTGGTGGGTGGTCGTATGAGCAGCCGGTGCAGATCGCAAGTCCCAGTTATGTGACCACTGATATCAGGTGGACAACCTCTGAAGTGTATTGATAATGGCTGGAATCACCTGTCTTGTCAAGAGACCGCCCGGAAGAAGGCAATGGCAAACCACTTCTGTAGAAAAATTTGCCAAGAACAATCATGGTCGTGTGCTCATTATCGCCCACGTCATACAACACGTACATAATGATGATGATGAGTTATACCAATAAATATTTGCAACAAATTTACCAAACTAATTTAACAAAACAGCATTGTTAACTTGAATGGGTAAAGGCCTGTGTTACAATAGAACACATGACAAATTCATATCAGTCCATTAATCAGCATATCATGAAAAGCTCAACAAACAAGTGCACAAAAATACAAAGAAGACCATAAAACCATATGACATATGAGCACAATCAGGCCATTCAGCCCATCATGGCTGAGTTATTATCTCTCTCAAAAGCATAAACTGGCTTTTAAGGAAGTGTGATCACATTTATCACACTGAGGGGCAAAGTGATGAATGTGCCGATGAAAGAGGGGCCTTGTGGGAGCACAATATTTCTCTACTCGTCATCATCAATATCATTGTGAAGATGAATGTCTCATCAATTTAAGAAAATAAGAAGGTTCATGTTTGGAACACTGCCAAGCCAAGTGCATAAGACCATAAGACGATAAGACAGAGGAGCAGAATTAGGCCACTCATCCCATCAAGTCTGCTTCGCCATTCCATCATGGCTGATTTATTATTCCTCTCAACCCCATTCACCTGCCTTCTTGCTGTAACCTTTGATGCCCTGACTAACCAAGAACGAATCAACCTCCACTTGAAATATACTCAATGATTGGCCTCCATACCCATCCGTGGCAATGAATTCCACAGATTCACCACCCTCTAGCTAAAGAAATTCCTCCTCATATCTGTTTGAAAGGGACATCCCTCTTTTCTGAGCCTGTGCCCACTGGTCTTATACTCATCCACAATAGGAAACATCCTCTCCACTCTACATAAGCCTTTCAGTATTCAATGGGTAACAATGAGATCCCCCCTCGTTCTTCTAATTTTAAGTGAGTGCAGTCCCAGAGCCATCTAATGCTCCTCATCCATTAACCCTTTCATTTCCAGAATTATTCTTATGAACCTCCTCTCGAACCTCTCCAACGCCAGTACATCTTTTCTTAGATAAGGGGCCCAAAACTGCTCACAATACTCCAATGCCTTATAAAGCCTCCTTGCTCTTATATTCTATTCCTCTTGAAATAAATTCTATTTTGTTTTGACCTTCATTACCACCAAATCAACCTGCAAATTAACCTTTAGGGAATCCCACACAAGGACTCCCAAATTCCTTTGCACCTTGGATTTTTAAATTTTTCTCCCCAATCAGAAGATAGTCTATCCCTTTATTCTTTCTATTAAATTGCATGACCATCCACTTCCCTGAACTATATTCCATCTGCCACTTCTTTACCCTTTCTCCCAATCTGTCCAAGTCTTTCTGCTGACTCCCAGCTTCTTCAACACTACACGCCCTTTCACCTATCTTGTCTAGTATACAAACTTGGCCACAAAGCCATCATATCTGTCATCCTGTGAAAGGAAGTGGTCCCAATATGAATTCCTGTGGAACACCACTAGTCACCAGCAGCCAACCAGAAAAGGCCCCCTTATTCCCACTTTTAGCCTCCTGCCAGTCAGCCAATCTTCTATCCATGCTAGTATCTTTCCTGTAATACCATGGGATCTCATCTTGTTAAGCAGCCTCATGTGTGGCACCTTGTCAAAGGCCTTTTGAAAGTCCAGGTAAATAACGTCCACTGATTCTCCTTTGTCTATCCTGTCTGTTATTTCCTCAAAGAATTCTGACAGATTTGTCAGGCAAAATCTCCCATTAAAGAAACCATGCTGACTTTGGCCTACTTTATCATTTTGGGATAGTCCCGGTAACCCCTCGATGAAATCAACCGAGACAATTTAACTGGGTTTTAACTGCCATCATGTAAAGCTAGAAAGCCAGGTGAAAGCTGCAATGAAATTTCTAATTGTGTCATAGTAACCGAGTGAAATCTCCAGCAATTGATAAAATGGCTTATTTTATCCACTAATAATTTTTGCTACAATAAATGTCATTTTAAAGTGATATAATTATGTAATTAAAGGCAATTGCAATGTATTAGAGTAAAAGCAGTTTAATTTTTCTGATTTTATCAATATGCCGTATTTTAAAATATTTTAATGAGTCATGGGCTAATGAGTTATTTGCAAGTGATGTAAGACCAAGATCATACATGTGAGGTGAGCACACATTAACTGTATACTTGTAATAAAGTGTATTTCCATGATCTGTAGTTTTGATGTCTTCTGGACATTATTGTGGATAGTAGAGACTCTACAACGGGTGGTCAAAACTAGCCTACCTGCCATCAAGGACATATGTACAGAAAGGTGCTGGAAAAAAGCAGTAACATGATGAAGACCCCTGTCAAGGACTATTTGTCCAATTCACATCAGGGAGAAGACTACGTAGCATCAACAGCAGAACCACCAAACTCAACAACAGTTACTTTCCCCGAGCAGTAAGGCTGATCAATGCCTCCACCCATTAACCCACTCTGCCACACCCCCAACCACCACTACTTTATTATTTACTGCCAAACTTACCTTGAGTAGACACTCCTGTGCCTAGCATCACTTTATGACATACAATCAATTTATGTGTATGAGCTATTTATGTATTTATATTTATTGTGTTTTTTATTATCATGTTCTTTATCTATTTATGTTATTTTTGTGTTGCATCAGGTCTGGAGTAATACTTATTCTGTTGTCCTTTACATTTGTGCACTGAAAATGATATTAGGACTAACCTGACTCACACTCCGCACTATAATCACATTTATATTTCAAGGCTAGACCATGGGTTTAGGAAAGGATAACAAATAATGCAGTCCATACAGTGGATGATCACCCTCTATATACTAGTAATGCTGTTGTTTCAGGAGATTAATCGCTCAAGTTCCATTTTGCAAGTGTTCAGAGTTGGAAGTTCATTTGTAATCAAAATAAGCATGTAGAGTACAATTTGAAATTCATCCTCCTACAGGCAGCCATGAAACAAAGAAACACCATGGAACCCATTCCTAGAAAAACATCAAACAGGCAACGCTAAAAAAAAAATTGCACCCATGGCAAGAAGCGAATGAACAACACATGAAATACTTACATCAAACCAGGAGTCCAGGAGTATTCAGTTTAGTTCATTTCAGTGCAGCACCACTAGCCAAATGCAGGCCGCAGAACCATATTTTTCCGAAGCACACCAGTCCACATCGATTGTTCCAATCAAACCACTCAAAAAACAGTAAAAAAGAGTACCCATAATCCAGAAACACATGCAACATGAACCTCAAGGTCCCTCAAAACAAGTCCACAGCCACGAGCCTCAACGATCAATCCTTGCAACGTAGAATCCAAGACTTCTGCACTTTCCTACATGAGCAACCACCGAGAGGGAAAGGAAGGCCAGTCAAAACCAGACAGATGGTGCTGAACTCCTGCCTTGTCTCCACTCTCACCCTCCTCGACTTCAACCATGCTCAATCGGAGGGAAGCATTGGAGTCAATCATGGGCTCAGACCCTCGATGCCTCAGTCGGAGAGAAGCAATGGAATCGATCATGGACTCACACCCCATCTGCAGGTTTCCAGGCTTCCGAGCTGTACACACTACTCAAAACCTCACCGACCTCCCTCAGAGTGCCAGATCGCTCAATCAGCCCTAAAGCATGCCATCAAAATGTAAATCACAGCTTCCAATTGCATGCGACTTAGTAGTAGGATCATATTTGAATGAAGAAAGAGTAGAAGAAGTCAAACTGGTCAATATCCTGCAGAATCCTTTGACAACCTTCCGCCACACTGCCAATTTTTGTGTCATTGGCTAACTTGCTAATCAGCCTACTAACATTAGCATGGTGGTGACCGCAGCACTTTACAGGGCAGGTGATCAGGGTTCAATTCCTGCTGCTGTCTGTAAGGAGTTTGTACATTCTTCTTGTGATCGCGTGGGTTTCCTCCACATGCTCCGCTTTCCTCCCACATTCCAAAGACGTACCGGTTGGTAGTTTAATTGCTCATCGTAAATTGTCTGTGATTAGGCTAGGATTACATCAGAGGGTTGCTGGGGCGGCAAGTCTCGAAGGACTAGAAGAGCGTATTCCGTGCTGTATGTTAATAAATAAATAAATTTTCATCCAAGTCCTTATATACTTGCTACAGAACCTGTAGCATTAAATCTTTGGTTCTGCATTGGTAACATACACCTTTAACACCGAGGACAATTTAGTGTATTACACCAAAGCTTTCAACTGTCTAACACAGCTGACAAGTCGTGCTTCATAATTTTGTTATTAAGAAAAGGGCCAAGATCAACTGAGTTAAACCTTTAATAGAACAAGTTTACAAGACCTGATATCATGAGAGGCTGGTTAAACTTGGGTTGTTTTCTCTGGAGCGCTGGAGATTGAGGGGAGATCTGATAGCAGTTTGCAAGATTATAAGAGGCACAGATGGAGCAGACAGGGAGTATCTGTTTTCCAGGGTTAAAATGTCTAAAACCAGAGAGCATGCACTGAAGGTGAGAGGGGGTAGGTTCAAAGGGGATATGAGGGGTAAGGTTTGTATTCAGGGAGTGCGCTGGAATGCGCTGCATGGTATGGTGTTAGAGGCAAATGCATTAGAGGTTTTTAAAAGACGTTGAGATAGGCACATGCAAATGAGGAAGATGGAGGGATATGGACATTGTATTCATAGGAGGGATTAGTGTTTGGGTGTTTTTGATTTGCTTTTTGGCTGACTTGCCAAAACACGGGGCCAAATGGCCTGTTCCTGTGCTGTACTGTTCTATGTAATTATTCCATGTAAGACCCCGCTGAGTGAAGTAAAACAAAGGGAAGTTAGAGTCAGCAAGTAGACCAACATCTTGCTTGATTTTGCAGGATTTAATTCATTTCTGATGGCGTTCAACACCGTTTCAGTCCCTCGCAAGGGACCAGTCACAGGAGATTCTGAAACATGCTGTTTGATTTACCTTATGAGGCAACATGTTGTTAGTTTATTAGGTGGGTCATAATTGTTTATGTGATGAATGTGTGGAAAATGAAGAGCTGGCTTGCCAGTAAATTGGTTGTTGATGTGGTGTAATGATGCGGTTAGGGAGGAATTTGCTTGGCTAAGTACTTCTATAGCTGTGTCGCGGAGAGTATATTGACTGGCTGCATCACAGTCTGGAATGGAAACACCAATACCCTTGAATGGAAAATCCTACAAAAAGTAGTGGATACAGCTCAGTCCATCGTGGGTAAAGCCCTCCCCACCATTGAGAGTTCCTACTCAGAGTGTTGTCACAGGAAAGAAGCATCGATCATCAGGGACCCCCATCACCCAGGACATGCTCCCATCTCGCTGCTGCCAGCAGGAAGGAGGTACAGGAGCCTCAGCACCCACACCACCAGGTTCAAGAACAGATATTACCTCTCAACCATCAGGTTGTTGAACCAAAGGGATAACTTCACTCAACTTCACTTGCCCCATCACTGACTGTTCCCATGACCAACAGACTCACTTCCAAGGACTCTTCATCTCATGTTCTTGATATTTATTGCTTATTTATTTATTATTATTATTACTTTCTTCTGTATTTTCATATTTTGTTGGCTTTTACACGTTGGTTGTTTGTCCATTCTGTTGGGTGTGGTCTTTCAATGATTCTATTACGATTCTTGGGTTTACAAAGTCTGCCCACAAGAAAACAAATCTCAGAGTTGTATATGTTGACATATATGTATATTATAATACATTTACTTTGAACTTTGAACTTTTGAATTTTGTCATGTGGTTTAATGTTCACACTGAACCTCTCTAAAGCCAGGCTCATTGCACATACACTCAGTGGCCACTTTATTGGGTACCTGTTGCATTGAATGAAGTGGCAACTGTGTGTGTGATTGTGGTCTTTTGCTGCTGTACTCCATCTTCTTCAAGGCTGCGTGTTCTCTGCACACCACTGTTGCAACGTGTGGTTATTTGAGTTACTGTTGTCTTCCCGTCAACTTGAACAAGTCAGGCCATTCTCCTCTGATCTCTCTCAAGACAATTCTGTCCACAGAACTGCTGCCTACTCGATGTTTTTTTTGTTTCTGGCACCATTCTCTGTAAACTCAGAGACTGTTGTGCGTGAAAATCCCAGGAGATCAGCAATTTCAGAGATACTCAAACCACCCTGTCTGGCACCAAAAATCATTCCATGATCAAAGCCACTTCGATCTCATTTCTTCCCCGTTCCGATGTTAGATCTGAACAACAACTGATCTCCTTGACTGCACGCTTTTATGCATGGAGTTGTTGCCACATGATTGGCTGATTAGATATTTGCATCAACAGGCAGGAGTACGGGTGTGCCTAATAAAGTGGCCTTGTCTGTAAATACAGAATACATATCAAACTTTCTTGTCTACTTTTCCAATAGACACATTAACCCAATTATATTCTTTGCTATCTTAATTAATGCAATGAATAAAAGAATCTGTCAAGAATATGCATGAGTTGGCAATCTCACTCCAGAGATTTGATCCCAGGAACACTAGGGATTGCTGTGATCCTAAGGCTGTCCTCAGTCCTCCACCGATTCAATGACACTATTTCAAAGGAATCCTCCTGGGTTCCCTTTCTAATGTTTATTCCTCAGCCAATGACATTGAAGTGAATTAGTGACGATGGGAGTGGAAGTGGGAGTGGGAGTGTGCCTTCTACTACACTTAACCACTGTTCAAAAGTACTTCATGAGCTTGCCTGTGGTGCTACAGAAACACAAGTCTCTTGTATTGTAATTACATAACAGTGACAAATAGTACCTTTTGGCTGGTGTGTTACAACCACTAATTGGCTGTTGTTGGTTTTGGATTGTCTCACTCTGGCCAATTCCTGACCACAACCATCTATTTCTCTACTGCTGAGCTGACCAGGACTTCCCCTCTAGGATATTTGTTTCTGAATGCCAAATTCCCTCCTAACTTCTTCCTGAAGGGCACCACCTCTGCCTTACAATGCAGCAATCAAGCTCCATGTTATCAGAATCAAGTTTAATATCACTGGCACACTATATATTGTGAAATTTATTATTTGTTTGTGGCAGCAGTACATTGCAATGCATAATAATAATAATAATAATAATAAAAAACAATAAATTGCAATAGAAGTATAAAAATAAATCAAAAAGGCAGTGCCAAAGCAGAGGACAAAAACAGTGAGGTAACGGCCATCGTCATAGTGGACTGAGTCAGAGTGGGATGGCTTTGGCTCAACAGGCTTCGGCGAGAACAGGCAGAGGCCAGGGTAGGTTTTGGTGAGTTTTTCGTTCAGATTGTTTAGCGTAGAGAGAATGCCAGGCAGAATGTTGGAATGCTCCTCTTGCTGGATGTGGGAAGTCAGGGAGCCCTCCAGTGTCCCTGACAACGACACCTGCAAGAAGTGCATCCAGCTGCAGCTCCTAACATACCGCATTAGGGAACTGGAGCAGGAGCTGGATGACCTCCAGATCATTTGGGAGAATGAGGAGATTATGGATAGTAGCTACAGGGAGGTAGTTATGCCAAAGGAGCAGAGGACAGGAAATTGGGTCACTGTCAGGCGAGGGAAGAGGAAAGGGCAGGCAGAGCAGGGTTCCCCTGTGGCCATTCCCCTCAACAAAAAGTATACCGCATTGGATACTGTTGGGGGGGATGACTTACCTGGGACGAGCTGCAGCAGCCAGATCTCTGGCACTGAGTCTGGCTCTGCAGTGCAGAAGGGAGGGTGGAAAAAGAGGAGAGCGGTAGTGATAGGAGACTCGATAGTTAGAGGTGCAGATAGGAGGTTCTGTGGTCGTGACAGAGAATTCCGGATGGTTTGTTGTCTCCTGGGTGCCAGGGTCAAGGGTCTCTCTAATTGCTTGCATGACATTCTGAAGTGGGAGGGTGATCAGCCAGATGTCGTGGTGCACATCGGTCATAGCAAGGAAGAGTGAGGAGGTCCTGGAGAGTGAGTATAGAGAGCTTGGTAGGAAGTTGAAAAGCAGGACCTCAAGGGTGGTAATCTCAGGATTGCTACCTGTGCTACGTGCCAGTGAGGGTAGGAATAGGATGCTTTGTAGGATGAACAAGTGGCTGAGGAACTGGTGTAGGGGGCAGGCTTTCAGATTTCAGGATCATTGGGACCTATTCTGAGGCAGGTGGGACCTATACAAGAGAGACGGGTTACGCTTGAACTACAAGGGGACCAATATCCTTTCAGGAAGGTTTGTTAGTGCTATTGGGGAGGCTTTAAACTAGATTTGCAGGGGGATGGTAACCAGAGTGCCAGAGCTGACAGTGTGGCTGGGGTGAAAATAAATGATGTTAAAAGTTCAAGCAAAACCGCAAATTGAAAGGTTGTGAGTGGTGGTAAAAATCTTCTGAGGTGCATATATTTCAATGCTAGGAGTATTGCAGGAAAGGCGGACGAGTTGAGGGTGTGGATTGACACATGGAATTATGATGTTATAGCAATTAGTGAAACTTGGCTACAGGAGGGGCAGGACTGGCAGCTTAATATTCCAGGGTTCCGATGTTTCAGATGTGATCGAGGCAGGGGAATGAAAGGTAGGGGAGCAGCATTGCTTGTTAGGGAAAATATTACAGCAGTGCTCAGGCAGGACAGATTAGAGGGCTTGTCTACTGAGTCCTTATGGGTGGAGCTGAGAAACAGGACAGGTATGGCCACATTAGTGGGATTGTATTACAGACCACCCAATAGTCAACGAGAATTGGAAGAGCAAATTTGCAGAGAGATAGCAGGCAATTGCAGGAAACATAACGTTCTGGTGGTAGGGGATTTTAATTTTCCATATATTGATTGGGTCTCCCATACTATTAGGGGTCTAGATGGTTTAGAGTTTGTAAAATTTGTTCAGGAAAGTTTTCTAAATCAATATATAGAGAGACCAACTAGAGGGGATGCAATATTGGATCTCCTGTTAGGAAACGAGTTCGAACAAGTGACAGAAGTCTGCGTAGGGGAGCACCTTGGTTCCAGTGATCATAACACCATTAGTTTCAACTTGACCATGGACAAGGATAGATCTGGTCCTAGGGTTGAGGTTCTTAACTGGAAGAAGGCCAAATTTGAAGAAATGAGAAAGGATCTAAAAAGCATGGATTGGGACAGGTTGTTCTCTGGCAAGGATGTGATTGCTAGGTGGGAAGCCTTCAAAGGAGGAATTTTGAGAGTGAAGAATTTGTATGTTCCTGTCAGGATTAAAGGCAAAGTGAATAGGAATAAGGAAAAACACAAACAACAGGAATTCTGCAGATGCTGGAAGTTCAAGCAACACACATAAAAGTTGCTGGTGAATGCAGCAGGCTAGGCAGCATCTCTAGGAGCTGAGAAACAGGGAAGGTATGGCCACATTAGCGGGATTGTATCACAGACCACCTAATAGTCAGTGAGAATCGGAGGAGCAAATCTGCAGAGAGATAGCAGGCAACTGCAGAAAATTAGGCTGACAAGGGAAATTAGGGATAGTATCAATTCCAAAGAAGAGGCATACAAATTAGCCAGAAAAAGTGGCTCACGTGTGACTGGGAGAAAAAGTTCAGCAGAGGAGGACAAAGGGCTTAATTAGGAAGGGGAAAAAAGATTATGAGAGAAAACTGGCAGGGAATATAAAAACTGACTGTAAAAGCTTTTATAGACATGTGAAAAGAAAAAGATTGGTTAAGATAAATGTAGGTCCCCTACAGACAGAAACAGGTGAATTGATTATGGGGAGCAAGGACATGGCAGACCAATTGAATAATTACTTTGGTTCTGTCTTCACTAAGAAGGACATAAATAATCTTCCGGAAATAGTAGGGGACAGAGGATCCAGTGAGATGGAGGAACTGAGGGAAATACATGTTAGTAGGGAAGTGGTGTTGGGTAAATTGAATGGATTAAAGGCGGATAAATCCCCAGGGCCAGATGGTCTGCATCCCAGAGTGCTTAAGGAAGTAGCCCAAGGAACAGTGGATGCATTAGTGATAATTTTTAAAAACTCTTTAGATTCTGGACGAGTTCCTGAGGATTGGAGGGTGGCTAATGTAACCCCACTTTTTAAAAAAAGGAGAGAGAGAGAAACCAGGGAATTATAGACCGGTTAGCCTAACATCAGTGGTGGGGAAACTGCTAGAGTCAGTTATCAAAGATGTGATAACTGCACATTTGGAAAGCGGTGAAATCATCGGACAAAGTCAGCATTAATTTGTGAAAGGAAAATCATGTCTGGCGAATCTCATAGAATTTTTTGAGGATGTAACTAGTAGAGTGGATAGGGGAGAACCAGTGGATGTGGTATATTTGGATTTTCAAAAAGCTTTTGACAAGGTCCCACACAGGAGATTAGTGTGCAAACTAAAAGCACACGGTATTGGGGGTAAGGTATTGATGTGGATAGAGAATTGGTTGGCAGACAGGAAGCAAAGAGTGGGAATAAACGGGACCTTTTCAGAATGGCAGGCAGTGACTAGTGGGGTACCACAAGGCTCAGTGCTGGGACCCCAGTTGTTTACAATATATATTAATGACTTGGATGAGGGAATTAAATGCAGCATCTCCAAGTTTGCAGATGACACGAAGCTGGGCGGCACTGTTAGCTGTGAGGAGGATGCTAAGAGGATGCAGGGTGACTTGGATAGGTTGGGTGAGTGGGCAAATTCATGGCAGATGCAATTTAATGTGGATAAAAGTGAAGTTATCCACTTTGGTGGCAAAAATAGGAAAACAGATTATTATCTGAATGGTGGCCAATTAGGAAAAGGGGAGGTGCAACGAGACCTGGGTGTCATTACACACCAGTCATTGAAAGTGGGCATGCAGGTACAGCAGGCGGTGAAAAAGGCGAATGGTATGCTGGCATTTATAGAAAGAGGATTCGAGTACAGGAGCAGGGAGGTACTACTGCAGTTGTACAAGGCCTTGGTGAGACCACACCTGGAGTATTGTGTGCAGTTTTGGTCCCCTAATCTGAGGAAAGACATCCTTGCCATAGAGGGAGCACAAAGAAGGTTCACCAGATTGATTTCTGGGATGGCAGGACTTTCATATGATGAAAGACTGGATGAACTATTCTTATACTCGTTGGAATTTAGAAGATTGACGGGGGATCTGATTGAAACATATAAAATCCTAAAGGGATTGGACAGGCTAGATGCAGGAAGATTGTTCCGGATGTTGGGGAAGTCCAGAACGAGGAAAGAAGAGAGAGTTGTATGACATGTATAGAAACATAGAAACATAGAAAATAGGTGCAGGAGTAGGCCATTCGGCCCTTCGGGCCTGCACCGCCATTCAGTATGATCATGGCTGATCATCCAACTCAGAACACTGCATCAGCCTTCCCTCCATACCCCCTGATCCCTTTAGCCACAAGGGCCATATCTAACTCCCTCTTAAATATAGCCAATGAACTGGCCTCAAATGTTTCCTGTGGCAGAGAATTCCACAGATTCACCACTCTCTGTGTGAAGAGGTTTTTCCTAATCTCGGTCCTAAAAGGCTTCCCCTCTATCCTCAAACTGTGGCCCCTCGTTCTGGACTTCCCCAACATCGGGAACAATCTTCCTGCATCTAGCCTGTCCAATCCCTTTAGGATCTTATACGTTTCAATCAGATCCCCCCTCAATCTTCTAAATTCCAACGAGTACAAGCCCAGTTCATCCAGTCTTTCTTCATATGAAAGTCCTGCCATCCCAGGAATCAATCTGGTGAACCTTCTTTGTACTCCCTCTGAGGCTAGGATGTCTTTCCTCAGATTAGGGGACCAAAACTGCACACAATACTCCAGGTGTGGTCTCACCAAGGCCTTGTACAACTGCAGTAGTACCTCCCTGCTCCTGTACTCGAATCCTCTCGCTATAAATGCCAGCATACCATTCGCCTTTTTCACCACCTGCTGTACCTGCATGCCCACTTTCAATGACTGGTGTATAATGACACCCAGGTCTCGTTGCACCTCCCCTTTTCCTAATTGGCCACCATTCAGATAATAATCTGTTTTCCTATTTTTGCCACCAAAGTGGATAACTTCACATTTATCCACATTAAATTGCATCTGCCATGAATTTGCCCACTCACCCAACCTATCCAAGTCACCCTGCATCCTCTTAGCATCCTCCTCACAGCTAACACTGCCACCCAGCTTCGTGTCATCCGCAAACTTGGAGATGCTGCATTTAATTCCCTCATCCAAGTCATTAATATATATTGTAAACCACTGGGGTCCCAGCATTGAGCCTTGCGGTACCCCACTAGTCACCGCCTGCCATTCTGAAAAGGTCCGTTTATTCCCACTCTTTGCTTCCTGTCTGCTAACCAATTCTCCATAGGAAACAGGGAGTAAATAAGGTGCTTGAGGAGTATAAAAAGTACAAGAAAATACTTAAGAAAGAAATCAGGAGGGCTAAAAGAAGACATGAGATTGCCTTGGCAGTCAAAGTGAAGAATAATCCAAAGAGCTTTTACAGGTATATTAAGAGCAAAAGGGATAAAATTGGTCCTCTTGAAGATCAGAGTGGTTGGCTTTGTGCAGAACCAAAAGAAATGGGGGAGATCTTAAATGGGCTTTTTGCGTCTATATTTACTAAGGAAACTGGCATGAAGTCTATGGAATTAAGGGAAACAAGTAGTGAGATCATGGAAACTGTACAGATTGAAAAGGAGGAGGTGCTTGCTATTCTGAGGCAAATTAAAGTGGATAAATCCCTAGGACCTGACAGGGTATTCCCTTGGACCTTGAAGGAGACTGGTGTTGAAATTGCAGGGGCCCTGGCAGATATATTTAAAATGTCGGTGTCTATGGGTGAGGTGCCGGAGGATTGGAGAGTAGCTCATGTTGTCCTGTTGTTTAAAAAAGGATCGAAAAGTAATCTGGGAAATTATAGGCCGGTAAGTTTGACTTCAGTAGTGGGTAAGTTATTGGAGGGAGTACTAAGAGACAGAATCTACAAGCATTTGGACAGACAGGGATTTATTAGGGAGAGTCAATATGGCTTTGTGCGTGGTAGGTCATGTTTGACCAATCTATTGGAGTTTTTCGAGGAGGTTACCAGGAAAGTGGATGAAGGGAAGGCAGTGGATGTTGTCTACATGGCCTTCAGTAAGGCCTTTGACAAGGTCCCGCAAGGGAGGTTAGTTAGGAAAATTCAGTCGCTAGGTATACATGGAGAGGTGGTAAATTAGATTAGACATTGGCTCAATGGAAGAAGCCAGAGAGTGGTGGTAGAGAATTGCTTCTCTGAGTGGAGGCCTGTGACTAGTGGTGTGCCACAGGGATCAGTGCTGGGTCCATTGTTATTTGTCATCTATCTCAATGCTCTGGATGATAATGTGGTAAATTGGATCAGCAAATTTGCTGATGATACTAAGATTGGAGGTGTAGTGGACAGTGAGGCCTGCAGAGGGACTTGGACCAGCTGGAAAAATGGGCTGAAAAATGGCAGATGGAGTTTAATACAGACAAGTAGACAAGTATGAGATATTGCACTTTGGAAGGACAAACCAAGGTAGAACATACAGGGGTAAATGGTAAGGCACTGAGGAGTACAGTAGAATAGAGGGACCTGGGAATACAGATACAAAATTCCCTAAAAGTAGCATCACAGGTAGATAGGGTCGTAAAGAGAGCTTTTGGTACATTGGCCTTTATTAATCAAAGTATTGAGTATAAGAGCTGGAATGTTATGATGAGGTTGTATAAGGCATTGGTGAGGCCGAATCTGGAGTATTGTGTTCAGTTTTGGTCACCAAATTACAGGAAGGATATAAATAAGGTTGAAAGAGTGCAGAGAAGGTTTACAAGGATGTTGCCGGGACTTGAGAAACTCAGTTACAGAGAAAGGTTGAATAGGTTAGGACTTTATTCGCTGGAGCATAGAAGAATGAGGGGAGATTTGATAGAGGTATATAAAATTATGATGGGTATAGATAGAGTGAATGCAAGCAGGCTTTTTCCACTGAGGCAAGGGGAGAGAAAAACCAGAGGACATGGGTTAAGGGTGAGGGGGGAAAAGTTTAAAGGGAACATTAGCGGGGGGCTTCTTCACACAGAGAGTGGTGGGAGTGCGGAATGAGCTGCCAGACGAGGTGGTAAATGCGGGTTCTTTTTTAACATTTAAGAATAAGTTGGACAGATACATGGATGGGAGGTGTATGGAGGGATATGGTCCGTGTGCAGGTCAGTAGGACTAGGCAGAAAATAGTTTGGCACAGCCAAGAAGGGCCAAAGGGCCTGTTTCTGTGCTGTAGTTTTTCTATGGTTTCTATTGTTCATGAACTCATTGTCCATTCAGAAATCTGATGGCAGAGGGGAAGAATCTGTTCCTAAAATGTTCCATCACTTCACCAGAAGTTCCCTTATCCAGTGCCATTAATTTTCCATCCAGGTTCCATATCTTCCCTAATTTTTTTCACTTCACATAGTAACACAAGTAAACCATTCATCTCAGCAGCATTCAGCTGATTGGCAAGGAAGAGTTCTTTTTCCTTTAGATGAGTGGTGGAACTGTTCACAACCCTAGAATTGCTGAAGGTGTCACCCTCAGGGAAAGATAGGCGCACTCTTTACTGTGATCTCAGACTCTGAGCCAAACTTGTCAGTCACAGAGGCTTCAATGGGATCAGTTTTCTGGAGTCCAGGCAGGGAGAGACCAGCTGAAGAATGGTGGTGCATGAAGAAAGGTTCAGATTGGGATGTTAATCATCAGATTATAGAAGAATCAAAGATGGTCTGTTGTATAAATTGTTAGTCAAAGTCAAAAAGTTGAGTTTGTTGTAATGTATACATGTATGCACAGATGCAATGAAAAACCTACTTGCTGCAGCACCACAGGTACATAGCATCCGATAAGCAAATAAAGCAAATTAAACAAACTATACACAATTTTTGCAAGAAATCACAATCAGAGCAAATAAAACAAGAGAAATAGCTGAATCAAATTAGCTGTTCTTGAACCCAGTAGCGTGGGATCTCAGGTTTTGTTCCTCCTGCCCAATGCTAAGAGTACTACGGATTGATCGGAATCAGAATCAGAATCAGGTTTAGTTTTACCAGCATAAGTCATGAAATGTGTTGTTTTGTGGCAACAGTACATGGCAATATATAATAAAAGCTATAAATTATAATAAAAAGTATATTTAAATTTTAAAAGTAATGCAAAAAAGAGAGAAAAAAAAGTGAGGGATTGTTCATGGTTTCATTGTTCATTCAGAAGTCTGATGGCAGAGGGGAAGAAGCTGTTCCTGAGATGTTAAGTGTGTGTCTTCAGGCTCCAGTATCTCCTCCCTGATGGTGACAATGAGAGGAGGGCAAGTCCTGGGTGATGTCCTTGTCACCATCCGAAATTCTGCCAATAGTTGTATCATCGGAAAGCTTACGGATGGTATTTGAGCTGTGCTTAGCTAGACAGTCATGGTGTAGAGTGAGCAGAGCAGTGGGCTAAGCTCACATCCTTGAGGTGCACCAGCATCGATTGTCTGCAAAGAAGAGATACTATTTCCAATCCGCACAGGCTGTGGTCTCCTGGTGAAGAAGACAAGGATCCAGTTGCAGAGGGAGGTTCAGGGGGCCAGGTTTTGGAGCTTGTTGATTAGTACTGAGGGAATGATTGTGCTGTAGTCCATAAACAGCAGCCTGGTGTAAGTGTTGCTATGTCTAGATGATCCAAGGCCAAGTGGAGAGCCAATGAGATTTCATTTGCTCGAAACCTATTGTGGTGATAGGCACATTGCAGTGGGTAATAGGCAAATTTGTACTCTTTGCTTACGCAGGAATTCATTCTAGCTATGACCAACTCCTCAAAACACTTCATCACAGTAGATATGACTACCACTGGGTGATGGTTGAGGCAGCTCACCCTGCTCTTCTTGGGCACTGGTATGGTTGTTGCCCTTTTGAAGCAGGTGGGAATCTCAGACTGCAGCAGTAAGATTGAAGATGTCCTTGAACACTCCCACCTATCGATTGGCATAGGTTTTCAGTGCCCTACCAGGTACACCATCAGGATTGATTACCCTGTGAGGATTCACCCTCTTGAAAGATGCTCTGATGTTGGCCTCCAAGACAGAGATCACAGGGTCACAAGATACTGCAGGGATTCACACAGGTGTAGTTTTATTCTCAATTTTCAAAGTGTACAGAGAAGGTATTGACCTCATCTGAGAGTGAAGATTCATAACCATTCGTGTCAGAATCCGAATCAGGTTTATTTTCGCCAGCATGTGACGTGAAATTTGTTAACTTAGCAGTAGCAGCTCAATGCAATATATAATCTAGAAGAGAAAACAAATAATAATAAAAAATAAAATTTAAAAAAAATAATAAATAAACAAGTAAATCAATTACAGAATGCACATATTGAATAGATTACAAAAGCGTGCAAAAACAGAAATACTGTATATTAAAAAACAGTGAGGTAGTGTTCATGGGTTCAATGTGCATTTAGGAATTGGATGGCAGAGGGGAAGAAGCTGTTCCTGAATCACTGAGTGTGTGCCTTCAGGCTTCTGTACCTCCTTCCTGATGGTAACAGTGAGAAAAGGACACACCCTGGGTGCTGGGGGTCCTTAATAATGGATGCTGCCTTTCTGAGATACCACTCCCTGAAGATGTCCTGGGTACTTTGTAGGCTAGTACCCAAGATGGAGCCGACTAGATTTACAACCCTCTGCAGCTTCTTTCGGTCCTGTGCAGTAGCCCCTCCATACCAGACAGTGATGCAGCCTGTCAGAATGCTCTCCACAGTACAACTATAAATGTTTTTGAGTGTATTTGTTGACATGCCAAATCTCTTCAGACTCCTTAAATATATGTATATAATAATAATATAGCCGCTGTCTTGCCTTCTTTATAATGCATCGATATGCTGGGACCAAGTTACATCCTCAGAGATCTTGACACCCAGGAGCTTGAAGCTGTTCACTCTCTCCACTTCTGATCCCTTTGTCTTACCCTTCATGAAGTCCACAATCAGCTCTTTCGTCTTACTGATGTTGAGTGCCAGGTTGTTGCTGTGGCACCACTCCATTAGTTGGCATATCTCACTCCTGTATGCCCTCTTGTCACCGCCTGCGATTCTACCAACAATGGTTGTATCAACAGCAAATTTATAGATGGTCTTTGAGCTATGCCTAGCCACACAGTCATGTGTATACAGAGATTAGAGCAGTGGGCTAAGCACACACCCCTGAGGTGCGCCAGTGTTGATCGTCAGCGAGGCGGAGATGTTATCACCAATCCACACAGATTGTGGTCTTCCAGTTAGGAAGTTGAGGATCCAATTGCAGAAGGAGGTACAGAGGCCCAGGTTCTGCAACTTCTCAATCGATATGTTAAGTTTTGCTTTGTAGGATGTAATGGCCTGCAAACCCTGTCAGAGTTGACATGCACCCGATATTGTCTCTACCTTCAATAGGAATTGTTTATTTGCTCCTAAAATAGCCTTCCATAGGTCGTACCTGGACTTCTTGTATAATTCTGGACTACTGGTCTTGAATGACACAGATCTAACCCTTAGCAGACTACAAATCTCCTGGTTCATCCCTGGATTTTTGTTCAGGTATGTCCAGTTTGTTCTCACAGGTGCACACTCATCCAGACAGGCATTGATGAATTTGCTGACAACTGTGGTGTATTCATTCAGATTCGAAGATGAGTCCCTGAATATTGTCCAGTCCACTGACTCAAAGCAGTCTTGTAAGTGCTCCTCCACCTCCCTTGACCAAACCTTCTTGGTCTTCACCACTGTTGCTGCAGTTTTTAGTCTCTGCCTATGCACTGAGAATAGAAGTACAGCAAGGTGATTGGACTTTCAAAGTGTGGGCATGGGATAGCATGGTAAGTGTTCTTGATGGTGGTATAACAGTGGTCAAATGTGTTGGCTCCTCTGGTTCCACAGGTGACATCATCCTAGTATAGGAAATATGTGGTTGAACTGTAAAGAGTAATAAAACTGTAAAGAAGATTATGAGGATGTTGGGGTACCGCAAGGCTCAGTGCTGGGACCCCAGTTGTTTACAATATATATTAATGACTTAGATGAGGGAATTAATTGCAGCATCTCCAAGTTTGCGGATGACACGAAGCTGGGTGGCAGTGTTAGCTGTGAGGAGGATGCTAAGAGGATGCAGGGTGACTTGGATAGGTTGGGTGAATGGGCAAATTCATGGCAGATGCAATTTAATGTGGATAAATGTGAAGTTATCCACTTTGGTGGCAAAAATAGGAAAACAGATTATTATCTGAATGGTGGCCGATTAGGAAAAGGGGAGGTGCAACGAGACCTGCGTGTCATTATACACCAGTCATTGAAAGTGGGCATGCAGGTACAGCAGGCGGTGAAAAAGGCGAATGGTATGCTGGCATTTATAGCGAGAGGATTCGAGTACAGGAGCAGGGAGGCACTACTGCAGTTGTACAAGGCCTTGGTGAGACCACACCTGGAGTATTGTGTGCAGTTTTGGTCCCCTAATCTGAGGAAAGACATCCTTGCCTTAGAGAGAGTACAAAGAAGGTTCACCAGATTAATTCCTGGGATGGCAGGACTTTCATATGAAGAAAGACTGGATGAACTGGGCTTGTACTCGTTGGAATTTAGAAGATTGAGGGGGGATCTGATTGAAACGTATAAGATCCTAAAGGGATTGGACAGGCTAGATGCAGGAAGATTGTTCCCGATGTTGGGGAAGTCCAGAACGAGGGGTCACAGTTTGAGGATAGAGGGAAGCCTTTTAGGACTGAGATGAGGAAAAACTTCTTCACACAGAGAGTGGTGAATCTGTGGAATTCTCTGCCACAGGAAACAATTGAGGCCAGTTCATTGGCTATATTTAAGAGAGAGTTAGATATGGCCCTTGTGGCTACGGGGGTCAGGGGGTATGGAGGGAAGGCTGGGGCGGGGTTCTGAGTTGGATGATCAGCCATGATCATAATAAATGGCGGTGCAGGCTCGAAGGGCCGAATGGCCTTCTCCTGCACCTATTTTCTATGTTTCTATGTTATTGGGAAAGGTGAGCCAGACTATATCTTTTTGCTTTGGAATGTAGTAGACTGAGGGGTGATCTGAGAAATGTTTAAATTACGAGGCATTGATATGATGAATGTAACAGTCTTTCCCCCATGGTAGGCGAGTTCAAAACTTGCAGGCATAGGTTTAGGGTAGGTGTTCCCACTCTGGGGTGCACAGACCCCTTGGTTAATGGTAGGGGTCCATGGCGTGAAAAAGGTTAGGTACCCCTGGTTTAGGGTGCAAGTTGATAAATTTTAAGGAGATCTGAGGGAACACTTATTCATGCCGAGGGCACGTGGAGTGCATGGAACAAGCTGCCTGAGGAAGTGATTGAGGCAGATTCAATAATACGTTTGAGAAGCACCTGGATAGGTACATGGAGGGTTGGGATTGGAGGACTATGGGTTAAACACAGGAAAGTGTGACTAGCTGGGTGGACACCATGGCTGTGTGCATGGTCTGACTGGCTGTGTGCATGCTACATTAGTCTGTGACATTATCAAGTTGCTGATAAAAGATTAACAGGATGGATTCTGAGGGAATGTTTCCCCTGCAAAGTTTATTTAAACCAGGGTCTTTGTTTCTAAATAAGAAGTCTCCCATTTTGGATGGATATGAATAGGAATATCTTCTCTCCGAGGAGTGTAAATCTTTGGAAGTCTTTATTCTGAAGGACGTTGAAAGGATAGAGATTGCATTCAGGGCAAATGTTGGGTCTACATCTTTTGCCCAGTTTCATGTTTTCTTGTGATTTAAATGTTTAAAGATAAGCTTTATTTGTCACATTTATATTAAAAAAAATGAAGCATTGTGTTGTTTGTGTCTCAGTCCAAGAATTGTGCTGGGGGCAGCCTGCAGATGTTGCCATACCCCTGGCACCAATATAGCATGCCAGCAACTTATTAACCCTAACTTACCCAATACACGAGAGATTCTGAAGACCATCACGCAAAATGCAGGAGGAACCCAGCAAGTCAGGCAGCACAAACAAGAGAAAATTTGCAGATGCTGGAAAGCCAAACAACACACTCAAATTGCTGGAGGAGCTCAGCAGACCAGGCAGAATCTGTGGAGAAGAGTCAACAGTTGACGTTTCATGCTGAGACCCTTCACCAGAACTGATGGTGTGGGAGACAATGGCCTGGTACTCCTTAGTGTGGTCCTGTTCGGGAGATAAGTAAGAGGAGGTCTCTGATAGTTGTTGCCTGGCCTCAGCAAGGTGGACGTCAGTCCACCAGACTACAACAGCAACCCTCCCATCTGAATTGAATTGAATTGAATTGACTTTATTACGTACATCCTTCACATACATGAGGAGTAAAAATCTTTACGTTATGTCTCCGTGTAAATGTGCAATGTGCAATTTATAGTAATTTATAATACATAGTATGTACAACAGGATAGTTAGTATAACATAGAAATACAGTTGTGTCAGCATGAATTAAGCAGTCTGATGGCCTGGTGGAAGAAGCTGTTCCAGAGATTGTTGTTCCTGGCTTTTATGCTGCGGTATCATTTCCTGGATGGTAGCAGCTGGAACAGTTTGTGGTTGGGGTGACTCTGATCCCCAATGATCCTTCAGGCCCTTTTCACACATCTGTCTTTGTAGATGTCCTGAATCATGGGAAGTTCACAACTACAGATGTGCTGGGCTGTCCACACCACTCTCTGCAGAGTCTTGCGATGGAGGGAGATACAGTTCCCGTACCAGGCAGTGATGCAGCCAGTCAGGATGCTCTCAGTTGTGCCCCTGTAGAAAGTTCTTAGGACTTGGGGGCCCGTACCAAACTTCTGCAACTGTCTGAGGTGAAAGTGGTGTTGTTGTGCCTTTTTCACCACACAGCCAGTATGTACAGACCATGTAAGATCTTTGGTGATGCGGATTTGATGGTGAGGTTAGGGTTGGTGTGGAGAGAGTGGAGAGTAATGCGTTCAGAAGGGGTGAGGTTGGAATTGGAGAGAGGAGTGGTGAAGTCGAGGTAGTTGATGTATCGTCGGTCAAGGTCAAGGCCAGAGTCAGACCTGGAGGTTGCGCAATTGGCGCTTTGAAGGTGATAGCTGGAACCCACATTGATTGGGGCGGAGTCCGGGCTTTCAGTCTGCTCCGGATCATTGGAATGGTCTAGACTGGCAGCTGGGATCATGGTCTGGAGATGTCCATGTCTGCGAGCGTTAGAAACGACAGGTTCTATAGTCTGTAGAAAGGTGACCTTCCAATTCTTGCAGAACGTGTGAAAGTTGAAGAACTGTGTGTCCGACAGAGTGATCAGCAGCACTGGGGCTCCACAGGGGACTGTCTTGTCTCCCTTTCTCTTCACCATTTACACCTCGGACTTCAACTACTGCACAGAGTCTTGTCATCTTCAGAAGTTTTCGGATGACTCTGCCGTAGTTAGATGTATCAGCAAGAGAGATGAGGCTGAGTGCAGGGCTACGGTAGGAAACTTTGTCACATGGTGTGAGCAGAATTATCTGCAGCTTAATGTGAAAAAGACTAAGGAGCTGGTGGTAGACCTGAGGAGAGCTAAGGTACCGGTGACCCCTGTTTTCATCCAGGGGGTCAGTGTGGACATGGTGGAGGATTACAAATACTGGGGATACGAATTGACAATAAACTGGGCTGGTCAAAGAACACTGAGGCTGTCTACAAGAAGGGTCAGAGCCGTCTCTATTTCCTGAGGAGACTGAGGTCCTTTAACATCTGTCGGACAATGCTGAGGATGTTCTACGAGTCTGTGGTGGCCAGTGCTATCATGTTTGCTGTTGTGTGCTGGGGCAGCAGGCTGAGGGTAGCAGACACCAACAGAATCAACAAACTCATTCGTAAGGCCAGTGATGTTGTGGGGATGGAACTGGACTCTCTCACGGTGGTGTCTGAAAAGAGGATGCTGTCCAAGTTGCATGCCATCTTGGTCAATGTCTCCCATCCACTACATAATGTACTGGGTGGGCACAGGAGTACATTCAGCCAGAGACTCATTCCACCGAGATGCAACACAGAGCGTCATAGGAAGTCATTCCTGCCTGTGGCCATCAAACTTTACAACTCCTCCCTTGGAGGGTCAGAAACACTGAGCCAATAGGCTGGTCTTGGACTTATTTCCTGGCATAATTTACATTTTACTATTTAACTATTTATGGTTTTATTACTATTTATTATTTGTGGTGCAACTGTAACGAAAACGAATTTCCCCCGGGATCAATAAATTATGACTATGACTATGACTAACCTGCGATTAAAAACGTGGCTCCAGTGGAGGATAAAGTATTGGACAAGTCCATTACAGGCAGCAGAGAGAGAATTTTGCAGGCACTCACAGGAAAACAAAGGAACACAACACAATCCATGAAAAGCCACAGACAACAAAGACTGAGAAATATCTGAAGTGCAAAAGAGGACAAATCGTACAAATAGCAGAAAAAGACAAAGAACACATGGAACATGATCTGCAGAGTTCCTGAAGTGAATCCACCGACTAAAGATTCGGGAAGGCTGTGAGATGAACAAAGCCAGTCCCAAACCTGACAATGTAGGGCCAAAGACTTCTGCACCTCCTGCCCGATGATAGTAGCGAGAAGAGAGGGAGATGGGCCAAATGAAGGCAGAAGGCACGGGCTCAGGTGGGACATCTTGGCTAGCTACCTTTACAGACAGTGGCACACACTCAGGTTGGACGAGCCACACTTATATTCCGGCTGGGTAGCCTCCAACCTGATAGCATGAACATCAATTTCTTGAACTTCAGGTAATGCCCCCCCCTTCACCATTCCCCATTCCCTTTTCTCTCTCTCACCTTACCTCCTTACCTGCCCATCACCTCCCTCTCCCTCTGGTGCTCCTCCCCTTTTCTTTCTTCCATGGCCTTCTGTTCTTTCCTATCAGATTCCCCCTTCGCCAGCCCTATATCTCTTTCAACAATCAACTTCCCAGCTCTTTACTTCACCCCTCCCCCTCCCAGTTTCACCTATCACCCTGTGGTCCTTCCTCCCCTCCCCCCACCTTCTGACTCTGACTACTCATCTTTTTTCCTACAGTCCTGCTGAAGGGTCTCAGCCTGAAACATCAACCGTTTACTCTTTTCCATCGATGCTGCCTGACCTGCTGAGTTCCTCCAGCATCCTGTGTGTGT
Source organism: Mobula hypostoma (assembly GCF_963921235.1). NCBI lineage: Eukaryota > Metazoa > Chordata > Chondrichthyes > Myliobatiformes > Myliobatidae > Mobula > Mobula hypostoma. The sequence goes on along the minus strand of NC_086129.1, from coordinate 13,340,647 downwards.
TGCTTGGATCTCCAGCGTCTGCAGATTTTCTCTTGTTTGTGATTGCACTCCGTCTTACAGCTGGCGCTGTAAAACGCTACGCTAATGGCTGCAGATCAAATCAATGACAGTGCAAAACATATACACAGTTTAACACCAAATATAGTGAGAATCTAGCTTCCAGGCACAGATAACTGCAAGCAAACACCAATCGTAAGCAGTGGCTGGCAGCATAATTTAAACACTGGCATACTTCAACAGAGTGCCTAATGTTTGCTCCTTTCAACACAGGTGACCGGCTGCAAAGGACATCTGAGGCCCAATTGTAGGTTACTTAGCTCGGGGCAGAGTATCTGCTGAAATATAATGCTGAGTTTTCAGTGAATATGCTATGCACAGAGCAAAAGTAGCAACAGAAATGGATTGGTTTGGAACAGTATTTTTCTGAAATATATTTGTCCATGACTACTTTCTGTTGCCTAGTGGTTCCAACAGGTGTGGTGGTATTGTTGTTGAGGGATAGTTTACAGTGGGGTCTTCTAGCTTCTGACCAGAACACGCTTGGACTAAGAGCCTTTCCGTATCAAAAAACTCGACACCATACAGCAGCTTACTTAATCAGAGTACCACTCACCAATCTTCGGCACCCCAGCTATATGTATGTACCTCAGTCTTTTTGCAGAGTACTGTACATCTTTGAAATATGGGATGAAACAAGAGCACCCAGTAGAATCCCACATGGTCACAGAGAGAACATACAAACTCCTTGCAGACAGCAACAGGAATTGAACCTGGGTCACTAGCACTGAGCAGCATTACGTTAGCCTCTACACTACTGCGCCACCCGTGCCACTGATGCATCAAGCCCACAGTGTGCACCAGTTGCAAAATTCACAGCAGTGACCCAACATAACTATTCCAACAGCTCCTCACGAATTTTGACTTCTTCTACCAAGGACGAATGCAATTGTTACTTGGGGACACAGTGAAGGTTCCCTCCAGGTCACACTACCTTGGCCTGAAGCCTGGAATTTCTTTCCCACTTGTTCTGTAGGAGCAATTTCATGAGAAGGATAGCTGTAATTGAAGAATTCTTCTCACCACTTCCTTCTCAATGGCAATTAACAATGTACAAAAGAATTCTAGTCTTGCTAGGATGTTCATATTCTGCAGTCAAAAGCAAAATTGCTCCAAATGTCTACCCCCAGCACATAATCCGACTGTGTTGGTCGTTGACGCAAACAACACATTTCGTTGTATATTTCAATGTACATGTGATAAATAAAGCTGATCTTTGAAAATCTAACATATGCCATACTTCAATTCTGGCAAGCAGTCCTGATCTTCCAACGAGTTCCCTTCCATGTCTTTTACCCAAAACTCAAACATGGATTTGGTGAGGAAAGTAGTGGTTAGATTTTATAATGATGTGAAACTTTGATGTTTTAGAATTCAAGTTTAGTTTTTTTTTCCCTTATTACCCTAGCAACCAGCTGTTTCTCAAGTTGAGAACATTTGGTAGGGTGGATGGAGGGTTTGGTGGGACTTGATTTCCTAGGGGACTTCTGGGAACAGAACATCACTGAGCTGGATACATGGAGGATAACAGCTTGTTCTCTGATTTGGCGAATGGTGGTCATTGTTCTACAGATCCCTGGGATTTTGTCTGCTTTGTATGCAACTTTACTGCCAAAGAAAGCACAACCAGAGCCTGATGTTGGCAAATGTTTAACACAATGTTGCTGAATGAACATGTAGATATTAGGTATTCTAGAGCAACACACACACACACACACACACACACACACACACACACACACACACACACAAACACACACACACACAGAGCGCTGGAGGATCTCAGCATTTTAGGCAGCATCTATGGAAATGAATAAACTGTTGACATTTCATGCTGAGAACAAGGGTGTTGATTCATTTTCATAGACACTATCTGACCAGCTAAGTTCCTTCAGCAGTTTGTATTTGTAATCTTTACTAACACATACATCTTTAAAATGTGTGTGACCTTTTGGGCTGCTCCAGGCCCAGCACACCCTTGGGTGCGTTGGCTGTTAACGTAAAGGACAGATTTTGCTGTATGTACATATGATAAATCAATCTCAATCTGAATCTGAATATTGGAGGAAACCAAGTAGAGAATGGAAGGTACTCCAAAGCAACATACACAAAATGCTGGAGGATCCCAGCAGGTTAGGCAGCATCTATGGAAATTAATAAACTGTCGATGTTTCAGACTGAGACCTTTCTTCAAAAGGGCATTCCAAGCTAGTTGGAGCATTCAAAAGGAAGAAGCTGAGAATATCTCAGCAGCTTTGGATATAAGTACGTGCTATATTAGCCATTCAGATATTACCTCAGTTTTCCATCGCCTAAACCCTACTTCGACTGACCGGGACATTCCAGTTTGCAGAGCACATGCTGAGGGATGCACTAAAGCTTGGTGCGGCCACAGCAAGGGCTCGATTGGGAAAACCACAGTGTAGGATTCTTCTCCGACCGAAGAGGGAGAGATCAGGTTTGCGAGGAAGCCCCTCGATTATTATTGTTGTGGTATACCCCTCCAGAGTGTCGCATGCGTGAGACATGCAATACAATAGTACGGAAAGCTTTGACTCTGAATGTAAATAATGAATAGGCATTGAATGGTTTGTTATTGTAACTAATGCTTTTATGATGAATCCAATTGATTTTGTTCCAAACAATTTGGTTAAAAGTGTGTGGAGAAAGGGCCTGTTCTCAGAAGCAGCTGCATGACAGAGGACCGTTCCCAGAGACGGACATTTTCAAGTGCTGCTGGCAGATCATCAACTCAGTGAAAGACGCCCGATGGATGTTGGTCTGCCAGCACATCAAGATGCCCGTAGAGGAACACTGCCGGCTGGCACACTCCAGACTGCAGGAGTACAGTTATGTGCTGAGGAATGCACTGAAGCTTGGTGTAGTCGGTCAAGAAGGACCACAGTGTAAGGTGTTTTCACTACTGGAGAGGGAGGGGCCATGCTGGGTGAAGAAGCCCCTCAATTATTGTAGTAATGTACCACCAGAGGGGGCCACGAGTGGTCCTATTGTTTTTAAGGAATGTAATTGAACACTACAGAACGTGTTGACTATGAATGTTCTTGTAAATAATTTTTAAAATTATGAACAAAGTTTATTTTGATAAAAAAAACTTTTTAAAAAAAGTTCCAGGGTGTGTCCTATTGGTGTTAGTTTATTAATGTCACATGTATCAAGATACAGTGAAAAGCTTCTCTTACATACTGTTCATACAGATCTAATCATTGCACAAGTGCTTTGAGCTAGAATAAGGTAAAACAATGGCAATGCAGAATGAAGTGTAAAAACTACTGAAGAAGTGCAATGCAGCTGAACGATAAAGTGCAAAATCCTAAGGAGATGGATTATGAGGCCGGGACTCTATCGTATCCTACAATGAGGCCACCATTGCTGAAGAGATATGGTCAATTGGATAACATGGTGCAGATTTAGATGCAGAAACTTGAAACCTCTATTTCAATGTAGTTTGCAAAAAGAGGATAAAACACTGGTATGGCATTGATAACATCTATACCTTACATTCATCTGTGGAACTGGGCTGGAATTCCTTTGTGGGAACCTGGTATTTTCAATTCTGCTAATTCAGAGTATTTTTTTCTTCAGGAAATCACAATGATTCAGATCTCCTACTGAGAATTGAGGTGAGAATTAACAAAACTGTCTTCATGATTCCAAACAGTCATGAGACCAGTCGAAAGCAAACAACACCGGAGCTGATCTAATTCATTGAACAAAGTCTGCCAGTTGCAACAGACAAGCTGCTGGAGGAACTCAGTGGGTCAGGCAGCATCCATGGGGGAGGGAGGATGGGTGGGTGGGGTGGTAAAGGAATTGTTGCCGCTTTGGGTCAAAATTCTGCATCAGAATGATGACAATTCCCTTCCCCCCACAGATGTGGCTCTGAGATTGTTTGTTGAGCAGGATCAGTCTCTTGCGTCTACCAGATATTGTCTTGTATATTTTTTGGCGCTGGGTAAGTGTCGCGAATAGACAGCACTGAAGGTTGATGAATGTTTCACTGAAGGATGGAGGTCTGCCGAATTCTGCATCTCCCAGGAGGCCAGAAACATTGAATGCCATAGGATCAGCCCAAAGACAATGAGAGACACAGATTCTTCGGATTGAGAGACTGATGGAGATTATTTTAGAAAACCGAGGCCAGGTGAGAGTGAAGGAGGATTGGGGCATCATTTGTGGGGTATTCAAAGGTCACCATGGGATTAAGGGAGAAATTGGTAATTGGTTTATTACTGTCACATGTGCAGATATACAATAAAATATTTGCTTTGCATGCCATGCACACAGATCATTTCACTGAATCAGTGCATTGACATAGTACAAGGAGAAAACAATAACAGAGTGCAGAGAGAAGAAGTATGACATTTCCAGAGAAAGTGAAGTGCAGGCAGACAATAAGATGGAAGGCCAGGATGACATATGTTGAGAGGTCAAGAGTCTATCTTATATGATGGGTCCATCCAGTAGTCTTATAGCAGGAGGAAGGTGATGTGCTCTTTTTTCAGACTTTTGTATCTTCGGCCAGATGAATTGCATAACACTGAAGGTGGCTTAGTTGTGTAATGGCTAGTACAATGCTTTACAATACAGCAGACCTGGGTTCAATTCCCGCCACTGTCCCTAAGGACATGATGAAACCAGTTTCCTCTGGGTGTTCCGGTTTTTTCCCACTGTCCAAACACGTAACAGTTGGTAGGTTAATTGGTCATTGTAAATGGTCCCATGATTAGGCCAGCATGGGACAATTTATGGGAGATGGCTGGGCGGTGCGGTTTGGAGGGCCGGAAGGCCTTTTCTGCGCTGCATCTCGATAAATAAGTTAATAAATAAAGTTTAAAAATCACCCACCACTGCTTTGAACTGATTCTATAACAGATAGGCTTACTTTCAAGGACTCTACAACTCACGTTCTCATTATTTATTTATTTATCTCTCTATCTATTTCTCTATTGATCTATCTATCCATTTTTATTTATTTATTTATCCTTTTTGTATTTGCACAGCTTGTCTATGATGAATCTAAGGGAAAGGTACCCCCAGGGGTGCCCGAGAGGGGGGGAGGATGAGCACCCCAGTCGGATGGACACAACGACATCAGACCCAGGCAATGAACAAACGACTATGAGCAAGCAGAGTGCATGTGGCAAAATCTGCAAGAACGATCGCGGCTTGAAGGTCCACCAAGTGAGGATGAAGTGTCTGGCAGAAGCAGGAGCAGCACAACGCGCAGGTGTCCAACCTGGTGAGACGAAGGAGGGGCCAGGCCCAGAGTCACCCCATAGTGCCCGGAACCTCCAAAGTGTTGCAAAGCTAATCCCTCTAACATCAAGCCGAACAGGAGGCAGATCAAATGGCCTGCAGCTGACATGACTTCACTGTGAAAGCAGTTTGATGAAGATGTCAACCAAATTCTGGAGGCAATAGTGAAGGGAGGGGTCGATAGGTGTGGGGATTTGCAGCCCGTTCCTTAGCCAGAGCCTTCAGCAATTTGGGCATCGAGGGAGAGAGGAAGAGGAGAGCCATCCGCAGTACCACCGATGCGGCAGAGAGGGCCTCAAGATGGCTGAGGCTCAAAAGAGGGGAGCCATGGAGTTATAAGTTGCAAGCCATCTGGACACAAGCTGGGGTCTGATCAGCCCCGGTTGAGTCACCTGGAGGAGGTTGTATGATGTTGAAAGACCCGAAACACCCGATGATTCCAGGAACATCACTCAAGATGTGTCCAGAGGCATCAGTAGATGTGTGTACACAGCAGTCTCCTCTTGCACATTGGTTGTTTGTAGTTTTTCATTGATTCTATTGTATTTCTTTATTTTACTGTGAGTACCCTCAAGAAAACGAATCACAGGGTAGTAACTGGTGACCTATCGACGTACTTCGATAATAAATTACTTTGAAATTTTAACTTTGATTGAAAATTATGAACTTTGCAATCCACATGATATATCAACAATTTCCATTAATGGGACACTTTCACAAAGATTCAGTTATATAATTTACTTACCCAATGTGCTACGAACCAGAAGATTTGGATCAAATCTGCATTAAAATCATTTTATTTTTGAATACATCATTTAATATTTATCTTGTGTCAATTTTTTTTATCATTCTCCTTTAACTTTAGCCTCATGGATTAGTTTTACAATTTAAACTGTGAAATGTTAAATGGTGGTTTAGGAAACTTGAAAGGACATGAAGCGTATTTAATAAAATTAACTGTGCCAGAAATAAATTAGTGAGAAAATCACTGTGAGTCGAAAGGCTGTTGACTTCCCTATGGACACCCACTGAGTCAAAACCAACTTCAACCCCCTGCATGCTACCCCACACATCCCTCCTCTGGAGGACTTGACCACAAGAAAAATATTACAACAACCATCTGCCAGGCACTGAGCAGTGAGATGATGTGTTTCCAAATTTGTTTCAATGACTACCAAGTTACACAGGGGAAGGATGTGACTTCACCTCCCCACCATCCTTCCCACACACATGCCTCTGAGAGACTGCCAACTGGCATTAAATGCCCATCTGGGGCACCTGGTTGAAGGATGAAGGCATCAACACCTCTGCTCAGCTCTAAATCTGAAACTGACTTCACGTTCACCTGCTCTGCTCCAGTGGATCAATCCAGTCACCTGGTTCCTGTCTGAATATCCAGGTTCAGTTCTCTCACAGCATAATCAGAATCAGAATCAGGTTTAATATCACTGGCATTATCGTTGGATTGTTCCTAGGACTTTTGCATAATACAGTAGTTGTCAACATGGAGATGCAAGCGAGTTTGTAAATCTAGCAGGAGCAAAGGATCTAGGGAATGGTGAGGATGGAGCACCCTGGGAGCGGTATGGGACAGGTGGCAGAGAAGGAGTGCCAGGGACAGGAGGTGGCATCTATGCCAGACACACCAGGCAAGGTCACTTGATTCTAAGCAATTGGTTTTTTGATCATTATGGAATGTCTCACAGAAATACACACTTTGCCAGGTGGTCATTATCCATAACTGCTAGTCAATTCTGCATATAATTTGCATTTCTCTGTTTAGACTTCAGAACAGTTTGGTGATTGTGCCAGGCCATCCTCCTTGTGTGATTGAGAAATGAATCCAAGTTTTCATAGTCCAGTTAATCGGCAATGGCACGCACATAGGCTTGATTGGCACTAGAAAGGTGAGCACTTGTCCCACAGTGTTTGTGCTGTTTGAAGTAAGGTACAACATCCTAATCTGATGTTCTGGCTCTCTGTTCATAGTGCCGTAGGTTACACTTAATGCAAGTCCACAGTGTTCATGCTAGAACTGTACTTCGATCACACTTTGAGCACTAAGAACACTTCTGGTGAGCCACTTTAAGGAAACGAAAGGCAGAGGGGTCAGAGTGGAAGTGTGGAAGACAATCAAGGTCATGGGCCACTGAGAGGTTGACACACAAGAATCTGCAGATGCTGGAATCTTATTGGTTCAAAGGTTCATTTATTATCAAAGTATACAACTCTGAAATTCTTCTTCTTCAGATAGCCATGAAACCAAGAAAGAAAAGAACAGCAGTATGATCATCAACCTCCAAGTCCCCACTCCCTGCACAAAAAAGAGCAAAAACAGAGCAGGCACATCGACCCCCAAATCTCCCTCCCTCACCCAAAAAAATGAGAAAGATTGGGTGAAAAACACACAATATAAAAACTATAAGACTGAAAAAAAAGTCCATAATCCAAATCCATATCCAAAATGCAGAAAACCCCTGAGTAACGTTCTCTGAGCACAGAGGCAGGCTCTTCCCTCTCCGGCAGCAGAACAACCCCACCAGCGACCAGAAGGCAGGGCGAACATTTGAAAGTTAAACTCATCCTCATGGACTGAATGAGATCTTCCATAGAGTGGGTGTCCAACCTATGCTTGCGTTTCCCAGTAGAGAGAGGTTCATATTGTGTTTCCTGAGTACAGTGTGCTGAATTGAAACAAATACTTCTTCACCCTGAGCTCTAGGTGAAGAGGTGAAATAGCAGGTGTTGAATCTCTAACCTCAGAAAAGTAGTGAAGAAAGTTGGACAGGGGGTGGTGGATATTGATAATGACTCTCACAGTAATGAGTGTCCTGGATGGAAGGGTCCCTTTGGAATGCATAGAAACATAGAAATCTACAGCATATTGCAGGCCCATGTAACCTACTCTAGAAATTGCCTAGAATTTCCCTGCTGCATAGCCCTCTATTTTTCTACGCTCCAAGAGTCTCTTAAAAGACCCCAAAGTCTCTCAAAGGGGAAAGAAAGATGTGCTTTTTGTGTCGACATCATAAAGAAATAGTTTTGGATGAGGTGGGAAGGAAGAGGAACAGGAGGTATAAGCTGTTGTGTTAAACAGTCCACTGCACACCCACAAACACATTCTCTAACAGGCTATGAACTCAGTAAGCACAAGAACAGAAAAAGCAGGAATTGCTCAGTATGGAGGTATACAAAATTATGAGTGTTTATGGGTTTACAGATAGAGTGGTCGGTGGCGTAGTGGCATCAACAGTGGACTTCGAAGCAAGTGGTCCTGAGTTTGAATCCGGCCGGCTCCTTGTATGGGTCTCAACTCCCCTTCTGTGCCAGTAACAGCACATTTGGAAAGCGGTGAAATGATCGGACAAAGTCAGCATGGATTTGTGAAAGGAAAATCATGTCTGACGAATCTCATAGAATTTTTTGAAGATGTAACTAGTAGAGTGGATAGGGGAGAACCAGTGGATGTGGTATATTTGGATTTTCAAAAGGCTTTTGACAAGGTCCCACACAGGAGATTAGTGTGCAAACTTAAAGCACATGGTATTGGGGGTAAGGTATTGGTGTGGGTGGAGAATTGGTTAGCAGACAGGAAGCAAAGAGTGGGAATAAACGGGACCTTTTCAGAATGGCAGGCGGTGACTAGTGGGGTACCGCAAGGCTCAGTGCTGGGACCCCAGTTGTTTACAATATATATTAATGACTTGGATGAGGGAATTAAATGCAGCATCTCCAAGTTTGCGGATGACACAAAGCTGGGTGGCAGTGTTAGCAGTGAGGAGGATGCTAAGAGGATGCAGGGTGACTTGGATAGGTTGGGTGAGTGGGCAAACTCATGGCAGATGCAATTTAATGTGGATAAATGTGAAGTTATCCACTTTGGTGGCAAAAATAGGAAAACAGATTATTATCTGAATGGTGGCCGATTAGGAAAAGGGGAGGTGCAACGAGACCTGGGTGTCATTATACACCAGTCATTGAAAGTGGGCATGCAGGTACAGCAGGTGGTGAAAAAGGCGAACGGTATGCTGGCATTTATAGCGAGAGGATTCGAGTACAGGAGCAGGGAGGTACTACTGCAGTTGTACAAGGCCTTGGTGAGACCACACCTGGAGTATTGTGTGCAGTTTTGGTCCCCTAATCTGAGGAAAGACATCTTTGCCATAGAGGGAGTACAAAGAAGGTTCACCAGATTGATTCCTGGGATGGCAGGTCTTTCATATGAAGAAAGACTGGATGAACTGGGCTTGTACTCGTTGGAATTTAGAAGATTGAGGGGGGATCTGATTGAAACGTATAAGATCCTAAAGGGATTGGACAGGCTAGATGCGGGAAGATTGTTCCCGATGTTGGGGAGGTCTAGAACGAGGGGTCACAGTTTGAGGATAGAGGGGAAGCCTTTTAGGACCGAGGTTAGGAAAAACTTCTTCACACAGAGAGTGGTGAATCTGTGGAATTCTCTGCCACAGCAAACTGTTGAGGCCAGTTCATTAGCTATGTTTAAAAGGAAGTTAGATATGGCCCTTGTGGCTACAGGGGTCAGGGGGTATGGAGGGAAGGCTGGGTTCTGAGTTGAATGATCAGCCATGATCATAATAAATGGCGGTGCAGGCTCGAAGGGCCGAATGGCCTACTCCTGCACCTATTTTCTATGTTTCTATGTTTCTATGTAACACTCTGTCCTTCACCACCATTGGGGGAAGAGAATTACGAATATTCACATCCACACCCCCAGCCCGGAGGGAAGAAGCTCTGACTGTATGTACCTCAGTTTTAAATGACAACACCCCTATTTTGTAGCTATGGCCCCCTTGTGACTCTCCCATGAGTGAAGACTTCTCAACACCTACCTTGCCAGGCACCCTTAGGGTCTAATAAACTCCAAGGAAACAGACACAATCTTCCAACCTCTCTTGATAAGGCAAGCCTTCCATTCTAGGAATGTAGGCTGAATTGATTTCAGATTGCCCCCGGTGCCACTTTAGGTAAGGGGACTGTGGACAAAACCTCTCTATTCTTAAACCTCAACACTCATGCAATGCCAATTTGCCTTTTTAACAATTTGTTGGATCTGCCTCCTAACATTTTGTGATTCATGCACCAGAACAACTAGAGCCCTGTGCACTTTACTCACTTGCAGCCTCCTTCTGCCTAGGTAATAGCCTGCCCCTGAATTCCTCTTGCTGAAGTGCAAGACCCTATATTAAACTCCATTTGTTCAATCACTCAGTCTATCGTTATCCTGTTACAGACGTTATGTTGGTGAGGCCAAATTGGAGTATTGTGTACAGGCCGGTTAACTACTTCAGGAAAGATATCAATAACATTGAAAGAATAAGGCCATATGGCATAGGAGCAGAATTAGGCCACTCGGTCGTTTGAGTATGCTCCACTATTCCAACATGGCTGACTTATTACCTCTCTCAATCCCTTTCTCCTGCCATGTCTCTGTGACCTTTGACACCCTTACTAATCACGAACCTGTTGACCTTTGCTTTAAATAAACTCAATGACTTGGCCTCCACAACCATCTGTAGGAATGAATTACACAGATTCACCACCCTCTGGCTGAAGAAATTCCTCCTTATCTCTATTCTAAATGGACATCCCTCTATCCTGAGGTTGTGTCTTCTAGTCTTAGTCTCACCCACTATACGAAACATCCTCTCCACATTTACTCTGTCGAGACCTATCAATATTTGATAGGTTTCAATGAGATCTCCCCTCATTCTTCTAAACTATCATCCCAGTGCCATCAACTGCTTCTCATACGTTAACCCTTTCATTCCCAGAATAATTCCAACGCTAACACTCGACCAATGCCAGCACAGCCTTTTATCGATAACGGACCCAAAACTGCTCACAATACTCCAAGTGTGTACTGACCAGTGCGTTCTAAAGCCTCAACATTATTTACTTGCTTTTATGTTCTAGTTCTCTTGAAATGAATGCTAACATTGCATTTGCCTTCCTCACAACTGATTCAACCTGCAAGTTAACCTTGAGGGAATCCTGCACAAGGATTCCCAGGTCCCTTTGCACCTCTGAGTTTTGAACTTTTTCCCTCTTTTGAAAATAGTCTATGCCTTTATTCCTTCTATCAAAGTGCATGAACATGTGTGTGTGTGTGCGCCCTTAACTCCTGGTAGGGTCGTCGGGGTGCTCATTCTACGGCGTGTCTTGGGCATCTGAAACCTGGCGAAGCCCATCCCTCTCCGGGTTTTTTTTTATGAGGTCGAGTTGTTAGCTCGACACTCAACCCAGATTGGGAGTGTGCAAGGGAGCTGGCCGGATTCGAACTTGCCACTATGCCACCAGCCGGTATGACCATGCACTTCCCTATATTATATTCCATCTTCCAATTCTTTGCCCATTCTCTCAATCTATCCAAGTCCATCTGCAGATTCCCTGCTTCCTCAACACTACCTGCCCCTCTGCCTATCTCTGCATCATCTGCAAACTTGGCCACAAAACCATCAATTTTGTGATCCAAGTGTATTGGGAAAAGAAATGGTTCCAATACTGACCCCTGCAGATCACGACTAGTCACCGGCAGTCAATCAGAAAAGGCTCCTTTTATTCCCACTATTTGCCTCGTCACAGTCAGCCACTGCTTTATCCATGCAAGCATCTTTTCCATAGTACCATGGACACTTAAGCAGCCTCATATATGGCACCTTGTTAAAGGCCTTCTGAAAATCCAAGTAAACAACATCCACTGACTCTCCTTTGTCTATCCTGCCAGTTATTTCCTCAAAGAATTCCAACAGATTTGTCAGGCAAGATTTCCTCTTGAGGAAACCATGATGACATAGAGCAAATTGACAAGGATGTTGACAGGGCTTGAGGGCTTGAGTTACACCGGAAGTTTGAATAGGTTAGAACCTTAATCTCTGGAGCATAGGAGACTGAGGGGAGATTTGATAGAGGTATGTAAAATCATGAGTGGTATAAGTAGGGGAAATACAAGCAGGTTTTTTTCCACAGAAGCTGGGTGAGACTAGAACTAGAGGTCATAGGTTAAGGGTGAATGATGTAATGTTTAAGGGGAATATGAGTGGGAGTTCCGTCATTCAGGACATGGAGAGAGTGTGGAATAAATGAGCTGACAGCTGAAGTGGTGGATGCGGGTTCAATTTCACTTTTAAGAAATGTTTGGTTATGTAGATGGATGGTTAGGGTATGAAAGGCTATGAACAGGTGCAGGTCAATGGGACTCGGTAGAATAATAGTTTGGCACACACTAGATGGGAATGAGAAACTGCCAAGGGTCAGTCAGATGAATGTCAGCCAATGAAATTGAAATGAAACAGATTGATCCGATAAGGAAAAGGGTAAGAATAGATGATTTCAGGAGCTTGAGCAGTGGCAACTCTGTGGCGACCAAGCACTGCAGAAGTAGATGACCCCACATTGGAAATGTGGAGATTACATCGGGATAAAGAGAAATGCTCGGTCAGAGTAGACTCCTTTTCGCGGATATTACTTTTTCTATTCTTTGACTGTTCAGGGACGGTCAGAAAAACCTAAGAGGTGTGCACTCAGGTAGTTAGTTTTGTAAATTCACCTGCTTGTTTTTGTCAGTTAATACGGATTTTCTCTGTCTTACTGATCATTATTGTTCATACAGTATTGTGTAAAATTCCTAGGCATCCTAGCTATATATATTTGTCCAAGACTTCTGCACAGCATTGTACCTACAAAACACTGTTCAATAAACAAGAGTAACACACACAAACTGCTGGAGGAAGTCAGCAGTTCAGGTAGCATCTATGGAGATGAATAAATAATCAATGTTTCAGGCTGAGAACCTCCATCGGGAAAAATTCCCTGTTTGTTCCTTTCCAGAGATGCTGTCTGACCTACTGAGATCTCCCAGCATGATGTTCTGGATTTCCAGCATCTGCAGACTACCTTGTGCTCAGTAAACAGGAGAGGTTTTCGGTGTGGAGATGTGTTTTCAGTTGACTAAACACACACTGCTGGCCAAGCTCTCTTTGAGACTGGAACATGCATGTCAACTTCTGGTCAAGATGGTGCCAACCTACAATGTCCGGAGAGATCATGGCTCAGACTTAATTCCTCTTCTAGGTTTGTGGAGATGGAGGTAGAGCAGGGACTTAGGGGGTCAAGCGAGTATTTAGGGACAGGGAAGAAGGGGAGTTGGAGGTCAGGCCACATCCAGGTAGGAGCACTCCATGGTCGAAGACCTGTAATCCCCAAGATGTCAGGTCGGCAAGCACTGTGGATGAAGACCACTGACCCCCGTGGTCGATAGCTGAGCTGGACGGAGGCAAGTAGATGAAGACTTGTGAGCCCCAGATCAGTTAGTATGCTCCTCCTGGTTGGCGAGTCCTGAGATCAGAGTTCATGTGGGCAGAATGGCATGAGGGTTGGTGACCCCTCCCCAAATCAGCGAGTCCTGGAGTCGATACTGAAGACTGAAGCTAAAAGGTCCAAGACTGAAGTCGGCAAATCCTAAAGTTGAGGCCTGATGTCCAAAGTCCTGGGTTGGGATGTCCAGCAGTTGGAGACTGAACGCCTGTGAGTCTGAAACTCCACTGGGAAATTTGGTGGCTCGACGCCTGTAAGTATAAGATTCCACTAGAGGCTGGGGGCCTGGAGATGGCCTGTCCTGAGGTTCGAGGCCTGTCTGTGTGTGTGAGTAAGAGAGTGGGTAGGAGGGAGGAAAGGTGTTTGTTTTACTGTCATTTTGTTTAGATACTGTTGGTATTGCTTATGCTTTTCTCTTGAGCATTGAGGACATGCTATGTTGGTGCTAGATTATGTGGCGACACTTGCAGCCTGCCCTAGGTAAATCCTTGTGTTGTGCTAGGGCAGTACCTCCTATACCTAATAAAGTGGCTACTGGTTGTATGTTTGTGGTCTTCAGCTGCTGTAGCCCATCCATGTCAAGGTTTAACGTATTGTCTTCTGCACCTCACTATTGCAACTTGAGGTTTATTTGAGCAACTGCTGCCTTCCTGTCAGCTTGAACCAGTCTGGTCATTCTCCTCTGACCTCTCTCATTAACAGGGTGCTTTCACCCACAGAACTGCAGCTCAATGGATGTTTTTTGTGTTTCTCGCACCATTCTTTGTAAACTCTATAGACCGTTGTGCGTGACAATCCCAGGAGATCAGCAGTTTCTGAGCTACTTAAACCACTCCACCTGGTATCAACAATCATTCCACAAAGTCACATAGATCACAGTTCTTCCCTATTCTGGTGCTTCATCTGAACAACTAAACCTCTTGACCATGCCTGCATGCTTTTATGCATTGAGTTGCTGTCACGTGATTGGCTGATTAGATATTTGCTTTAATCAGCAGGTATACCGGTGTACCTAATAAAGTGGCCACTCAATGCTTCTTGAAATACATTCAATACATAAACGAATCTGAAATCTAAATATGAGATGTCCAGCAAAAGTTAATGTACTGAGGTGGAACTGTACGGAGCTACAATAGAAATGACTGTGTCTTAATATTTTCAACCAAGGTGACTTAAACTATTTCATCCACATCATTTCTGGAAGAAGCTTAAAAAAAGACAATAGAGAATGCCTTGTGTTGGCGTGTGGCCAAGTGGTTAAGGCGTTCGTCTAGTGATTTGAAGGTCGCTAGTTTGAGCCTTGGCTGAGGCAGTGTGTGTGTCCTTGATCAAGGCACTTAACTACACATTGCTCTGTGACGACACCGGTGCCAAGCTGTACGGGTCCTAATGCCCTTCCCTTGGACAACATCGGTGGTATGGAGAGGGGAGACTTACAACATAGGCAACTGCTGGTCTTCCATACAACCTTGCCCAGGCCTGCGTCCTGGAAACCTTCCAAGGCACAAATCCATGGTCTCATGAGACTAACAGATACCTATTATTATTGTTATTATTATTAGAGAATGCCTTCCACAGTAAGCAAGCTAGTGCTTACCATAATGAAGTGTTTCAAATAGAAGATTTTTCAAACAAGTGCTGCAGGTACCAATAGAATGAGATTTTATTTCGTTCTTTCAATCTGTTTTTTGAGAAAACTATTCATTGTTGTGCTGTGTGCATTCCTTTTCAAACTAAACTCTCCTAAGTGGGTGTTATTGAGATATACCTGGCCCCTAAAGGAGATACTTCACACTGCTTAACTAAAAATTGTTATCGCACATGTGTGAAATTATTGCACAATGGCTGTGTGCAATTTTCCAACGTTTACCCTGAGAATTTGTTCCTTTTATAGTGTATGTGGTGTTAGCTGCTCTTCCATGCAACATTTTGCATTCTGCAGTATAAAATTCAGAGCCTGTACTCAGTCCACTTGTTGAAATTCAATCAACCAATGCAACAAGACCAAGGAATAGACTGAGAATTTCAGGAAGGGGGAGACGGGAGAACACACAGCAGTTCTCAGTGAGTGGTCAGCAGTGGAAAGGGTGAGCAGCTTCAAGTTCCTTGGCACCGACATCTCAGAGAATCTATCCTGGTCCCAACACACTGATGCAATCATGAAAAAGGCATGACAATGGGTATACTTCAATAAGAGTGTGAGAAGATTTGGTTTGTCACCAAATGCTCTTGCAGATATCTATAGATTACAGATTACAGTTCATCACAGCCTGGTATGGAGCCACCAAACACAGGATTGCAAGTATCCGGAAAGGTTTGTAGACTCAGCTAGCTCCATCAGGGTCGCAACCCTCCCTGCCACCGAGGACATCTTCAAAAGGTGGAGCATCTAGAAGGTGGCATCCATCATTAAAGACCATCACCACCTTTTCGTTACTACCAACAGGGAGGAGGTTAGAGCTTGAAGACACACTCTCAATATCTTAGAAAGAGCCGATTCTCCTTTTCGTAGATTTCTGAATAAAGCCATGAACACTTCCAAATAGAAAGGTGGTTGGGAAACAGAAATATGAGTACTTAGCTTTGTATTAGCTCAGTGGCATTAAGTGTTATTTGGAAACTGGACAGCCATAATATACAGTACTGTGCAAAAGTCTTAGGCATCCTAACTATAGATGTGCGCCAAAGACAGTTGAAGAGTACTATATCTCATACATCTTTCTATCCAATGCATATATCTACCTCACACATCTGTCTATATCATCCTGCCCCAACTCATTCCATCCCACCTCATCCCATCTCATTCCAGCCCATCGATCCAAACTGATCCCATCCCATTGCATCCTGGTTTTAATCCCAACACATCCTATTCCATCCATCCAATCTCATTTCATCCAATTCCATTCCATTCCATCCCATTTCATTTCATCCTATCCCATCCCATCCCCATCCCATCTCATTCCATCACATCTCATCCCAGTCGATCTCATTTCATTGCATGCCATCTAATTTCATTCCATCCCACACCATCCCATCCTATTTCATTCCTTCTCATCCCATCAAGACCCATCTCATCTCATCCCATCTCATTCCACCACATCCAATCCAAACACATCTCATCTGAATCCATCCTACCCCATCTCACGCATCTATCCAATTCGAGTCCATTACATTGCATCCGATCCCAGCTAAACCCATCCCAATACATCCCAACACGAGAAAATCTGCAGATGCTGGAAATTCAAGCAACACACACAAAATGATGATGGAACGCAGCAGGCCAGGCAGCATCTATAGCATCTTCCACACTCACAACATGCTGGAGGAACTCAGCAGGACGGGCAGCATCCATGGAAAAGAATGGTCGACGTTTCGGGCCGGAACCCTTCGTCAGGACTGTAGAGGGAAGGGGCAGAGGCCCTATAAAGAAGGTGGGGATAGGGTGGGAAGGAGAAGGCTGGTAGGTTCCAGGTGAAAAACCAGTAAGGGGAAAGATAAAGGGGTGAGGGAGGGGAAGCAGGGAGGTGATAGGCAGGAAAGGTGAAGAAGGAATAGGGGAAAACACAATGGGTAGTAGAAGGAGGCGGAACCAAGAGGGAGGGGATAGGCAGCTGGGGGAGAAGGCAGAGTGACATAGGGATAGGGGAAGGGAGGGAGAGGGAATTACCAGAAGTTAGAGAATTCAATGTTCATACCAAGGGGCTGGAGACTACCTAGACGGTATCTGAGGTGTTTCTCCTCCAACCTGAGTTTAACCTCATCATGGCAGTAGAGGAGGCCATGTATGGACATATCTGAATGGGAGTGGGAAGCAGGGTTGAAGTGGGTGGCTACTGGGAGATCCTGTCTGTTGTAGCAGACGGAGCGGAGGTGCTCAACGAAGCAGTCCCCCAATCTGCGTCGGGTTTCACCGATGTAGAGGAGGCCGCACCGGGAGCACCGGATGCAATAGATGACCCCAACAGAGAACTAGTGGGGTACCGCAAGGCTCAGTGCTGGGACCCCAGTTGTTTACAATATATATTAATGACTTGGATGAGGGAATTAAATGCAGCATCTCCAAGTTTGCGGATGACACGAAGCTGGGTGGCAGTGTTAGCAGTGAGGAGGATGCTAAGAGGATGCAGGGTGACTTGGATAGGTTGGGTGAGTGGGCAAATTCATGGCAGATGCAATTTAATGTGGATAAATGTGAAGTTATCCACTTTGTTGGCAAAAATAGGAAAACAGATTATTATCTGAATGGTGGCCGATTAGGAAAAGGGGAGGTGCAACGAGACCTGGGTGTCATTATACACCAACAACACATCAAAGTTGCTGGTGAACGCAGCAGGCCAAGCAGCATCTATAGGAAGAGGCGCAGTCGACGTTTCAGGACGAGACCCTTCGTCAGGACTAACTGAAGGAAGAGTGAGTAAGGGATTTGAAAGCTGGAGGGGGAGGGGGAGATGCAAAATGATAGGAGAAGACAGGAGGGGGAGGGATAGAGCCGAGAGCTGGACAGGTGATAGGCAAAAGGGGATACGAGAGGATCATGGGACAGGAGGTCCGGGAAGAAAGACGGGGGGGGGTGACCCAGAGGATGGGCAAGAGGTATATTCAGAGGGACAGAGGGAGAAAAAGGAGAGTGAGAGAAAGAATGTGTGCATAAAAATGAGTAACAGATGGGGTACGAGGGGGAGGTGGGGCCTAGCGGAAGTTAGAGAAGTCAATGTTCATGCCATCAGGTTGGAGGCTACCCAGACGGAATATGAGGTGTTGTTCCTCCAACCTGAGTGTGGCTTCATCTTTACAGTAGAGGAGGCCGTGGATAGACATGTCAGAATGGGAATGGGATGTGGAATTAAAATGTATGGCCACTGGGAGATCCTGCTTTCTCTGGCGGACAGAGCGTAGATGTTCAGCAAAGCGGTCTCCCAGTCTGCGTCGGGTCTCACCAATATATAAAAGGCCACATCGGGAGCACCGGACGCAGTATATCACCCCAGTTGACTCACAGGTGAAGTGATGCCTCACCTGGAAGGACTGTTTGGGGCCCTGAATGGTGGTAAGGGAGGAAGTGTAAGGGCATGTGTAGCACTTGTTCCGCTTACACGGATAAGTGCCAGGAGGGAGATCAGTGGGGAGGGATGGGGGGGACGAATGGACAAGGGAGTTGTGTAGGGAGCGATCCCTGCGGAATGCAGAGAGAGTGGGGGAGGGAAAGATGTGCTTAGTGGTGGGATCCCGTTGGAGGTGGCGGAAGTTACGGAGAATAATATGTTGGACCCGGAGGCTGGTGGGGTGGTAGGTAAGGACCAGGGGAACCCTATTCCTAGTGGGGTGGTGGGAGGGTGGAGTGAGAGCAGATGTACGTGAAATGGGGGAGATGCGTTTAAGAGCAGAGTTGATAGTGGAGGAAGGGAAGCCCCTTTCTTTAAAAAATGAAGACATCTCCCTCGTCCTGGAATGAAAAGCCTCATCCTGAGAGCAGGGAGGTACTATTGCAGTTGTACAAGGCCTTGGTGAGACCACACCTGGAGTATTGTGTGCAGTTTTGGTCCCCTAATCTGAGGAAAGACATCTTTGCCATAGAGAGAGTACAAAGAAGGTTCACCAGATTGATTCCTGGGATGGCAGGACTTTCATATGAAGAAAGACTGGATGAACTGGGCTTGTACTCATTGGAATTTAGAAAATTGAGGGGGGATCTGATTGAAACGTATAAGATCCTAAAGGGATTGGACAGGCTAGATGCAGGAAGATTGTTCCCGATGTTGGAGAAGTCCAGAACGAGGGGCCACAGTTTGAGGATAGAGGGGAAGCCTTTTAGGACCGAGATTAGGAAAAACTTCTTCACACAGAGAGTGGTGAATCTGTGGAATTCTCTGCCACAGGAAACAGTTGAGGCCAGTTCATTGGCTATATTTAAGAGGGAGTTAGATATGGCCCTTGTGGCTACGGGGGTCAGGGGGTATGGAGGGAAGGCTGGGGCGGGGTTCTGAGTTGGATGATCAGCCACGATCATAATAGATGGCGGTGCAGGCTCGAAGGGCCGAATGGCCTACTCCTGCACCTATTTTCTATGTTTCTATGTTTCTATGAAGTGTTGCCTCACTTGGAAGTACTGTTTGGGGCCCTGAATGGTGGCAAGAGAGGAGGTGTAGGGACAGGTGTAGCACTTGCACTTACAGGGATAAGTGACGGGTGGGAGATCCGTGGGGAGGGATGTGTGGACCAGGGGGTCACGGAGGCTCCGATCCCTGCGGAAAGCGGAGAGGAGTGGAGAGGGAAAGATGTGTTTAGTGGTGGGGTCCTGTTGAAGGTGGTGGAAGTTGATGAGGATAATGTGCTGGATCCGGAGGCTGGTGGGGTGGTAGGTAAGGACAAGTGGAACTCTGTCCCTGTTGTGGTGACGGGAGGATGGGGTGAGAGCCGAAGTGCGGGAAATGGAGGAGATGCGAGTGAGGGCATCATTGATGACAGCAGAAGGGAACCCACGATCCTTAAAGAAAGAGAACATTTGAGATGTCACTCTGCCTCCTTCCCAGCTGCCTATCACCTCCCTCTTGGTTCCGCCTCCTTCTACTACCCATTGTGTTTTACCCTATTCTTTCTTCAGCTTTCCTGCCCATCACCTCCCTGCTTCCGCTCCCCCACCCCTTTATCTTTCCCCTTACTGGTTTTTCACCTGGAACCTACCAGCCTTCTCCTTCCCACCCTCACCCCACCTTCTTTATAGGGCCTCTGCTCCTCTCCTCAACAGTCCTGACGAAGGGTTCCGGCCCAAAACGTCAACCGTTCTTTTCCACGGATGCTGCCCGACCTGCTGAGTTCCTCCAGCATGTTGTGAGTGTTGCTTTGACCCCAGCATCTGCAGATTATTTTGTGTATAGCACCTTCCCATAGATGCTGCCTGGCCTGCTGCGTTCCACCAGCATTTTGTGTGTGTTGCCAATACATTCCATCTCATCTCATTTCATCCAATCCCATCCCTTCTATCTCATCCCATTTCATCCCATCCCATCCTATCACATCTCATCCAATCTAATCCCATTCATTCCCACCCCATCCCACCCATCCCAGCCCATCTAAACCTATCCCATCCCATTCTAATTCATTTCATTCTATCCTAACTCATTTAATCTGATCTCATCACATCCCATCCTCATCCTGTTTCTAATCCCATCTGATCTTATTTCATCCTATTCCATTCCATTCCATCCCATCTCATTTCATTCCATCCCATTAAATCCCATTTCATCCCACCCCCATCCATTCCCATCTCGTTTCATCCCATCCAATCCTATCTCATCCCAACTTATCCAATCCCGCCCCCATCCCATTCCTTTCCATCCCATCCTGTCTCATCCCATCCCATCACATCCCATCCCATCTCATCCCATCCATTCCCATCTATTCTCATCTTGTTTCATGCCATCCCACCCTATTTCATCCCAATCATCCAATCCTGTCCCCATTCCATCCCTCCTCATCCCATCCTATCCCATTTCATCCCATCTCATCTCATTCTACCTCATTTCATCCCATCCCATCCTATCCTATCCCATCCAATCTCATCTTATCCTATTCCATTTCATCTCAAGCCATCCTACCCCAACCCATCCCATCCCATTCCATCCTATTCCATCCCATCCCAATTCATGTCTCTATCCCATCCCATCTGATCACATCTCATCCCATCCTACTGCAATTTAACCCATCTCATCCCATCCCTTCCCATCCCATCCCATCCCATCTCAAACCATCCCATCCCATCCCATCCCATCTCAAACCATCCCATCCCATCTCATCTCCATCCCCATCCCATGCCATCTCATCCCATCCCATCCTATCCTACCCCTTCCCATCCTATGCTATTCTATTCTTGGACTGGGTGTGAATTCCTTCCTGAGAAGCAATTGATTGTCAGAGTTCTTCCCAGAGTAAGTTGAAATTGCAGTCACACTATTTTCCAGAGACAGGACGCATCCTTGGGCAACAAGCAGAACCAACATTTCCAATCATTTATCATCTTGGGAATTGTGGTAAGCTCCATGTTCCACAATGTAATTATTATGATCAGGTCCAGTTCCAGCTTGAACATCTGGCTAATTTACTTTTCTGTCTGCTATAGATATGTCAAAGCAGTACTGTTTTGGCTAAAGCTTCTTTCTCATCAGAATGCTTACAATAACTTTGACAAAATTTAAGCTTTATTAGATAATTAAGGGAGGAAAAGCACTTGTAATAGAGGCCATATGTGGTGTCCATCGCAGTGATTAATTGGATACGTTTACTCCTTGAGGGGGTTTCAGTAACATTTTAATGAATTCTTCATTCTGATGCATCTCCTGCTGTCAGGCATTTTCATTCTGGTGGGACACAGTCTTTTAGACAGGTGAAGGCTGGAAGATTTGAAATCCTATTTATCATGCAGGAAATGCCTTTCTTCCATCATCATGAGTATGTGAAGTCACTGGCATAAACCTTCCCACCACTGAGAACATCTTCCAGAGGCAGTACCTTAAGAAGATGTCATCCATCATTAAGGACTCTCACCTTATCATCCAGAACATTACTATGTCCCCTCTTCTCATTACTATGATCAGACAGGTGGTACAAGGACCTGGAAGATACACCCAGTGTTTCAAGAACAACTCTTTCCCTCTGCCATAGGATTTCAGAACAGTCAATGAACCCATGAATGCTATCACATGATTCCAAGTTTTACACTCTTTATTTATATTTACAATTTACATTTTTAAGTCCTCTCATGTACTGCTGCTGCACAACAACAAATATAATGACACGTTAGTGATAATAAACTTGATTCTGATTCTGAAAATGAAACATTCTCACGACCCAAAAGCCACAGCCGAATTTTGCTGCTTCCATCTGAGTTGAATTTTTGATGAGTGGCTGTGATTTTAAGAAATTTCTTCTGAAGATTTCAGCTCAATTGAACCAAGAGAACCACAGAACCTCCTTATGTGAATCAAAAAGAATAATATTGAATCACAAATAGGAGAAAATCTGCAGATAATGAAAATCAAGATAACACACACACAACGCTGGAGGAACTCAACAGGCCAAGTAGCATCTATGGAAAAGAGTAAACAGTCCAGCGTTTCAGGCCGAGACCCTTCATCGGATTCAATAAATGAAATGTATCTACCCACCCTGGATATCCCTCATCTCTCCTTCCCCAATGAGCAGAGAATTCAAGAGCCTGAAGGCATGTATCACCAGATCAAGAACTGTTATAGTTATTATTCTACAGATTTATTGAGTATCTCCTCAAGAAAATGAATATGTATATGATGACATATATGTATTTTGATAATAAATTTGTTTGGAATTTTGAACATTCCCTTCTACCGATGGAAGCATCTAGAAAAGTGCTGTAACAAAAGGAGCATTAACAAAGAGCTCTTCACTGTGATATTCACTGTCATTCAGGGGGCTGAAGGGGTGATAGATGGGGCATAGAGCGAGGTAATTACATCCAAGGTGCAGGACACAGGAAACTGGGTGACAGTCAAGAAAGGGAAAGGGGTTAAGGAGCCAGTGCAGAGTACCCCTGTGGCCATCCCCCTCGACATCAGGTATACCACTTTGGATACTGTCGGGGGGGGGGGCACCTAACAGAGGAGAGTCACAGTGGTCGGATCTCTGGCACTGAGTCTGTCCCTATGACTCAGAAGGGAAGTGGGAAGAAGAGACACACTGTGGTGATGGGGGATACGTTAGTTAAGGGAACGGTCAGGAGGTTCTGTGGGCGAGAATGGGATTCCCAGATGGTATGTTGCCTCCTGCGTGCCAGTGTCCAGTATATCTCAGAGCGAATCCTCAGCATTCTTAAGTGGGAGAGTGAACAGCCAGAAGTTGTAGTCCAATGACATGGGTAGGACAAGTGATGAGGTCCTGCATAGGGAGTTCAGGGAGTTAGGTGCTAAGTTAAAGGGCAGGAACTCCTGGGTTATGATCTCAGGATTGCTGCCCATGCCACGTGCTAGTGAGGCCAGAACTAGGAAGATTATACAGTTCAATTCATGGCTAAGGAGTTGGTGTAGTAAGGAGGGCAAAATAATTTTGGATCATTGGACTCCATTCCAGGGAATGTGGGACCTGTACAGAAGGATCGGTTTGCACTTGAACTGGAGGGGGACTAATATTCTAACAAGAAGGCTTGTTAATGCTGCACGGTGGGGTTTAAACTAGAGTTGCAGGGGGATGGGAACCAGAGTGCCAGAACACTTCGTGGAGAGTTTGTGGAGGTAGATGTTGGTAAGACCTCTGACAAAGTTAGGAATCAAAAGGTTGAGCATGGTGTGACTAATGTCCTGAGCTGTGTATATTTCAATGCAAAAGTAGCGTAGGGAAGGCAGATGATAGTGCTGAAGATGAGGGAGCTGGTTTACAAACAGAGGCAATGTTTAGTAAGGAGAGACTGGTTGATAGGGCAAAATTGCAGTCAACAGGATGAGATGCAATGTAAAAGGTGGGCAAAATCGAAAAGGGTAAACACAGGGCTGAAGATGTTGTAGTTGAATGAACGCAGTATACGGAATAAGTTAGATGAACTTGCAGCACAGTTGCAGATTGGCAGATATGATATTGTAGGCATCACTGAATCATGGCTGAAAGATTATAGCTGGGAGCTTAATGTCCAAGGATACACATGTTATCAAAAGGATGGGCAGGAAGGCAGAGGTGGCGGCTTTGTTCTGTTGGTAAAAAATGAAATCAAATCATAAGAAAGGTGACATAGGGTCAGAAGGCATTGAATTATTGTGGATAGAGCTAAGGAACTGCAAGGGTCAAAGGACTCTGGTTGGAGTTGTACACAAACCCTCAAACAGTAGTAAGGATATGGTCTACAAATTACAACGGGAGATAGAAAATGCATGCCCAAGGCGGTGTTACAATAGTCATGGGGGAATTCAATATGCAGGTAGATTGGGAAAATTAGATTGGTGCTGGATGACAGGAGGGGGAATTTCTGGAGCTCCTACAAGATAGCTTTTTAGAGCAGTTCATGGTTGAGTCCACTGGAGGATCAGCTATTCTGAATTGGGTGCAATGAACCAGAATTGATTCGAGAGCTTAAGGTAAAAGGACTCTTCAGGGAAGTGGTCATATTCTGATCAAATTCACCCTGAAATTTAAGGAGAATCTGAAGTCAGAGGTATTAGTATTATCGTAGAGTAAAAGGCATTACAGAGGCATGAGGGAGGAGTTGGCCAGAATTGATTGGAAAAGAACACTGGCAGGGATGACGGCAGAGCAGCAATGGCCGAAATTTCTGGAAACAATTCAGAAGGCACAGGATGTACACATCCCAAAGAGGAAAAAGTATTCTAAAGGAAAGATGTGGCTAACAAGAGAAGTCAAAGCGAACATAATAGCAAAAGAGAGCGTATATAATAGAGCAAAAATTAGTGGGAAGTTAGAAGATTGGGAAGCTTTTGAAAACCAACAGAAGGCAACTAAAAAAGTCATTAAGAAGTTAAAGATGGAATACAAAAGTAAACTACCCAATAATATTAAAGAGGATACCAAAAATTTCCTCCAATACCTAAAGTGTAAAAGAGAGGCGAGAGTGGATATCGGACTGCTGGAAAGTGATGCTGGAGAGGTAGTAATGGGGGCATTGAAATGGTGGACGAACTGAATAAGTATTTTGCATCAGTCTTCACTGTGGAAGACACTAGCTATATGGAAGAAGTCCCAGGTGTCAGGGGACATGAAGTGTGTGAAGCTATCGTAGCTAGAGAGAAGGTTCTTTGGAAACTGAAAGGTCCAAAGGTAGATAAGTCACTTGGATTAGGTGGTGTACACCCCAGGGTTCTGAAAGAGGTGGCTGAAGAGATTATGGAGGCATTAACAATGATCTTTCAAGAATCACTAGATTCTGGAATGGTTCTGGAAGACTGGAAAGAAGGGAGAGAGGTAGAAGTAAGGAAACTATAGGCCAGTTAGTCTCACGTCAATGGTTGGGAAGATGTTGGAGACGCTTATTAAGGATGAGGTCTCGAGGTACTTGGAGGCGCATGATAAAGTCAGCATGGTTTCTGCAAGGGAAAATCTTGCCTGACAAATCTGTTGGAATTTTTTGAAGAGATAACAAACAGGATAGAAAAAGGAGAATCGTTGATGTTGTGTACTTGGATTTTCAGAAGGCCTTTGACAAGGTGCCACACATGAGGCTTTTTAAGAAACTATAAGCCCATGGTATTTCAGGAAATGTTCTAACATGGATAAAGCAGAGGCTGATTGGCAGGAGGCAAAGAGTGGGAATAAAGGGAGCCTTTTCTGGTTGGTTGCTTGTGACCAGTAGTGCTTCACAGGGGTCTGTGTTGGGACCGATTCTTTTTGCATTATAAGTCAATGATTTGTATGATAGAATTGATGGCTTTGTTGCAAATTTGGCAGGTGATATGAAGGTAGGTGGAGGAGCAGCTAGTTTTGAGGAATTAGAGAGGCTACTGAAGGACTTGGACAGATTAGGAGAATGGGCAAAGAAGTGGCAGATGAAATACTATCTCAGGTAGTATATGGTCATGCACTTTGGTAGAAGAAATGAAAGGGTTTGACTATTTTCTAAATAGAGAGAAAATACAAAAAACTGAGGTGCAAAGGGACTTGTAAGTCCTTGTGCGATTCCCTAAAGGTTAATTTGCAGGTTGGAGTCTGTGGTGAGGAAGGCAAATGCAATGTTAGCATTCAATTCAAAAGGACTAGAATAAAAAGCAAAGATGTAATGTTGAAACTTTATAAAGGACTGGTGAGGCCTCACTTGGAGTGTTGTGAGCAGGTTTGGGCCCCATTTTAGAAAGGTTGTGCTGACACTGGAGAAGGTTTAAAGAAGATCATGAAAATAATCCCAGTATTAAACAGCTTGTCATATGGAGAGTACTTGATGGCTCTGAGCCTGTATTCACTAGAATTTAGAAGAAAGAGGGCTTTGAAACTATCGAAACCACATTAAAACCTGTTGAATGGTGAAAGGTCTTGATAGAGTGGATGTGGAGAGGATCTTTCCTGTTGTGGGAGAGTCTAAAACCAAAGGATACAGCCTCAGAGTAGAGGGACATCCTTTTAGAATGGAGTTAAGGAGGAATTTCTTTTGCCAGAGAGTGATGAGTCTGTGGAATTCTTTGCCACAGGAAGCTGTGGAGACCAATTTTTTATGTATATTTAAAGCAGAGACCATAAGACCATAAGACATAAGAGCAGAATTAGGCCATCTGGCCCATCGAGAATGCTCTGCCATTTAATCATGGCTGATCCTTTTTTTATCTCCTCCTTAACCCCAATTCCCAGGGCTCTCCCCATAACATTTGGTGCCATGTCCAATCAAGAACCTATCAATCTCTGCCTTAAATCCACCCAATTCACCACCCTCTGGCTGAAGAAATTGCTTTCCATATCTACTCTGTCTAGGCCTTACAGCATTCAAAAGGTTTCAATGAGCTCCCCCCTCTCATCCTTCTGGGTCAGCAAGTACAGACCAAGAGCCATCAAACATTCCTTGTATGATAACCCTTTCATTCCTGGAATCATCCTTGGAGGCTCCTCTGGACCCTCTCCAATTTCAGCATATCTTTCCTAAGATGAGGGGCCCAAAACTGTTCACAATACTCAAGATGAGGCCTCACCAGCACCTTATAAAGCCTCTGCATCACATCCTTGCTCTTGTACTCTACACCTCTTGAAATGAATGCCAACATTGCATTTGCCTTCCTCACCACCGACTCGCCCTACAAGTTAACCTTTAGGGTGTTCTGCACAAGGACTCCCAAGTCCCTCTGC
This sequence comes from Mobula hypostoma, assembly GCF_963921235.1. Taxonomy (NCBI): domain Eukaryota; kingdom Metazoa; phylum Chordata; class Chondrichthyes; order Myliobatiformes; family Myliobatidae; genus Mobula; species Mobula hypostoma. Next base: position 13,313,182 of record NC_086129.1, on the reverse strand, counting down.
ATCTCAGATTCTTGGATTTTCTCCCCATTTAGAAAATAGCCCCAAAATTTATTTCTACTACCAAAGTGCATGACCATGCATTTTCCACAGGTTGATAGCTTCTTGATTAGTTGGAGCATGAAGGGATATGGGGAGAAGGAAGAAGACTGGAGCTTAGAGGAAAATTAGATCAGCCATGATGAAATGGCAGAGCAGACATGATGGGTCAAATGGCCTAATTCTGCTACTATATCTTATGGTCTTGTGGTCTTATGTTATTCTGTTGTCAGCCATCAGCAATGGAAAGTTATACAGGGATAACATCAGAGGAAAAGTTGATTTTTTTTGTCCATTACCTCAACCACAGTGGCAAGTATTCTGTAAATGAATCTTGCTGATTTGCAAATTCGGCAATTAAAGTTCAAAGTAAATTTATTTTCTAAGTGCATATATGTCACCACATCCTATATTATCCCGATATTCATTATCTTGCAGGCATTCACAGTAAATACAAAGAAACACAATAGAATCAATGAAAAACCATGCACATCAAGACAGACAACCAATGTGAAAGACAACAAACTGCAAATACAAAAAAAAATATATAAATAAGCAATAAATATTAAAAACATGAGATAAAGAGTTGTTGAAAGAGAGCCCATAGGTTGTGGGAACAGTTTAATGTTGGGGTGAGTGAAATTGAGTGAAGTTGTCCCTTCTGGTTCAAGAGCCTGATGTCTGTGGGGTAGTAACATAATTTTCATAAGAACATTATTACCTTGGGGAAATTCTTAACCCTACTTAAAATACAGTAAGAATTGTTGGATTACTGTGTACAATTGTTATTTTACTTGTATATTTTTCTGTACTTTAACTTTCCCATACTTGCTTCCATTTTATGTAATCTCCCATATATATGGAATTGTTCAGGAATTTTTCAGTAATTATAGGACAGTTGCTTCTGGATTTTTCTGGAAGCTTCTCAGCTTTTCTGCAGCAGGTATCCCACTCATTTGAATCTGACTATTTTATAGGTTAATTCTTATCATTGGAATGTTGTTATCTTCAGTCTGAGTATGAGACAACCACATCTTCATTTTCTTTGTCTTTGATCATTCTTCGTTCTTGTAACACTTAACAAACTGGCATTATGCACTCAGTCTTGACTTCTGAAGAACCTTTGGATTGCAAAGTCATTCGAACCCAACAGAGTCTTCAGAGGCATAGACCGTTCCTCTAACAGGACAGCACCTTGTCTGTGCTCGACAAATGGTCTTTAACTTTGCCATGATCTTACTTTGCCATTCCTTCAATGAGTCGTTAAATTGGGGTCTATTTCCCTGCTTGAGGACTTTAAAAATCTCTCCGTACCATTGAAAGAGCTGAGAGCTCCTACAGTGTCTTGGCCAACATAACACCAGTGAGTAACCATTGGGCTTTACAAAAAGGTTGCCAAATTTGCCAACCTATCAATCACCCTGAGCAGTAAAAGTTCTTCAGTGTGTGAAGTTCTCCTTTACATGATAAGTGGCTGTATAAACGTTTCCTTTCGATTCATCCAAACAGTGATTATTTTTGACTATTTTCATTGTCTATTGTTCATAATTTTATTAGCTCAGAATTACAAAATTTGTTAAAAATCTTCTGTGGCTAAGTTTCTTTGAAACATTGTGCTTGGACATGGTATTACCTGGGCAAGCACCTGCCCATCAGTATCAAGTCTTTTCAGGCTATAAGCTGCATCATCAGCCCAACATCCTGGTAGTGAGGGACCACAGGCAGTATCTTTGCAGTACAAAGCTACGCCCACAAAATGCTGGAGGAAGTCAGCAGATCAGGCAGCATCTATGGAGAAGAGTAAGCAGTCGACGTTTCAGGCTAAGACTCTTCATCACTCCTCAGCTTGAAACGTCGACTGTTTACTCTTCTCAGTAGATGCTGCCTGACCTGCTGAGTTCCTCCAGCATTTTGTGTGTGTTGCTTTGGATTTCCAGCAACTGCAGATGTTCTCCTCTCTGCAGTATAAGCCAGTGAAAATAGCTGAGAACAAGCTTCACAATTTGGCTCTTTAGGTGGTTCAGATGTGCAGAGTCTGATGTCCATCCAACTCAAATTCAAAGAGTTAAACATGGTTCAAAAAAGAGACTGCAATACTGGAATCTGGAGCAACAAACAATCTGCTGGAGGATCTCCATGGGTGGAGCAGCAGCTGTGGGGGGAAGGAGGGGAAAGGAATTGTCAGCATTTTGGGTCAAAACTCTACTTTAGGACTTAGACTCATGGAGTCATAGGAAAGTACAGCACAGAAACAGGTCTTTCAACCCATCTAGTAAGTGCTAACTCATTTAAATTGCCCATTCCCATTGACCTGCATCATGACCATAGCCATCCATACCCTTACTATCCATGTATCTATCCAAACTTCTCCTAAATGTTGAAATCAAGCTCACATGCACCACTTGTGCTGGCAGCTCATTCCACACTCTCGCAGCCCTCTGAGTGAAGAAGTTTCTCCTCTTGTTCACCTTAAACTTCTTACCCGGTCTTTTATTTCCAGCCCTGATGCAGGTCTTCGACCCAAAACAACAATTCCTTTCCTTTCACAGATGTGGGTCGATCTGCTGAGTTCCCTCAGCTGATTAATGGTTAAAAAGAATTAGTTGTTTCATTTTGCAACGTGGTACTTTAATTTGAGTTCAATTAGCCGTATAAATCTTTTTGTGTTTTTTGCTTCCCTTCCATCTCCACGAGCTGGAGAATGCCTGTTTCTTGGCATCACTGTGTGACATACAGAACCATTTTTAACAACTCATTTGTTCGACCACCAGCACACAGTGTCTGCAGTGTGCACCAGCTATAAGATGTACGACAGCAGCTTGCCAAGGTTTCTTTGAAAGGACCTCCCAAAACCATGACCTCTACCTCTTCAAAGTATTAGGGAATGAGGTTATACCACCACCTGTGGTTGCCCTCCAAGTTACGAACTGACTTGGAAATATGTCACTGGTCTTTCATCATCGCTAGATCCAAGCCCTGGAACTCCCTTCCCACAGCAGTGTGGGGGTACCTTCACTAGAAGGACTGCAGCAGTTTCAGAAGATAGCTCACCACCACCTCCTCAAGGGCAATTAGTGGTAGTAAATTAAATCTTAGGGGTTCTAAAAGTATGTGCATTCAGACACTAACAGCATTCTGCGTGGGAACATTGGCAAGGTGCTGCGGCCAGAAATGAGGTTTAGGAAAGAACTAGTCGTAGGACAATTTCCAGACTGTTGGGGTGGTGTTTCTCAGATTTAATGGGCTTTTGGTTGGCTTCCCAGATGGAGAGAAATGAACTGCCCATAAATCACATCATTACATGGTCATTCATGCCAGTAATTCTCAGTCTGATAATGTAAATCAAGGGAATTGTCTGTGGCCGTTGATTACACAGGGCTGAGCAATGAGAAAAGTTTGATATCAGCTTTACTGAGGTTAATGATGGAGCACCATAAGTTTGCCAACAAACACTGGGATAACACAACTTGATGCATAATGTGGATACTTAACTATATCATATCCTGTAACCTTAACATACTAGCCACAGTGCAGGACATTAACACTGTACATCATTAAAGTAATTCAAGTTCCTTCCTTACAATTTACATTTTAGGAAAAAAAAAGTGGCCACTTTATTAGGCACACATATACAGCTGCTCGTTAATGCAAATATCTAATCAGCCAATCATGTGGAAGCAACTCAATGCATAAAAGCATACAGACATGGTCAAGAGGCTCAGTTGTTGTTCAGACTCCAGAATGGGGAAGAGATGTGATCTGTGCGACTTTGACTGTGGAATGATTGTTGGTACTAGGTGAGGTGGTTTGAGTATCTCAGAAACTGCTGATCTCCTGGGATTTTCATGCACAACTGTCTCTAAATTTTACAGAGAATGGTTTGAAAAACAAAAAAAAGCATTTAGTGATGGCTGATCTATGGGCAAAAATGCCTTGCTAATGAGAGAGGTCAAGTTTTCAGGAAAGTGACAGTAGCTCAAAAAACTATGTGTGACAACAGTGGTGTGCAGAAGAGCACCTCTGAGAGCACAACACATCAAACCTCGAAGTGAATGGGCAACTGCAGCAGAGGGCAATGAACATAGACTCAGTGATCACTTTATTAGGTACAGGAGATATCTAATAAAATGACCACTAAGTGTAAATTAAATGAACTTACTATAATTTACCCAGCACTTCATGATGTTGCTATTATTGGTCTAATTTTATGCCTGAAATCTATTATGCTATTTGCCAAAGGATCAGTGAAAATCCCTACTCATTACTGTAAGCAAGCAATTGTTGGAAATCCGAAACAAAATCAGAGAATTTTACAACTGATGCACAGCACCATCATAGCCTCCCCACCAGTGAGGAAATCTATCAAAGGCGATAACTCAAAAAGTTGGCATCCATCATTAAGGATCCCATCACCCAAGGTTGCCCTTTTCTCATTACAATCATCAAAGAGGAGGTGCAGGAGCCTGAAGACACAAACTTAACATTTTCAGAACAGCTTCTAACCCCCCGCCATCAGATTTCGGAATGGTCCATGAACCCATGAAGTTCTTTGATCTTGTTTTGCACTATTTATTTATTCTTATGCATTTCTTGAAGTAATTTTTTATGTATTGCATTGTACTGCTGTATCACAACATGTGTTAGTGATCGTAAACCTGATTCTGATTCTGATCCTGCATCTCTGTTGAGACTTATTTGGTGACATATATGAACTTGCATAATACAATTTACTTTGAAATTTACTTTGAACTTTGAGACTTGGTATGCCAACTGGCTGCAGAATATGCTGATGTATCCTTAAGGATGTGAACATGGATTTGGAATAATTTTTACTATAGTACCTTTGTGACAGAGACAAGTTGGAATGCAGGTAGTTATATATGAAAACTTGCCAAAGTTTAATAGACAACATCTTGTCAATCTATGAGCTCTTCCACCTAGTACTATATCACTGACATTATGACATCGTTGAAAGTGCCATGCAGGTACAGCAGGCGGTGAAAAAGGCGAATGGTATGCTGGCATTCATAGCAAGAGGATTTGAGTACAGGAGCAGGGAGGTACTACTGCAGTTGTACAAGGCCTTGGTGAGACCACACCTGGAGTATTGTGTGCAGTTTTGGTCCCTTAATCTGAGAAAAGACATCCTTGCCATAGAGGGAGTACAAAGAAGGTTCACCAGATTGATTCCTGGGATGGCAGGACTTTCATATGATGAAAGACTGGATCGACTAGGCTTATACTCGTTGGAATTTAGAAGATTAAGGGGGGATCTTATTGAAACGTATAAAATCCTAAAGGGATTGGACAGGCTAGATGCAGGAAGATTGTTCCCGATGTTGGGGAAGTCCAGAATGAGAGGTCACAGTTTGAGGATAAAGGGGAAGCCTTTTAGGACCGAGATGAGGAAAAACTTCTTCACACAGAGAGTGGTGAATCTGTGGAATTCTCTGCCACAGGAAACAGTTGAGGCCAGTTCATTGGCTATATTTAAGAGGGAGTTAGATATGGCCCTTGTGGCTAAAGGGATCACGGGGTATGGAGGGAAGGCTGGTACAGGGTTCTGAGTTGGATGATCGGCTATGATCATACTAAATGGCGGTGCAGGCTGGAAGGGCCGAATGGCCTACTCCTGCACCTATTTTCTATGTTTCTATGTTTCTATGACAGAAATCTATGGGAGATAAATAAGCAAAATTCAAGCTTCAGAAAGCTAGAACTGGGAGATTACCAAAGTTAGAATCATGAACATTATACTAAATTCATAATTAGAATCAGGTTTATAATCACTGACATACAATCAATGACCACTTTATTAAGCACATTTGTACACCTGCTCATTATTACAAATATTTAATCAGCCAATCATGTGGCAGCAACTCAATGCATAAAAGCATGCAGACATGGTTGAAAGTTTCAGTTGTTGTTCCGACCAAACTTCAGAATGGGGAAGAAATGTGATCTAAATGACTTTGACTGTGGAATGATTGTTGATGCCAGACGAGGTGGTTTGAGTATTTCAGAAACTGCTGATCTCCTGAGATCTTCATGCACAAAAGTCTCTAGAGTTTACCCCACTATCTCCTGTATATATATTTGTGTGTGAGAATGAAGGGATATTGGATAAGGCTATACAAAATTATGAGGGTCTGTTACCGTGCTGAATTACTTAATGAGTCTATGTGACCGATGTGGAATTAGTGTAGATGTGCAAGAAAGGTTAACATGGGCATTTGGCATGTCATTGAACTCTCTAACAAACTTCCACAGATATAGTGTTGAAAGCAGCCTGACTGATTTCATCATGGTCTGGTATGACAATTCAATGACTCAAAGTACATTTATTATCAAAGTATGCTTGCAGTAAATAATCCTGAGATCATCTTCCCACAGACAGCCACGGAACAAAGAAAACCATGGAACCCGTTCAAAGTAAAAACTTCAAACCCCCAAAACGCTAAAAAAAAAAAAAAAATCGCTCGAACAGAAGAACAAAAAACACAGAAAATAAAACACCAACCCACAAAGTCATTGAAAGGGTCCAGGCAGATTCAGTACAGCTCGGTTTGGTTTGAATGTGCGGGAGTGTAAGAAGTTGCAAAGAGTGGAGGACTCCGCACAATACATCGCAGGCACTTGTCTCCGCACCATCAGCAGGCGCTGTCTTAAGAAGGCAACACCTGCAAGAAAATGAATCTCAAGGTAGTGCATGGTAGCATATATGTATTTTGATAATTACTTTACTTTGACATCTATCATCAACGATCCCCACCATCCAGGCCATGACTTCTTTTCATAACTATCATCAGGAAGGCAGTACAGAATCCGAAAGTCCCATAACCCCAGGTTCAGGAACAGCTACTTCCCTTCAACTATTCGTTTCTTGAAGCATCCTGCACAACCCTATTCACTATGTCAGTACAGCAAAACTACTTTCCGCTGCAATGATTTTTTTCTCTACTTGTGTTCTCTCTTGCATGATCTTATTTAATCGATGTTTTTCTTGTGAACGCTGCTTGTATGATGCTACGTGCTGGAGATGTTGCTGCAGCAGTTACGTTTTTCATTGCACCTGTGTATGTATGTACTTATTCTCATGACAATAAACTAGTCTTTGACTTTGAAGGTTGATGAGGCTGTTTCTGTGCTGTACAATTCTCTGACTCTGCGAGTGTTGCCCTCGCAACCCGTGGTAATTGACAACAATTTCTGTGCAGCCTTTGAGAATTAGCAGCGGATACACAAAGGTGGTTCATAGCCAGCAGTGATCAGGTCAAATGACACATAAATGTTTGCCGCCATCCACAATGTACCCCCATCATGTACCATTGAAATAGACAACATTTCACAATCCACTTTCTAGGATTCTCATTCAAAAGCATTCCTGACTCAAAGGAATGTTCTGAGACATTGCCATAACAGTACAGACAACCTTTCTGAAAAGGTTGGCGCGTTTCACACTAATCTGCAGGATAACCAAGTGAAGGCTGATGCATTATTGGTAAGCTAAGTAAAGTTAAGGGAGAAACATGCAAATTAACGTTTCTGTGTCCCTGTTCTGACCTTTCACTGGCAGTCAGCTTGACGAAGAGTTGCAAACTTGTTGGAAGTTTTTCAGGCATTCTGAGCTGTAACATGGAAAGATTAGCTATGAAGTAGAGAGGGTGTGGGTAAAGTTCTCACACTGAGAGAGAACCACAGGGTTCTCCCCAAAGAATCCAGCTGATTTAGCAATTCCTCTGGAAATGCAGATTCCTGAGAATTTTGGAATAAAAGCATGACCACATTTTTGGCATCATTTAATATCCAAAATGATAAGTGGTCTCAACTTCTGAAGGACAATCTGTCCACAAGTGTGTCAGGGGTGGCAGCAGATCATTGCGAACCCTGCAGTTAGATAATTGTGACTCTGTTCTTCCATTGCTGGTGGTTTGATAGGAAAGCAGATGTCTGTCTGCTCTCCCTTCCAAAGCGGTGGACATTTGCTGGAGTTGTTTACACATGTAACCTCAAGGACGATCTCTGATCATAAAGTGTGTTTGAAATTGACTGTTGGAAAGGAAGGGGTATCTTCTATCAGAATTAGATTTATTTATTGCATGTACAATGCTGGTGCAAAGGTCTTGGGCACATATACATACAGTAGCTAGGGAGCCTAAGTACCTTTGCACAGTACTGTAGTAATTTTATGTACAGTATTGCACTGTACTGCTGTCACAAAAAAAAACAAATTTCATGAGATATATGTGTGATGATAAATCTGATTCTGATATGAGTCTCTATTGTGGACTGAGAGTGGGAAGGGGGCAGGGAGAGGGGAATCATGGTTGGGGAAAAGGGGAAGAGAGAGGGAAATGCCAGAGAGACATTCTGTAATGATCAATAAACCACTTACTTGGAATCAAAATACTTTGCCTGTTGTCTCAGCGCTGGGTGCGTCTGCACCCGCACCACCCTCTGCCCTTGGCACTCTTTCTCTGCCACCTGTCGCACACCCTTCCCGTGGCACTCCACCCTCACCATTCCTAACATCCTTTGCTGTCACAGGATTCACAAACTCATTCTCCACCCTACATCGACACATACAGAACTGTGTAAAAGTCTTGGTCACCGTAGGAATGAATGAATGAATAAATAAATAAATAAGTATATCGCTAAGACTTTTGCACGATATTGTGTATCGAAACATACAGCAAAATATGTAATTTGCATTAACAGCCTGAGGAGGTGCTGGGATCAGCCTGCAAGTAGTGTTACAGTTATGCTGACACTGGGAGCTTGCTATGCACAATTAGATTAACAAGAATCTAGGAATAAGAATCAGCTTTATTTGCCATATACATTTTATTGGGTTCCTTGCATTATAAGTGTGGAAAGTCTTGAAAAGCTCAACTGGGTTTATTGCCAGATGCACAAGTATGATGAGATACAGGCAGCACAGTCAAAGACAAATCACAGTTGTGTAAGAGGTGGTCCATAGTATTCCATTGTTGAAGTAGCACTTGAGGTATCAGAGCTAGTTCAAGAATCAAGTGCTTGTAGGAAAGTTGCTTTTCCTGAATCTGGTGGTGTGGGACTTTAGGCTTCTGTACGTCCATTCTATAGAAATGCAAACTTTTTCTCTGAGCCAGAGTCAGAGTTATAGAACACTACAAACATAAACAGGCCTTTCACCCTGTCATCCTTGCTGCACAATTAATTTTCCTCATCCCATCGACCTACACTTATACAATAGCCCTCCAGTGTGCTGACTGGCTGCGTTACGGCCTGGTATAGGAACACCAATGCTTTTGAGTGGAAAATCCTACAAAAGATAATGGATTCAGCCCAGTCCATCACAGGTAAAACCCTCCCAACCATTGAGCACATCTACATGAAACCTTACATGAAAAGCAGCATCCATCATCAAAGATCCTCACCACCCAGGCCATGCTCATTTCTCGCTGCCGCCATCAGGTAGAAGACACAGGTACCTCAGGACTCACACACCTGGTTCAAGAGCAGTTGCTATTCCTGTCAACTTTCAGGCTCTTGAACAAAAGGGGATAACTACCCTCATTTTACTCCTTGCATTCCCACAACCGATAGTCTCACTTTATAAGAACTCTTTATCTTATTATTTCATGCTCGTTATTTATTGTTATTGATTTCTATCTGCAGTTGCACAGTGTGTTGTCCATTGACCCTGTTTACAGTTACTGTTCTATAGATTTGTCAAGTATGCCCGCAGAAAAAGAATCTCAGGGTTGCATGTGGTGACATATACTATGTACTCTGATTATAAAGTTCACTTTGAACTTTGCATCCAGTGACCACAATGCCATTAGTTTCTAAGTAAATAAGCAAAGAGATTAGTCGGGTCCGTGGGTTGAGATTCTAAATTGGAGAAAGGCCAATTTTGATGGTATCAAAAATGATCTGGCAAGTGTAGATTGGGACAAGCTCTTTTCTAGCAAAGGTATACTTGGAAAGTGGAAGGCCCTCAAAAATGAAATTTTGAGAGTATCAAGCTTGTATGTGCCTGTCAGAATAAAAGGTAAAGATAACATGTGTAGGGAACCTTGATTTTGAAGAGATATCGAGGCCCCGATATGCAGATGACACTGTGTTAATTGCAAGTACGGAGGAAGAACTACAAAACTTAATTCATATAATTGTTGACGAAAGTGCAAAAAATGGGTCTATCTATCAACTGCAAAAAGACAGAATGTATAGTGATATCCAGAAAGAACTTTAGCTACTTAGGAAGCTGGGTGACATCAGATGGCAGGTGCGACATGGACATCAAAAGAAGAATAGGGATGGCAAAAGACACCTTTACGAGAATGAAGAGTATACTGACCAACACTAAACTAGGCATGACAACCCGCCTCAGAGTACTGAAATGTTACGTTTATCCAGTTGTGTTATATGGCTCAGAATGTTGTACAATATCTAGTAACATGAGGAAATGAATTGTAGCAGCAGAGATGTGGTTTTTGAGGAGGATGAAAAGAATGTCATAGACGAAACAAATATCTAATGAGGAGGTCATGAACAGAGCAAACACAAAAAGAGAAATAATGTATGAGATCATGAAAAGGCAACGTAACTTCATTGGACATGTGAGTAGGAAAGAGGAGTTAGAATGCACAGTAATTATGGGAACGATTGAAGGGAAGAAAGCAAGAGGAAAACAAAGACACAAACATGAGGAAAGCTGCAGATGCTAGAATTTCAAGCAACACACATAAAAATTGCTGGTGAACGCAGCAGGCTAGGTAATCCTAGCCTAATCTGAGTAGCAAGGCTCAAAGGGCAGAAACAGCCTATTCTGTCCTGTGTCTCAATAAATGAACAAGTTTATCCTTGCAATTGTACAACAACCACAAACACATAGCAATGGGATTAGCGTTCATGATTCACTCAGAAAATACTGAATTCCATCCGTGAGACCAGATACTTGTATCAGGGAAGAAATCAGTTGGAACTTGGCTCAGCTTGCTGCTGTTGCCTTTGGGAGAAAGGAGTTTCATTAAATGATTTCAAAAGATTAAAAGTAAACACAATAAAATTTAATTAGTTTTAAAGCACGTTGCAAAACAAAGCTTACAGGTGTAAAATTACCAACTGTTCAAAGTTGCACACATTACAAACCTTTTTTTATATTAGAAAGTTTTATTTTAAAATAGGAAGTAACGACCTGGCCATTAAAAGGGAAAAAACAATTAATGGAAAAAGTTGTTCTTAAACAGACTGCACTCGACTTAAGTAGAAGAGTCAATGTTGTCTGTGGATGATTTGTGTGTGGCATCAAGTCTGAGGATGAAATTTCAGACAAGAATAACTGGAGCCTGAGGAATCTAGAAGAGAGAAAAATAGCTTTGTACATGAGTGGCATTATAAATTGGTAGTTCAAATTTAAAGTACAAAGTAAATGTACTATCAAAGTGTGTATATGTCACCATATACTGCTGAGATTCATTTTCTTGCAGGCATTTACAGGAAAATGAAGTAATGCAATAAAATTTATGAAAAACTGTACATAAACAAAGATTGACAAACAGCCAATGTGCAAAAGAAGACAAATTCTGCAAATATTGAAAAAACAAACAAATAATACTAAGAAGATGAGTTGCAGAGACCTTGAAAGTGAATCTAAAAGTTGTGGAATCAGTTCAGTATTGTAGAGAATGAAGTTATCCGTGCTGGTTCAGGAGCCTGACGGTTGAAGGTTCATAACTGTTCCTGAATTTGGTGGTGTAGGACCTAAAGCTTCTTGTAAGTGTGCTTATTGATGACGAGGGCTTTGCCTTTGATGGACTAAGCTGCATCCACCACTTTTGTAGACTTGTTAGCCTCTCAGTTCTCTGGTGGACAGTTTCAAGGCAAATTTATTATACCATTTCATTTCTTATTGTATGTACTGAATAGAAATCACATAAATTCTTTGAAACTGTCACGGTCCTGACTGTTAATCCCTGTTATTCTCCGAATTCCCTTTCCCCGTGTTCTCCTGGGCTCCTTGATGGCGACACCTGATTCTCATCTAAACCTGCAGAGTAAAAACCCCAGCTTTGCATCCACTCATTGCCAGATCGTTGTTTCAGCCAGTGTGGTTATTCACATCTCCAGCCGCTTAGAAAGGTGTATTCTAAGTTTTACTTCAGTACCGAGATTTACCTGTGTAACTCTGTCACTCCGTGTCAAGATAAGTATTGCCTGCGGTTTGCCTTTCCATTTAACGCTCTATGTCAAGATAAGTGTTGCCTGCCACCTGTCTCCTGTTTGCCGTTCAGCTCCAGCAACGCCCTGTGTCAAGAAAAGTTTTGCCTGCCTCTTGCCCTTACATTCATCTGCACTGTTTACCTGTGTTAACTCTGTCTCTCGACCGCTTAGGGTTGTGTACTCTAAGTTCTGTTCCCGCGCTGTTTCCCTGTGTTAACTCTGTCTCTCCATGTTAACAGGAGCATGGCAAGCCGCCCGCCGTTCTCCCCCAGCCACGCTCATCCCCTTGTCCACATCCCTGCTCTGCCTTGTCCCACTGTCCACCTACACTCTCCGCTGACTCAGTGGTTAAAAGCCACGTTCTCACCGTAGCGACCCAGTTTCGATCCCTAGTCAAGCCTCGCTCACTCCTCGGCTTTTCTCTGCCTAATCCTCGCTGTGCGGCCTTCCCTGCAACTCTTTAGATTATGTTACCTCCGTGTCAGTGTCCTGCATTTGGGTTCACCTGTTCTTCCGTGCAACAGAAACTTACCTTAATCTTGATCCAAGTAGACATAATATGGTGGAATTCTTCATTAAGATGGAAAGTGACATAGTTAATTCAGAAACAAAGGTTCTGAACTTAAAGAAGGGTAACTTTGAAGGTATGAGACGTGAATTAGCTAAGATAGACTGGCAAATGACACTTAAAGGGTTGACAGTGGATATGCAATGGCAAGCATTTAAAGATCGCATGGATGAACTACAACAATTGCTCATCCCAGTTTGGCAAAAGAATAAATCAAGGAAGGTAGTGCACCCGTGGCTGACAAGGGAAATTAGGGATAGTATCAATTCCAAAGAAGAAGCATACAAATTAGCCAGAAAAAGTGGCTCACCTGAGGACTGGGAGAAATTCAGAGTTTGGCAGAGGAGGACAAAGGGCTTAATTAGGAAGGGGAAAAAAGATTATGAGAGAAAACTGGCGGGGAACATAAAAACTGACTGTAAAAGCTTTTATAAATATGTGAAAAGAAAAAGGTTGGTTAAGACAAATGTAGGTCCCCTACAGACAGAAACAGGTGAATTGATTATGGGCAGCAAGGACATGGCAGACCAATTGAATAACTACTTTGGTTCTGTCTTCACTAAGAAGGACATAAATAATCTTCCGGAAATAGTAGGGGACAGAGGGTCCAGTGAGATGGAGGAACTGAGCGAAATACATGTTAGTAGGGAAGTGGTGTTAGGTGTGACAAGAATACACATAGATTAAGATGTTAGCTGTCCTGTGCTGGCACCAGTGGGATTAGCAGTTGGTCTGCCACCTGTCTTCAGGAGCGAGAGAGATAAGGAAAACAATGAAGCAGCATTTGGAGATGTTAATGAAGGGACGGGAGAGAGTAACGGAAGGGGAGCTGTCAAGATCGGCTCCCCCTTTGAACCCTGAACTGTTTGAAGTGATGGACAGGCGATACCCCAGCATGGGGATGAAAAGGGACAGGTTCGCTAAGGCAGGACACACACGACACCCGAGGTAACAAGACCCTGGAAGCGGTGCGTCTCTCACAAGTCAGTGGAAAGTACCGGGCCATAAATGCACAGGGTGGAAAGACACGATCGGCGGGAACCTGGTGTGTGTTCACCCTTGCCTGGGTGCCAGGTTCACCGCAGAGAAACGATCGTATCTGGAAACGGAGGGGTCACGGTCGGTGACCTCAGATGACATCACAAAGGACTCGCCCGAAAGCTGACTGCGAAGGTCTGTGTGGAAGCTGTGTTGAATATTCATTCGTTTTGCTTTCTCTCTCCTTCCCCCCACTGTCCATCGCCATGGCAGCGATTACTGCGAACTGAACTGAACTAAATTGAGCTGAACTTTGCGTCACTTTGAAACTGGTCATTTACCCCTAGACAAGGATAGAGCTTGATTGATTCTGTTTTCTTAATTCTGTGTACATGTATGTTTATCATTGCTGAACTGTTGCATTCATTATCCTTTTGATTAGAGTACTGTGTTGCTTGTTTCTTTAATAAAACTTTCTTAGTTCTAGTAATCCAGACTCCAACTGAGTGATCCATTTCTGCTGGTTTGGCAACCCAGTTACGGGGTATGTAACATAGGTAAATTGAAAGGATTAAAGGCAGATAAATCCCCAGGGCCAGGTGGTCTGCATCCCAGAGTGCTTAAGGAAGTAGCCCAAGAAATAATGGATGCATGAGTGATAATTTTTCAAAACTCTTTAGATTCTGGACTAGTTCCTGAGGATTGGAGGGTGGCTAATGTAACTCCACTTTTTAAAAAAAGGAGAGAGAGAGAAACCAGGGAATTATAGACCGGTTAGCCTAACATCGGTGGTGGGGAAACTGCTAGAGTCAGTTATCAAAGATGTGATAACTGCACATTTGGAAAGCGGTGAAATCATTGGACAAAGTCAGCATGAATTTGTGAAAGGAAAATCATGTCTGACAAATCTCATAGAATTTTTTGAGGATGTAACTAGTAGAGTGGATAGAGGAGAACCAGTGGATGTGGTATATTTGGATTTTCAAAAGGCTTTTGACAAGGTCCCACACAGGAGATTAGTGTGCAAACTTAAAGCACACGGTATTGGGGGTAAGGTATTGATGTGGATAGAGAATTGGTTAGCAGACAGGAAGCAAAGAGTGGGAATAAACGGGACCTTTACAGAATGGCAGGCAGTGACTAGTGGGGTACTGCAAGACTCAGTGCTGGGACCCCAGTTGTTTACAATATATATTAATGACTTGGATGAGGGAATTAAATGCAGCATCTCCAAGTTTGCGGATGACACGAAGCTGGGCGGCACTGTTAGCTGTGAGGAGGATGCTAAGAGGATGCAGGGTGACTTGGATAGGTTAGGTGAGTGGGCAAATTCATGGCAGATGCAATTTAATGTGGATAAATGTGAAGTTATCCACTTTGGTGGCAAAAACAGGAAAACAGATTATTATCTGAATGGTGGTCGATTAGGAAAAGGGGAGGTGCAACGAGACCTGGGTGTCATTATACACCAGTCATTGAAAGTGGGCATGCAGGTACAGCAGGCGGTGAAAAAGGCGAATGGTATGCTGGCATTCATAGCAAGAGGATTCGAGTACAGGAGCAGGGAGGTACTACTGCAGTTGTACAAGGCCTTGGTGAGACCACACCTGGAGTATTGTGTGCAGTTCTGTTCCACTAATCTGAGGAAAGACATCCTTGCCATAGAGGGAGTACAAAGAAAGTTCACCAGATTGATTCCTGGGATGGCAGGACTTTCATATGATGAAAGACTGGATGAACTGGGCTTATACTCGTTGGAATTTAGAAGATTGACGGGGGATCTGATTGAAACATATAAAATCCTAAAGGGATTGGACAGGCTAGATGCAGGAAGATTGTTCCTGATGTTGGGGAAGTCCAGAACGAGGGGTCACAGTTTGAGGATAAAGGGGAAGCCTTTTAGGACCGAGATGAGGAAAAACTTCTTCACACAGAGAGTGGTGAATCTGTGGAATTCTCTGCCACAGGAAACAGTTGAGGCCAGTTCATTGGCTATATTTAAGAGGGAATTAGATATGGCCCTTGTGGCTAAAGGGATCAGGGGGTATGGAGGGAAGGCTGGGGCGGGGTTCTGAGTTGGATGATCAGCCATGATCATACTGAATGGTGTTGCAGGCTCGAAGGGCCGAATGGCCTACTCCTGCACCTATTTTCTATGTTTCTATTTCTTCATGTAGCTGTTTAGGTGAGCTGTTCACTGAATCACAGAATGGTTATAGCATGGAAGGAGGACATTTGTGCCTTCAAACATTCTCAGACCTTGTGTAAGAGATTCAATCACCCTGTGCTCTGCCCACAGCCTTGCAAATTCTTGCCTTTTAATTGCACGCTTTGAACTCTTTAAGTAAGAGCAATGAATTGATTGTGGACTTCAAGAATGGGACACACATTAGTTCTCATCAAGGGATCAGCAGTGGAAAGGGTGAGCAGTCTCAACTTCTCTAGGTGTCAACATCTCTGAAGATTAGTGCTGGGCCCAACATAGAGATGCACTTATGATGTGGCTATATTTCATTCGGACTTTGAGGAGATTTGGTATTTCATCATAGACTCTAGCAAATTTATATCTATGTATCGTGGAGAGCATTTTAAACAGCAGCATCACTATCTGGTACGAAGGTCCCAATGCACAGGATCGGGAAAAGCTGCAGAGCGTTGTCAATTCAGACACCTCCATCATGGACACTAGCCCCTTCACTGTGGCTGACATCTTCACCAGGCAATTGCTCAAAAAGGAGGCATCCATATGAAGGATGCTCACCACCCAGGACGTGCCTTCTTCTCATGACTACCATCAAGGAGGAGGAGGTACAGAAGCCTGAAGACACACACTCAGGGTTTTGGGAACAGCTTCTTTCCCTCTGCCATCAGATTTCTGCACAGTCTACGAATCCATGAACACCACCCTCGCTATTTTGCTTTCTTTTTGCAGGACTTAATTATTTTATATACTTTTCTAATTGTAACTTACAGTATTAGTTTTACATTTTGCACAGTATTGCTGCCTCAGAACAACAAATTTCATGAAAAATATCAGTAACTATAAACCTGATTCTGATTCTGATTCATATTCGGGAAGAGTTATAACCCCTCAACTATCAGGCTCTTGAACCAGAGGGGTAACTTCACTCAACTTCACTTGCCCCAGCACTGAACTATTCTCGTAACCAATGGACTCTCTTTCAAGGAATCTTCATCTCATGTTCTCGATACTTATTGTTTCCTTGTAATTACTGTGAATACCCACAAGAAAATGAATCTCAGGACTATACATGGTGATGTATATGATAATAAATTTACTTTGAACTTTGATTCTTCACAATTCAATCTGCCTCCACCACTTTTTCAGCTGTATATTTGAGATCCCAGCCACCATCATGTGAATTTTGGGAAAATATTCTCCCAGTGTCTCTCTGAGTTGCTTTTGAACTGTTCCCTTCAAAGTTTCCAGTTTGAATACAGTTTGAGTATTTCATAAGAGTTCTGCTCGTCTCGTTATAGGATAAAATGGTGGGGGGGGGGGGAAAGAGGACAAGCGGGAAGGTGATAGGTGAAGCCAGGTGGATGGGAAAGGGAAAGGGCCGGAGAGGAAGGAATCTGATAGGAGAGGAGAGTGGACCATGGGAGAAAGGAAAGGAAGAGGGGACGCAGGGGGAAGTATTAGGCAGGTGAAAAGAGGTGAGAGGTCAGAGTGGGGAATAGAAGATGTGAGGTGGAAGGTATTGTTTTTACCAGAAGGATAAATTAATATTCATGCCGTCAGTTTGGATACTACCCAGATGGAATATAAGGTGCTGCTCTTCCACCCTGAGGGTGGCCTCTTCACAAGAGGAGGCTATGGGCTGACATGTTGGAACAGGAGTCTGAGGAAACTCACTGGGAAACTCACCTTCTCTCATCAAGTAATCTTGCAGAGCAAGAATGATAATGAAGTAGTGAGATGAAACATTTTTACTGATTCATGTTTGCGATGGTACAGTACATGCTGGGCAACTTACATAGTGGAAGCGACAAACTGGGCCAGCCAAGACGAGAAGACACGTGCGCTTGAAAACCCACTCAAAAAGAGAGAACCATCTGCGTATCGGATATCCAGTCAGCTCACTGCACTGTCAAATGGCTGCATGGGCACCTGCCACGTTCTCCCAATAGATCTGATACAGTACACAAAGTCACTGGTAACGGTACTGGTTTACTACGGTCGCATGTACCAAGACACAGTGACAAACTTGTTTTGCCTACTGTTCACACAGATCAAATCATTACACAGTGCTTTGAGCTAGAATAATATAAAACAGTAACAATGCAGAATAAAGTGTGAAAGCTACTCAGAAATTGCAGTGTAGGTAAATAATAAAGTGCAAGATCATAACAAGGTAGGGTGTGAGACGAAGGCTCCATTGTATCATACAAGATGCCCATTCAAGATCTGATAATAGTGGGATAGAAGCTGTCCATGAGCCTGGTGCTACATGCTTTCAGGTTTATGTATCTTCAGCCCAATAGGAGATGGGAGAAGACAGAATGTCTGAGGTGGGTGAGGTTTTTGATGATGCTGGTTGTTTTACTGAGGCAGCAAGCAGTATAGACAGAGTACATGGAGGAGGAGGGTAGTTTCTATGGTGTGTTCATCCGTGTCTTTAACTGTACCTTTTTTGCAGTCATGTGCAGACCAGTTGCTGTACCAAGCCATGTTACATCCAGACAGAATGCTTTCTATGGTGCATTGATAAAAATTGGTGAGCGTCGATGGGGACATACTGAATTTCTTTAGCCTCTTGAGGAAGTAGAGGCATTGGCGAGCTTTCTTGCCCATGATATCAATGTGGTTGGACCAGGAGATGTTTAAACCAAGGAACTTGAAGCTCTCAAACCCCTCAATCTCAAGATCGTTGATGTAGACAGGTGCACCAATCTTCTTTCTAAAGACAACATAACATAAGAACATAAGAAATAGGAGCAGATGTAGGCTATCTGGCCCATTGAACCTGCCCCGCCATTCAATAATATCCTGGCTGGTCTGCCCGTAAACTCAGTTCCATCTACCCGCCTTTTCCGCATAACCCTTAATTCTCCTTTGTCACAGTGGGGGCACTGGTAGCGGAGCCAAATGCAAGACACAGACACTGAAGTACAAGGAACAGGACTTGACTAGAGTAGGGATGTGACAGGATACAGACAAAGAGCAAGGACAAGAACGCAGACATGGGCTAGGACATGGACATGACAGGGAACCCAGACTAGGAACCATGAACTAGGAGCCTGGGCTTGGACTCTGAGCTAGAGACTGGACAAGGACCCAGGACCTGGGTCTTGCCTCAGGCTTAGACCCCAGAACCAGGCAAGGACATGACATGGCTACAGGACAGGACGTGGCTGGGGTCTAGGCTCTTGAGGCTTGAGGCTGATAACTCAGAGGCTGAAGCTTGGAGACAGACTGGGAACTGTACATCAACATAGAGCCAGGACTCATCTTTAACGTGACACCATGAGACAGGACAGTACATAGACATAGAGCCGGGACTTATACTTAGACAAGCCGGGGCTCAACTTCTTCTCCACACCAAGTTCGGACAGAACCATCTGTCGGGCAATGACAGAACGGCCTGACCTACCCCACGGAGGCGAGGACAAGACAAGACAGATCCCCCCACAGGGCAACAGCAGAACGGCCTGACTTACCCCACGGAGATGAGGACAAGAAGAGGCAAACACCAAAGAATGACAGACAGTTCCATCTCTGCATCAGGGTTGCTCCGAGCCACAGTTACAGCCAGCAACTTAGGCTGGCTATGGAAACAGCTGGATCCCTACCTAGCTTGGAGGGGCTGACGGCCACTCAGCTGGCCCAGGAAACAGCCGAATCCATACCGCAAAGATTGCTCCGACTACCAACAGCAAGGCTTCATGAAGCGATGGTTCTCTAACATGGCTAAAAGATGGCAAGTGGCCACTCTAGCCTTTATTCCCAGGGGATCTTGACAAAACAAATTAGCAGCCCAAAATTGTCCCCAAGGCTACCTATATTCCAAGCCTCAAGATGGGAATCAGGTTCCTATGATTAACTCAACCAAAACAAGGGACAGCTGGAAGACCTGGAGTCCTGAGTCCACGGACCGGACTGTGAACCGGAATGCAGACTTCACGGACTGGACCATGACACCCTACTATGTAAAAAATCTATCTACCTGTATCTTAAATATATTTAGTGAAGAAGCTTCAACTGCTTCCCTGGGCAGACAATTCCACAAATTCACCACTCTCTGGGAAAAACAGTTTCTCCTCATCTCCATCCTAAATCTTCTCCCCTGAATCTTGAGGCAATGTCCCCTAGTTCTAGTCTCACCTACCAATGGAAACAACTTTCCTATTTCTATCTTATCTATCCCTTTCAAAATGTTGTATGTTTCTCTAAGATCCCCTCTCATTCTTCTGAATTCCGGAGAGTATAGTCCCAGGTAACTCAACCTCTCCCCTTCATCTCTGGAATCAACCTGGTGAGCCTCCTCTGCACTGCCTCCAAAGCCAGTATATACTTCTTCAAGTATGGAGACCAGAACTGCACACAGTACTCCAGGTGCGGTCTCACCAGTACTCTCTATAGTTGCAGCATGACCTCCCTGCCCTTGAATTCAATCCCTCTAGCAATGAAGGCCAATATTCTGTTTGTTTTCTTTATAACCTGTTGTACCTGCATGCCAACTTTTTGCGATTCATGCACAAGCACTCCCAAGTCCCTCTGTACAACAGCATGCTGCAATCTTTCATCATTTAAATAATAATCTGCTCTCCTATTATTCCTTCCAAAGTGGATGATCTCACATTTACCAACATTGTATTCCATCTGCCAGACCTTGGCCCACTCACTTAACCTATCTATATCCCTCTGCAGACACTCCACATCCTCTGCACAATTTGGTTTTCCACTCAGTTTAGTGTCATCAGCAAATTTTGCTACGCTACACTCAGTCCCCTCTTCCAAATCATCAATGTAAATGGTAAACAGCTGCAGGCCCAGCACCGACCCCTGCGGCACCCCACTCACCGCTGACTGCCAACCAGAGAAACACCCATTTATACCAACTCTCTGCCTGCTATTGGTTAACTAATCTACTATCCATGCCAATACACTTCCTCCGACTCCATGCATCCGCATCTTATTTATAAGTCTCTTGTGCAGCACTTTATCAAGCGCTTTC
The DNA here is from genome assembly GCF_963921235.1 of Mobula hypostoma. Lineage (NCBI taxonomy): Eukaryota > Metazoa > Chordata > Chondrichthyes > Myliobatiformes > Myliobatidae > Mobula > Mobula hypostoma. The sequence continues at coordinate 13,292,194 of NC_086129.1, read as the reverse complement.
TGGAAATCCAAGTACACAACATCCACCTGTTCCCCTCTATCCACTGCACTCATTATGTCCTCAAAGAACTCCAGTAAGTTTGTCAAACCGGACCTGTCTTCTCTGAATCCATGCTGTGTCTGTCTAATGGAACCAGTCCTTTCCAAATGTTTCACTATTTCTTCCAAGGGAGGAGGAGAAGATGGCAGTGCGACACAGCGCGCGTGGCCACTCCGGTGAATGATACTTGTTATGCGTCCAGTAGGGTACCGTGCACAATTCTGATTTGATGAAGACATACGTGAGAGTATGGAGGAACATCTGGAGAAACTTCTGAAATACCCGCTTCGCTGCCGCTGCTACTGTGTGGTCCGGAATCTCTGGAGGAGAAGGCCCTGAATCCTTGACTTTGCTTGTTTCGGCTGCCGGGGCGAGGTTGAAGGCGCTCGGCAGAGGATGGCGCTCAGGAGGCTGTATCGGAGGGGATGGTCGGAGGCTCGAAGTTTTCGGACGGACGGACTCAGTGTTGGCTGTGGTCGGGTGCTTCCAATGCATCGGCAGTTGTCGGTGCCTGGAGGTTTATGGCAGGGAGTTTCTCCCTTTTGCCGCCTGCTATTGGGGACTCAGGAGTTAATCGAGACTTTGAGACTTTTTTTTTTACCGTGCCCATGGTCTGTTCTTCATCAAATTATGGTATTGCTCTGCACTGCAGTAACTATATGTTATAATTATGTGGTTCTATCAGTGTTAGTCTTTGGTTTGTCCTGTTTTTCTGTGATATCACTCTGGAGGAACATTGTATCATTTCTTAATGCATGCATGCATTTCTAAATGACAATAAACGAGGACAGAGTGTTCTCATAATCTAACCTAAAATGACAGCTTCAAGCATTTTCCCGACTACAGATGTTAAGCTAACCAGCCTATAGTTGCCCGTCTTTTGCCTACATCCTTTTTTAAAAAGTGGCGTGACAATTACTGTCTTCCAATCCGCCGGGACCTGCCCAGGGTCTAGAGAATTTTGGTAAATGATTACCAATGCGTCTACTACAAACTATAACCTCCGCCAATTCCCTCAGCACCCTGGGATGCATCCCATCAGGACCAGGGGACTTATCTACCTTCAGACCTTTCAGTTTGCTCATCACTATCTCTTTAGCGATAGTGATTTTATCGAGGTCCTCACCTCCCATTTCGTCCATAACATCATTCATTGGCATATTAGATGTGTTCTCCACCATGAAGACTGACACAAAATAGTCGTTCAATGCCTCAGCCATTTCCTTATGACCTAATATCAATTTCCCCTTCTTGTCTTCCAAGGGACCTACGTTGACTTTAGCCACCCTCTTCCGCTTTATATATTTATAGAAACTTTTGCGATCTGTTTATATATTTTGTGCTAATTTACTTTCATACTCTATCTTCCCTTTCCTTATTTCTTGTTCAGTTGTTCTTTGTTGCTTTTTAAAGTTTTCCCAATCCTCCAGTCTCCCACTACTCTTTGCGACTTTGTACACATGAGCTTTAATTCGATACTATCTTTTATTTCCTTAATTATCCAAGGCTGGTTCTCCCCACCCTTACTGTCCTTACTTTTGACTGTCAATAACCAGCTCCTTTGTTTTTCTGACTTTGAGGGAAAGGATGTTGTTATGACACCATGTCACTAAACTCTCTATCTCCTTCCTGTCCTCTGACACATCATTATTTGAGATGTTGTCCACTACCATGGCATCTTCTGCAAACCAGATTGTGGTCTGTTGGTCAGAAAGTCAAGGATCCAGTTGCAGAGGGAAGCATTAACTCCTAACACCTGGTGTTTCGTGATGAGTTTGCTTGCAATAATAGTATTGAAGGTAGATTTGTAGTCAATAAACAATAATATGACGTAGGGGGCCTTTATTGTCCAGATGATCTAGAGATGACTGTAGGGCCATGGAAATGGCTTCCACCGTAGACGTGTTTTACCAGAGGGTGGAAGGTTCATTGAACAATCTGGTGATTTAAATGTGGAAGTTACTCTCAGCAGTAATAGGTTTTGTATTTCATGACTAACATAGTGGAGAGCAACTGGGTACCAACCTATTAAAGTCCCTGCAATCATATTTCATCCTAAATACAGTACTATGTAGGACTGTATATATAGCTCAGGTGCCTGTCTTTTGCACACTACTGTAGTAACTTTATGTATTGTATCGTAATGCTGCCACAAAACAATATGTCAGTGATGATAAACTTGATTCTGATATGGGTCTCTATTGTGGACTGAGAGTGGGAAGGGAGCAGGGAGAGGGGAAGGAGCGAGAAGTACCAGAGAGACATTCTGTCATAATCAATAAGCCAATTGTTTGGAATCAGTTGACCTTGCCTGGTGTCTCATGTCTGGGTGTGTCTGCACCTGCACCACGCCACACCCTAGCATTCTTTCTCTGCCGCCTTGCTATTCCCAACGTTCTTTGCTCCCACCAGATTTGCAAACTCACTCTCTGCTCCACGTTGACAAATATAGTACTGTGTGCAAAGATCTTACGTATATGTGCCTGAGACTTTTGCACAGAACTGTACACAACAGAGTCATGCTGGGGCATCGTAAATGCAAATTTAGTGAAAAACCTGCAGATGCTACAAATCCGAAGCAAAGTCATTCAGAAGGTCAGGCAGCATCTGTGGAAGAGAAACAGAGTTCAGCCTGAAAACCTTTTGGTTTCAATTATTTATTTACTTTTTAATTATTTGTTCAATTTCTCTACTTTTGCACATAAGCTGTTTGTCAGCCTTTGTTTATAGAAACATAGAAACATAGAAGATAGGTGCAGGAGTAGGCCATTCGGCCCTTCGAGCCTGCACCGCCATTTATTATGATCATGGCTGATCATCCAACTCAGAACCCTGCCCCAGCCTTCCCTCCATACCCCCTGATCCCCGTAGCCACAAGGGCCATATCTAACTCCCTCTTAAATATAGCCAATGAACTGGCCTCAACTGTTTCCTGTGGCAGAGAATTCCACAGAATGTTGCATTTATTTATTTTCCTGTAAATGCAAGAAATGAACTGCAATGTAGTAAATGCAGACATATTTTGTTCACATTTAGTATATTGTGAGTAGTTTTGGGCCCCTTACCTAACAACAGATATGCTGACATTGGAGAGGGCCCAGAGAAGGTTCACAAGTATGGTCCCAGGAATGAAAGAGTTAATGCATGATGCTGTTTGTGACCCTGTGCTTGTACTCACTGGGGTTTAGAAGAATGAGGGGAGATCTCACTGAGACCTATCGAACATTGAAAGGCTTAGATTGAGTGCATGTAAGGAGGATGTTTCTTTTGGTGGGAGAAGTCTAAGACCAGAGGGCACAGCCTCAGCAAACAAGGACATTGCTTCAGAACAGAGATACTTCTTTCAGTGCCGAATCCATAGAATTCATTGCCACAGATGGCTGAGGAGACAAAGTTATTGGTTATAAGGTGTTTCAAGTGAAGGTTAATAGGTTCTTGATTAGTAAGGGCATCAAAAGCAGGAGAATGGAATCGAGAGGGATAATAAATCAGCCATGATGGATTGTCAGAATAGACTTGATAGGCTGATGGGCTTAATTCTGTTCCAATGTCTTATAGTCTTATGTACATACTTTGGTAATATATTTACTTTGAATGTTTTAATGTTTTGCACTGCTCTGCTACCACAAAACAAATTCCACAACTCTTACCAGCATGTCTTTGGATGGTAGGAGGAAAGCAGAGCACCCATGTGGTCATGAGGTGAACGTACAGACTCCTTACAGACGATGCCGGAATTGAACTCTGAACGCTGGAACACCTTGAGCTGTTAAAGCATCACACTGACCACTGTACCTTTGTGGTGTCCTTATGCTACGTGCGAACATGGTATCTGGCAGACAAAGAGAAACCTTAATGGCTGTGGTAAACACCCCAGTTTATCCAGACATTATCCTTGGTTAGCCTATAATTTTATTGAATTTTGGTGTATTTGATAAATTGTTAAATTGGTTTATTTTTGTCAAAAATTCAAAGATTCAAAGTACACTTATTATCAAAGTATGTATGCAGTGTACAACCCTGAGATTCGTCTTCCCCACAGACAGTCACGAAACAAAGCAGATTCATGAAACCTGTTCAAAGAAAGACATCAAACCTTCTCACCACAACGCATAAAAAAAACAAAACACGCAAACAGAAAAAGAAACGAGTGAAAAACACAGAATACAAAGCACAAAATTGAAAGAGTCCAGTCATATTCAGTTCATTTCAATCTAGCGCTGTGTTATGCATTCTCAAAATCAAAATCACCCAAAATAACAGCAAAAAAAGGAGCAACCAGACACTAGACACACACCATATCGTGTACTAGAGTCCAACCCACTTTTATAGTCATGTGTACTAATGTGTACGAGAGAGCCAAAGGGTTAGTTTACTTGTTGGGCAAAAGGCACTTCTACCATGCCAGTTATAGATTGGCCTGTTTGAAGGATACAGTAGCTCTTTCCCATTGGTTGCCTTAAAGGCACTGGTGTCCAGTTTCAGGTGCCTTTCCTTTGTCTTCAAGGCACTCATTTTCACGCTGAGGTCGTGGCCAGTGCTGAAGAACCGTTGGAAAAATATGCTGCAGGTACAGGGGAGCACATGTGCTCTGATCGTCAAGTATCTATTTGTTGAATGTTTAGTTTTGTAGTTCGTGCAACTTGGGGGTGGGGGGGGGACTTAGATGTTCGGTCGAATGTTTTACTGTTTGTAAATAAATGATTAATGTGCTTATTCGTAATCAGTGTCTTCTGTCTCGCTCACCAAACCCATGAACCTGCTTCCATGTTACAGTACATCTTGCAGATCTTTTTCATTTACAATGCATTGAGGTAGTACAAGGTAAAAGAATAACAATGCAGAATAAAGTAAAACAGCTACAGAGAAAGTGCAGTGCAGGTAAACAATAAGGTGCACGTTCATAACTAGGTAGTTTGTAAGGGCAGGAGTCTATTTTATTGTACTAAGGAACGATTCAATATTTTTAAGTCAGCGAGAGTTAAATACATTGCTGGGTTATATTTTCACATTTCTGTCATTCAAACCCTTTAGGGTTCTGAACAATTCTGAGAATTGAAAATCTCTGGTAAGCTGGCCAGGAACTGCAAAGAGAGATTAGGGCTGATAACCAAATGTTTGATCCAAGATTTGGGCTTTCCAAGATGTATCCTTGGAAACTCCAAATTTTGGATCAAATTGAAGGGAGAAAGCCAGAGAAGATTGGGGAAGGATTTCCAGCCTACTTCCATAAATAATATACCCACCACTTGCCTGTGGACTTTCCAGATGAAAAGTTTGAATGAGTGAAGGAATGGAAACGCATCTGTACAATGCTTTTTCATCACTTTTGGTACCCCAAAGCATTGTGCAGCCAGTGAAATATTTCTTGAACTCAAAATCACCTCATAATCAGCCTGTGTAGCCACCAACCTAATGACATGTGTAGGAACCATGTATCTATTTTCTGTCTGTAGTGTATTTTGTGTTGTGTGTTTATTATAGGAAGTTAGTCACGTGGGTTGGGGTGTGGTAGAAGTAAAACGTTTAGTTATGTATTCATGCTGTATCTTTAGTTCAGTTTAGTTTGGGTAGTGCTAAGGAGTGGGCCGGGGGTGATATTATTGTGTTGACTGCTTGAATACTCTTAAACATGTTTAAGAACACTTGGCTTAAGTACGCTTAAATACCCTAAGACTGATTATTTCATTATATTGCTAGTTTTAGTTTCAACAGTTTTTATTGTTTCAGGTTGTTCATTTTGCTAGATTTTTAACAAAGGATCAAATACTTTTTCATCAACTTTGAAACTTCATTATTGTGGATAGCACATGATACAGTGTCAACTCCTTGTGCTCAATTTCTGCTGGAATAGGATAAATCAGCACATCCCCAATCCAGAAATATTGTACCTTGCAACAGAATGCACAAGCGTTTCAAAAATGAAACTGCGCCATAAAAACAAATATGCAACAGAAACGGAGACACAGTACGTTCTACCTGGAAATCTACAAACTAAAATCTAACTGCGTCATCTGGGGTCTACCCTTATATACCCATGGTGCACATGTCATCACGTGACCTCATATTGGCGGGAAAATTACATCAGGTGACCTCCAAAAGACCATTACATCATTCTCACAAAAAAACCCACAGATCTCCTTGAGCATGTAACACCTCCCTCCAAAAAAAATTTTGGTCTCTTAAAGAACAAAATTTTAACAATTTATACACAAAAAAACAAAGGTATAAAATCTACAACATACACGATATATACAGTCTTATCTTTCAGCACTTTGCAAACTATTGTACAGTAGGAGTGTTACAAATGTGAAAATACCACTCCAAAAAAAACCAAATTTTCATTGTACATTTAACATCTAGACAATCAGCGATCACATTATCTTTACCCTTAATATGAGTGATCAAGATATTGTATTCCTGTAACATTAGACTGTATTATTAAACTGGAGTCAAATTTCCTTAACAGTCACAGTGGCATGACCAAATTCACTTTCAGTTAAGTTAACAGTTAATTTAGCTTTTGAAAGTCTCTTAAATAGTTTCTCCACCGCAGTAATATGTGCTTTCCATGTATTATTTCCTGTAACTAAATCATCTATATAGGCATCTGTATCTTTTAATCCCTGAATCACACTATTAATCATCCTCTGAAAAGTACCTGGTGCATTCTTCATCCCAAATGGAAGAACATTATATTCATATAACCCAGATGGGGTTACAAATGCTGAAATCTCTCTACCTCTATCCATCAATGGAACATGCCGATAACCTTTTAACAAGTCAACTTTTGTAAGGAATTTCGCCTGTCCAACTTTATCCACACAATCATCTACCCTAGGGATTGGATATGCATCAGTTTTTGTCACAGCATTCACCTTTCTGTAATCCGTGCAAAACCTAATACTTTGGTCTGGCTTAGGCACCATAACACACGGTGAACTCCAATTCGAATTAGAATGTCTAATAATATCATTCTCTAACATATACTTAATTTCTTGTTCAGCAAGTTCACATTTTTCCCTGTTCATTCGATACGGATGTTGTTTTATGGGTTTTGCATCTCCAACATCTACATCATGAGTAACTACGGTAGTTCTTCTAGGGACATCTGGAAACAAGTCTCGATATTTAAAAATTAACTGTTTCATCTGCTCTCTCTGCTCTGGCTGTAAATGAGCTAATTTTTCATCAATATTTTCCAGAATTTTTGAATTTGGTAACCTGGTGGAAATAATGTTGGGTTTAAAATGAGTTTCAGATGAATCCTCCATTAAGTTTTTATCAAGATCAGACTCATTATTGATCACAACAGTCATAGTAGCAACTTCTCTCTCATAATACGGTTTTATCATATTTATATGACATAACTGTGTTGTCTTTCTCCGATCTGGGGTTTTTCCTACATAATCTACATCATTTACCTGAGATTTAATCTCATAAAGACCATGAAATTTGGCTTGTAATGGGTTCATTTGCACTGGGAAAAGAAGCAACACCTTATCTCCAGGCTTAAATGACCTCATCCTAGCTTCCTTATCATACCAAGTCTTCATCTTCTCTTGAGCTAACTTTAAATTTTCCTTGGCCAAGCTACAAGCTTTATACAATCTTTCTTTAAATTTTAAAACATAATCTAGCAAATTAGTGTGTACTTCTTTATTAATCCACTGTTCCTTCAACAAGGCCAAAGGTCCTCGAACTCTATGCCCAAACACAAGTTCAAAAGGACTAAAACCTAATGATTCCTGTACTGCCTCCCTTACTGCAAAAGTAGTAAATGTATACCTTCATCCCAGTCCTTTTCATTTTCCACATAATATGTCCTAATCATAGTTTTTAGTGTGGAATGGAATCCCTCCAAGACTCCTTGTGATTCTGGATGATAGGCTGAGGAAATAATCTGCTTTGCTCCCAGTTTATATACAATCTGCTGAAACAACCCAGACATAAAATTACTACCTTGATCTGATTGTATTTCTTTAGGCAACCCAAAATAAGTGAAGAATTTTATAAGAGCCTTTGTCACAGTTTTGGCTGTAATATTCCTAAGAGGTACTGCCTCTAGAAACCTAGACGCTGCGCACATAATAGTTAATAAATATTGATGTCCAGTTTTAGTTTTTGGCAAAGGACCTACACAGTCTACAATGATTTTTGAGAACGGCTCGCCAAATACAGGAATTGGTTGCAGTGGAGCCACTGGAGTAACCTGATTAGGTTTACCCACAATTTGACACGTATGACACGTTCTACAAAATGTCGCCACATCTTGTCTTAAACTAGGCCAATAAAAATATTTAGAAACTTTGTTCATAGTTTTCTTTACACCTAAATGACCACCCAAAGGAATACTATGAGCCATAGTCAAAATCTCATTTCGGTAAATTTTAGGAACTACTACCTGATGATTAACTTCCCAATCCTCACTAGCAGGAATTGTAGGTGATCTCCACTTTCTCATTAATACCCTCTTTTCGAAATAATATCCTGCTGACACTTTTCCAATTTCACTATCTGGAAGAGCTTGTTCTTTTAATTTAACTATCTCAGGATCTCTACCTTGCTTTGCTATCATCTCCTTCCGAGATAAAGATAAATCTTCCTGGTCAGACTTACCCCCAAAATCCTGATCAAATAATATAGGGAAGAAAGTTTCTGATACATCCTCAAAATTCGAATCTTGATTTGAACTGTCATGGGTAACAACCACATCCCTTACATCAGTCTTTTTAACCATAGCTCTTGTTACAACACAGGAAGAATCTGTGTTAGAATCCCTCTGTGGTTCCTCAGAATTTGAATTATTGTCAAATGCACTTCAGGAAATACTTGTCCACCTGCTAAATCATTCCCTAACAAAAGAGAAACATCATTCACAGGTAAACTGGATTGTAGTCCTACTTTAACAACCCCTGTAACTAATCTTGACCTTAAATTTACTCTATGTAAATGTACTGGCATAAGAGCACTCCCTACTCCTCTTATATAATTTACCTCACCAGTGTCAGACTCATCACTAAACTCCTGAGTGTGGAAGTTGGAGGAACAACACCTTATATTCCGTCTGGGTAGCCTCCAACCCCATGGCATGAACATTGACTTCTCTAACTTCTGCTAGGCCCCACTTCCCCCTCGTACCCCATCCGTTATTTTTTTTTATACACACATTCTTTCTCTCTCTCTCCTTTTTCTCCCTCTGTCCCTCTGACTATACCCCTTGCCCATCCTCTGGGTTCCCCCTCTCCCCCTTTTCCTTCTCCCTGGGCCTCCTGTCCCACGATCCTCTCGTATCCCTTTTGCCAATCACCTGTCCAGCTCTTGGCTCCATTCCCCCCCCCCCATCTTTTCCTATAATTTCGAATCTCCCCCTCCCACTTTCAAATCTCATACTAGCTCTTCCTTCAGTTATTCCTGACGAAGGGTCTCGGCCTGAAACGTCGACTGTACCTCTTCCTAGAGATGCTGCCTGACCTGCTGCGTTCACCAGCAACTTTGATGTGTGTTGCTTGAGTTTCCAGCATCTGCAGAATTCCTCATGGTTACAATTTTCTGAGTCACTTTACTGCACTACTGCAACAAAGAACACATCTTTTTTTTTACAAAACCATAAAATCTTATTTATACAACAAACACACAAAGTACAAACATTAAGTATTTATAAGACAGTGAATAAATTCACATTAAAATATGATTACTACTGTCTATAAAACTGTCATTTCCCTGCGCGGCCCACCACTCTTGGAAATTCCCCAATGTACTCACTGGGATCGCGTGCTCCCTCTCCATGGACAGCCGCGCATGAATGTATCCTCAAAAGAGGGGCAAGCAGTCGGCCCGGGCAGAGTGCTCGACTTTCCACCGCCTAGACCCGTGAACAGGCCTAGGAACAAGCCCACCAGGATATCCTCCTCACAACCCACACCTTTCCTTACTGGGTTCCCGTATATGAGGAGTGTGGGACTAAACTGCAACCAGAACCTGAGCAGCAGCCCCTTCAGATACTCAAACAGGGGCTGCAACCTTTCACTCCATATACATAAGTGTGGTACACTGACTCTTCCCGGCCACAGAGTGGACAGGTGAATGGAGTGTCAGTGAACCTGCTTAAAAACCTGTTGCACGGTTCCACCTTGTGAGTCACCTTCCACCCAGGTCCCCAATGTACAGGGGAAAGACCCCTGCATGAAGAGATTTCCACTGGGGACCTACTCTGCTGCCAGGTGGTAACACAGTCCACCAAGGTGAGTCCAGTCGGCGGACGAACCAAGGAAGTGAAAGGTGTGCAGGAGCAGCCCGTACAAGAAACGCTTTGGAGCATCATGGTGGTCATCCCCGTGAGACGGTTCATGTTGTTTGGGACCGTCTCCTGTGTGGTACCCCGAGGCCTGGCTCCGACCAGCAATTCCGTCCGATCAGGTGGTGGTGGTGCAGCTGGGATCCCTCTACTACCCGGTGCCACCCCCCCCCCAGTCCTCCTCTCTATGAGAGCACCGTCCCCCACTGGCACAGGAACACCCTGTCTGGATGAGACTAGACCCTATACCCTCAACAGCTCTCGCAAAAAGCGAGGCAGTTCCCTCAAAACGGGGCAGCTGATGCTGTCCACTGGAAATCCTGTGCCCTCTTGCAGGCGGTGTCAGTGGCAGAGAAGGTGCATCGCCAGCGCATGCTATCTCGGACAGCGGTCACTATGCAGATATCTCTGCAGGGTCCTGAGGTGGAGAACCACCAGCTGGGTGCACACACACACACACCAGTGACTGGCCGCCCTCTGTGATCGGAAGACTCAGATCTGCAGCAGAGACCCAATGCCTCCTGTTTCCTCAGAAGTCCACCAACCTCTTCTGGGTCCCAGAGATAAAAGGAGTTGGTGGGGCTAAAGTAATCAGCCGGTACCATATCTATACTTATCAATGGGTTTTTACAGGGATTGGTGATCCATGTTGTTCAATTCCATTGCGCCTAGTCTGTAGCAAACAACTTACAGATGCAGCAATGGCTCCAGCAAAATTGAAAAGTGACTTATCTACAAATCAGAGCCAACGTATGACACGTAAAAGTGCTGATTATTTTAAACAATTATTGGAGTCGCAAAACAAACAGATTAAAGCTCTTGAAAATAAAGTCACAGTTAGTAAAAAATTAAAGGAAGCAAGTTATTTAGTAGCTTTAAGACCAGTTCACTTGAGAATGTTTAAAAAACTGTATGAAAACTTGAACAAAGAGCGCACCAATCTCCTGCTACATACAGTAACCCAGTGGCTTAGCACAGAAAGAGTTCTCAACAGGGTGTTTGAGCTGAAAGGGGAAATGCAGGAGTACTTTCAAGAAATTTGTAGGCCAGATTTAGCTGAGTGCTTTGAAGATGAAGAATGGCTGCAGAAACTAGCATACTTAGCAGGCTTTTTTCATCATATGAACCAGTTGAATAAGTCTCTGCAAGGCCCTGGAAAAAATATTTTGACTTTAAGTGACAAGATTCTTGGATTTAAAAAGAAACTCAATCTTTGGAAAAATCACACTGCAAAAGGAAATCTTGAAATATTTCCACTGCTGCTTGGGTTTGAGAGTGAGGAAGGATATTAGAAAGTCTTGAGTCTTCTTGGAAACCACCTGGAAGAACTGCAGAACAAAAGTGAACAGTATTTTTCCGTCCTTTAAAGACAGGTGTATGACTGGGTGAGGGACCCTTACTCTGAATCTTCTGCTCAGCCTGAGAACTTGACTTTGAGCAAAGAGAAAGAACTTTGTGAGCTGCACTCTGATCATGCTATCAAGATGAGATTTACTGACCTGCCCCTGGACAAGTTCTGAGTTTCTGTGAAAGGAGAGTATCCTGCCATTCACAAGAAAGCAATGAACATTTTGTTGCAGTTTTCAACTTCTTACATGTGTGTGTGCAAGCTTTTTCTCATTTCAGTTGAGATCCATGTGTGCTTATCTCAGGTTCAACCTAGAATTAAGAAATTTTTTTTTTCGTTATGAGTTTAAAAAATTATGAAAGAGAAAGAAAAAGTAATTTCACGAAAGGTAAGCTAAGCTTAACTATCCGTATTTTTTCAAGAAAGGTTGGCTAAAAATTAACTCTCTACTCAAAAGACCATTGACAAATATTTTTGGAATGTTATATCCAGAACTTGCTGATCACGCTGATGTACTGTGAGCTCCAGATATAATAACTTTTATGCTGGGGTTCCCTGAGACCTGAAAATTATTTCAAGGATTCCTGCAGGGCAAAAAGGTTGAGAAAGACAGTGTTAGAATGTTTATGGTAACAATTTTTTATTCTTTCTACTTCTCTTCTAATATTTATATTTGTGCATTTGTATACTTTTTTTTTCTTCGGCAGTTGAACAGGGCACGACTGCGCAAGTGCGTGTAAGTCAGACCGTGAGGCAGCGGGAGTGTTTCAAAGAGAGCAGATTAATGGAGCGGGCGATGTTGTAGCGGGAGACAGAGTAGGAAGGCTTTGGCTCCTGAGGCTTCGGCGAGCAGAGGCTGAGGAAGAGCTTCACTCCAAGTGAGGTAAGGCCGGGTAAGTTCCTTTAATAAATCTAATTACCTTAAGAGTAGGTAATGGGCAGCAGTTAGGGCAGTGGAGTGCTACGTTTGCAGTATGCGGGAAGTCAGGGTGAGCACAATCGTCCCTGATGACTACACCTGTAAAAGGTGCATCCAGCTGCAGCTCCTGACAAACCGAGTTAGGGATCTGGAGCTGGAGCTGGATGAACTTCGGGTCATTCGGGAGACAGAGGCAGAAATAGAGAGGAGTTACAGGGAGATAGTCACCACTAAGAGTCAGGAGACAGGTAGCTGGGTGACTGTCAGGAGAGGGAAGGGGAATAGACAGAATGAGCAGAGCACCCCTGTGGCCGTTCCCACCAATAATAAGTACATCGTTTTGGATACTGTTGATGGGGACGACCTACCAGGGACAAGTTGCAGTGGTTGAGTCTCTGGCACCGAAACTGGACCGTCAGCTCAGAAGGGAAGGAGGGAAAAGAGGAGAGCAGTAGTGATAGAGGATTCGATAGTTAGGGGGACAGATAAGAGGTTCTGTGGAAGAGATTGAATATCCCGGATGGCCTGCTGCCTCCCTGGTGCCAAAGTCCGCGATATCTCGGGTCAGGTTCTCAGTATTCTCAAGAAGGAGGGTGAGCAGCCGGGTGTCGTAGTCCATGTAGGGACCAATGACGCGGGTAGGAAGAGTGACGAGTTCCTGAAAGCTGAGTTTAGGGAGTTAGGAGCCAAGTTAAAGGACAGGACCTCCAAGTTAGCAGTCTCAGGATTGCTACCAGTGCCACGTGCAGGCGGGTTTAGAAATAGTAAGATAGCACAGATCAACACGTGGCTGAAGACATGGTGCAGGAGGGAGGGCTTCAGATTTATAGATAATTGGGCAGTTTTCTAGCAAAGGTGGGACCTGTTCTGGTGAGACGGTTTCCATCTAAACTGGAGGGGGACAAATATTCTTGAAGGTAGGTTTGTTAGAGAGGCTCCGGTGGATTTAAACTAGATACAAGGGGGGAGGGGAAACAAAGTGTAGGAACAGATGTAGGGGAGAAGGAAGAAAAAGAAAATAGTAAAGTTGTTTGCACCGTTAGTGATAAACAGAGAGTAAGAGGTAGAAAATTTCTTAAATGCATTTATGTTAATGCTAGGAGCATTATAAGAAGCTTAAATGAGCTTAAAGCATGGATTGATACCTGGAAGTACGATGTGGTAGCTATTAGTGAAACATGGTTACAGGAGGGGTGTGATTGGCAACTAAATATTCCTGAATTTAATTGCTTCAGCTGTGATAGAATCGGAGGGACAAGAGGGGGAGGTGTTGCATTGCTTGTCAGAGCAATCCTGCTCTGGCAGGATAGATTAGAGGGCTTGTCTAGGGAGGCTATTTGGGTGGAATTGAGGAATGGGAAAGGTGTAGTAACACTTATGAGGGTGTATTATAGACCACCAAATAGAGAGCAAGAATTGGAGGAGCAAATTTGTAAGGAGATAGCAATATCTGTAGTAAGCACAAGGTTGTGATTGTGGGAGAATTTAATTTTCCACACATAGACTGGGAAGCCCATATTGTAAAAGGGCTGGATGGCTTGGAGTTTGTAAAATGTGTGCAGGTTAGTTTTTTGCAGCAATACATAGAGGTACCAACTAGAGAAGCGGCAGTGTTGGATCTCCTGTTAGGGAATGAGATAGGTCAGGTGATGGAGGTATGTGTTGGGGAGCACTTCGGGTCCAGTGATCACAGTGCTATTAACTTCAATATAATTATGGAGAAGGATAGGTCTGGAGCCAGGGTTGAGATTTTTGATTGGAGAAAGGCTAACTTTGAGAAGATGCAAAAGGATTTAGAAGGAGTGGATTGGGACAATTTGTTTTATGGGAAGAATGTAATAGAGAAATAGAGGTCATTTAAAGGTGAAATTTTGAGGGTACAGAATCTTTACGTTCCTGTTAGATTGAAAGGAAAGGTTAAAAGATTGAGAGAGCCATGGTTCTCAAGGGATATTGGAGACTTGGTTCGAAAAAGAGAGATATCTACAATAAATATAGGCAGCATGGAGTAAATGAGGTGCTCGAGGAATATAAAAAATGTAAAAAGAATCTTAAGAAAGAAATTAGAAAAGCTAAAAGAATATAGGAGGTTGCTTTGGCAAGTAAGGTGAAAATAAATCTAAAGCGTTTCTACAGTTATATTAATAGCAAAAGGATAGTGAGGGATAAAATTGGTCCCTTAGAGAATCAGAGTGGACGGCTATGTGTGGAGCCAAAAGAGATGGGGGAGATTCTGAACAATTTCTTTTCTTCGGTATTCACTAAGGAGAAGGAGATTGAATTGTGTCAGATAAGCGAGATAGGTAGGGAAGTTATGGAAACTATGATGATTAAAGAAGAGGAAGTACTGGTGCTTTTAAGGAATATAAAAGTGGATAAGTCTCCGTGTCTGACAGGATATTCCCTAGGACCTTGAGGGAAGTCAGTGTGGAAATAGCATGGACTCTGACAGAAATATTTCAAAATGTCATTAGAAACGGGGATAGTGCCGGAGGATTGGCATATTGCTCATGTGGTTCCACTGTTTAAAAAGGTTCTAAGAGTAAACCTGGCATTTATCAGCCTGTGAGTTTGACGTCAGTGGTGGGTAAATTGATGGAAAGTATTCTTAGAGATGGTAAATATAATTATCTGGATAGATAGGGTCTGATTAGGAACAGTCAACATGGATTTGTGCGTGAAAGGTCATGCTTGCCAAATCTTATTGAATTTTTTGAAGAGGTTACTAGGAAAGTTGACAAGGGTAAAGCGGTGGATGTTGTCTACATGGACTTCTGTAAGGCCTCTGACAAGGTTCCACATGGAAGGTTAGTCAGGAAGGTTCAATCATTAGGTATTAATATTGAAGTAGTAAAATGGATTCAGCAGTGGCTGGATGGGAGACGCCAGAGAGTAGTGGTGGATAACTGTTTGTCAGATTGGAGGCTGTTGACTAGTGGTATGCCTCAGGGATCTGTACTGGGTCCAATGTTGTGGTAAATTGGATTAGTAAGTATGCAGATGATACTAAGATAGGTGGAGTTGTGGATAATGAAGTAGGTTTTCAAAGCTTGCAGAGAGATTTAGGCCAGTTAGAAGAGTGGGCTGAAAGATGGCAGATGGAGTTTAATGCTGATAAACGTAAGGTGCTACATTTTGGTAGGACTAATCAAAATAGGACAGACATGGTAAATGGTAGGGCATTGAAGAATGCAGTAGAACAGAGGGATCTAGGAATAATGATGCATAGTTCCCTGACGGTGGAATCTCATGTGGATAGGGTGGTGAAGAAAGCTTTTGGTATGCTGGCCTTTATAAATCAGATCATTGAGTATACGAGTTGGGATGTAATGTTGAAATTGTACAAGGCATTGGTGAGGCCAAATCTGGGGTATTGTGTACAGTTTTAGTCACCGATTTATAGGAACGATGCCAACAAAATAGAGAGAGTGCAGAGAAGATTTACTAGAACATTACCTGGGTTTCATCACCTAAGTTACAGAGAAAGGTTGAACAAGTTGGATCTTTATTCTTTGGAACGTAGAAGTTTGAGGTGGGACTTGATAGTGGTATTTAAAATTATGAGGGGGATAGATAGAGTTAATGTGGATAGGCTTTTTCCATTGAGAGTGGGGGAACTTCTTTACTCAGAGAGTGGTAGCTGTGTGGAACGAGCTTCCAGCAGAAGTGGTTGAGGCAGGTTCGATGTTGTCGTTTAACTTTAAATTGGATAGATATATGGACAGGAAAGGAATGGAGGGTTATGGGCTGAGTGCAGGTCGGTGGGACTAGGTGAGAGTAAGAGTTCGGCATGGACTAGAAGGGCCGATCTGTGCTGGAATTGTTATATGGTTATATGGTTATATGGTAATGCTACTGTGACACTGTAATTTCCTTTGGGATCAATAAAGTATCTATCTATCTGTTTATCTATCTATCTATCCATCTATCACTTCTTCAGCATCCTGATCTCTATTATTGTATTAAATATTGTCAGTGATCCTTCCCATCCATCCAACAATCTCTTTGACCCCCTACATTAAAGAGGACATCACGTAGCATTAGGGCAAGGACTGTTATGATGGGAAACAACACGTTCCCCAAGGCCATGAGGCTACTAAACCTTCTGCCACCGTTCAGGTCTCATCACATATGAGGCGCTAATAGCATTATACTGTTTACATTTAACTTGTGTCACAAATGAACCTTATTATTTGTGAAGATATTTCTGCTAATATTACTTCATGCATTGTGTGTGATTATACGTACTGTGTTGTGTACCTTGGTTCAGAGGAGTGACGTCTCATTTGGGGGTATATTTTATGTATTGTGTGTGTGTGTGTGTGTGTGTGTGTGTGTATGTGTGTGTGTGTGTGTGTGTGTGTATTGAATGTACTGTGTTGTGTACCTTGGTCTGGAGGCAAATGTATACGGTTGAATGGCAATAAACTTGAACTTGAAGCATTCAGGTTATTGCATAAACATGCTTTACAACAGTGGTGTGTAGAAGAGCACCTCTGAACACCCAACATGTCAAACCTTGAAGGAGATGGGGTACAGCAGAAACAGACCACAAACTTACGCTCTGTGTCCACTTTACTAGGCAGAGGAGGTATCTAATAAAGTGGCCACTGATTGTAGACTCCAATCTTTACCTACATATATTTAGTCTTCTGAACAAAATTATGCATCTCAATGTGCCAAAACCAGTTGGCTATTAACCTGGTGATGGAGAAGTTTCTTTTCTCGTTCAATATGGTCAGAAACACTAACTGCTCCCCTGGTGGTCCTTACATCCAGTTGCATCTTCCAAATCCAGTAAATGGAGTTGTTTGCTGGCCTTCAGGGCACACTGTAGAACAATGCTTCCTCAGTGATGTTTAGTGACAGGGCTTGTGAAAGGCACATTGTGCACTGCAGTGTTTAACACTTATGGCTGTCAACACCCTGACAATACTGCTGCTTTTCTCATTTAATTATGTCAGGTGTCAGAGGAGAAAAAAAAAATCATTACTTTTAACACTTGGCTTGTGTTTCTAATTAAACTTTTTTGCTCAGGAGAGCAGACATTTTAACGTTAACAGCACCACACGTTTCTGCTTCCTGATTGTTTTTGTGAGTTAAGAGCACAGTATTCCCTTTGTTCGATGCAAAGCAGTGTTGGTTTTGGGCTGGAGGTGCAATGTAGGTCCTTCACAACAACAGGTCACCTTCTTGTAACTGTGTGGCTGAATAGCGTTAGGAAGCAAAATACAGCAAGTGCAGATCACCTGAAGTTTAAAAATGATTGCTCAACAGGCCAGGCAGCATCTGTGGAGAGAGAAACAGGGTCATAAACACAAGTGATCTGCAGATGTTGGACATCCAGCATAACACACACAAAATGCTGGAGGAACTCAGCAGGTCAGGCAGCATCTGGACTCATTGAGAGTCCTGATGAAGGGTCTCAGCTCAAAACATTGACTCCCTATTCTCCTCCATAGATGCTGCCTGACCTGCTGAGAAAACCCCAACAGTGGGGTTATTGTTTTGTTATTATCACAGCTGATGAGGTACAGTGAAATATTTAGTTTTGCTTGTCATCCATACAGATTATTTCATCACAGCAATGCACTGAGGTACAGTAATATGCAAAAGTTGTGTGTTTATATATATATATATATATACATACACACACACTGTATATAGCTAGGCTGCCTAAGACTTTTGCACAGTACTGTATTAGTCAATGTGGAGCAGAGAGCAAATTTGTTAATCTAACAGTAGCAAAGGATGTTGGGAAGGGTGAGGGTGGAGCGCCGCGGGAGGGTTGCAGGACAGGTGGCAGAGAAGGAGTGCCAGGGGCGGGTGTGGTGTGGGTACAGACACACCCAGCCCTGAGACACCAGGCAAGGTCATTTAATTCCAAACAATTAGTCCATTGATCATTACAGAATGTCTCTCTGGTGCTTCCCACTCCCTTCCCCTTTTCCCAGACATGATTCCCCTCTCCCTGCCCCTTCCCCACTCTCAGTCCACAATAGGGACTCATATCAGAATCAGGTTTATCATCGCTCACATAATATCATGAAACTTGCTTTTTTTTGCAGCACCGTGCTATACAGAAAATCACTGCAGTACTGTGTAAAGGGCTTAGGCACCCTAACTATATCTATATGTGCCTTTGTACAGTGTTGTAGTACAAGGGAAAAGCAATAACAAATGAAGAATGAAGTGTGGCAGTTAGAGAGCAGTGTAGATTGTAAGGTCAAGGGTCCGTTTTACTGTATTCGGGGACCATACAATAGTCTTATAATAGAAACGTAGAAGCTGTCCGGTGATACATGCTCTCAGGCTTTTGTATCTCCTGCCCATAGGGAGGAGGGTATAATAGGTTATACAGCACCACAGTGATTCCCTTTAGTATTATACTATTTCTGTCCTTGAACCTGCACAAGGCAGCCACCCCTCAAAGCCTCAGGAAAAGTATACAGTGACTGCTGAATGTGCACCCTGGCTGAGGGACCTCTCGGCTGGAGTCTATTCAGGAGAACATGACATTAGAAGGGTTAAATGGAGAGGGCTGGGAGACGCTGGAACCCCAGTGTGGACAGCCGGGTCAAATGCTTGCTTCTACACTGTGCATGTTACCAGGCTGTGATGCAACCAGTCAGAATACTCTTCACATTACATCTGTAGAAATCTGCTGGGCCAGCATAGTGAATTATCTGTTCACTGTAGATTCCTTAACTCCACCATAGTCTACCTGTAGAAAGTCCACGCTCAATATCATCAAATTTGCTGATGACACAAAGGTGGGTGGCAGTGTGAAATGTGAGGAGGATGTTATGAGAATGCAGGG
The DNA here is from genome assembly GCF_963921235.1 of Mobula hypostoma. Taxonomy (NCBI): domain Eukaryota; kingdom Metazoa; phylum Chordata; class Chondrichthyes; order Myliobatiformes; family Myliobatidae; genus Mobula; species Mobula hypostoma. The sequence goes on along the minus strand of NC_086129.1, from coordinate 13,272,771 downwards.
TGACTTGGACAGGCTGGGTGAGTGGGCAGATGCATGGCAGATGCAGTTTAATGTGGATAAATGTGAGGTTATCCACTTTGGTGGTAAGAACAGGAAGGCAGATTATTATCTAAATTCAGTCAAGTTAGGAAAAGGGGAAGCACAACGAGATCTAGGTGTTCTTGTACATCAGTCACTGAAAACAAGCATGCAAGTACAGCAGGCAGTGAAGAAAGCTAATGGCATGCTGGCCTTCATAACAGGGGGAATTGAGTATAAGAGCAAAGAGGTCCTTCTGCAGCTGTACAGGGCCCTGGTGAGACCATGCCTGGAGTACTGTGTGCAGTTTTGGTCTCCAAATTTGAGGAAGGACATTCTTGCCTATTGAGGGAGTGCAGCATAGGTTCACAAGGTTAATTCCTGGGATGGCGGGACTGTCATATGTCGAAAGGTTGGACCGACTGGGCTTGTATACTCTGGAATTTAGAAGGCTGAGAGGGGATCTTATTGAAACATATAAGATTATTAAGGGATTGGACACGCTGGAGGCAGGAAGCATGTTCCCGCTGATGGGTGAGTCCAGAACCAGAGGCCACAGTTTAAGAATTAGGGGTAGGCCATTTAGAACAGAGTTGAGGAAAAACTTTTTCACCCAGAGAATGGTGCATATATGGAATATTCTGCCCTAGAAGGCTGTGGAGGCCAAGTCTCTGGATGTTTTCAAGAAAGAGATGGATAGAGCTCTTAAAGATAGTGGAATGAAAGGTTATGGGGATAAGGCAGGAACTGGATACTGATTGTGGATGATCAGCCATGATCACAGTGAATGGCGGTGCTGGCTCGAAGGGCCGAATGGCCTACTCCTGCACCTATTGTCTATTGTCAAATCCACATGGAACATAAGAAACTCAAAACGAGATGTGCTACAATAGTGTAGCAGTTATCTTAAACACTATTACAGCTCGGAGCGCTCCGCAGTTCAGAATACTATTCTGGTGCTGTTATGTAAGGAGTTTCTGTACGTCCTCCCCATGGAGTGCATGGGTTTCCTCCGGGTGCTCTGGTTTCCTCCCATAGTCCAAAGACGTACAAGTTAGTAGGTTAATTGGTCATTGTAAATTGTCCTGTGATTAGGCTAGGTGGCTTATTGAACTGGAAGGGGTTGTTCCTCGCAGTATCTCTAAATCAATTAATAAACACAGTGATAAATGAACACAATAAATAAGCCCCTTTTTATTTAAAGGCTGCCTGGGTCTCTCTATCTTCCATGACAGCAGCTATTCACAAGGCAAAATCTTTAAAGAGGTAACAGGTGTAAAGGGACAATTGTTGTCCACACACGTTGTAAGGACATCATTTGTAAAGACACACTGCACCACCCACAACCCTCTTCACATCAGTGGTACAGCAGTGGAAATTGCGGACAGTCTCAAACTCCTGGGAGTGCACATCTCACACAGCCTCTCGTGGTCCCAGAACATATCCACCACAGTCAAGAAAGCTCACCAATGCCTCCACTTTCTGAGAAGGCTGAAGAGAGCTGGACGATGCGTACCAACACTCATGACCTTCTACAGATATGCAGTGGAGAGCATCTTAACATGCTGCATCACTGTGTGGTATGGAAATGGCACTATATTTATTGTGTGTATTTTTGTATTCTTTTATAGTGTTCTTTATGCTCCATTGGATCCAGAGTAACAAGCACTTCGTTCTCCTTTGCACTCGTGTACTGAAGAATGACAATAAACAATCTTGACTCTTCAAAATAATTACTTGTTGGTGTCTAGAAAGTCAGGGAATTGATGAAGTGCCTATGTCCAATGGTCACATGAACTGCCTCGATTTGTGTTATCTGATTCTTAAATCTGATAGAAATCCCATTTATTAAGTGATTTGTAAGAAGGTTAAAAACATTTCTGATGGATGGATCTTGCCAAATCCAACTTTAAAAATCATCTGTCACTCTTGTAATTTCCATCCTTAAACTCTGAAGAAATACATCTCGTTAACACCCATGGTGCTTACAAGTGCCATGTTAATTTGAATGCCATCAGATATGAACTTGACTTTGTTTTCTATACAGGACTGAAGTTCATTTCATAAACACGAGAGATTCTGCAGGTGCTGGCACTCCAGAACAACACACACAAAATGCTGGAGGAACTCAGCAGGTCGGGCAGCATCTATAGAGAGGTACAAAGAGTCAATGTTTTGAGCCGAGGTCCCTCATCAGGACTGGAAGGGAAGGAGGAAGAAGCCAGGATAAGAAGGTTGGAGGAGACTAAGGAAGTCAAGCTAGATAGGTGAAGCCAGGTGGGTGTGGTGGGAAGGTGGAAAAGCTGAAGGGTTGGGGAAGAAGGAATCTGATAGGAGAGGAGAGTGGTTCACGGGAGAAAGCGTAGAAGGAGGGACACCTTGGGGAGCTGATAAGCAGGTGAGGAGAAGAGAAGAGGTAAGAGGGACAGAGTGGGGAATTGACCAAGAGAGGAGGAGAGAAGGGGAGAAATTACCGTAAATTGGAGAAATCAATGTTCATGCCAACTGGTTGGAATTCATTTGATAGCTCAATGGGGAGAAGACTGAAAAACTCTGAGCAACACATACAAAATGCTGGAGGAACTCAGTAGAAGAGGCAGCATCTACGGAGGGGAATAAACAGTCACTTTGGGCCAAGGCACTTCATCAGGACTCCCTCCATAAATGCTGTCTGACCTGCTGAGTTCCTCCAGCAGTTTGTGGGTGTTGCGCTGGATATCCAGCATCTGCAGAACCTCTTGTGACTCAACTACCTTGCTAGGTTAAGGTTATCCCTGAACCTCTTCTGGATGCCAAGCTTGGGCTCACGTTGAAGAGCTGATGTCTGACATCACCGAGGAATGGTCACTTCAAGTGTGTGGGATCAGACATATCCTTCCTCAAGACACTGAGTCACATCATCTGAAAAGCAGGAAGCTTTGGTGCGCATGACTCATCTGAGAGCCCAGTCGCTGCCAAATGTGGATTGTCCCAGTGAAACCCTATCGAAAGAGATTGCGTTTGGTTGCTGGAACTGGCTCTTGCTCTTAAACAAACACGTGGATTGCAATCGTATCCACCAGTGTAATCTGCGGCTCGCTTCCCCAGCAACACTGTTTAACTGCTATCAATCAGTTTGGAGGTTTTCCCATCAGCTTAATAAATTTCTGAATGATGATTTTTTTTTTCTGTGAAAATGCATTAACTGGAAAAGTCATTTATTTATGATGTAATTGGGACAATGAAGCAATATGGTCCACAGACGAGGAGATTGTGTCTCTGTAGCACCACATGACCTTTGAAATTTGGGCCATGGATAGAATGGGTGGTATGGGAAGTCAGCTGTTAGCGCAATCACTTTACGATGCCATCAGTGACTGATCGGGGTACGATTGCCATCACCGCCTGTAAGAAATCCGCACTTTCTCTCCGTGACAGTGTTGGTTTGCTGCAGGTGCCCTGGTTTCCTCCCACATTCCAAAGAAGTACGGGTTAAGGTTAGTGAGTTTTGGGCATGCTCTGCTGGGGCTGGAAGTTCAACGACAATTGCTGGCTATCCTCAGCACAATCCCCTCTGATCGGATTTGATGCCAATGATGCATGTTACCGTATGCTTGGATGTACATGTGACAAATAAAGCTAATGCAATGTGTTATCTATAATAAAATATAATATAGAAACATAGAAACATAGAAAATAGGTGCAGGAGTAGGCCATTCGGCCCTTCGAGCCTGCACCGCCATTTATTATGATCATGGCTGATCATCCAACTCAGAACCCAGCCTTCCCTCCATACCCCCTGACCCCTGTAGCCACAAGGGCCATATCTAACTTCCTTTTAAACATAGCTAATGAACTGGCCTCAACAGTTTGCTGTGGCAGAGAATTCCACAGATTCACCACTCTCTGTGTGAAGAAGTTTTTCCTAACCTCGGTCCTAAAAGGCTTCCCCTCTATCCTCAAACTGTGACCCCTCGTTCTAGACCTCCCCAACATCGGGAACAATCTTCCTGCATCTAGCCTGTCCAATCCCTTTAGGATCTTATACGTTTCAATCAGATCCCCCCTCAATCTTCTAAATTCCAACGAGTACAAGCCCAGTTCATCCAGTCTTTCTTCATATGAAAGACCTGCCATCCCAGGAATCAATCTGGTGAACCTTCTTTGTACTCCCTCTATGGCAAAGATGTCTTTCCTCAGATTAGGGGACCAAAACTGCACACAATACTCCAGGTGTGGTCTCACCAAGGCCTTGTACAACTGCAGTAGTACCTCCCTGCTCCTGTACTCGAATCCTCTCGCTATAAATGCCAGCATACCGTTCGCCTTTTTCACCGCCTGCTGTACCTGCATGCCCACTTTCAATGACTGGTGTATAATGACACCCAGGTCTCGTTGCACCTCCCCTTTTCCTAATCGGCCACCATTCAGATAATAATCTGTTTTCCTATTTTTGCCACCAAAGTGGATAACTTCACATTTATCCACATTAAATTGCATCTGCCATGAGTTTGCCCACTCACCCAACCTATCCAAGTCACCCTGCATCCTCTTAGCATCCTCCTCACTGCTAACACTGCCACCCAGCTTCGTGTCATCCGCAAACTTGGAGATGCTGCATTTAATTCCCTCATCCAAGTCATTAATATATATTGTAAACAACTGGGGTCCCAGCACTGAGCCTTGCGGTACCCCACTAGTCACCGCCTGCCATTCTGAAAAGGTCCCGTTTATTCCCACTCTTTGCTTCCTGTCTGCTAACCAATTCTCCACCCACACCAATACCTTACCCCCAATACCGTGTGCTTTAAGTTTGCACACTAATCTCCTATGTGGGACCTTGTCAAAAGCCTTTTGAAAATCCAAATATACCACATCCACTGGTTCTCCCCTATCCACTCTACTAGTTACATCCTCAAAAAATTCTATGAGATTCGTCAGACATGATTTTCCTTTCACAAATCCATGCTGACTTTGTCCGATCATTTCACCGCTTTCCAAATGTGCTGTTATCACATCCTTGATAACTGACTCCAGCAGTTTCCCCACCACCGACGTTAGGCTAACCGGCCTATAATTCCCCGGTTTCTCTCTCCCTCCTTTTTTAAAAAGTGGGGTTACATTAGCCACCCTCCAATCCTCAGGAACTAGTCCAGAATCTAACGAGTTTTGAAAAATTATCACTAATGCATCCACTATTTCTTGGGCCACTTCCTTAAGCACTCTGGGATGCAGACCATCTGGCCCTGGGGATTTATCTGCCTTCAATCCCTTCAATTTACCTAACACCACTTCCCTACTAACATGTATTTCGCTCAGTTCCTCCATCTCACTGGACCCTCTGTCCCTTACTATTTCTGGAAGATTATTTATGTCCTCCTTAGTGAAGACAGAACCAAAGTAATTATTCAATTGGTCTGCCATGTCCTTGCTCCCCATAATCAATTCACCTGTTTCTGTTTGCAGGGGACCTACATTTGTCTTTATCAGTCTTTTCCTTTTTACATATCTATAAAAGCTTTTACAGTCCGTTTTTATGTTCTCTGCCAGTTTTCTCTCATAATCTTTTTTCCCCTTCCTAATTAAGCCCTTTGTCCTCCTCTGCTGAACTCTGAATTTCTCCCAGTCCTCAGGTGAGCCACTTTCTCTGGCTAATTTGTATGCTACTTCTTTGGAATTGATACTATCCCTAATTTCTCTTGTCAGCCACGGGTGCACTACCTTCCTTGATTTATTCTTTTGCCAAACTGGGATGAACAATTGTTGTAGTTCATCCATGCAACCTTTAAATGCCTGCCATTGCATATCCACCGTCAATCCTTGAAGTGTCATTTGCCAGTCTATCTTAGCTAATTCATGTCTCATACCTTCAAAGTTACCCCTCTTTAAGTTCAGAACCTTTGTTTCTGAATTAACTACGTCACTCTCCATGTTAATGAAGAATTCCACCATATTATGGTCACTCTTACCCAAGGGGCCTCTCACGACAAGATCGCTAATTAACCCTTCCTCATTGCTCAAAACCCAGTCCAGAATAGCCTGCTCTCTAGTCGGTTCCTCGACATGTTGGTTCAAAAAACCATCCCGCATACATTCCAAGAAATCCTCTTCCTCAGCACCTTTACCAATTTGGTTCACCCAGTCTACATGTAGATTGAAGTCACCCATTATAACTGCTGTTCCTTTATTGCACACATTTCTAATTTCCTGTTTAATACCATCTCCGACCTCACTACTACTGTTAGGTGGCCTGTACACAACTCCCAGCAGCGTCTTCTGCCCCTTAGTGTTACGCAGCTCTACCCATATCGATTCCACATCTTCCCGGCTTATGTCCTTCCTTTCTATTGCGTTAATCTCTTTTTTAACCAGCAACGCCACCCCACCTCCCCTTCCTTCGTGTCTATCCCTCCTGAATATTGAATATCCCTGAACGTTGAGCTCCCATCCCTGGTCACCCTGGAGCCATGTCTCTGTGATCCCAACTATATCATAATCATTAATAACAATCTGCACTTTCAATTCATCCACCTTATTACGAATGCTCCTTGCATTGACACATAAAGCCTTCAGGCACTCTTTTACAACTCTCTTAGCCCTTTTTAATGCTTGCCCTGGATTTGTCGGCCTGCCACTTTTACTTTTCCCCTTTGTACTTTTTGCTTCTACGCTCACTTTACACCCCTCTGTCTCTCTGCACTGGTTCCCATCCCTCTGTTGTGAACTAACCTCCTCACACCTAGCCGCTTTAATTTGATTCCCACCCCCCAACCATTCTAGTTTAAAGTCACCTCAGTAGCCCCCGCTAATCTCCCTGCCAGGATATTGGTCCCCCGAGGATTTAAGTGTAACCCGTCCTTTTTGTACAGGTCACACCTGCGCCAAAAGAGGTCCCAATGATCCAAAAACTTGAATCCCTGCCCCCTGCTCCAATCCCTCAGCCACGCATTTATCCTCCACCTCATCGCATTCCTACTCTCACTGTCGCGTGGCACAGGCAGTAATCCCGAGATTACTACCTTTGCGGTCCTTTTTCTCAACTCCCTTCCTAGCTCCCTATATTCTTCTTTCAGGACCTCATCCCTTTTCCTACCTATGTCATTGGTACCTATATGTACCAGGACCTCTGGCTCTTCACCCTCCCACTTCAGGATATCTTGGACACGATCAGAAATATCCCGGACCCTGGCACCAGGGAGGCAAACTACCATCCGAGTCTCTGGACTGCGTCCACAGAATCGCCTATCTGACCCCCTTACTATCGAGTCCCCTATCACAACTGCCCTCCTCTTCCTTGCCCTACCCTTCTGAGCTACAGGGCCAGACTCTGTGCCGGAGGCAGGGCCACTGTCGCTTCCCCCGGGTAAGCTGTCCCCCCCAACAGTACTCAAACAGGAGTACCTGTTGTTAAGGGGCACAGCCGCCGGGGTACTCCCCATCACCTTCCTTTTCCCCTTCCCCCTCCTAACCGTGACCCACTTGTCTGCCTCCCGTGGCCCCGGCGTGACCACCTGCCTTCCACTCCTCTCTATCACCTCCTCACTCTCCCTGACCAGACGAAGGTCATCGAGCTGCAGCTCCAGTTCCGTAACGCGGTCCCTTAGGAGCTGCATCTCGATGCACTTGGCGCAGATGTAGACGTCCGGGAGGCTTGGATTATATAATATAATATAATCCAAACTAATCTAATCTAAAATTCATTGATCATTTTTGTTAACCTCTGTCATTTCTGTAACAATGGGGCTAACAATATGAAGTTGAAACGAGTGAAAACTATTTGACAGCAGTGACTAGAGGGGTACCACAAGGCTCAGTGCTGGGACCCCAGTTGTTTACAACAAATATTAATGACTTGGACGAGGGAATTAAATGCAGCATCTCCAGGTTTGCGGATGACACGAAGCTGGGCGGCAGTGTTAATTGTGAAGAGTTTGCTAAGAGGATGCAGGGTGACTTGGATAGGTTAGGTATTGGACAAATTCATGGCAGATGCAATTTCTTGTGGATAAATGTGAGGTTATCCACTTTGGTGGCAAAAACAGGAAAACAGATTATTATCTGAACGGTGGCCGATTAGGAAAAGGGGAGGTGCAACGAGACCTGGGTGTCATTATACACCAGTCATTGAAAGTGGGCATGCAGGTACAGCAGGCAGTGAAAAAGGTGAATGGTATGCTGGCATTTATAGTGAGAGGATTCGAGTACAGGAGCAGGGAGGTACTACTGCAGTTGTACAAGGCCTTGATGAGACCACACCTGGAGTATTGTGTGCAGTTTTGGTCCCTTAATCTGCGGAAAGAAATTCTTGCCATAGAGGGAGTACAAAGAAGGTTCACCAGATTGATTCCTGGGATGGCAGGACTTTCATATGATGAAAGACTGGATCGACTAGGCTTATACTCGTTGGAATTTAGAAGATTGAGGGGGGATCTTATTGAAATGTATAAAATCCTAAAGGGATTGGACAGGCTAGATGCAGGAAGATTGTTCCCGATGTTGGGGAAGTCCAGAACAAGGGGCCACAGTTTAAGGATAAAGGGGAAGCCTTTTAGGACCGAGATGAGGAAAAACTTCTTCACACAGAGAGTGGTGAATCTGTGGAATTCTCTGCCACAGGAAACAGTTGAGGCCAGTTCATTGGCTATATTTAAGAGGGAGTTAGATATGGCCCTTATGGCTAAAGGGATCAGGGGGTATGGAGGGAAGGCTGGTGCAGGGTTCTGAGTCGGATGATCAGCCATGATCATACTGAATGGCGGTGCAGGCTCGAAGGGCTGAATGGCCTACTCCTGCACCTATTTTCTATGTTTCTATTATGAAGAGTGGATCTGATGCGTTTTAGACTAAGTGACACTGGAATTACTATAGAGTGAGAGAATCAACTCTTATAATGGAAGAGTTTCAGTGTGATAGCACACAATACAGACCCTTATCCTTCAGACCACAGATCAGCAGGGGTGACCGTCAATAGACAAAGTTAAGTTTATTGTCATATACGCAAGTACATGTATGAGAAACATACTTGCGGAAGCATCACCGGCACGTAGTACCAGATGCACACATTCACAAGAAAAACATAAATTAAACCTCAATAATACACAATTATATAAGAAAAAACACATTTAGAAAAAAAAGGTAAATGTTAGTGAAGACTGATTGAAATGGTCATAGTGATGCGAAATTGCGGTGATTTCTGAATGAACACTGAACCCATAGACACTGAATTGACACTGAACTGTTTTATTTCTAACTTTGAACTACTTATTTAATTTAACTCTTTTATATATATGTGTGTGTGTGTGTGTGCGTGTACTTCTGTAATTCACAGTTTTTTCTATTACTACATCTTGCGTTGTACTGCTGCTGCAAAGACAACAACATATGTCAATGATATTAAACCTGATTCTGTTTCTGATTAGCGTTGAGCAAGTTGGTTGAAGGAAAATAGCTGTTCTTGAATCTGAAGTGTAGAATATCAGAGTAACACACACAAAATGCTGGAGAACTCAGCAAGATAAGCAGCATCTCTGAAAATGAATAAACAGTCATGTTTCGGGCCAAGACCTTCCATCAGTTCTTCCAGCATTGTGTGTGTGTGTGTGTGTGTGTGTGTGTGTGTGTGTGTGTGTGTGTGTGTTGTTCTGGATTTCCAGCATCTGCAGAATCTCATGTGTTTTATAGTGTTGAACATCAGTCACCCTCACCTCCTGCCTGAATGTAGCTATAAGAAGGTGTCATGGATAATTACCATTTCTTTACTATGACAAAAATAAAAGGAAAAAGAAATGCAAAAATGGGAGGGATTTAACGTTAAAAATCTCATGAACATTCACGACCCCAGTAGCAAATTGTTGTAAGGTGTTATTAAAATATACAGGCAAGTAGAATTAAAATGCCAATCAAATGGGTATTTTTGCAACAATAAGCAGTCTGCAGGCAGATTCACTTCTTAACTTCTATCCAACCCAACCTCCACGTTTCAATGGTTCAATGAGTCAATGGATCAATTGTTCCATTTCATATCGGAGAATATATACAGTTTATAACTTGAAATTCTTACTCTTTGCAGACATCCACAAAACAGAAGAAAAACTCCAAGAATGCATAACAGGAAAATGTTAGAACCCAAAGGCTGATTGTTCTTCCAGACTACGTTCAGCATCCTGCACTATAGTTCAGTCCCCATAGACTGTCTTCGTTCTTGTGAATTCTCTGAACCTTAACTGTGAATGGATTCCACAGCCTATGGACTCACTTTCAAGGACTCTACAACTCATGTTCTTAATTTGCTTGTTTGTTTTATTTGTTCATTTATTTATTCATTCATCTATCTATCCATCTGTCCATGTATCTATCTATTTGGCTTCTTTTACACATTGGTTGTTACACATCTTTGTATATATTTTCCATTGATTCTATTGCATTTCTTTGTTTTACTGTGAATGCCTGCAAGAAAATGAGTCTCGGGATGGTATACATTGATGTATATAAATTGATTATAAATTTACTTTGAACTTTGAACTTTTGAATTTATTTTCCATTTCCCATAGAGTTCCCCATGTGGCAGGGCAGAGTGGATGTGAAAGGGTTCAGCCAGACCTGAGGCCACCGTTCAGAAAATATATTGGGCTAGATCAAACTGCTCATTTGTTGATGTTTCTGTAGCAGAGTCGGAAATTATGGGAGGTGGAATACTGGTGCATCTGATGTCCAAAGTTCAAAGTAAATTTATTATCAAAGTGTGTATATGTCACCAAATACGACCCTGAGATTCTTTTTTTGCAGGTGTTGGTTGTCCGTCGTTGTTTCTGAAGATGAGGTTTGTCTGCGCATCTCATAGAGCTGCACAGAGACAAACCTATACGGGAGGAGTTTTACAGTGAAACAGCCATTGTACTGGGGCAGCTCCACTCTCTCGGCCTGAAAAACCTTGGTCCAATGGTACAAAAATTGTCATGACTCGAGACTTCCTCAGCTGCATTGGATAGCCACGACGCCTTCTGTACCTTGTCATGCCCTTCGCTCTCCACAAAGCATTGCAGCACCACTTTCTTGACCGTTGGATCTTGCAGTTGATCTCATCCGCCCAGTCTGCTGAGGTAGGCATATCCTTGTCTTACCGGGGTTAGAGGTTCCCGGTTACCCTCACCTGGTCTAGCCTGCCCGTCGAAGCAATGTACTGGGGTGTGGTCACTGTCACTTGGAGCCACAGGAGAGAGCTGGGTGGCAAGTGTGGACCAAAGGTCGATGAGCTGTCCCTGGGTGGAGCATCAGAGGTGCTACCCCTCCCTGGACACTCCATGCACCCCTTTCTTGCAGCTATTCACAGTACAACAAAGAAATACAATAGAATCAATGAAAAACTACACCCAAAGACTGACAAGTAACCACGGTGCAAAAGAAGACAAACTGGGAAAATACAAAATAAAAATAAAATAATAATTATGAATATTATCACTGCCAATATGCATGTGTGTTCTTTTTCCCTCCCTAATCCAGTTTGATTTTTGATCGTACGTCTTCCTGTTTGACCAGATACTAGACCAAGGATTCATTATCTCTGTATTTTTGGCAACTCTGTGCTAAGGTTGGTGACATTTTGGTATGTTGAATTTAGTTTTAATGTCCTGTATATACATTTTTAATTGTTTCTGAACTGATTACCCACAACTGGAAAAGTACCAGCAGTGATAATATTCATAAAGGGGAAATCACAAATAACCCATCAAAATATCGCCCTATTACTTGTTTACAAACTATATATAAAATTGTAACATCGTGTATCTCACAACTAATCACTACTCACTTAGATAACCACAATATACTTAATGCGAGGGCAAAAAGGATGCTATTAGGGTTTGAGAGAGTGTAAAGAACAACTGATAATAGATTCTGTAATTCTAAATCAAACCCGGCAGTAAAGTAGAAATGGTTAGTGACTATTAAAAAGCATGTGATTCAGAGGGTGCGTCAAGGTATAATTTGTTTGGTTGTTTCTAATTTGATACCCTATGTTCATCTGATTCAATAATTACAGAGCAGTTTTAAATCTAGACAAAACCAGAGTGGGCGTAAAGTCATCCTGAAAAATACCTCAGTTTATTCTGATAAAAGAGGTTGCTATTTTCTGGTTATTAATAGATAGAGTGATTATAGTATCAAATCAGAAACCACCAAAGGAATTATACCTTGACACACCTTCTGTACATGTATGATTTGAAATTATATGCACCTTCATCAGTAAAGCTAAAGCGTTTAATTTAGATAATAGAACTATTTTCCAAAGATATACACATGAATTTTGGACTAGATAAGTGCAGAACATTCAACATAAAGAAAGGTGTAACAGAGCTAATAGAATACAAAACAGAGCAGATACAATACAACCGATGGATAAATATGAAACATAGAAATATCCGGGATATCAACAAGTACACTTTGTGTGTGATACCATCTTAAAAGTTTCTTTCCCCAGGGGAAAAAAACAGATCACAGTGTGATAAAGGAAAAACGTTTGACAGAATTTACTTCAAGACTTAAAAAAATCTGCCAAACAGAGCTCAATTGTAAAAATATAACAAAGGCAATAAACACTTTCCCTATATCCATATTAACATATTCTTTTGGCATAGTATCTTGGTCCAAAACCAATCTGGAAAATTTACAAAGAAAAATAAGAACTAAAGTGGCAAATTTTAGAAAACACGATATGCACTCAAATGCACCTAGATTAACACTAAGACAGAAAGACGAAGAGTAATATCAGATGTAAACATTTACACCACAGTTGGAAAAAACTTCTAAGAATATGTTTTTATCAACAAAAACAGGAACCAGACTCCATGCAAGCATATGAAGTTCCGATAAGAAGTATACACCACTAAACTTAAATGAGAGCACAGCACAGCAAAATGAAGACATGATCACTATTGAAGAAAAAGTTAAGCAGTGGAAGAGCATGACCCTCCATGAAAAACATCTCCATGATCTGAACAGACTAGATGTTGACAAGGAAGTGTCAAACTCATGGCTCAGAGATGGAGACTTCTTCCCAGAAGCAGAAGGGTTGCTTGCTGCAATACAGGACCAGGTGGTTCACACAAAAATTTCCAAAATGCATAATAAAAGACAAGCAAATTCAAGATGATAAATGCAGAAAATTCCAAAGGAAATCAGAAACAATCCAACACATTACAGCATCCTGCAGCAGTTGAACTAAATCTAATTACTTACACAGGCACAATCAAATGCCAAACATCATTCAGCAAAATCTTGCTTTTAAATATAAACTCATAAAAGTCACCAGGCCTTACTATAAATACAAGCCTGATCCAGTTTTAGAATCAGAGTCCCACAAATTATATTATGACCAATCAGTTATTACAGATAACTGATATCCATAATAATCCATAATAACCGTCCAGATATAAACATACAGGATAAACAAGCAAGAACAACTTACTAAATAGATATAGCCATTCCAAACACACACAATTGAATAATTACTTTGGTTCTGTCTTCACTAAGGAGGACATAAATAGTCTTCCAGAAATAGTAGGGGACAGAGGGTCCAGTGGGATGGAGGAACTGAGGGAAATACATGTTAGTAGGGAAGTGGTGTTAGGTAAATTGAAGGGATTGAAGGCAGATAAATCCCCAGGGCCAGATGGTCTGCATCCTAGAGTGCTTAAGGAAGTAGCCCAAGAAATAGTGGATGCATTAGTGATAATTTTTCAAAACTCGTTAGATTCTGGACTAGTTCCTGAGGATTGGAGGGTGGCTAATGTAACTCCACTTTTTAAAAAAGGAGGGAGAGAGAAACCGGGGAATTATAGACCGGTTAGCCTAACGTCGGTGGTGGGGAAACTGCTGGAGTCAGTTATCAAGGATGTGATAACAGCACATTTGGAAAGCGGTGAAATGATCGGACAAAGTCAGCATGGATTTGTGAAAGGAAAATCATGTCTGACGAATCTCATAGAATTTTTTGAGGATGTAACTAGTAGAGTGGATAGGGGAGAACCAGTGGATGTGGTATATTTGGATTTTCAAAAGGCTTTTGACAAGGTCCCACACAGGAGATTAGTGTGCAAACTTAAAGCACATGGTATTGGGGGTAAGGTATTGGTGTGGGTGGAGAACTGGTTAGCAGACAGGAAGCAAAGAGTGGGAATAAACGGGACCTTTTCAGAATGGCAGGCGGTGACTAGTGGGGAACCGCAAGGCTCAGTGCTGGGACCCCAGTTGTTTACAATATATATTAATGACTTGGATGAGGGAATTAAATGCAGCATCTCCAAGTTTGCGGATGACACGAAGCTGGGTGGCAGTGTTAGCTGTGAGGAGGATGCTAAGAGGATGCAGAGTGACTTGGATAGGTTGGGTGAGTGGGCAAATTCATGGCAGATGCAATTTAATGTGGATAAATGTGAAGTTATCCACTTTGGTGGCAAAAATAGGAAAACAGATTATTATCTGAATGGTGGCCGATTAGGAAAAGGGGAGGTGCAACGAGACCTGGGTGTCGTTATACACCAGTCATTGAAAGTGGGCATGCAGGTACAGCTGGCGGTGAAAAAGGCAAATGGTATGCTGACATTTATAGCGAGAGGATTCGAGTACAGGAGCAGGGAGGTACTACTGCAGTTGTACAAGGCCTTGGTGAGACCACACCTGGAGTATTGTGTGCAGTTTTGGTCCCCTAATCTGAGGAAAGACATCCTTGCCATAGAGGGAGTACAAAGAAGGTTCACCAGATTGATTCCTGGGATGGCAGGACTTTCATATGAAGAAAGACTGGATGAACTGGGCTTGTACTCGTTGGAATTTAGAAGATTGAGGGGGGATCTGATTGAAACGTATAAGATCCTAAAGGGATTGGACAGGATAGATGCAGGAAGATTGTTCCCGATGTTGGAGAAGTCCAGAACAAGGGGCCACAGTTTGAGGATAGAGGGGAAGCCTTTTAGGACCGAGATTAGGAAAAACTTCTTCACACAGAGAGTGGTGAATCTGTGGAATTCTCTGCCACAGGAAACAGTTGAGGCCAGTTCATTGGCTATATTTAAGAGGGAGTTAGATATGGCCCTTGTGGCTACGGGGGTCAGGGGGTATGGAGGGAAGGCTGGGGCGGGGTTCTGAGTTGGATGATCAGCCATGATCATACTGAAGGGTGGTGCAGGCTCGAAGGGCTGAATGGCCTACTCCTGCACCTATTTTCTATGTTTCTATAACATACAGAAATCAATACATGAAAACCACCAGAAATACTTTGAATTAAAAGAGGAAATTGAAAGACTATGGAACATTAATATTAGATTAGATTAGATTATGAGGACATGCAGTCCTCTTTTATTGTCATTTAGTAATGCATGCATTAAGAAATGATACAATGTTCCTCCAGAATGATATCACAGAAACACAAGACAAACCAAGACTGAAAAACTGACAAAAACCACATAATTATAACATATAGTTACATCAGTGCAAAGCAATACTGTAATTTGATGAAGAACAGACCATGGGCATGGTAAAAAAAAGTCTCAAATACTATTGTCCCAAAAGTAATATCTACAACTGGTAGATATCATCCCAAAGTCACTACATAATACCATTAAACAATTAGGGCTACACAGCAATATCTATGTAAATCTTCAGAAAGTCACAATACTGAACACCACTAGAATAGACCAAAAGTTCCTAGCAATTGACAAATGAGTGTGCTTGGCCATGCCTGTACCTCAAGTTTTACCAGCTTGAGCCGAAACAGTAATAATAAGTAAGTAGATAGATAAATAAATAAATAAATAAATGAGTGAATAAGTAAATAATACTGAGAATATGAGTTGCAGAGTCACTGAAAGAACTCCAGTATCCTCTCCAGGTTACTGGGTCCATCAACAGGTATAATGCTGTGATGGAATCTGTTTTACTCCGCCAATGGCTGGCGGAGAAAATGTGACTTCATTCACTCAATGCAAATGTCAATCTACACATGGTTTGTATTTTAAACTTAAAAATACCCCAATGCAACAGAAATTAATGAAAAATATCTCTATTAAATATTCACAATTTCATATTTGAATATGTGCACGATTTGTTTGTCTTTTTGTGAGGGGGTTTGGGTTTTGATGTCTTTGTTGCCATCTGCACGGTTTGTTTTGTGCACTTGGGGGGAAATTGATGTTCTTGTTGCCATTGCCGCTATTTTTTTTGCACCTAGGGGTTTGTTATTTTCCTTTGAACGGCTTTTTTTTCATAAAAGTTGCTGGTGAACGCAGCAGGCCAGGCAGCATCCGTAGGAAGAGGTGCAGTCGACGTTTCAGGCCAAGACCCTTCGTCAGGACGGATGCTGCCTGGCCTGCTGTGTTCACCAGCAACTTTTATGTGTGTTGCTTGAATTTCCAGCATCTGCAGAATTCCTGTTGTTTGGCTTTTTTTTCATGGTTGTTTGGAGAAGACAAATCTCAGAGTTGTATACTACATACATGCTTTGATAATAAATGTACCGTGAACCTTGCACAGTTGTAAAAGTCACTTCTATATTCACTCAGGAGATGTGGGCTTCACAGGCTGAGCCAGCATTTAATTGCCCTTCCCTTCCCAGATAGCCCTTCAGAAGGTGTTGGAGCTGTATCCACAGCACTCTGAAGTATCTTGTAGTTATGTGCAGGGCAAGATAGTTTTGATATATTGTTTTACAACACTACCTGCTCTGGATGATAACATTTTACAGAATTGCCAAAGCAGCAGCCTCGGCAGCCATTGCTGAGGCTTTATAAAGTGGAGATCAGACCACACTTAAGACTATTGTAAGCAGTTTTGGGCCCCTTATCTAAGAAAATATGTACAGGCATTAGGGAAGACATATGAGGAGCATTTGATGGTTCTGGGATTGTACTCACTGGAGTTTAGAAGAATGCAGGGTAATCTTATTGAAACGTATTGAATATTGAAAGGCCGAGATAGAGTGGATGTGGAGAAGATGTTTCCTATAGTGGGGGGAGTCTAGGGCCCAGGGGGAACAGCCTCAGAATAGTCCATGTAGAACAGAGATGAGAAGAAATCTTTTCAGCCAGAAGGTGGTAAATCTGCAGAATTAATTGCAACACACCGTGTGCTTATTTTATTGATCTAGAGATACATTATGGAACAGCCCTTCCAGCTCAATGAACCTCAATGCTCAGAATTCCACCTACTTTAACTCTCATCTAATCACAGGACAATTTCCAATGACCAATTAACTTACTAATTGGTACGTCTTTGGAATGTGGGAGGAAACCGGAGCACCTGGAGGAAATGCATGCGTTTACGGGAAGGACATACAAATTCCTTACAGAGGACTTTGGAATTGAACTTCAAACCCTGATGACCTGAGTTGTAATAGCTTCACACTAGCTGCTATAATACTGGGGCAGCATACACCATGTGGAGGCCAAGTCATTGGGTACATTAAAGCAGATGTTGAAAGGTTCTTGATTAGTATAACTGTCCAAAGCTATGTTAAGAAGGCAAGGAAAAAGGGTGTTCAGGTGGATAATAAATCAGCCACGATCGCATGGCGAGGTGGATTCGATGGACTACATGGACTAATTCTGTTCTTATGTCTTATGGTCCAATGGTCTTAAGTCTTATTGTGAGCTGTGCTGCTGGGAAGGATCTCATTTAATCTCCTGAAGATCGAGAGCCTTGGCCACTACTGTGGGATCCCCGTGGTGAGTAAGTAGATGCAGCTAAACATCAGGAATTAATATTTACCTAACACAGGATAAACTGTTAAATTCTGCAGGTGACTTTACAATGGGCTCCATTCAGTACAAATGCAAGCTAAAGCTAATTTGTCCCAAGTGCAATACAGTTTGGTATTGATTGTAACTTACAACTTAGAGCCTTTCACTACTGGTTAAATCTTACGTCAATTTTACAATGGGTTTAAATTTTATATCAATGATTATTGGAAGTTATGGTTAACATGAACATCAGTATCAAAGCATGAGGAGTGAGTTCCATTCTGTGTCTTAAATCAGTCCTTTTAACCCAGAACCAGCTTTGTGCCCTACCCTTATTTGATTTAAAAGATGAAAATTTAATTTTACACTCAATAACTTTCAAAGTGCAAAGTAAACACATCCGTTAGAGTAATGCAATATCCTTAGCATGCTCTGATATGTGCTTGAGAGAAATGAGAAAGCTTTAATAAACTATGGTGCTTCTGTGATACTTCTGTGGGTACCTGACCAAGTACTAATGACCTGTGTTCACCGATATCTTTAATCTCTTGCTTTGGCATTCTGAGGTACCCACCTGCTTCAAACAGGCTTCAATTATATTGTAGAAGAATATAGTAACCTTCCTCAATGACTATCGTCCAGCAGTGTTTACATCCACAGTGATGAAGTGTTTTGAGAGGTTAGTGACAAAACATGTCAACTCCTACTTGAGAAGCAACTTGGATCCACTCCAATTCACCTACTGGAGCAACAGGTCCACGGAGATGCCATCTCATTGGCTCTTCGCTCAACCCTGGAACATCTGGACAGTGAAGATGCCTACAACAGGATAGTCTTTATTGACTGCAGAATAGAATTCAATGCCATCATCCTCTCAAAACTAATCAACAAGCTTCAGGACTTTGGCCTCAATATTTCTTTGTGCAATCAGATCCTTGATTTCTTCACTTGCAGACCTCAATCAGTTTGGATTGTGTCACAACAACAACCTCTTACTCAATGTTGGCAAGACCAAGGAGCGGATTATTGAGTACAGCAGATAGAAACTGGAGGACCATGAGCCATTGCTCATTGGAGGATCAGAGGTGAAGAGGTTCAGCAACTTTAAATTCCTCGGTGTTATGATTTCAGAGGACTGTCCTGGGCCCAGCATTTAAGTGCAATTATGAAGAAAGTATGGCAGTTCCTCTGCTTCCTTAGGAGCCTGTGAAGATTTGGCATGACATCTAAAACTTTGGCAAACGTCTATAGATGCACTGTGGAGACTATATTGACTGGCTGCATCATGGACTAGAATGGAAACATCAATGCCCTTGAATGGAAAATCCCGTAAGAAGTAATGGATAGGGCCCAGTCCATTATGGGTAAAGCCCTGCCCACCATTGAGCACATCAACATGACATATTGTCACAGGAAAGCAGCATCCATCATCAAGGACCCCCACCATCAAGGTCATGATCTCATCTCGCTGCTGCCATCAGAAAGAAGGTACAGGAGTCTCATGACTCACACCACCATGTTCAGGAACATTTATTACCCCTTAATCAAAGGGAATATCTTCACTCAACTTCACTTGACTTGCCCATTATTGAACTGTTTCCACAACCTATAGACTCACTTTCAAGGATTCCTCATCTCATGTTCTCTGTATTTATTGATTATTTATTATTATGTACTTCTTTTTGTATTTGCACAATTTGCTGTCCTTTGCACACTGGTTGATCACTGTAGTTGGTACAGTCGTTCATTGATTCTATTATGGTTATTATTTTACTATGAATTTGTTAAGTATGCCCTCAAGAAAAAGAATCTCAGGGTTGTATATGGTGACATATATGTACTTTGATAGTAAATTTACATTGAACTTTGAACTTTGTACTTTGATGGATATTCACTGTCCAGGGCCTGGGGGCCTTTTTGCTAAGCTCAGTAGCTGACTCTTCCAGGAGTCAGAGTGTTGGTTTTGAATAAGTTAAATCCCAAACCAATATTCCTTGCTCAGCCTCTTGCCATAAAAAAGTGAACAATGGAGACCTTGTTGGAAAACAATGGTGTCTGCTTCAGCTTAATTAAGCAATGCATACACCTGGCCTGGCAAAACTCACATGTGTATGAAGCCACCAAGTCACAAATAACAATATAAATGTTAGAGAGCGGTCAGGCTTGTTAGGAATGGTCAAAGAATGACAAGAAGAATGACAGCAGGACAGGGTGACTAGAATGCATTCCTCTGCCTTTGATTTCTAGACAGACCTCTCATTTGTCTGCAACTCATGGGTGTGTCTTTTTAGCTAATAGGAATTTTACCTATGCTTTGGAAATCCTTTGTGTTTTAGAAACCGCTTGCAATTTGGAAACCTTTTATTAGATAAAATCTGTCGTGAGTTTTGAATCTATGGAGAGGAATAAGCAGTTATTGTTTCAGGCCAGGACTCTTCATGAAATAAATCCAAGGATTTTTATGACAATCCTAAATCATCCTTTCTGAAAAAGTATTTTAAAAAATAGTTAGTAGTCAATGTAGTTCGTTGAATTTAAATTGCTCAGCTGCCTCAGGATGAATCTGTGTGTTAGGAGTCCATCGACATCACCCAAGTGTTACTATACCCATTTCAATACTTACTTTGGTTTGTGTTGAGCAAATAAAGTTCCTGAAATCATTTGTGAGATGGAGGAAACCACAGCAGGATCTGCAGCAAGGTTCAAACTTCAAAGTTCAAAGTGTTATGACATGACTGCTAGATATGGTGGACATGGAAAAGTCTAGGGCCCAGATGGCAAAGATGTTTAATGTTCAAAGTAAATTTATTATCAAAGTATGTATATGTCACCATATACAACACTGATGGCACAAAAGCACACACAATAAGATAAAGAACACAATAATGAAAAGCGCAAGATATATAAATGCAGAAGATAGCTTATATACATAGATTGATAGATTGTCCATAAAGTGACACAAGGCACAGAAGTGTCTGTACATAAGGTGACTGACAGGAACTGATGAAGTAGTGGTGGTTGGGGTCTGGAGGGGTGGGTTAGTGGGTGGAGGTGTTGATCAGCCTCACTGCTTGGGGAAAGTAACTGTTTTTGAGTCTGGCGGTCCTTGCGTGGATACTACGTAGCCTCCTCCCTGATGGGAGCAGGACAAACAGTCCATGAGCAGGGTGGGTCGGATCGTTCACGATGTTACTGGCCTCGTAATGTCTCTCTCGGCCAGGCTTTAGCCCTCAGGAGGAAACAGTTCAAGTTTGTCCAACCTCTCCTTATAGCTAATACTCTGTAATCGAGGTAACATCCTGTTTCATTGCTCACATACGGTCAAGGCCTGAACACAAAGGATGGACAAAGTCCTGGAGGACTGCTGGAATCGCAGCCTGAGGCTCCCCTTTTACTGAAGAACAGCCAAAATTTAATTTAATCAAACACAGAACTCCTAACAGCTGAAGAAGTGTTTTACAATACTAAAATAGAATCTATTTAACCACAAAAGAAACACAAGATGTTAAAGATTATGGACCAATTGGGAGAAAGAATGATTGTGCATATGTACTCTGGAATTTGTCACTCAAGTCCTTTTGTAGCTGGCTGTCCTTCAGTTGCTCATCAGGAGACCACAGTCAGTGCAGATCAGAAATAATACCCAATCCTCCCTGACGATCAACACAGGCGCACCTCCAGGATGCGTGCTTAGCCCACTGCTCTACTCGCTCTACACTCATGACTGTGTGGCTAGGCACGGCTCAAATGCCATCTATATTTTTTGCGAGGTCACAGCTGTTGTGCAGTAGATTCAGCCAGTTCGATCATGGTGACTCGCCTCACCACCACGGAGGACATCTTCAAATGGCAATGCCTCAAGAAAGCAGCATCCATCATTAAAAACCATCACCATTCAGGACAAAAACACACGAAAATCTGCAGGAGCTGGAAATCTGAGTTTGAAATTTGGAAAACTAAATGTTGGAAAAACTCAGTAGGGCAGGCAGCATCTATGGAAGAGTTTTGGCCTGAAACATCCACCGTGCTTTTTTGCAGAGATGCTGCCTGGCCTGCTGAGTTCCTCCAGCATTTTGTATGTGTTACCATTCAGGATATGCCCTCTTCTTATTGCTGCCATCAGGGAGGAGGTACAGGAGCCTGAAGACATACACTCAATGCTTTAGAAACAGCTTCTTCCTCTCTACCTTCAGATTTCTGGATGGTCCATGAACCCCTGAACACTACCTCACTAATTTGCTATTATTTTGCATTATTGAATTATTTGTTTATATGTTACTTTTGTAACCTACAGTAAAATTTTATGTATTGCATTATACTGCTGCCACAAAACAATAGATTTCAAGACACACAGTACTGTGCAAAAGTCCCAAGCACATATATACATATAAAACTAGGGTGTCTAAGATTTTTGCACAGTACTGTATTTGTCAAGGTGGAGTAGAGAGCGAGTTTGTAAATCTGCCTACGGATGTTGGGAATGGCGAGAGTGGAGTGCCGTGGGACTGGTGGCAGGGACAAGGGGTGGGGCAGGTAGTAGAGTTAGAGCGCCAGGAGTGGGGGTCACTGTTGCAGACACTCCCAACACTGCGGCACCAGGCAAGATTATTTGATTCCAAACAATTGGTTTATTGATCGTTACTCTGGTGCTTCCCACTCCCTCCCCTCTCCCTTCCCCTTTTCCCAACCATGATTCCCCTCTCCCTGCCCCCTTCCCACCCTCTGCCCACAATAGAGACCCATATCAGAATCAGGTTTATCATCACGCACATATGTCATTATTTGTTTTTGTAACAGCATTACAGTGCAATATATAAAATTACTACAGTATTGTGCAAAAGTCTTAGACATCCTAGCTACATACACGTGCCTGAGACTTTTGCACAGTACTGTATGTCAGTGATGAAAAAAAATCCTGATTCTGGTCCTGGTAGAGATCATGTGCAGATAGATGGGTTGAAATTGACATCTAGGTCAGCACAGTCCTTGGGATCCAAAAGCAAAATTTCTGTTTGTATGCTTCCTTCCTTTAACTATGGTACAAAAGCCAGAGACAGCACAGAGACCACAGTTGTAGTTACACTTAATGATCTATCTCCGGAACCAGACAGCAGTCAATACTGGGTTAGTCGGTTCATAAAGACCACACAACTTACCATCAGAGGAGATCAGAGGATATTTATAATGCTTAAAAATTACATCTTATCTACTGCCACCAGGAGTCTGAATACATTTATTAATTTTAATATATTTCTTATTGTAAATGATAGTATTTTTATGTATTGCACTGTATTGCTGCCACAAACCAATGAATTAAATGATATACATCAGCGATAAAGATTAGCTTTATTTGTCACATGTACATCGAAACATCAAAACATACAGTGAAATGAATCAAAGATTCAAAGTACACTTATTATCAATGTACATCTGCAGAATACAACTCTCCTTCCGCAGACAGCCACAGAACAAAGAAACACCATGGAACCCATTTAAAAAAACATCAAACACCCAACACGCACAAATGAACGAATTGCGTAAACGGACAAAAGCAGCAAACAACACATGGAATATTAAACATCAAACCAGGAGTCCAGTAGTTTTGAGTTTAGTTCAGTACAGTGCTGTGCTGCTAGCCCACTGTAGGTCACAGGGCCATTCTTTGCTGAAGCGCCCCGGTCCACATCAATCACCCCAATCAAACTACTCCAAGTCCACAGCCTCACCGATTAATCCTTGCAACATGGATGCCAATACTCCTGCACTTCCCTCTGACAGCAGTTTGCGAGAGGGAGAACTCCACAGATCAGGTAGCATCTGTGTAGAGGAATAAACAGGCGATGTTTTGGGCCAAGACCATTCGTCAGAACTGGTAAATAAACCTGATTCTGATTCTGAAATTATTTGCAATGGAAATATGTTTATGTTCTTTACCCACGAGTTAAAATATCGCATGTGTAATGCATAGAGCAAAGGGCTTTGGCATCTCTTTTATACACGCTGACTGGTCGGTACTTGAAAAGGTAACGTGTGAAAGGTCACCTTGTATCTCTTATACAATGAATGAGATGAGTGATGAATGTAGCCAGCAGTCGGTGAATGACTGGCCCAATATCATCACGTCCAGATTCATTTGCACTCTGCTGCAGATCCTGCTGTGGTTTCCTCCAGCACACTAACTGATTTCAGCGGCTTCACCTACTCAGGTGAGCTATAGTGGGTATTGAAATGGGTGCAGTAACACTGGGGAGGTGTCAATGGACCCTAACACACAGATTCATCCAGAGGCAGCTGAGCAATTCAAATTCAGCCAATTAAAGAGCCTGGAATTTATTTTCAGTAATAATGATTCAGACTTGTCATAAAATACTTGGATTTTCCAGTGATCTTCAAGAGATTTGGCACAAGTTGGCTGATATATGTAGTTACATAGGGCATTAAAGCACTGAAATAGGCCCTTTGGCCCATCTAGTCTATGCCAAACTGTTATTCTGCCTAGTCCCATCGACCCTCATTGTTCATATCCCTCCCATCCATGTACCTATCCAAACATCCTCCGGGAGGAGGGAGAAGATGGCGGTGTGATGGCAGCGCGCGCGGCCACTTCGGTGATGATATCTGTTATCTGTCAAGTAGGGGACCGTGCACAATTCTGATTTGATGGAGATGGACGTGAGAGCACAGAGGAACATCTGGAAAATTTCTGAAATGCCCGCTTCGCTGCCACTGCTACTGTGTGGTAACCGGAATCTCCGGAGCTGAAGGCCTCAAAATCCTCGGCTTTGCGTGTTTCAGCGGCCGGGACGAGGTCAAAGGCACTCGGGAGGCTGTATCAGAAGGGTTGGTCGGAGGCTCGAAGTTTTCAGACAGATGGACTCAGTGCTCGGCTGCTTCCAAGGCATCGGCAAGTTGACAGTGCCTGGAGGTTTATGGCAGGGAGTTTCTTCCTTTTGCCGCCTGCTATCGGGGACTCGGGACTCGATCGACTTGGGACTTTGAGACTTTTTTTTTACTGTGCTCGTGGTCTGTTCTTCATCAAATTATGGTATTGCTTTGCACTGCTGTAACTATATGTTATAATTATGTGGTTCTGTCAGTGTTAGTCTTTGGTCTGTCCTGTTTTCTGTGATATCACTCCGGAGAAACATTGTATCATTTCTTAATGCATGTATGCATTTCTAAATGACAATAAAAGAGGACTGAGTGTTCTCATAATCTAAAAAAAATATTGCAACTGAACCCATATCCACTACTTCCACTGGCAGCTCATTCCACACACACCACCCTCTGAGTGAAGAAGTTGCCCCTCATGTTTTATTTAAACATTTCACCTTTTACCCTTAACCTATAACCTCTAGTTCTAGTCTTACCTAACCTCAGTGGAAAAAACTTGCTTGCATTAACTCCATCTATACTACTCATAATTTTTTATACCTCTATCAAATCTCATTACCTTCATTCTCTTATTCTCCAGGGAAAAAATATCCTAACCTATTCAACCTTTTCATATAACTCAGGTCCTCAAGTCCTGGCAATATCTTGCAAATGTTCTCTGTACTTTTTAAATCTTATTGATATCTTTCCTGCAGGTAGGTGACCAGAATTGTACATGTTACTACTCTCTATGATCTGCAGAAGTCACCCACCAGCCAGTTAGGGAGTAGTTGCTAGTCATTTGCAAAGAAGAAGAGAAGGATGCAGTGATATTGTTGTTTCATCACTAGAAGCTGGCTAACATAGGGCTCTATGATCTCCAAGTACACTGGGATGAACATCCAGTGCTACCTGAGGATACGCAGCAAGATAGTGTACCTGTTAGCATAATGCTATTGGAGTGCCAGTGACCTTGGTTCAATTCCCATCACTGTCTGTAAGGAGTTTGAATGTTCACCCTGTGACTGCACAGGTTTCTTCCAGATGCTCCAGTTTCCTCCCACATTCCAAAGATGTCCAGATTAATTGGCCACATGGGTGCAATTGGGCTTGTGGGCTGGAAGGGCCTGTTACTGTTAAATAAATAAAATAAAATTCACACTCTGCATAGACATCAGTTTGCTTAACACAAAGGTGGGCATGTTGGCTCACATACTGCCTCACATCTCTAGTGACCTGGGTTTAATCCTAATGTCCAGTGCTATGTGTGTGGAGTATACACATTCTCTCTGCAACTGCATGGGTTTCTTCGAGGAGTTCTGTCTTTCACCTCAGTCTTACAAATGAGCAAAGTTAACATACACACAAAATTCCCGGAGGAAGGAATGACGTGAAGAAAAGACGTGGTGGAATTGGAGAGAGTCCAGAGAATGACCCCAGGAATGAAAGGGTTAACATATCAGGAGCGTTTGATGGCTCTGGGCCTGTGCTCGCTGGAGTTTAGAAGAATAGGGGTGGGGGATCTTATTGAAACCTATTGAATACTGAAAGGCCTACATAGAGTGTATGTGAAAGGATTATTCCAGTAATGGGTGAGTCTAGAACCAGAGGACACAGCTCAGAATAGAAAGATGGCCTTTTGGAACAGAGATGAGGAGGAATTGCTTTGGCCACATGGCAGTGCTGTGGAATTCAGTGCCAAGTCATTGGGTATATTGAATAAATAACTCATTGAAAGTTGCAGTTTGGTCTCCCGGAGACTTGCTGGTTTTCATAGAAAAGAGAACAAAGAACAAGCTCTTTGGCCCACGATATTGTGCTGACTCTTTAACCTACTCCAAAATCTATCTTCCCTCCCAGAAAAACCTCCAATTTTCTTCCATCCGTGTGCCCTATTCAGAATCAGAATCAGAATCGGGTTTAATACCACTGGCATATGTTGTGAAATTTGTTGTTGTGCAGCAGTACATTTCAATATATAATAATAAAAACTGTTATTTACGGTGAGAAGTGTATATATAGTTAAATAAGTCGTGCAAAAAGAGTGAAAAAAAAGTAGTGAGCTGGTGTTCGTAGGTTCAATGTTCATTTAGAAATCAGATGGCAGAAGGGGAAGAAGCTGTTTCTGAATTGCTGGGGGCATGACTTTACATTTCTGTACCTCCTTCCTGATGGTGACAATGAGAAGAGGGTATGTCCTGAGTGATGGGGGTCCTTCATGGTGGATGCTGCCTTTTTGAGGCATCACTCCTTGAAATTGTCCAGAATGTTAGGGAGGCTAGTGCCCATGATGGAACAGACTGAGATCATAACTTTCTGCAGCTTATTTTGATCCTGTGCTATGTAACTACCTTACCAATTAGCGTAGCCAGCACTTGTCATCTTGACAATGGTAAAACAACGCACATTTACACTGGAACAGTAACCCTGAGCTTTCATTCCCTCGTGCAAGTTGTGGCCAGGCAAGAGTTAAGCACACAGTGTTCAGTCAGCCCAGGCAGGAAAGGTCTCTGAAGAGCAAAGATTCTCTTTGCACAGCAGGGGCGCAGAGCCATTATTGAGACAAGATAAAGACCAACTAAGGGGCAATTATTGGGGTTGAGAGGGAAATGGATCAGCCATGATGAAATGTCAGAGCAGACTGGATGGATCAAACAGGCTAATTCTGCTCCTATATCTTATGGTTTTATGTCTTAATTACTTTACCAACTTCAAAGTATCTGTTGTTATTTTGTAGTTCCTATTGACTTTTAACACCTGCATGGTGAATGGTGATTGAACTTGCAAATGAGGAATTTGAACATACTTAGTTTATCAAATAGTCAATATATCGGTCAATATCAAGTCAATTCTGTGTAAAAATAGCATTTCGCTGTCCAGATTTCAGGACAGTGTGGTGACCAGTGCCAGACTGTTCTCTGTGTGCACAGTAAATAAAGCGTGATTGTGGAACGAGTGTGAGCTTTCAGAGTCCAGTTAACTGATAACAACATCCTGACGCTTTACTCCTCCATCGCACTCAGTGACCTGAGAGATAATTCTGTTACTCTGCTCAGAGACATTACCACTTTTGAGAAGTGGACCGATTAGACCCATTCGTGGTCCCCTGAAGGGAAGCAAATTGAAGTGATAAATCCAGATTAGAGTTCTTGGCACCTCATTCAAATCTGGTGTAAATTACCCGTGACATATTTTGATCATATTTGTGTCAAAGAATAAGATGTCTAAATCAAGCCACAAACAAAACACATCCACTCATCAAATGAGCTTAGGCAGAATCAGAACCATCTGGGCCTTTAATAAATAATAGATTTAACTAAATTTTATTTCGGGTCATTTCAGATAAACAAGGAATGGATTCCAATATAATTCTAAGAATTCCTGTCAACAAAACCACTTTCTATCAATCTCTTTTGCTGAGAAAGTCCTAAACATTGCAGAACTCTTGTCTGTTTTTATGAACTCTGAAGGTGAACCTGTGGCCTTCTAACCATCCAGTAACTCCTTGTCAAAAGGTGATATGGAAACCTCCGATCTGATAGAAACTCTACTGAAATCATAGCTACCTGCAATCTAAAACAGAAAGCTTGTGAGAATGCTATTTCAAAAGCACCAGCAAAAGTGTGCATGTTCACAGTTACTATTTATCATTGTGCCTCGAGCTAGATTTGATCTAGGAGGTGGCAAAATTCAAAGTTCAAAGTACATTTATTATCTAAGTGCAGTATGTATACATTATAGAACCTTGCTATGTGTCTCCTTAAATGCAGCCTCAAAACAAGAAACCCAGAAGAAGTGATTAAAACACATTCAACAAACACCCAATGTGCAGCGAGAGAAAAGGAAAATCGTGCAAACACTAAAAGAAAGCCAACAGGATTCAGAACAAAAGTGAGTCCATAGGCCTGGGGTCCGGCACAGCCGGAGCAGGCCTACAGCATCAGTCTCAGTTCATCACACAGCAGAGGAAAATATCGTGGAGCTGGCATCCCTGGAACTATTGCTGTGTATCTTCACTGCACTCTCTCCATTACAAATACATCGTTTTAGAATCAAAAGGCCATATGACCTAGGAGCAGAATTAGTTCATTCAGCTCATTGTGTCTGCTCTGCAATTCCATCAAGGCCAATTTATTATCCCTCTCAACTCCATTCACCTGCCTTCTGCCCGTAACATTTGGCACCCTTACAAATCAAGAACATATCGAATTCTGATCTCCTCCTTATTCTACTCTGACCTCCCTCATAACAAGGCATTTTCACCCACAGGACTGCTGTTCTCTGGATTTTCTTTTGTTTTTCTTGCCATTCTCTGTAAACTCTTAGAGACTGAAAATCCCAGGGGATCAACAGTTTCCGAGATACTCAAATCACCCTGTCTGACACCAACAATCATTTCACGGTCAAAGTCACTTAGGTCACATTTCTTCCCTATTCTGATGTTTGGTCTGAACAACAACTAGCTCTCTTGACTGCGTCTGCAGGTTTTTTAAAGTTTTCAGTTGTTGTTACATAATTGGCTGATTAGATATTTGCATTAACGATCAGCTGTACAAGTGTTCTTAATACAATCGCTCCTGAGTGCATCGTATATGAATGATGTTGGGTCTCATATTGATTCTCAGCACGTTCTATTTTATTTCATCCATTCATCATCTGCGGTCGTATTGTTTTTGGATTGTTACTTAAATAAACATTTCATTGAAAGCATTTCTTATATGCTTCCCAGATGTCTTATGCATGAATATCATGTATATTTTTAGTGGCAAAAAGAACATTCTGTACTTAATGTATTAAATGGGTAGTATATGGTGACATATATGCATTTTGAGAATAAAGTTACATTGAACTTTGAACTTTTTCAATCTTTGAATATTTTCATAAGTGGCATTTTTCATTCAGCAAAGGAATGATTAGGTTCAGGAATATTTTTATACCATCAGAGAAAATGGTGAATGCCCCTTTAATTTTTAAAATTAAAAAAAAAATTCTTTCAGTCCCCATTCTGGCTCTCCTTTTACCTCCTCTCTTCTCCTCACCTAACGATCACGACCCCTGTTCCTTTCCTCCTTCCCTTTCTCTTATGGTCTACTCTCCTCTCCTATCAGACTTCTTCAGCACATTACCTTGTCTGCCTATCACCTCCCATCTTCTTACTTCATTCCCCTCTTCCCTCCTCACCTGGTTTCACCTATCACCTGCTAGCTTGTACTCCTTCCTCTCCCCAACCTTCTTATTTTGAATTCTTCTCCCGTCATTTCCAGTCCTGAAAGCTCTTGGCTCAAATCGTCAACTTATTAATATTCTCCAAGATGCAACCTGACATGCTGCGTTCCTCCAGCATTATGTGCATGTTTCACTGGATTTCCAGCATCTACAGAATCTATCAGACCATAAGATATTGAAGCAGAATTAGGCCATTTGGCCCATCAAGTCTGCTCCACCATTCAATCATGGCTGATCTTTTTTTCCCCTTCTCAGCCACACTCTGTGGCCTTCTCCCTGTAACTTTTGATACCATGTCCAATCAAGAACATATCTATCTCTACATTAAGTACATCCACTGACCTGACCTCCACAGCTGCCTGTCCTAATAAATTCCACAAATTCACCACCCTCTGGCTAAAGAAATTTCTCCGCATCTCTGTTTTAAATGGACACCCCTCTGCCCTGAGGCTGTACCCTCTTGTCCTTGACTCCCCCACCATGGGAAACATCCTTTCTACATCTACTCTGTCTAGGCCTTTCAACATTTGAAAGGTTTCAATGGGATCTCCTCTCATCCTTCTAAATTCCAGCGAGTACAGACCCAGAGCTATCAAATGTTCTTCATAAGATAACCCTTTAATTATCAGAATCATCCTTGTGAACCTCCTCTGAACCCTCTCCAATGCCAACACATCTTTTCTTAGATGAGAAGCCCAGAACTGTTCACAATACTCAAGGTGAGGCCCCGCCAGTGCCTTATAAAAAGCCTCAGCATCGCATCCCTGCTCTTGTATTCTAGACCTCTTGAAATGAATGTTAACATTGCATTTGCCCTCCTAACCACCAACTCTACCAGCAAGTTAACCTTTAGGGTGATCTGCACAAGGATTCCCAAGCCCCTTTGCATCTCAGATTTTTGGATTTTCACCCCATTTAGAAAATAACCTGCACATTTAAAGTCAAAGTACATGACAATGCATTTTCCAACATTGTATTGCACTTGCCACTTTCTTGCCCATTCTCCTAATCTGTCTAAGTCCTTCTGCAGCCTACCTATTTCCTCATCACTACCTGCCCCTCCTCCAATCTTCTTATCAAACTTGACAACAAATCTATCTATTCCATCATCTAAATCACTGATATACAGCATAAAAAGAAGAGGTCCCAACACTGACCACTGCGGAACACCATTATTCACTGGCAGTCAACAAGAAAAGGATCCTTTTATTCCCACTTTCTGCCTCCTATCAATCAGCCATGCTCTAACCAGTAACTTTCCTGTAATACCATGGGCTCTTAACATGGTAAGCAGCCTCATGTCTGGCACTTTGTCAAATATCTTGTTATACAACATCTATTGCAAGTCGTTCATCTATCCTACTTGTAATCTCCTCAAAGAATTCTAACAGGTTCATCAGGGAAGATTTTCCCTGAAGGAAACCATGCTGACTTTGTCTTATCTTGTCCTCTGTCACCAAGTACTCTATTACCTCATCTTTAACAATTGACTCCAGCGTCTTCCCAACCACTGAGGTCGGGCTAACTGATCTATAATTTCCTTTCTCCTGCCTTCCTCCTTTCTTAAAGAGTGAAGTAGCATTTACAGTTTTCCAGTATTCTGGTACCACCTGAAAGTCCAATGATCTTTGAAAGATCATTACTAATGCCTCTACAACCTCTACCACTACCTTCAGAACCCTAGGATGCAGTTCATCTGTTCCGGGTTACTTCTGTACCTTTAGATCCTTCAGCTTTTTGGGCACCTTCTCACTTGTAATAGTAACTGCACTCACTTCTCTTCCACACACCCTTCAACATCTGGCGCACTGCTAAAGTCTTCCACAGTGAAGACTGATGCAAAAGACTCATTTATTTCATCTGCCATCTCCCCCTTTATTATTATCATTTCCCCCTTTATTATTTCTCTGGCCTCATTTCCTGAAAGAGAATTTAGAGGGCTAGGCGAAAAGCTGAGAAGCAGGACCTCCAAGGTAGTCATTTCTGGATTGCTACCTGCATCACTCCTACTCTCAGCTCTGACCTACTCCCAACAATAGCCGCCTCACTTGCCCCTTCTGTACTTTTATTTAATTTGCTGTGCTCTGCTCCTGCCATTGATTAGTGCGCTGGAATGAGCCCGAACGCCCGCGAAGCTCCCCTTTTAAACAAGCGTCGCTGACCTGCGAGAAACCTCCTCGCTGTGCACTGCTCCCGCCACTGACTGGGCCTCCAGAATCTGTTGTGTTTTAAAACACTTTTATCCCAGCCTCAGAATAATGATTCTTCAATCATATTTCCTGCATAATCCTCTGTTCTCTGTGTCGATACTTTGGTGACATTCATTTTATTTAGAGATACAGCACGGTAAAAGGCCCTTCCGGACCCACGAGCCAGAGCTGAACAATTACATCTATGTGACCAATTAACTTTCTAACCTATATGTGTTTGGAATGTGGGTGGAATCCAGAGCACCCAGAGGAAATCCACACGACCACAGGGGTGAATATACAATCTCCTACAGACAGCAGTGGGAATTGAACCTAGGTCACCAGCACTTTATAGCATTATGCTAACTGCTACACTGCATGCCGCCTACACTGAAAACAGCAACAGTGAGATTTGGGAGCAATTAACGCTCCTATTAAATAGCTGAGACTTGAATTTAATGAGTGGTAAATTGGTCCAAGTGCATGTGGATCATTAGCCCAGAACCATCAGGCTCTTGAATCAAATGGGAGACCTTCACTCAACTTCACTTGCCTGTCACTGAAATGTTCCCACAAGCTATAGACTCACTTTCAAGGACTCTTCATCTCATGCTCTTGATATTTATTACTTAATTATTTATTATTATTATTATTTCTCTCTTTTTCACATTTGCACAATTTGTTGTTTCCTGCACTCAGGTTGGACACCCAGTTGATGCGGTTCCTCATTGATTCTATTGTAGTTATTATTCTATTATTAATTGATTGAGTATGCCTAATAGAAAATTAATCTCAGGATTGCATATTAGATTAGATTGGATTAGATTATGAGGACACGCAGTCCTCTTTTATTGTCATTTAGAAATGCATGCATTAAGAAATGATACAATGTTCCTCCAGAATGATATCACAAAAAAAACCAAAGACTAACACTGACAAGACCACATAATTATAACAAATAGTTACAGCAGTGCAAAGCAATACCATAATTTAATAAAGAGCAGACCATGGGCATGGTAAAAAAAAAAGTCTCAAAGTCCTGGTTGACTCCTGATAGTCCCGATAGCTGGCGGCACAAGGGAGAAACTCTCCCTGCTATAAACCTCCAGGCGACGACAACTGCCGATGTATTGGAAGCACCCGACCACAGCCGACACTGAGTCTGTCCGTCCGAAAACTTCGAGCCTCCGATCAGCCCTCTGACACTGAGCACCGAGCGCCATCTCTACCGAGCGCTTCGACCCCGCCCCGGCCGCTGAGCAACAAGCAAAGCCGAGGACTCGGGGCCTTCTCCTCCGGAGATTCTGGATCACACAGTAAGCAGCGGCAGCGAAAAAGGCATTTCAGAAGTTTCACCAGATGTTCCTCCATGCTCTCACGTCCGTCTCCATCAAATCAGGATTGTGCACGGCACCCTACTTGACAGATTACAGATATCATTCACCAGAGTGGCCGCTGTGAGTTGCGTCGCGCCACGCCGCCATCTTCTCCTCCTCCCTCCTCCCATATGATGACATATATTTTGAACTTTGATCTTTGAAGAGACTTGAGCATTCCTGAGATCCTAAGAGTGATGCTGTCTGGAGCTTAGCTCCTGCTCGGGTCACCCAGATGATAAGGTCCAGGGAGAGGTTTCCGACAAACAGCAATCCAAACAAGTTCTCAGTGGTGGAGCTGGCGGAAGATGATGACACATCACAATGACAGTGAAGGCAGAGGAAGGCTGAAGCAGAGAAGGGTTCCCAGTCATTTTGCATTACTTGCTACTGGACCCTGACTCCAATCTGTCAGGGATGGTGTGGTGGTTGCCCATGCATCGGCCTCCTTATGTTAAACAAAGTTCCGCACATTAAGGGAATAATCTTTTGGGAGAACAACGTACTCAGTTTGAGTGATCCCACAACTACTGCTATGTCAATGGCATAAGAATCCATGGTTTGTTAATGCCGAATGTGGGTGAAACAGGTCACAAGGAAATAAAAGTGGGGAATGGAACTGATGTGAGCTGGCATAGATTTGATGGGCCAAGTGGCTTTCTTCTATAATGTGAAGAAGTATGAAAATATGTGAAATATTAACTAGATTTTTTTTCTGAAAATTGTCAATGATTAGCTTGGCATGGTGTTACAGAAGGTTAAAAGGACAGCGCAATTCAACAAATCTTAATCCCTTTCCATAGGTGCTGCCTGACCTGCTGAGTGTTCCAGCATTTTGTGTGTGTTACTCTGTATTACCAGGGTCTGCAAGGAGTGCCTCTCACCTGCTCCTTTCCTGTCTGTCATGCTTCACCACCCCCCCCCATCTGATTCCTTCTTCTCCAGACCTTTGACTTTTCCACCTATCACTCCCAGATTCTTACTTCAACTCCTCCCCTCCCCCACCCACTTGGCTTCACCTATCACCTTCTAGATTGTCCTCCTTCCCTTTCCCCACTTTCTTATCCTAGTTTCTTCCAGTCCTGAAGAAGCATCTTGTCCCAAAACGTCATCTGTTTATTCACTTCCATCGATGCTGTCTGACCTGCTGAACTCCTCCAGCATTTTTTGTGTGTTACTCTTGGTTTCTAGCATCTGAAGAATCTCTTGTGTTTACAACCTAGCCCAACATGTTTTTAGTCAATTACAAAACTATTTCTTTTTGTTTTGGTGACGTCTGTAATTAAAGTAGAATCACACGGTGCCTATCCTTTTTATGTGAAATCCTGGATAAATGTTATTGGAGCTTGGACACTGTCCCAGAAAGTCTCTCTCCTTGTGTGTAAAAACTTCTCTTAAAACCTAATCTCGCTGCAAGTAAGAAGGTACCTCTATCTCCAGGTCCACCAATTTTATTAACCCTTAGTTGACCTCCAATATCTGGGAAAAACCACTCAGCTTTGAGGTATTTAGGGAGGGTAATGAAGTTTTATTTAACCTGTGGCAGGGTGTATGCGGTAGCAACTCTGGTGAAGGGGCTTGTGGGGTCCATTCTTGGACAGCTCACTCACCTTTGGTCCCCACTGAACACTCAGCTCTTACCTGTGTCTTCAAGCAGCCGTCTGCATGCAGCAGTGGCCATACCCTGGTGCACCGTTTCTACAGGAGGGCTAAATCTGGCAGCCTCATACCACAGTCAGATAAGGACATTTCTGTCCTAGCATGTGTTACTCTAGATTTCCAGCATTTGCAGAATCTCTTGTGTTTACAACCTAGCCCTAAATGTTTCTAGCCAATAACAACAGCATATCTTTTTGCCTTGGTGACTTCTGTAATTAAGCTGGAATCACACAATCCACACTGGGCGGAGGAGATCAATAGTGAGATCCAACAGCCAGGAAGCTTGTTCTGCAACGGTCCGTGAAGAGTGAAGGGCATGACAAGGCCCAGATGAAGTCATGATCTGGTTAGGCCAGATCAAAACTCTGGTTAGGCCACACTTGGAGTACTGTGTCCAGTTCTGGTCACCTCACTGTGGGGAGGATGTGGAAGCATTGGAAAGGGCACAGAGGAGATGTACCAGGATGCTGCCTGGTTTAGAGAGTATGCATTATGATCAGAGATTAAGGGAGCTAGGGCTTTACTCTTTGGAGAGAAGGAGGATGAGAGGAGACATGATAGAGGTGTACAAGATATAAAGAGGAATAGATAGAGTGGATAGCCAGTGCCTCTTCCCCAGGGCACCACTGCTCAATACAAGAGGACATGGCTTTAAGGTAAAGGGTGGGAAGTTCAAGAGGGATTTTAGAGGAAGGTTTTTTACTCAGAGAGTGGTTGGTGCGTGGAATGCACTGCCTGAGTCAGTGGTGGAGGCAGATACACTAGTGAAGTTTAAGAGACTACTAGACAGGTATATGGAGGAATCTAAAGTGGGGGCTTATATGGGAGGCAGGGTTTGAGGGTTGGCACAACAATGTGAGCCGAAGGGCCTGTACTGTGCTGTACTATTCTATGTTCTATTATCCACTGCAACCAAGGAAGACTTTAGTTGTGATGACTACTTGTACCATTGGACTTGGACTTCCGAGGTTGAGAGAGTGGAACTGTCCCAGTGCAACGTCTCTTCCCTTTAAAAGTTCAAAGTTCAAAGTTAAAAAGTTCAAAGTACATTCATTATCAAAGTATGTATAAATTATACAATCTTGAGATTCGTCTCCTTACAGGCAGCCACAAAACAAGAAATCCAAAAGAACCAACTACCACTGAATGCGCAGAGAGAGAAAAGAAAGATAAATTGTGCAAGCATTAAAAGCAAGCAAAGGCATTCAGAACAAAAGTTCGTCCGTAGACAGGAAGCCTATGTCCTCAGCCTCAGTTCGTTGCACAGTGAAGCTCACAGGCACGAAGCCCAGAAACGCCGCCATGTTCCGGCCCATATCCGACCTTTCCAAATCGACCCAGTGCTTAAATTGATCAAAATTCACTCTTGGTTTAAGTGGATGGGGCTCCGTATCTTCTCCACTCCAACTTTTCTCTACTTCGCATGCATTGACTCTGCCTCAACCATGTCTCGGCCTCGCTCGACTGCTTCTCCCCGAACAAGCCTCGACTTCACTCTGATTTTGCATCACACCCCCACGCCTCGACCCTTGAGTCAGCCTCACCTTTACTTGCGTCGTCATTGTTTGCAATGATCATTTAACACAGAAAAAGTGTTATTAATAAAGTATTTAGTTATCGTTCTTGCTTTATGAACCTCTAGTAAGTTGTCATTCTGTCCTGCACTAGTTTCCTTGTCAGATATGACAGACAACCACCACTGCCACCACTAACCTGTGACATCAATTCTCCATGAATAAAAAAGAAAGTGAAAGGTGAGTTACGATGAATACATTTCACTTCCCAGGGCCCAAGGTGCTTATTGCTAACCTCAGCTTTGCAGCACAGCAGCATGATTTTTCCGAAGCTCAGCATCTTGTTGTAAGCAAGAACCAATCTTCAATTTTTAATGTAAATTGCAAGCAGCAATCATTTTGAAGTTGGAGTCACCCAGCTTTGCAAAGTAAAGTGACCGGCACACTTGTCTCCATTATTTTTTATTTATTTATTGAAATATATTGCGGAACAAGCTCTTCCAGCCCCTTGAGTGTGCTGCCCAGCAATCACCCAATTTAAACTAATCATGGGACAATTTACAATGATCAATTAACCTACCGACCGGTATGTCTTTGGAATGTGGGAGGAAATTGGAGCACCCACAGGAAACCCACACATTCACGGGGAGAATATGCAAACTCCTTACAGGCAGCAGTGGGAATTGAACCCAGGTCACTGGTACTGTAAAGCTTTGTGCTAACCACTAGCCAATAACAAGGGGTCATGCCACTTAGCACATCAAACATGGTTCAAGTTTGGATCTTTGTGTAGTCAGGGGGTCAGCCCTCAGAGCAATAATTGCGGATGTTTGGGAACTCTCTTGCCAGAACAGGAACTCTGTCCCTGGTGTCAGTACCAGGGTGCTCAAAGCCTGTGCCCCTCAGCAATGTGGAGTATTTTGCCATGTATTCAACCTGAGCCTGAGGCTCTGGAGGGTTCCTGTGCTGTGGAAGATGTCCTGCCTCGTCCCTGTGCCGAAGACGCCACGCCCCAGCGGCCTCAATGACTACAGACCGGTGGCATTGACCTCCCACATCATGAAGACCCTGGAGAGACTTGTTCTGGAGCTGCTCCGGCCTATGGTCAGGCCACACTTAGATCCCCTCCAGTTCGCCTACCAGCCCCGACTAGGAGTTGAGGATGCCATCGTCTACCTGCTGAACCGTGTCTACGCCCACCTGGACAAGCCAGCGAGCATTGTGAGGGTCATGTTTTTTGACCTCTCCAGTGCGTCCAACACCATCCACCCTGCATTGCTGGGGGAGAAGCTGACAGCGATGCAGGTGGATGCTTTCCTGGTGTCATGGATTCTTGATTACCTGACTGGCAGACCACAGTACGTGTGCTTGCAACACTGTGTGTCCGACAGAGTGATCAGCAGCACTGGGGCTCCACAGGGGACTGTCTTGTCTCCCTTTCTCTTCACCATTTACACTTCGGACTTCAACTACTGCACAGAGTCTTGTCATCTTCAGAAGTTTTCTGATGACTCTGCCACAGTTGGATGCATCAGCAAGGGAGATGAGGCTGAGTACAGGGCTACGGTAGGAAACTTTGTCACATGGTGTGAGCAGAATTATCAGCAGTTTAATGTGAAAAAGACTAAGGAGCTGGTGGTAGATCTGAGGAGGGCTAAGGTACCGGTGACCCCTGTTTCCATCCAGGGGGTCAGTGTGGACATGGTGGAGGATTACAAATACCTGGGGATACGAATTGACAATAAACTGGACTGGTCTAAGAACACTGAGGCTGTCTACAAGAAGGGTCAGAGCCGTCTCTATTCCCTGAGGAGACTGAGGTCCTTTAACATCTGCCGGAAGATGCTGAGGATGTTCTACGAGTCTGTGGTGGCCAGTGCTATCATGTTTGCTGTTGTGTGCTGGGGCAGCAGGTTGAGGGTAGCAGACACCAACAAAATCAACAAACTCATTCGTAAGGCCAGTGATGTTGTGGGGATGGAACTGGACTCTCTGACGGTGGTGTCTGAAAAGAGGATGCTGTCTAAGTTGCATGCCATCTTGGTCAATGTCTCCCATCCACTACATAATGTACTGGGTGGGCACAGGAGTACATTCAGCCAGAGACTCATTCCACCGAGATGCAGCACAGAGCATCATAGGAAGTCATTCCTGCCTGTGGCCATCAAACTTTACAACTCCTCCCTTGGAGGGTCAGACACCCTGAGCCAATAGGCTGGTCCTGGACTTATTTCATAATTTACTGGCATAATTTACATATTACTATTTAACTATTTATGGTTCTATTACTATTTATTGTTTATGGAGCAACTGTAATGAAAACCAATTTCCTCCAGGATTAATAAAATATGACTATGACTATGAGAAGCTTTGAAGACCATCTGTATGAGTTTGTTCATCCCAGCAAAGGTATCTGGGAAACATCGCGTGCAGACGATGTCATGGAGTAGAAAATAGTACAAATACTGTTATAGTTTGGGGATTGCTGGGGACTAACATGGAGAACAACAGAAAGGTGGGGTTACAGAAAGAAGAATTATAATTTATTCCTCAAACTTCACTTTCTGTGATGGACAACTTGACCATAAGAGATACAGTAGGAGCAGGATTAGGCCATTGAACCTATTGCGTCTGCTCCACTATTTTACCATGACTGATCCATTTTCCCTCTCAACTCCATTCTATAACACCATAAGAGATAGGAGTAGAGTTAGGGCATTCGGCCCATCAAACTTGCTCTGCCATTTCCATCATGGCTGATCCAGATCTCAGTAGTATGTTTTTTCAGTTTGTAAGAATGGCACCTGTGTTTGGAACTCCTTTGTAGTATGTAAATCTTTTCTAATTCAGAAATCCTTTATAAGTTAGAAACCCTCTGTGAGTGTTTCATATGTGTTAAGAATTATTTGTCTGAACTTAAATGAGTATCATTAAAAATAAAACAACTGTGTTAAATCTACTTCATTGGCTGGAAGTACCCTTTCCTTTGTAAGGGAACCCAAGCAGTAGGTACTGGCAGCTAAACCTCACCGCTGAGCCTAGACAGGGAAGTAAGCTAGTCTTTGATGAGAAGATGGATACAGTATAGCCTCCCTAAATCTACTATTTATTATAGGCCCAGATTGTTTTGATTCTGTCTGAACACTTGATGAGTGAATGCGTTTTGTTTGTGGCTTAATTTGGACATCTTATTCTTTGACACAAATGTGATCAAAACGTGTGACGAGTGATTATCACTAGATTTGTATGAAGTACAGTACACAAGAAATCTAATCTGAAGTTGCCATTTCACTTCAAAGTTCAACAGTCAAAGTAAATTTTATTATCACAGTACACATATGCCATCATATACAACCTTGACTTTCATTTTCTTGTGGGCGTACTCAATAAATCTATAGAATTATAACCATAACAGAATCACTGAATGACCGCCCAACTAGAGAGTTCTACCAGAGTGCAGAAGACAACAAATTGTGCAAATACAAATAGAGAAAATAATAACAATAAATTAATACACAATAAATATCAAGAACATGAGATGAAGGGTCCTTGACAGTAAGTCAATTGGTTGTGGGAACATTTCAATGATGGAGCAAATGAGTTGAGTGAAGTTATCTCCTTTGAGGTTGCCCCCGATCAGGGTCACATGAAGCCATGGCAGCAGGTGATGGATGGTCCTATGAGCAGCTGGTGCTTATCACAAGTCCTGGTTGTGCGACCATTGGCATCAGGCAGACAATTTCTGAAGAGCATTGATATTGGCTGGGGTCACCAATCTTGTAAAGACACTACCCAGAAGAAGGCAATGGCAAACCACTTCTGTAGGAAAGTTTGCCAAAAAACAATCATCGTCAAAGAGCATGGTCACTTACGACATACAACACGGTACATAATGATGGTGGTGATGATAATGATAGTCAGTGCGCCCATAGATATCTATATCAGATTGGGCTTTGTGGACAGTGATCCCAACACCATCACAGAATGTGCCTTCAAACAGCTCTCAAAATATTCTCCATTCACCTGTTACTGCTTAGTCAAATACCAGACACACAAGTACTGTACAATCTGCTTACTAATCAGAATTGTCTAACAAACATCAGAAAATGCTCCAGGCAATTCCTAGTACGTACACCTCTTTCATCAAAATGTTATCATCTGCCTCTGTGGTCTGTACTGATGTTTTCCTTTAGGACTCTAAACTGGCCACCACTTTGGGTCTTTAGTGCTTTAATTATCCAGGGAAAATTACAACCGCCGCCCCCCCCCCCCCCACACCAGCTTGTGATGTTTGGACCACAACAGAGTTGATTTTTGAACAGAGTTTGCCAAATTTAACAATCAATTTTATGTAATGTCCAATATCATCTGGGACAGCAAAATCCTCCTGTGACATAATCATAAATGGAAATGTATAACATGATCAGCCACGATGTTTGTAAAAAGACCATCACTGTGATACCCATTGCTCATCCTTCCAGTAACAATGCAGGTGAGTTATGCTTAGCGTTATCTTAATTTACATTGCTTACTGATGGTTGTGACATTTTCCATTTAAACCAAGCAGTTTACAATTACTTTAGGACGGAGATTTAGCAAACGTGTTCCCAGCCCACACAGTCAGTGCAGATTTATTCTGAGAATCAGAATCAGGTTAAAATCACTGGCACATGTCATGAAATTTGTTGTCTTTGTGGCAGCAGTACAACGCCATACATAATAATAGGGAAGAAAATGTGACTTACTGTAAGTGTGTGTGTATGTATATATATATATAATACTTAAGTTAAATAGTGCAACGTGGCCAAGTGGTTAAGGCATTGGACTGGCTACCTGAAGGTCGTGAGTTCGAGCCCCAGCAGAGGGAACGTGTTGTGTCCTTGAGCAAGGCACTTAACCACACATTGCTCTGCGACGACACCGGTGCCAAGCTGTATGGGTCCTAATGCCCTTCCCTTGGACAACATCGGTGGCGTGGAGAGGGGAGACTTACAGCATGGACAACTGCTGGTCTTCCATACAACCTTGCCCGGGCCTGCGCCCTGTAGAGTGAAGACTTCCCAGGTGCAGATCCATGGTCTCGCAAGACTAATGGATGCTTTTACTTTAAAATAGTGCAAATTACAAATTAAAAATAAAACTGGTGAGGTAGTGTTCATGGGTTCAATGTCCATTCAGAAATTGGATGGCAGAGGGGAAGAAGCTGTTCCTGAATCACTGAGTGTGTGTCTTCAAGCTTCTGTACCTCCTTCCTGATGGTAACAATGGTAACAATGAGTGTAGGGCATGTTCTAGGTGATGCGGGAATCCTTAATAATAGACGCCAACTTCTTTAATTGTTCAATTTTGCAGTTTAATTTTTCCTGCATTCACCAATCTAGTTACGCTCTCACCACTGTTACTTACCTAATCTTATTTGGAAATACAGCATGATAACAAAGAACCCATGCCGTCCAATTGCACCCACGTGATCAATTAATCTGCTAACCCGTACGTCTTTGGGAGCAAATCGGAGCACCCAGAGGAAACCCACACAGTCATGGAGATGACGTACAACCTCATTACAGACAGCAGCAGGAAATGAACGCCATTTGCTGGTGCTGTAAGGCGTTTGTTACGCTAATCATGCTGTCCCTGTTACTTTCTAAATATTGCAAACTTCAATGAATCAGAATTAGAATCACTTTATTGCCAGTCTGTGAAACATACCAGAATTGATTGTGGTTTGGTGCCAAGCATAAAACACAGGACAATACTACAACAGACAGCACAATAGCAACCAACAATTTACAAGACAATCAAACTTAAATAAATGTGAACATATGAACAGACACAATGATTATCAACAGAACAAGGAGAGCAGGAAAGACTGTTTAACGGATGCTGTGCAGGGACAGTGAGGGTATCACACCCGAGTGAGTTTTGTTGAGGAGCTGGATAGCTGCAGGAAAGAAGCTTTGGAGATGATGTGTGGTCCTGGTGGTGATGGACTTGTAGCGTCTCCCTGATGGCAATTTGGTGAAGAGGTGACTGTTTGGATGGGTGGATTCTGAGCTGGCTGCGACAGGTTTAGGTACTTCCGTTCTTGTTTAACTCAATGAAAGAAACAGGGCTAAGAATTCATCTGCAGTAAAGAGGCAACACAACGCAAAATGCCTGTAATCCTCACACCCAATAACATTGCAGCTTACAATCGTTTTGGTAGACGATCATGATATTTATTTGTTTGTTTATTGAGATACAGCGCAGAACAGGCCCTTAATGCAAATACCTAATCAGCCAATCACGTGGCAGCAACTCGATGCATAAAAGCATGCAGACACGGTCAAGAGGTTCGGTTTTTGTTCAGACCAAGTATCAGAATGGGGAAGAAATGTGATTTAAGTGGCCATGATTGTTGGTGCCAGATGGTGTGGTTTGAGTCTCTCAGAATCTATTGATCTCCTGTGATTTTCATGCACGACTGCCTCTAGGGTTTACAGAGAATAGGGCAATCTATGAAAAGAATACAATCAGCATGTGGCAGTTCTGTGGTCAAAAACACCTTGTTAATGAGAGAGTCAGAGGAGAATGGCCAGATTGCTGCAAGCTGACAGGAAGGTGACAGTAACTCAAATGACCGAATGTCCTAGAGAGGAACACAAAGATATTGATCAAGGCCTACCCCTTTTCTTGCCACTCTCTATAACCTGGGGTAGATCCCATTAGGCCCTGGGGACATCCATTTTAATGCACTTTATTTATTTATATTGACATACAGGCCCTTCCAACTCTTTGAGCCACACTGCCCCGCAACACTGATCTAACCGTAACCTAATCACGGGACAATTCACAATGACCAATTAACTTATCAAGTGGTATGTCTTTGGAGTGTGGGAGGAAACCGGAGCACCTGGAGGAAACCCACGCACTCCACGGGGAGGACATACAGTCTCTTTACAGATGACATCAGAATTGAACACTGAACTGCGACGTCCCGAGCATCGCGCTAACATCTATGTTACCATGGCACCCAACACTACCTCCTCCTTACCTTATGCTGGTGCCCCAGTATATCAATACATTCAACAGTAATCTCCCTATCCGCCATTTCCTTCTCCTTGATAAATACTAATGTAAAGTACTCATTAAGGATCTCACCCACATCCTCCGTATTCAAGCAAATGTTCCCTCCTATATTCTTAAGAGATCCTCATTCATTCTATTGTAGTTATTATTCTATTATTAATTGATTGAGTATGCCCAATAGAAAATTAATCTCAGGATTGCATATTAGATTAGATTAGATTAGATTATGAGGACACGCAGTCCTCTTTTATTGTCACTTAGAAATGCATGCATTAAGAAATGATACAATGTTCCTTTAGAGTGATATCACAAAAAAAAGGACAAACCAAAGACTAACACTGAGAAGACCACATAATTATAACAAATAGTTACAGCAGTGCAAAGCAATACCATAATTTAATAAAGAGCAGACCATGGGCATGGTAAAAAAAAAAGTCTCAAAGTCCTGGTTGACTCCTGATAGTCCCGATAGCAGGCGGCAAAAGGGAGAAACTCTCCCTGCTATAAACCTCCAGGCGACGACAACTGCCGATGTATTGGAAGCACCCGACCACAGCCGACACTGAGTCTGTCCGTCCGAAAACTTCGAGCCTCCGATCAGCCCTCTGACACCGAGCACCGAGCGCCATCTCTACCGTGCGCTTCGACCCCACCCCGGCCGCTGAGCAACAAGCAAAGCCGAAGACTCGGGGCCTTCTCCTCCGGAGATTCTGGACCACACAGTAGCAGCGGCAGCGAAAAATGCTAAAGAATCTCAGTAGGTCAGGCAGCATCGATGGAGAGGAATAAACAGTTGACATTTCAGACTGCGACCCTTCTTCAGGACTGGAAAGGCAAGGGGAAGATGCCAGAATAAAAAGATGGGGAGAGGGGAAGGAGAATAGCTAGGAGGTGATAGGTGATGCCAGGTGGGTAGGAATGGTAAAGGGGTGGAGAGGAAGGAATCTGATAGGAAAGGAGAGTGGACCATAGGAGAAAGGGAAGGAGGAGGGGAACTGAGGGAGGTTATGCGCA
The DNA here is from genome assembly GCF_963921235.1 of Mobula hypostoma. Taxonomy (NCBI): domain Eukaryota; kingdom Metazoa; phylum Chordata; class Chondrichthyes; order Myliobatiformes; family Myliobatidae; genus Mobula; species Mobula hypostoma. The sequence goes on along the minus strand of NC_086129.1, from coordinate 13,228,126 downwards.
ATTGAGAAGAGGTAAGAGGCCACAGTGGGGAATAGAAGAAGACGGGAGGGGGAGGAATTTTTTTAGCTGGAAGGAGAAATCGATATTCACTCCAGCAGATTGGAGGCTACCCTGGTGGAATATAACATGGCACAAGAGGAGGCCATGGACCAACATGTCAGAAATGGGAAGGGGGTTGGAAATTTAAATGTTTAGCCACCGGGAAGTTTCACTTTTGGCCGATGGAGCGGAGGTGCTCAACGAAGCAGTCCCCCAATTTACGATGGGTCTCACCAATGTAGAGCAGGCAACATCGGGAGCACTAAACACAACAGACAACTCCAACAGATTTGCCAGTGAAATGCTGCCTTATCTAGAAGGAATGTTTGGGGCCCTGAATGGAGGTGAATGGGCAGGTGTAGCACGTTGGCTGCTTGCAGGGATACGTGCCGGAAGGGAGATTAGTTGGGAGGGATGAATGGACAATTGAATCCTGGAGGGAGTAATCTCTGCAGAAAGCAGAGAAATGGAGAGGAAGTAAGGATGTGTTTGGTGGTAGGGTCCCTTTGGAGACGGCAGAAGGTGCAGCGAATGATGCTCTCGATGCAAAGGCTCATGGGGTGCTGGGTAAGGACAAAGATGCGTTGAGGTCAGATGTTATGTGCAAATGAGGGTGATCAGCCAGATGTCGTGGTGCACATCGGTACCAATGACATAGCAAGGAAGAGTGAGGAGGTCCTGGAGAGTGAGTATAGAGAGCTTGGTAGGAAGTTGAAAAGCAGGACCTCGAGGGTGGTAATCTCAGGATTGCTACCTGTGCTAGGTGCCAGTGAGGGTAGGAATAGGATGCTCTGGAGGATGAACAAGTGGCTGAGGAACTGGTGTAGGGGGCAAGGTTTCAGATTTCAGAATCATTGGGACCTCTTCTGGGGCAGGTGGGACCTGTACAAGAGAGACGGGTCACACTTGAACTACAGGGGGACCAATATCCTTTCAGGGAGATTTGTTAGTGCTGTTGGGGAGGTTTTAAACTAGATTTACAGGGGGATGAGAACCAGAGTGCCAGAGCTGACAGTGTGGCTGGGTGAAAATAAATGTTGTTAAAAGTTCAAGCAAATACGCTAATAGAAAGGTTGTGAGTGGTGGTAAAAATCTTCTGAGATGTATATATTTCAATGCTAGGAGTATTGCGGGGAAGGCGGATGAGTTGAGGGCGTGGATTGACACGTGGAATTATGACGTTGTAGCAATTAGTGAAACTTGGCTACAGGAGGGGCAGGACTGGCAGCTTAATATTCCAGGGTTCCGATGTTTCAGATGTGATCAAGGCAGAGGAATGAAAGGTGGGGGAGTAGCATTGCTTGTTAGGGAAAATATTACAGCAGTGCTCAGGCAGGACAGATTAGAGGGCTTGTCTACTGAGTCCTTATGGGTGGAGCTGAGAAACAGGACAGGTATGGCCACATTAGTGGGATTGTATTACAGACCACCCAATAGTCAACGAGAATTGGAAGAGCAAATCTGCAGGGAGATAGCAGGCAACTGCAGGAAACATAAAGTTGTGGTGGTAGGGGATTTTAATTTTCCATATATTGATTGGGACTCCCATACTGTTAGGGGTCTAGATGGCTTGGAGTTTGTAAAATGTGTTCAGGAAAGTTTTCTAAATCAATATATAGAGGGACCAACTAGAGGGGATGCAATATTGGGTCTCCAGTTAGGAAACGAGTTAGGACAAGTGACGGAAGTCTGTATAGGGGAGCACTTTAGTTCCAGTGATCATAACACCATTAGTTTCAACTTGATCATGGACAAGAATAGATCTGGTCCTAGGGTTGAGGTTCTTAACTGGAAGAAGGCCAAATTTGAAGAAAAGAGAAAGGATCTAAAAAGCGTGGATTGGGACAGGTTGTTCTCTGGCAAGGAAGTGATCGGTAGGTGGGAAGCCTTCAAAGGAGAAATTTTGAGAGTGCGGAATTTGTATGTTCCTGTCAGGATTAAAGGCAAAGTGAATAGGAATAAGGAACCTTGGTTCTCAAGGGATATTGCAACTCTGATAAAGAAGAAGAGGGAGTTGTATGACATGTATAGGAAACAGGGAGTAAATAAGTTGCTTGAGGAGTATAAGAAATGCAAGAAAATACTTAAGAAAGAAATCAGGAATGCTAAAAGAAGACATGAGGTTGCCTTGGCAGTCAAAGTGAAGGATAATCCAAAAAGCTTTTACAGTTATATTAAGAGCAAAAGGATTGTAAGGGATAAAATTGGTCCTCTTGAAGATTAGAGTGGTCGGCTATGTGCGGAACCAAAGGAAATGGGGGAGATTTTAACTAGGTTTCTTGCATATGTATTTACTAAGGAAACTGGCATGAAGTCTATGGAATTAAGGGAAACAAGTAGTGAGATGATGGAAACTGTACAGATCGAAAAGGAAGAGGTCCTTGCTGTCTTGAGGAAAATTAAAGTGGATAAATCCCCAGGACCTGACAGGATGTTTCCTTGGACCTTGAAGGAGACTAGTGTTGAAATTGCAGGGGCCCTGGCAGAAATATTTAAAATGTCGCTGTCTACAGGTGAGGTGCCGGAGGATTGGAGAGTGGCTCATGTTGTTCTGTTGTTTAAGAAAGGATTGAAACATAATCCGGGAAATTATAGGCCGGTAAATTTAACGTCGGTAGTAGGTAAATTATTGGAGGGAGCACTAAGAGACAGAATCTACAAGCATTTGGATAGACAGGGACTTATTAGGGAGAGTCAACATGGCTTTGTGCGTGGTAGGTCACGTTTGACCAATCTATTGGAGTTTTTCGAGGAGGTTACCAGGAAAGTGGATGAAGGGAAGGCAGTGGATATTGTCTACATGGACTTCAGTAAGGCCTTTGACAAGGTCCCACATGGGAGGTTAGTTAGGAAAATTCAGTCGCTAGGTATACATGGAGAGGTGGTAAATTGGATTAGACATTGGCTCAATGGAAGAAGCCAAAGAGTGGTAGTAGAGAATTGCTTCTCCGAGTGGAGGGCTGTGACTAGTGGTGTGCCACAGGGACTGGTGCTGGGTCCATTGTTATTTATCATCTATATCAATGACCTGGATGATAATGTGGTAAATTGGATCAGCAAATTGTTGATGATACAAAGATTGGAGGTGTAGTAGACAGCAAGGAAGTTTTTCAGAGCCTGCAGAGGGACTTGGACCAGCTGAAAAAATGGGCTGAAAAATGGCAGATGGAGTTTAATGCAGACAAGTGTGAAGTATTGCACATTGGAAGGACAAACCAACGTAGAACATACAGGGTTAATGGTAAGGCACTGAGGAGTGTAGTAGAACAGAATACAGATACAAAATTCCCTAAAAGTGGCGTCACAGGTAGATAGGGTCGTAAAGAGAGCTTTTGGTACATTGGCCTTTATTAATCAAAGCATTGAGTATAAGAGCTGGAATGTTATGATGAGGTTGTATAAGGCATTGGTGAGGCCGAATCTGGAGTATTGTGTTCAGTTTTGGTCACCAAGTTACAGGAAGGATATAAATAAGGTTGAAAGAGTGCAGAGAAGGTTTACAAGGTTGTTGCCGGGACTTGAGAAACTCAGTTACAGAGAAAGGTTGAGTAGGTTGGGACTTTATTCCCTGGAGCGTAGAAGAATGAGGGGAGATTTGATAGAGGTATATAAAATTATGATGGGTATAGATAGAGTGAATGCAAGCAGGCTTTTTCCACTGAGGCGAGGGGAGAAAAAAACCAGAGGACATGGGTTAAGGGTGAGGGGGGAAAAGTTTAAAGGGAACATTAGCGGGGGCGTCTTCACACAGAGAGTGGTGGGAGTATGGAATGAGCTGCCAGACGAGGTGGTAAATGCGGGTTCTTTTTTAACATTTAAGAATAAATTGGACAGATACATGGATGGGGGGTGTATGCAGGGATATGGTCCGTGTGCAGGTCAGTGGGACTAGGCAGAAAATGGTTCGGCACAGCCAAGAAGAGCCAAAAGGCCTGTTTCTGTGCTGTAGTTTTTCTATGGTTTCTATGGTTTGGGAGATAGAGAAGCTGCAGGTGAGGACAACATCAATGGTGGAGGAAGGGAAACCCTGCTCTTTGAAGAAGGAGGACATCTCAGATGTCCTGGAAGGCAAACCCACATTCTGGGAACAGATGCAACGGAGACGAAAGAACTGAGAAAAGGGAATAGCATTTTAACAGGAGACAGGGCGGGAAGCAGTATAGCCAAGACAACAGTGGGAATCGGTAGGTTTACAAAAGATGGCGGTTGACAGTTTGTCTCCAGAGATAGGTAACTCTCCCTAGTTATCTTCTTGCTATTAATGTATGCATAGAACACCTTGAGATTCTCTTTAGTCCTACTTGCCAAGGACTTTTCATGGTCCCTCTAGACTTTTCTAATTTTTTAAGTTCTTTTCTGGCTTCTTCATAATCCTCAAGGGCTTTGTTTTTCTTAAATTCTAGTTTCCTAAGCTTTACATACTTTTTCTTTTACTTCTAGTCTAAATTCATTACCTATAACCATATAACCTTATAACAATTACAGCAGGGAAACAGGTCATCTCGGCTCTTCTAGTCCGTGCTGAACTCTTACTCTCACCTAGTCTCACCGACCTGCACTCAGCCCATAAACCTCCATTCCTTTCCTGTCCATATAGCTATCCAATTTAACTTTAAATGACAACATCGAACCTGCCTCAACCACTTCTGCTGGAAGCTCGTTCCATACAGCTACCACTCTCTGAGTAAAGAAGTTCCCCCTCATGTTACCCCTAAACTTTTGCCCTTTAATTCTCAACTCATGTCCTCTTGTTTGAATCTCCCCAACTCTCAATGGAAAAGGCTATCCACGTCAACTCTATCAATCCTCCTCATAATTATAAATACCTCTATCAAGTCCCCCCTCAACCTTCTACGCTCCAAAGAGTAAAGACCCAACTTGTTCAACCTTTCTCTGTAACTTAAGGGATAAAACCCAGGTAACATTCTAGTAAATCTTCTCTGTACGCTCTCAATTTTGTTGACATCTTTCCTATAATTTGGTGACCAGAACTGTACACAATACTCTAAATTTGGCCTTACCAATGCCTTGTACAATTTCAACATTACATCCCAACTCCTATACTCAATGATCTGATTTATAAAGGCCAGCATACCAAAAGCTTTCTTCATCACCCTATCCACATGAGATTCCACCTTCAGGGAACTATGCACCATTATTCCTAGATCCCTCTGTTCTACTGCATTCTTCAATGCCCTACCATTTACCATGTATGTCCTATTTTAATTAGTCCTACCAAAATGTAGCACCCTACATTTATCAGCATTAAACTCCATCCACCATCTTTCAGCCCACTCTTCTAACTGGCCTAAATCTCTCTGCAAGTTTTGAAAACCTACTTCATTATCCACAACTCCACCTATCTTAGTATCATCTGCATACTTACTAATCCAATTTACCACCCCATCATCCAGATCATTAATGTATATGACCAACAACATTGGACCCAGTACAGATCCCTGAGGCACACCACTCGTCACTGGCCTCCAATCTGACAAACAGTTATCCACCACTACTCTCTGACGTTTCCCATCCAGCCACTGCTGAATCCATTTTACTACTTCAATATTAATACCTAACGATTGAACCTTTCTAACTAACCTTCTGTGTGGAACCTTGTCAAAGGCCTTACTGAAGTCCATATAGACAATATCCACTGCTTTACCCTCGTCAACTTTCCTAGTAACCTCTTCAAAAAATTCAATAAGGTTTGTCAAACATGACCATCCACGCACAAATCCATGTTGACTGTTCCTAATCAGACCCTGTCTATCCAGATAATTATATATACCATCTCTAAGAATACTTTCCATCAATTTACCCACTACTGGCGTCAAACTCACGGGCCGATAGTTGCTAGGTTTACTCTTACAACCCTTCTTAAACAATGGAACAACATGAGCAATACGCCAATCCTCCGGCACCAGCCCCATTTCTAATGACATTTGAAATATTTCTGTCAGAGATCCTGCTATTTCTACACTAACTTCCCTCAACTTCCCTCAGTCTTAACTGTCAGGACCCGGAGACTTATCCACTTTTATATTCCTTAAAAGCAGCAGTATTTCCTCTTCTTTAATCATCATTGTTTCCATAACTACCCTACTTGTTTCCTTACCTTACACAAGTTAATATCCTTCTCCTGAGTGAATAGCGAAGAAAAGAAATTGTTCAAACTCTCCCAAATCTCTTTCGGCTCCGCACATAGCCATCCACTCTGATTCTCTGAGGGACCAATTTTATCCCTCACTATCCTTTTGCTATTAATATAACTGTAGAAATCCTTGGGATTTATTTTAAGCTTACTTGCCAAAGCAACCTCATATCTTCTTTTAGCTTTTCTAATTTCTTTCTTAGGATTCTTTTTACATTCTTTATATTCCTCGAGCACCTCAGTTACTCCAAGCTGCCTATAATTATTGTAGATCTCTCTCTTTTTTCGAACCAAGTTTCCAATATCCCTTGAAAACCATAGCTCTCTCAATCTTTTAACCTTTCCTTTCATCCTAACAGGAACATAAAGATTCTGTACCCTCAAAATTTCACCTTCAAATGACCTCCATTTCTCTGTTACATCCTTCCCATAAAACAAATTGTCCCAATCCACTCCTTCTAAATCCTTTCGCATCTCCTCAAAGTTAGCCTTTCTCCAATCAAAAATCTCAACCCTGGGTCCAGTCCTATCCTTCTCCATAATTATATTGAAACTAATGGCATTGTGATCACTGGACCCGAAGTGCTCCCCAACACATACCTCCGTCACCTGCCCTATCTCATTCCCTAACAGGAGATCCAACACTGCCGCTTCTCTAGTTGGTACCTCTATGTATTGCTGCAAAAAACTATCCTGCACACATTTTACAAACTTCAAACCACCTTGCTGCAAAAAACTATCCTGCACACATTTTACAAACTTCAAACCACCCAGCCCTTTTACAGAATGGGCTTCCCAGTCTATGTGAGGAAAATTAAAATCTCCCACAATGACAACCTTGTGCTTACTACAAATAACTGCTATCTCCTTACAAATTTTCTCCTCATATTCCCGCTTCCCATTAGGCGGTCTATAATACACCTCTATAAGCCTTACTACACCTTTCCCATTCCTCAATTCCACCCAAATAGCCTCCCTAGACGAGTCCTCTAATCTATCCTGCCAAAGCACCGCAGTAACATTTTCTCTGACAAGCAATGCAACACCTCCCCCTCTTGCCCCTCCGATTCTATCACACTTGAAGCAACAAAATCCAGGAATATTTAGTTGCCAATCACACCCCTCCTGCAACCACGTTTCACTAATAGCTACCACATCATATTTCCAGGTATCAATCTATGCTCTAAGCTCATCCATCTTTCTTACAATGCTCTTAGCATTAAAATAGATGCTTTTAAGAAACTCTCCACCTCTTACTCTCTGTTTATCCCTGATGGTGCAAACAGCATTGTTATCTTTTTCTTCCTTCTCCCCTACATCTTTAGTCTGAGCGCTCCCATTCTCTGTCCCCTGCCTATCCTCCCTCACACACTGTCTACTTGCTTTCTCTATTTGTGAACTAGCCTTCTCTCTCCTCATGTCTTCAATTTGATTCCCACCCCCCCAGCCATTCTAGTTTAAAGTCTCCCCAGTAGCCTTCACAAATCTCCCCGCCAGGATATTGGTCCCCCTAGGATTCAAGTGTAACCTGTCCTTTTTGTACAGGTCACACCTGCGCCAAAAGAGGTCCCAATGATCCAGAAACTTGAATCCCTGACCCCTGCTCCAATCCCTCAGCCACGCATTTATCCTCCACCTCACTGCATTCCTACTCTCACTGTCGCGTGGCACAGGCAGTGATCCCGAGATTACTACCTTTGCGGTCCTTTTTCTCAACTCCCCATATTATCCTTTCAGGACCTCTTCCCTTTTCCTGCCTATGTCATTGGTACCTATATGTACCACAACCTCCGGCTCTTCACCCTCGCACTTCCGGATATCTTGGACGCGATCAGAAATATCCTGGACCCTGGCACCAGGGAGGCAAACTACCATCCGGGTCTCCTGACTGCGTCCACAGATTCGCCTATCTGACCCCCTTACTATCGAGTCCCCTATCACAACTGCCCTCCTCTTCCTTTCCCTACCCTTCTGAGCTACAGGGCTGGGCTCTGTGCCAGAGGCACGGCCACTGTTGCTTCCCCCAGGTAAGCTGTTCCCCCCAGCAGTACTCAAACCTCTCTCAACATCCAAGGTTCTCTTACCTTAGCACTCTTGTCCTTCCATCTAACAGGAACATACCTGTCCTGTACTCTGTGCAGTTGGTCTTTAAACACCCTCCACATGTCAGAGGTGGACTTGCCCAAAAACAGCTGTTCCCAATTCATCCAACCTAGTTCCTGCCTAAGACTGTTGGAATTTGCCCTGCTCTAATTTAATACTTTCCTGCAAGGTCCTTACTTTTCCTAATCTTAAAACTTAAGGAGCTGTGGTCACTGTTCCCCAACAGTTCACCTACAAAAGGGTCAATCACCTGGCCAGGTTCATTACCCAACAACCAGTGAATCTGTTCAAAAGGAATGAAAAATTAACATCCCTATAAGTTGTTCCCTTGTGTTCATCAAAGTATCCTTCATGAAAATTATCTTAGACATGTGTCATTCTCTGAACAGTCTGGTACACTGACAACCTCAACCACGAGATGAGAGATAGAACATTTGAGGCAAAATCCCTGAATGTTTCGGACTGAGGCTCATTGTCAGGTCAGCACAAAAGATCACCGACTGCTGAAAAAGGATCTAGTGCTTTCCTGTTGTATATGACAAATAAACTCTTGTCAGGCTTCCAGCCGGGTACAGATATCGATTATAACCGATGATTTGATAACAAATTCTACATCTTCATCAGGGATGACTCCTCCATCCTGGTCAAAAAGGCGCAACAATGCCTTTATTTCCTGTGGAGCATGAAGAAAGCTCACCTCTGTCCTAGGATACTGACGGACCATTGAGAGCATACTCACCAACTGCATCTCTGTGTGGTATGGCAATTGTCCCATATTGGACTGCAAAGCACTCCAGCGTGTGGTGAAAACTGCCCAGCGGATTATCGGCACCCAATTGCCCACCATTGAGAACATCTACCATAAATACTGCCTGGGCAGGGCGAAAAGCATTATCAGGGATGCATCTCACCCTAACCATGGACTTTTTACTCTCCTCCCATCTGGTAGGTGCTACAGGAGCCTCTGCTCCCACACCAGCAGGCAAAGGACGAGCTTCTTCCCTGAGGCTGTGACACTGCTGAACCTCACATCACAGCGCTAAGCAGTATTGCATCCGTATTGTACTGTCTCAGTACTTTTATATTTGTGTGCTGTAGCATTTACTTTTTATTCACAGTTATTTTGTAAATAACACTATTCTTTGCATTTCTGGTCAGATGCTAAATGCATTTCATTGGCTTTGTATCTGTACTCGGCACAATGACAATAAAGTTGAATCTAATCTAACCTAATCTAATGATGCCTGTTCATGTCTAGTTCAGTGGTATTTGTACCTCTGTCACCCGTCCCTCCTGCTTGGGTAGACCTCATCCAGTCAGGTTTCCGCTACACAGAGAGTGGTGAGTATGTGGAACATGCTGCCAGGGATGGGCAAGAGGTAGATACATTAGGGACATTTGAGAAACTCTTAAATAAGCACATGGATGATAGAAAAATGGAGGGCTATGGGGGAGGAAAGGGTTAGATTGATTTTAGAGTAGGTTAACTGGTTGGCACAATGGTGTGGGTCAAAGGACCTGTACCATGCTGTACTGTTCTATGTTCTATGAGTCTAAATCCTGGAGCTCCCTTTTCAGTACCAGTTATGGAAATATCTACAAAAGATCGTCTGCATCTTTTCAACACGATGGTTCCTAACTATCGTCACCTTCAGAAGGGTAACAAGGAAGAGGAAAGAAACAACTGGCCAATGAAGCTTAATTTATGTGAATGCATACAGTACTGTGCAAATGCCTTAGGCACATATATATATCTAGGATGCCTAAGATTCTTGCACAGTACTGTAGTAATTTTATGTATTGCACTGTACTGCTGATGCTAAAAAAATACAAATTTCATGACATATGTGAGTGATGATAAGCCTGATTCTGATATGGGTCTCTAATGTGGACTGAGAGTGGGAAGGGGGCAGGGAGAGGGGAACCATAGTTGTTAAAAGGGGTAAGGCAGAGAGGAGGGAGTGAGAAGCACCAGAAAGACGCTATGTAATGATCAAGAAACCAATTTTTTGGAATTGAATGACCTTGCCCGGTGTCTTACGGCTGGGTGTGTCTGCACCTGCACCACCCCCCACCCTGGCTCTCCTGTGGCGCTCCACCCTCGCCAATCCCAATGTCCTTTGCTCCCACCAGATTTTAAAACTTGCTTCCGCTCCACGTTGACAAATGCAAAAGTCTTAGGCACCCTAGCTATAGGTATGTACATAAAAATTTCAAAAGAGGCATTAGGGGCATTTAAGAAACTCTTGGATAAGCCATGGATGATTGAAAAATGGAGGGCTATGGGGGAATGAATGAAGAGGCAATACATGTCTGGCCATTGAAGTTAAACTTACGCGAATATGTAAATAAAGATTTCAAAATAGAAAGTAGATACAGTTTTGACATTGATAGTGTTTGTTTGCTCTGTATTTGCTTCAATATCATTTCTTTGTTGAAAATACTGGTGATTTTAGTAGAAATTTGACCAGTGTATACATGTGTCTTTCATTATATTCTTGCAGAATACATAGCAACCCGAACCAAGCCCTGAAAGAACGCAAAAGAAAAATTTTGGACCCAGAAGTTAATTTTTACTAAAGTCCTGCGGTGAATTCATTGTGCTGTTAAAAAACAGAGCAGGGCATGTCGTACTTAATAGCACATCACTGAATTCAATAATAAATGACTTCATAAACTACTAAAATTAAAACCCATGTATTGAATAACATACTTCCACCAAAGAGAAACCGACAAAACATTCCCCGTAATATGATGCAATTCTTGTATTACATTTTTTGGATAAAACATCACATAAATTATTACAGATTTCGATTTATCCAGTAAGACTGTGCTTGTTATTTAAGGGAATTCATTGGTCTGTGTCAGTCCCATTTTGGCCCGTGGTTTTCAGTCAAAATAACACTGAACCTGGTTTGTGGTCGCAGTTAATGCTCTACCACAAGGTGCAGCTGAGTGGCAATGGCAAGACTCCAGAAAATGCTGCTGCAGTCCCATTGCCAGCTTCACAACAATGGGACCTCACCAATTACCACCCCACCCCCATTAAGCATTTTGACATGATGTTACTGTAAATCAAAGTTCAAAGTAAATTTACATTTAAAGTACATGAATGTCACTATATACAAACCTGGCTCATTTTCTTGCGGGCATTCACAGTAAATACAAAGAAACACAATAGAGCCAGTGAAAATTCAAACAACCAATGTGCAAAAGATAATAAATTGTGCAAATGCAAAAATGAAAGACAAAATAATAATAATAATAATAAGCACATAATAAATAATATTGAGGACGTGATTTGTAGAGCCCTTGATGTACTAATAAAGTGGCCACTGAGTGTATGCGCATTGAGTCTGGGTTTAGAGAGCATTATTATTAACACTAAACCACATGACAAAGTTCAATGTAAATTTACTGTAAAACTATGTATACATTGTAAAACCTTGAGATTTCACCTCCTTTCAGGCAGCCACAAAACAAACAGACTTAATAGAACCCATTAAAGATAGACCGTCAAACACCCAATGTGCAGAAAAAAAACGAATCGTGCAAACAATAGAAGCAAGTCAGCCACAGAATTTCATGAAAGTCAGTCCACTGCCACAAAGCCAGTCATCACTGCAGCTAATCCAGTAAATCTGCGCAAGTACAACAAAAAGAAGTAATAATAATAAAAATAATAATAAAAACATGAAATAAATTGGATAATTGGAACATGTACAGGGTATACATTCTCCCAATAGTAAATTTATATTACTTTATTAATGTAAATTTCCAGGAAGCCACAATACTAAACACCACTAGCATAGTCTGAAAATGCCTAGCACTTGAAAAATGAGTCTGCTTGGCTACCCCCGTACCTGCGGTTTTACCAGCTTGAGCTGAGAAAAGATGAAAATGTAATAATAATAATAAACAATGAATATCAATAACATGAGATGAAGAATCATTGAAAGAGAGTCCATAGGTTGTGGGAACAGTTCAGTGAGGAGACAAGTGAAGTTCAGTGAAGCTATCTCCTTTGGTTCAAGAAACTGATGGCTGAGGGGTAATAACTGTTTCTGAATCTGGTGGTGTGAGTCCTGAGGCTCCTGTACCCCCTTCCCTATAGCAGCAGTGAGAATTGAGCGTGCCCTTGGTGGTGGAGGTCAATGTAGCATATAGTTTCTTGATGACATTACCCTGATGGTTGAGGGCATTTCACAATATGTTTTGATGTCTCCATGTACAGGTGACAAAGAAAGTCAATCTTTAATCTTTTAGTCTCTATCTTCTTTCTCTTCTCTGTAGGACAAGAATAAATCAGATGGATTGATATGACAAGCTACTGAGATCGCTCCTGTTGTCTATGTTTTATATATGGTACAATTAACTGGCTGTAAATTTGATGGTGGGATTTGAACTCATGCTTTTGGAACAATAATTCAGTAACTTGATTACAAAACCTGCAAAACTTAGCAGTTAAGTTTTATTATATATTTTTCATATTCATTTATTGTGGGGCCATTATATATTAAACAGCTAAGTTATAGTTGAGTAATGGCAGATGATGACTAATAATTCCAGTACATGAGTTAAATGTCACCATAGCAGTTGCAAAATGTAAACTTGTAAAAATCAAATAAACCTGGAATTAGAAAGTTGTTGTCGGTAACACGAACATAATGCCATAGATGGTTGGAATCCCATCATGTTCACTGAAACCTTAAAGCCATAAGATATAGGAGCAGAATTAGGCCATTTGGCCCATCAAGTCTGCTCCACCATTCCGTCATGGCTGATTTTCCCTCTCAACACCATTCTCCTGCCTTCTCTCCATAACCTTTCACACCCTTACTAATCAAGAACCTATCAACCTCCACCTTAAGTATACCCAATGACTTGGCCTCCACAGTCATCTGTGACAATGAGTTCCACAGATAGTTCACACTCTAGCTGAAGAAATTCCTCCTCATCTCCATTCTAAAGGTCATTGTATTCTGAGGCTGTGCTCTCTGGTCCTAGACTTCCTCACTTTTGGAAACATCCTCTCCACACCCACTCTATCCAGGCCTTTGAATATTCAATGTTTCAATAAGATGCCCCCCTCATTCTTTTAAACTTCAGTGAGAACAGGCCCAGAGCCATCAAATGCTCTTCATATCTTAACCATTTCATTTCTAGGATCATTCTCGTGAACCTCATATATAGCTAGGGTGCTTAAGACTTTTTACACAGTACTGTATTTATTAATGTAGAGCGGAGAGCGGGTTTGTAGATCTAGCAGCAGCAAAGGATGTTGGAAATGGTGAGGATGGAGCACCTCGAGAGGGCAGTGGGACAGGTGGCAGGGAAGGTATGCAAGGGGCAGGGGAGGGGTGTGGCATGAGTGCAGACACATCCAACTCACAGACACTGGGCAAGGTCATTTGATTCTAAACAATTGGTATATTTATCATTATAGAATGTCTCTCTGGTGCCTCCCAGAACCTACTCTCTCCCTTTCCCTTTTCCCAACCATGATTTCTGATAGAAAATTTTATCCCTTATCTCAGGTTTTTGGATAATGTTTTGCGAATTATTTAAGGGCAAATTTTTACTACCCAAACTGCTGTAACCTGGGCATTGTCTATACTGAGTCACGTATTGACTTCCTACTCTCTTGACTTCTTGAGATTTAAGTGAGGCTACGGACAGAAGCATCTGCAGCTCAGGACTGATAAGACTAATAAATTTTGTTGATAAGCATAAATCTTGAGACTTTAGGAAGGTTCTGTTATAGTTTTGAAGGGTGCATTCTCGTGGTGTTCTCAATCAAACTTCTTTGCAGAAACTGGTTGTTGCTTTAAGTCTGGCAAAGTTGAAACATCTGTAGTCATAGCTCAAAATTCATATTCTCACAGAGAGCTTGCAATAGACAAAGGATTCACAACCTTTCTTATGCCATGGACCCCTGTGGAACTTAAGTTCAGCACCCCTACAATAGACTGACGGCCGTAAGAGAGGGTGGCTGCAGTCAATTCTTGGACAGAGGGGAGTCTATCACTGCCCTGAATGATGATATCAGACACCATTGATAGATATGGTATCCATAGCAATCACTATCAAAGCAAATAGTAGAAAACAAGAATATATCTACTTTGCAGTTGGCGTTTCAGGCCAAGATACATCATCAGGACTTCACTGTCCTGATGAAGGGTCTCAACCAAAAAAATCAACTGTTTATTCATTTCCAGTTCCTGCAGCATTCTGTGTGTGTTGCTGTGGATTTCCAGCATTTGCAGAAACTTTTGTGTTATAAATCAATTTTAAGAATGACATCAGAGCTCAGAACAGTTTGATAAACCAAAACCCTCCATCCAGTCAAAGATTAATTCTGCCAAAATGAGATCACTTACATTGTGCTCTTGGGTTAATATGCAAGATTGTCAGACAGGAATTGACTCGATGAGCAGTGATTAAAGCCCATTCTCTACACTCTCATGAAATACCATCTAAAACCATCAACTTACTGGCAATGGCGCTTATGAGAGGCATGAAGTTTACCTCAGAACACTATGTTCTTTAGAAACTTCTGGGATTTAAATAGGGTCACAATGTTTAATAGCTAAGCATGCAACTAAACTAAACTGAACTTCCCCAGACTGTGTGGAGCAGTTAAAACTGAATGGAAGATATTTTGATTATGATGCATTTCACATAATGTTTCAATGTTTTGATGCACATGTGGCAAATAAAGTTAAGCTGTAATATTTAATGTTTAGAAGCAATTTACAGTACTCTGCAAAAGTCTTGGACACCTATAGGGTGACTAAGACTTTTGCACAGGATTGTAGTAATTTTATGCATTGCACTGTACTGCTGCCAGAAAAAAAACTATCATGACATATGTGAGTGATGATAAACCTGATTCTGATGCGGGTCTCTATATGATATAAAGTGAGAGTGGGAAGGGGGCAGGGACAGTTGTATCATAGTTGTGAAAAGGAGAGCAGGAAGCACCAGAGAGACATTCTGTAATGATCAATAAACCAACTATTTGTAATCAAATGACTGTGCCTGGTGTCTCAGGTCTGGGTGTGTTTGCACCTGAGCGACTCCCACCCTTGGCACTCCTCTGCCACCTGTCCCACACCCTTCCTGCAAAGCGCCACCCTTGCCATTCCCAACATGCTTTGCTCCCATCAGATTTACAACCTCACTCACCGCTCCATGTTAACAAATACAGTGCTGTGCAAAAGTCTTAGGGCATCCTAGTTATATACAGTATATGTGCCTAACACTTTTGCGTAGTACTGTACATTCAGATTGTTTCAAATGTATATTGGCTGTGGTCATAAATCACTGGGTATATTTAAAGCGGAGATTGATGCTTCTCGATAAGTGATAATGTCAAAGGTTATAGGGAGAAGGCAGGAGAATGGGTTAGAGAGGGATAATAAATCAGCCATGATCTAGCGGTGGAGCATCCCTGAAAGGTGAAAAGGCCTAACTCTGTTTCCATGTCTTATGTTCTTATGACCTTATATGTCCTCACTGTTTAACGGCATGTTAAAAATATTTTATTTGATTTCAGATTTGTGAAAGTGTATTCCATATGGCTGGCAATGTTGCAACATTTGTAATCACAGCACAAATTTCAAATTCTCACAAAGTGCTTCCAATAGACTGATGGCTGGAAGAGAGGTTGGCTGCAGGCAACATCAGAAGTTTTACCCAGTGTTGAAATGTCTAATACCAGAGGGAGGGCATGCATTTAATGTGAGAGGGGGTAATTTCAAAGGAGATGTGCGGGGCAAGGTTTTTTTCTACACAGAGTAATGGGTTCCTGAACTGCATGGCCTGGGATGGTGGTGAGGCATTCAAGAGTTTCTTGGATATACTCATGAATGAACAGAGAATGAAGGGCTATGAACATTATGTAGGCAGAAGGGAGTTGTTTAGTTGGCCATTTGATTACTAATTTAATTAGTTTGGCACAAAATTTTGGGCTGAAGGACCTGTTCCTGTACTGAACTATTCTATGTTCTGTGTTCTGATTCAACTCTTCTGCAATACTGCAACTGCATTCAATGTTATGTTTCTGTTCTTGTCCAACACAAGGGAAATCACTTACTAAGAACCTCAATATAAAATAAATTTGATAGAAAAACCTGTCTTTGTATGAAATAATCTTGAGTTCATGATGGCATTATGGAGAAAACTTTTGCTTTTAATCTGAAACCAACTTAACTTATAGAATCTTCTTATCGTGTCCACAGACAGTCTGTACATGGCCCAGCCAGAACTGGACACATTTTTGCACCTTGTTATTGAATTCGGCAAGGTCTGCAACAGGTCAGGGTTCCTCTAGCGATGGGCATTGCAGGAGATGTTGCATAGTTTGTGGCGCAGTTCCACATTCACAAGTTGTCGGGCTGGTTGTATATCCCCATTTGCTTAGTGACACCTTTGAACGACCTACACCAGTCCTAAGTCTGTTAAGGCACTTCCAGGTTGCCCAGTTGCGATTAGCTCCTGGGGGAAGGCTTTCATCCGGTGGAATTTCCATCGTTGGGGGTTGTTTGAGACTGACGATCCGGTCTTTCCACAAGGCAACACGGGTTTCAGATGGGGTTGATTGTAATGGAACAACACTGTTCACGAAGCTCTTGCTTGAGTTTAGGCAGCTGGGTGTAGGTGTATGACCATGTAGAGGGTGCCTCTTATCTGATGTTTGATGGAGTCGTTCTTTCTTGCTGGCTACCGTTCTTCTTATATCAGGGGGAGCGATACCCGCCAGGGTATATAGGCTGTTGGTGTTTGTTGATTTCAAACAACCTGTGATGAGTTGGCAGCTTGCATTCAGAATGACATCCATCTTCTTAGCATGAGTAGATCTTTCCCATGTAGGGCAGGCGTATTCGGCAGTGGAACAGCAAAGAGCAAGCGAACTGGTTCACAATGTTTTCGAGCTTGCTCCCCATTTTGTGTTAGTGAGCTTATTCAGGATGTTGTTTCATGCGCTCACTTTTGCCTTTGTCTTATTGATGTGGTTCTTGAAAGTGAAGCATCTGTCAAGGGTGACTCCTAAGTAGATAGGGTACTCGCAATGCCTCAGTGTTGCTGCACACCAGGTTACTTTAAAATAAAGTTACTTTAAATTATAGATGAAAATCACCAATGATCTGTTTATTAATTTCACAATAAACTCAAACCAATGTCCTGATGCAAAACATCAAGGCATTTTTCACAAATTAGCATTATGCCAGTCCTGACAAAGGGCTTTGGCCCAAAACATTAATTTCTCATTCCTCTCCATAGATGCTGCCTGACCTGCTGAGTTCTCCCAGCATTTTATCTGCATTACTCTGGATTTCCAACATTTGCAGAGTCACTTGTGTTTAGTATGAGGTATTAATTTTGATTTTCCTTTACAAAACTGGTATTGGTATAGGTGGCGGTATTGCACCACCAGGTTCAAGAACAGTTCCTACTCCTCCACCAGCGGGCTCTTGAACAACTTGAATTGAATTGAATTTATTTAAAACTTACATCCATCCCACAGTATGAGAAAGTAAAGATTTTTACGTTATCACTCCATTGCAATGTACTGACATGTGAATTTATAAGTCCAATGGTTTGTAGAGAGAAGATGTCCCGTAGCCTGTTGGTCCTGGCTTTAATGCTGTGGTACTCTCCATGATAGAATAATAACATAACAGAATTAATGTAAGAGCACAACAACATGGGTGTTCAACCAGTGTGCAAAAGACTGTGAAAATACAAAAAGAAAGAAATGATATACTTTATACTTTATTGTCGTCAAACAATTGATACTAGAGCATACAATCATCACAGCGATATTTGATTCTGCGCTTTGCGCTCCCTGGAGTACAAATCAATGGTAAATATTAAAAATTTAAACTATAAATTATAAATAGAAAAAAGAAAAGGGAAAGTAAGGTAGTGCAAAAAAACCGACGCACGTCCGGATATTTGGAGGGTACGGCCCAGATCCGGGTCAGGATCCGTTCAGCAGTCTTATCACAGTTGGAAAGAAGCTGTTCCCAAATCTGGCCGTACGAGTCTTCAAGCTCCTGAGCCTTCTCCCTGAGGGAAGAGAGACGAAAAGTGTGTTGGCTGGATGGGTCGTGTCCTTGATTATCCAGGCAGCACTGCTCCGACAGCGTGCGGTGTAAAGTGAGTCCAATAATTTATTAAATAACAAGAAAGGAGAAGTTCAGCGATGTCTGGAAGTCGAGCCCTGAAGGTCAAACCTGTGATCAACGAGCCCTGGGTTTCAAGCCTGAAGATTAAACCCATGAATGGAGAGTCCTGGCATTGATCCTCAGAAATCGGTGAAGTCCGGAGGGAAAAGCCAAAGTTTGAAATCCAAAGCCTGGCAAGTCTGGAGTAGAGGACCTTCAGCCCATAATATTGTGCTGAACTTTAAAGCTACTGTCAGATCAATATAACCCCTCGCTCCCTCCCACATAGACCTCTGTTTTTTTCAGCTTCTTTTAGGTTTCCATGGCAATATGAATATGGCTGGTTTAAATGGACAAGTTTAAAGTGATCTTGGTGCAGACTTTATTTTCAAAAACAGACTGCAAGGTTGTTCTAAGAAGGCAACATTTTGTAGAGAAACATGTGAAACAATTTAATCAGTAAACTTTAACTTGTAAAACAGCAGAGACCAATATCATGAGAATCTGATTAATGAGCGACCACCAAATGGTGTTAGAGTTAGTAAACATTGCATCCTGTCCATGCACTATTGCAGCACAAGAAGAGGTTAATACAAGTGTTCCATCTGACATTTAATCATAAACATAACAGCCCAATTTTCTTCTTGCATCATGCAAGCACAAGTGTGTGTAAAGTCGTGGCCAAGAGCACACATGTGGAAATTTATATTCTTCTCTGTGTGATTTAATGATGCATATGGAATTACTATGGCCCAACTGACTACCTGGGCGTTTTGTGTCCTGATTACTGAAGGAATAGACTGAGAGCACAGCACAGAAACAGGCCCTTCAGCCTATCTAGTCCAAGCCAAACCATTAATTTGTCTAGTCCTATTGACCAGCACCTGGACTATTGCCTTCCATACCTCTCTCATCCATGTACCTATCCAGATGTCTTTTAAATATTGAAATCGAACCTTCATCCATCACTTCTGCTGACAGCTTGGCTTATGATATCCACTTGAGATTTAGCCCCTTGTTACCAATTCATCAAACTGCAAATAACCTTGACCACCACAGTCTATAAACATGAGAAATTCTGTAGATGCTGGAAATCCAAAGCAACACATACAAAATGTTGGAAGAACTCAGCAGGTCAGGCAGCGTCTATGGAAATGAACAAACAGTTGAGGTTTCAGACTGAGACCCTTCTTCAGGACTGGAAAGGAAAGGGGAAGACACCAGAATAAAAAGGTGGGAGAAGGGGAAGGAAGATAGTTAGAAGGTGAGAGGTGAAGCCAGGTGAGTAGCAAAGGTAAAGGGCTGGAGAGGAATAAATCTGATAGGAGAGGACAGTGGACCATATAGAAACATAGAAACATAGAAAATAGGTGCAGGAGTAGGCCATTCGGCCCTTCAAGCCTGCACCGCCATTTATTATGATCATGGCTGATCATCCAACTCAGAACCCTGCCCCAGCCTTCCCTCCATACCCCCTGACCCCCGTAACTACAAGGGCCATATCTAACTCCCTCTTAAATATAGCCAATGAACTGGCCTCAACTGTTTCCTGTGGCAGAGAATTCCACAGATTCACCACTCTCTGTGTGAAGAAGTTTTTCCTAATCTCAGTCCTAAAAGGCTTCCCCTCTATCCTCAAACTGTGACCCCTCCTTCTGGACTTCCCCAACATCGGGAACAATCTTCCTGCATCTAGCCTGTCCAATCCCTTTAGGATCTTATACGTTTCAATCAGATCCCCCCTCAATCTTCTAAATTCCAACGAGTACAAGCCCAATTCATCCAGTCTTTCTTCATATGAAAGTCCTGCCATCCCAGGAATCAATCTGGTGAACCTTCTTTGTACTCCCTCTATGGCAAAGATGTCTTTCCTCAGATTAGGGGACCAAAACTGCACACAATACTCCAGGTGTGGTCTCACCAAGGCCTTGTACAACTGCAGTAGTACCTCCCTGCTCCTGTACTCGAATCCTCTCGCTATAAATGCCAGCATACCATTCGCCTTTTTCACCGCCTGCTGTACCTGCATGCCCACTTTCAATGACTGGTGTATAATGACACCCAGGTCTCGTTGCACCTCCCCTTTTCGTAATCGGCCACCATTCAGATAATAATCTGTTTTCCTATTTTTGCCACCAAAGCGGATAACTTCACTATGAGAAAGGGGACGAGGAGGTGACTCAGGGGGAAGTGATAGGCAGATGAGAGACCAGAGTGGGGAATAGAAGAAGAGGGGAGAGGGATAGGAATTTTTTTCTACCAGAAGGAGAAATCAATATTCATCAGTCTATTTTATCTTTTATATGTCACCTGAATTTACTTTAATAAATATTGTTTGTCTTTTTCTAAGTCTCTGATCTCGACTATAGTGAGAAATTTGATTAGTTTCCCTTCACCATCAAACTCCTGCCCTACCCATTTAAGAACAGGTAGTAAGCTGTCATTATATCAAATTAATTTATCTACGCAGAAGCTGGAAAGTTGCAAAACAATGCAGAAAGCGTACAATGGGGAAGGAGCTATTCAAACTACAAACGTACCACCTCTGTTCTCTGAGATCCTGGTTTAGTTAATGAGAATCGATCAGGGCTAAATTTATCCTTATCAATGGAACTGACACCAGTTAGAATCAGAATCAGGTTTTATATATGTAGTGAAATTTGTTGTTTTGTGGCAGCAGCACAGTACAAGATATAAAATACTACAAATTAAAATAAAAAATATATATGTATGAAAAATATTTAGTGCAAAAAGAGAGCAAAAATAGTGAGGCAATGTACATGGGTTCACTGTCCATTCAGGAATCTCATGGCAGAGGGGGAAAAACTGTTCCTGAAATATTGAGTGTGTCTCTTCAGGTTCACACAAAAACGAAGACCTCTATCTTATTGGCCCTCCCAGCACAACGAGTCCACACCCATGTGACTAATTAACCCACTAACCCGTGTGTCTTTGAATGTGGGAGGAAACTGGAGTCCCCAGGGAAACCCACACGGTCACAGGGAGAATGTATAAATTCCTTACCAACATCGCTGGAATTGAACCTGGGTTGCTGGTGCTGTTATAGCATTATTCTCACCACTGTGCTACCGTGCCACCTTACGAAGGTAATTTCATAAACTTCTAATATCCAGGAAGCACAATCTATCTTGTGGTATCTCTCCACATAATGTAAATAGCACCCAGGTGTCGTTGTTAGATCCATGTTTCCTGCCCCTCAAAGATCTGCTTATGCTTCCAATGTGTGACGCCCAGAACTGCTCACAGCGTCTCAGGTCAGGGATGACCACAGCCTTGTTTTATGTCGTTCCATCCACTGACCTCTGATCTTGTATTCCAGTCCTCTAGACATGAAGTCCTCTAGCCATATGTGGGCACGTGGCCAAGTGGTTAAGGCATTGGACTAGCGACCTGAAGGGCGTGAGTTCGAGCCCCAGCCGAGGGCACGTGTTGTGTCCTTGAGCAAGGCACTTAACCACACATTGCTCTGCGACGACACTGATGCCAAGCTGTATGGGTCCTAATGCCCTTCCCTTGGACAACATTGGTGTCGTGGAGAGGGAAGACGCAGTATGGGCAACTGCTAGTCTTCCATACAACCTTGCCCAGGCCTGCACCTTGGAGAGTGAAGACTCTCCAGGCACAGATCCATGGTCTCGCAAGACTAACGGATGCCTTTACTTTAGACATGAAGGCCAGCACTCCACATAGTTCCCAGATTGTTCCAGCTGACCAACCAATCGCTCATATACATGGAATTCCAAGTCACTCCAGAAAGGTCAAGGGATATCTCTTCACTTCTCCTATCTCCCCCTTCAGTTGTAACTCTATCCATGCCCTCACCTTTTCAAATGCAGGCTTACCCATTGCATGGACATTCTGTCCAGAGTGGCACACAACATCCTGGAAGAACTCAGCAGGTTAGGCAACATCTATGAGAAAAGAGGCGATCAGGGCCAGGAAACTGAAAATTGTTGAAGAAACCAGAAGTTCAAAGTTCAAAATGAATTTATTATCAAAGTATACATATTATATTTATTTACTTACTTACTTATTTTATTGAGATACAGTGTGGTATAAGCCCTTCCACTCCTTTGAGCCACACTGCCCAGCAACCCCTGATTTAACCATAGCCTAATTATGGGACAATTTATAATGACCAACTAACCTACCAGCCGGTATGTCTTTGGACTGTGGGAGGAAACTGGAGCACCCAGAGGAAACACATGCAGGCATGGGAGAGAACGTACAAACTCCTTACAGGCAACGGTGGGAATTGAACCTGGGTCACTGGTACTGTAAAGTGTTGTGCTAACCACTACGCTAACATACAGTATACTATCTTGAGATACATTTTACACAAAATAATAATAAATTTAATAACTAACTAAATAATGCTGAGAACATGAGTCGTAGAGTCCTTGAAAGTGAGTCCATAGGTTGTGGAATCAGTTCGGTGTTGAGGTGAGTGAAGTTATCCACACTGATTCAGGTTGAGGGGTAATAACTGTTCCTGAATCTGGTGCTGTGGAACTTAAGGCTCCTTTACCTCCTTCCCAATGGCAGCAGTGAGAAGAGAGCAAGGCCTGAATGGCAAGAGTCCTTGACGATGGAAGCAACATTTGTAGACGTGCTCAATGGTGGGCTTTTCCTGTGATGGACTGAACTGTATCGATTACGTTTTGTCAGGTTTTCCATTCTTGGGCATTGGTGTTTCCATACCAGGTCATAATGCAGCCCAATCTAGAGCATGAGAAATGTCACGGATGAAGGTGAGAAGGAAATGAAGGGGCGTTTTGTCCAGTGCCCATTTGAAAGTCCTTGCAAAGTGCAATGAAATTAGATAACATTCAATAACATTGTGCCACATATCATGCTGAATAACGGCTTCTCTTCAAGTATGAAAAGTTATTTCCAAAGTTTTTTTTGCAAGAAAGCCATTCCCACCCCTGCCCCCTGTTTTATGTAAAACATAGTACAGTTGTTAATCTCAGAACATTTATCACACTTTTCAGTTTCATTCAGTTTTAAAGCAGCAACTTAATCCCTATTTGAATGTTTGATCTTCAAAGTTATAAGCTGCAGTTACATTATTGTACTGAAAGTTTGTTATTGTGTTTTCAATGCAAACTCATATGGAAAGAGTTAATGCAATGTTTTTAATATAATTAGAAGCAAAGGAAACACATAAAAGATCTAGAAATCAAAGTTTAATGCACATTTTAAACCCCTCTGTCCCCTCTTTTAAATACAATCTTGTTGAATGCCATCTGTTACACTTTAATGGTTGAACGTATTTGAAACAAGCGCACAGCAAACACTTGTGGTACTGATTAAAATTTAGCAATCGTTCAATACAGGCTTTTGGCAAAGAGCATTTCCTCTGAGATTCCGCTCCCAATCCTTGCCAAACTTCCATTTGCCAGAATGAACCAGAATTCCAAAGCCCTCAAACACAGTTACCTCAGGTTTTACAGAAACATCTTTCACATCCATAAATGGTCTCAGCCTAAAATTGTACCTGCAAACTGAATAGACTTGATATATATGGAAAATGTCTGCAAAAGCATGAAATGTTTCACAGAATGTTTTGAATGAATTAAGGACATTGGCACCGTTGCATACAGTAATGGAATTCTTCAGATTTTTAGCACATATTATCACTGAGTCCAAATCACTGCTTTCACACTCAGCTTTTGCCTTGTTTGTGTCAGCTGTAGAACTGAGTCCTCACCCTGTACATTAAAACAAATGATATTTATGTTTGTCTATGGAAAGGATTGCAGCACCGGAGCAACAACAGCTCTGGCTTCAGAACAAGAAAAGTAATTCCCAAAGGTAGCTCAGGAAATGCAGCACACTGACCTATCCATAACCAAGACACACATTTGATGAACATTACCTCACTCAGAGAAAAAGCGAGAATGAGGGTTAAAGAACCGCTCAAGAGCTTAGACATAAATGAAGGATTGTGAAGATTTTAAGCCCCTGGAGTGACAGCTGGGTTGCAGTTTCACAAGGATTAGACACTGAAACACAAAGAAGAAAGAATAACTGTTCACTCTTGATATGAAAAGACAAAGACATTCTTATGATTTCCAATTTAAGATGGTTTATTTCAGTTCCATATGGATTCAGAAAAAATGTGTAGATGCATATCAATAAAATATAACTTATCTATAACTTGTAGTATATAACTTATTTATGAAGTTATTTAACTACTTTTGGTTTGTTTTCTTTTTGTATTTGCTCAATTTGTTGTCTTCTGCACATTGGTCCTTTGTCTGTCTTTGTTGTGTGTAGTTTTTCATGGATTCTATCATGTTTCTTTGTATTTACTGTGCATGCTGGCAAGAAAATGCATCTTGGGGTGGTATATGGTGCCATATATGTACTTCGATAATAAATTTACTTTGAAGTTTGAACAGACAATGAATTTAAATTTATTTTGAACTTTGAACAGACAATGAATTAAATTTTACATTGAACTTTGAACAGACAATGAACTTAAAAGTAAAGCACTCCAAAGTTTGATGATCCAATTTCTGATTAGGAACCTGAACAGCTGAGTAGAACAAAATAAATTTTAAGTTTGAATCCACTTGGGTTAAATTATATTTTTTTAAAAATTGTTGCTAAGTTTTCTGGGACAAATGAACATATATTGTTAAAAAATTAAGTAAGGATCGGACACGCAAAGTATCAAGCATCTACAGGGGGATTGTGAAAAGTCAAATTCTTGCCAAATGACTATTGATTTTACTTAAAATAATCTGCAGGTAACACACAAAACAGATTTCCATTTGTGAATTCATTTAAACTTTGCTATTTGAAACATTTCATTAGATTGCCCAAGTGCATGACACTACAGATGTAACTGTGGAGAGCATTCTGACTGACTGCATCATCGTCTGGTATGGGGGCAACTACTGCACAGGGTTGAAATAAGCTGCAGAGAGCTGTAGAATTAGTCAGCTCTATCATGGGTACTGGCCGTCGTATTACCCAAGACATCTTCAAGGAGCAATACCTCAAAAAGGTGGCGTCCATCATTAAAGACCCTCACCACCCAGTACATGCCCTGTTCTCATTGCTATCATCCGGGAGAAGGTACAGGAGCCTGAAGGCACACATTCAGTGATTCAGGAACAGCTTCTTCCCCTCTGCCATCCGATTCCGAAATGGACATTGAACCCATGAATTCTACCTCACTACATTTTTTATTTCTGTTTTTGCACTACTTATTTAATTTAACTATTTAATATATGTATATACTTACTGTAATTTAGTTTTTTTTCTATATTTATCATGTATCATGTATTGTAGTGCAAAGTAAACAAATTTCATGACATATACCAGTGATATTAAACCTGATTCTGATTTTCTGTTTCTAAAATACTCTACATTTCAATTACAACAGAGGTTTTGATCAGAAACATTAACTGCTTCAATTTCTACAGATGCTGCCTAATCTGTTGAATATTTGCAGTATTTTTGATTTTTATTATGAGCATCTATTGTTGTTGAATCTTGAGGACCTAGCATTCTAAGATCAGAAATCCGAGCAGCCGTAAATAAAACAAAACATAACAGAGCAACTCGTAAACACAAAATACTCTGCAGATGCTGGGGTCAAAACAACACTCACAACACACTAGAGGAACTCAGCAGGTCAGGCAGCATCCATGGAAACGATCAGTCTACGTTTCGGACCAGAACCCTTCATCAGGTCTGGTGAGTGTAACAGAGCAACTGGTCCAGACAACATTGCTGTTGAAATGATACTGGCCTGAGAAGATTTTGGAATGGAGAAAATAACAGAAATAGCAAATGAAATCTATAATCATGGGGAGACACCTGATGACTTAAGTAAATCAGTGTTCATCACACTTCCAAAGAAAGAGGGAGCAACAGAGTGTGAGTTACATCGTACAATAAGCCTGATGAGCCACGTGGCAAAAATTATTCTCAGAGTAATCACGATGAGAGCAAGACGCTGTATAAAACCAGAAATCAGTAAAGAACAATGCAGCTTTGTGGAAAACACTGGAACTAGAAATGCAATTTTCATGCTACGGATGATCTGTGAACGAGCCATCCAGGTACAAAAAACATCTACCTATGTTTCATCGACTATACAAAAGCTTTTGACACTGTCAGACACCAAGATCTTCTGGAAATGCTTTAAGATCTTGACATTGATATACGTTTCTTAAGGAACTTATGCTGGGACCAGACAGCATCCTTCAGAATAGAAGGAGAAGTGAATGAGTATGTGAATATCATGAGAGGAGTCAGGCAAGGTTGTGTCTTTTCGCCAGACTTATTCAACCTGTATAGTGAAAATATCTTGAGAAGTATCAAAGACATTAAAGGATTCACAATTGGAGGCCATAATATAAATAACATCAGATATGCTGATGACGTCGTACTAATAGCTGACTCAGAAACAAAACTTCAAGACCTACTCACTATAGTGGCAGCAGAAAGTAATCGCAGAGGCCTCTCAATCAACACCAAGAAGACAGAAAGCATGGTCATCTCCAGAAAGACAAACATCCCACAATGTGTGATCAAGATCGGAAATACAAACATCAAACAAGTCAACAAATTCAAATATTTTGGCAGCCTAATAATAAGTAACGAGAGGTGTGACACAGATATCAAATACAGAATAGCAATGGCGAAAAAAGCTTTCCAAAAAATGAAGACCATATTAACAGACAGAAAGATGAGCACGTACACTAAAAACAGAACACTGCAGTGCTACATTTATTCTATCCTGACTTATGGAAGTGAATGCTGGACCATTTCTCCAGCAATGGAAAAGAGACTAGAAGCAGCTGAATTATGGTTCTACAGGAGAATGTTAAAAGTATCATGGACCACACGTGCATCAAATGAAGAATTTCTCAGAAGAGCCCAAGCAGTTAGATCACTCATACCAACAATAAGAGAAAGACACCTCAGATTCCTAGGACACATCATGCGGAAAGATGAACTAGAAAAACTCATACTCTCTGGAAAGATCGAGGGGAGCAAACCTAGAGGAAGACCTTGGCTTATGTACATCAAAAGCACAGCCAGGTGGCTACACATCGAGGAAATGGAAGTCATCCAGAGAACGAAGGATAGATCTGTATGGAAAACCACGGTCACCAACGTCCGCATTGGATATGGTACGCAGACAGACATTGTTCTAATTCATTGCTGTTTGGCCACATTGTGAACACAGTCCAATCTGGTAAACACAGCACAAGTCTGGGTCAAAATATATTGTGAACACTCCACCCCTGACCCCACACGCAATTACTCAGCGGTGGTCCTTCTACTCAACAAGTGCCGATGATAAAGTGGCCCCACACATCTGAGGTATGTAATGGATACTTGGAGCTACACTCGGTGGTCATTTAATTAGGTACCTCCTGTACCTAATAAAGTGGCCACTGAGTGGTCTTCTGCTGCTGTAGCCCATCCACTTCAAGGTTCGATGTGTTGTGCGTTCAGAGATGCTCTTCTGCACACTACTGCTGTAACATGTGGGTTTTTGAGTTACTGTCACCTTCATATCAGCTTGAACCAGTCTGGCCATTCTCCATGACCTCCCTCATTGACAATAGCTCAGTGGTTCAATTTCATATCAGAGAATGTACACAGTATTGAACCCTACTCTTCACAGACATCCTTGAAACAGAAGAAAAACCTCAAACAATGAATGACGGAGAAGAATTAGAAACCCAAAGCCCACCTCCCCCCTCCCATGCACAAGCAGCAAAGCATCAACACACCCTTCTCCTCCTCAACCACTTGTTCCAGCAGAAAGCAACAGGCTCGCCCCCAACCACCATGTAAGCAAAAGCAAAGCCCCCAAAGAGACCGTGATCTAGAATCCATCAAAAAAATCCACTGTTCGTCCCAACAGTTCGACATGCCACAGGCTCTCTTACTAAGAAGGGAGAGAGAGGTATCACTCCTGCCACAGCGAGAGGGAGACCAACAGCGCGCTGTTTCGATGTTACAGTCTGCAACGTTGCTCCCCCATCTTGAGAATCAGTAGCATACTCTCTCACCATCTCTCAGCAAGGCATTTAAACTCTAGAGACTGTTGCGCATGAAAGTCCTAGGAGATCAGCAGTTTCTGAGAGATTCAAATTACCCCGTCTGGCACCAACAATCATTCCACAGTCAAAGTCACTTAGGTCACATTTCATCCCCATTCTGATATTTGGTCTGAACAACAACTGAACATTTTGACACGTCTGCATGCTTTCATGCATTGAATTGCTGCCACTTGATTGGCTGATGAGATATTTGCATTAATGAGCTGATGTGTAGGTGTACCTGATAAAGTGGTCACTGAGTGCATAATACAGGAGAGAAGGAAAATGACAGGTGACTTGATGCAAGATCCTAAGAGGCATAAATAGAGTGGACAGCCAGGGAAATTTTCCCAGGGCGTAATTAGCTAACACGAGAAAAGATACTTTTAAGGCATTTGGAGGAAAGTACAGAGGGGACTGTAAGAGGTAGATTTTTTACACAGAGATTGGTGGGTGCTTGCAATACACTGCCAGGGGTGGTGGTAGAGGCAGGTACATGAGAGACATTTAGAGATTCCTAGATGGACAGATGGATGAAAGTGAAATGGAGGCCCTTGTGGCAGGGATCTCGGAGCAGGTTAAAAGGTCGGTACAGTATTATGGACTGAAGGGCCTGTACTGTCAATGTTCTATATTCTATGTTCACCTGTTCCCTCTTCGCCTCCTTTGTTCAGCAGCTCGTGAACCTTTGCGCTTGCCACTACCGTGCAGGTATTGGAGGGGAGATGTCCATGGATGTGACCCTCCTCCACCCCACCCCTCGATCTACACCTGAGCCCAGAGTGGTTTCTGATCTTACTGAGCTGAGGGACCAGACACACTTCACCACCCCTCTCCTCCTACCCCGGGCTTCACTTTATGCCAATTGTTGCTGCTGTATCCAGTGTGGCGTAATTCAACTGAATGGGAGAGCTGATTCGCAGTTAAAGAGTAAATCCAGGTAAGGCATTTTTAGCTTAATGTATATTCATGCATATAATGAAATTAGAGTAGTTTATTATCTCTAATATCAGATCCACATGAAGCAGCAATGATAACTTCGAGAAATATCAGAATCAGGTGACGTGAACTTTGTTGTTTTGTGGCAACAGTACAGTGCAAGGCATAAAATTACTATAAGCTTTAATAAAAAAAAGTGCAAAAGAGGGATGGTGAGGTAGTGTTCATAGACTGTTCAGAAATCAGGTGGCAGAGGGGAAAAAGCTGTTCATAAGATATTGAGTGTGTGTTTTCAGGCTCCTGTACCTCTTCCCTGATGTGAGTAATGAGAAGAGGGAATGTCCTGGATGGTGAAGATCCTTAATGATAGATGCCACCTTCTTGAGGCATCACCTTCTGAAGATGTCCTCAATGACGGGTAGGCTCGTGCGCACGACGGAGCTGGCTAAGGTTACAATCCTCTGCTGCTTTTTCCATTCCTGTGCATTGCAGCTTTCGTACCAGATGGTTTAAAGTTCAAAGTTCAAAGTAAATTTATTGTCAGAATACTTATCTGTCACCATATACAACCCTAAGATTCATTTTCTTGTGGGCATACTTAATAAATCTATAAAATAATAACCATAGCAGAATCAATGAAAGACCCAACTAGGGCACTCAGCCAGTGCAGAAAAGAGTAAACTGCAAATAGAAAAAAGGAGAAACAATAATAATAAATGTCGAGAACATGAGATGAAGATTCCTTGAAAGTGAGTCTGTAGGTGGTGGGAACAGTTCAGTGATGGGGCGAGTGAAGTTATCCCCTCTGGTTCAAGAGCCTGATGGTTGAGAGGTAATAATTGTTCTTAAATCTGGTAGTGTGGGTCCTGAGGCGCCCTGTATCTTTCTCCAATGAGTCAACGTGCTCTTGTTGCAGTACTGCTGATGAGCCTTTAGGTTTCACTGACTGAGATCTGGTCATCATTTCTTATGGAGCAGCTGTGAGGTGTTGCCACCTCACGAAGGGGCGATTCTGCAGACACTGCAGCAAGTCGGTCCTTGTCAGTGACGGTGGTGGGTCTGAGTGCTGATTCTGGTCAACCTCCAGCTGTCATTGACTTCTTCATTTTTGTTGACTCAAAGAACAAAGAACACCTTTTTTCCTTCTGTATCATAGAACATGGAGCAGTATAGCACAGGAACAGGCCATTCAGCCCATCATATCTGCGCCGACCAAGATGCCAATTTAAACTAATCCTATCTGCTTGTGCATGGTCCATCTCCATCCATTGCTTGCCTGTGCATGCACCTAATGCATATACAGTGACACAGTCACATAGTGGTCAGCGTAATCTCTTCACAGCACGAGCGATCACCGACTGGGATTCAATTTCTGCCTCTGTCTGTAAGGAGTTTCTACATTCTCCCAGTACCCTGTGAGTTTCCTTCAGGCGCTTCAGTGTCCTACCACATTCCAGAGACATACGGGTTAGGGGTATTGAGTTGTGGGCATGCTATGTTGATACTGGAGGTGTGGCGACCAGTACAATCTTCACTGATTTAATTTGATGATAACGATGCATTTCACTGTATGTTTGAATGTGCATGTGACAAAAGGCGATGCCTCAAAAAGGCGGCATCCATGATTAAGGACCCCCATCACCCAGAACATGCTGTCCTCTCATTGCTATCATCGAGGAGAAGATACAGGTGCTTGAAGACTCACACTCCACTTTTCAGGAACAGCTTCTTCCCCTCTGCCATCAAATTTCTGAATGGACATCGAACCCATGAACACTACCTCACCATTTCTTTCCTCTCTTTTTGCACCAATGATGTGACTTATTTTTTATATATATATACACAGTCCATTTAATTGGGACATATTGGGACCAGTACATTTTAGGCCAATTAAAAGGCTGCCCCATTTAGTCAAAGTTTTGTGGAATTAGCTAAAAAAGGCATAAAAAGGATAAACTACTGTTTAACTGAATAGAAAATTAGGTATTTAAATGAAATGCAGAATAAATTAGAACACTATCAATACTACTACAGTACTATAAAAATGTGTATTAGTTCTTAATAGTTGGTTTGGTGGTTATCCCTCATATCCAAAGATGACAGGAAACCTGTGCAGGAGAGTTTTTAAAATGGAAAAGCCCCTACTCTCCCGACCTCAGAAGTCCAGGTCTAGTGGTACAAAGGTCATCACATCTGGGGTCTTCCTTGGTTGCAGTGGTTGAACATGACACCTTCTGTGCCTCGTCATGCATTTCGCTCTCCACGGAGCGTTGCAGAACTGCCTTCCTGTCCATTGTATCTCACTGTTGATCTCACCTGCCCAGTCCACCGGAGTTATTTCACATGCTAGGACAGGCGTGTCCCTACGTCACCAAGGTATGAAGCTGCTGGCTTCTGTCACATGCTTTAGCTTGCCTATTGAAGCAGTATACTGGGTTATGCCCGCTGCCCGAGCCACAGGTGAGAACTGAGTGAATGCTGCCATGTTTTTTTGATTGACTTTAAATTAACAAAATCAGCACAGAAACCTAGAATAGATAATGAACTCCTGATTGAATTTTTGACGATTGCATCCTCTAAATCTTCATTTTCATCATAACATTCAAGATGATTGTTGATACCTTCAAATTCTTAGCCGGAATACAGGAAACAGTAGTGAGCAAAGCAGTTCTGAATTGTCTTACTGCTTATTTCTCACTAACTATCAGTGAAAAAATCACTGCTTTTGTGGGCATACTTAATAAATCTATAAAATAATAACCATAGCAGAATCAATGAAAGACCCAACTAGGGCACTCAGCCAGTGCAGAAAAGAGTAAACTGCAAATAGAAAAAAGGAGAAACAATAATAATAAATGTCGAGAACATGAGATGAAGATTCCTTGAAAGTGAGTCTGTAGGTGGTGGGAACAGTTCAGTGATGGGGCGAGTGAAGTTATCCCCTCTGGTTCAAGAGCCTGATGGTTGAGAGGTAATAATTGTTCTTAAATCTGGTAGTGTGGGTCCTGAGGCGCCCTGTATCTTTCTCCAATGAGTCAACGTGCTCTTGTTGCAGTACTGCTGATGAGCCTTTAGGTTTCACTGACTGAGATCTGGTCATCATTTCTTATGGAGCAGCTGTGAGGTGTTGCCACCTCACGAAGGGGCGATTCTGCAGACACTGCAGCAAGTCGGTCCTTGTCAGTGACGGTGGTGGGTCTGAGTGCTGATTCTGGTCAACCTCCAGCTGTCATTGACTTCTTCATTTTTGTTGACTCAAAGAACAAAGAACACCTTTTTTCCTTCTGTATCATAGAACATGGAGCAGTATAGCACAGGAACAGGCCATTCAGCCCATCATATCTGCGCCGACCAAGATGCCAATTTAAACTAATCCTATCTGCTTGTGCATGGTCCATCTCCATCCATTGCTTGCCTGTGCATGCACCTAATGCATATACAGTGACACAGTCACATAGTGGTCAGCGTAATCTCTTCACAGCACGAGCGATCACCGACTGGGATTCAATTTCTGCCTCTGTCTGTAAGGAGTTTCTACATTCTCCCAGTACCCTGTGAGTTTCCTTCAGGCGCTTCAGTGTCCTACCACATTCCAGAGACATACGGGTTAGGGGTATTGAGTTGTGGGCATGCTATGTTGATACTGGAGGTGTGGCGACCAGTACAATCTTCACTGATTTAATTTGATGATAACGATGCATTTCACTGTATGTTTGAATGTGCATGTGACAAAAGGCGATGCCTCAAAAAGGCGGCATCCATGATTAAGGACCCCCATCACCCAGAACATGCTGTCCTCTCATTGCTATCATCGAGGAGAAGATACAGGTGCTTGAAGACTCACACTCCACTTTTCAGGAACAGCTTCTTCCCCTCTGCCATCAAATTTCTGAATGGACATCGAACCCATGAACACTACCTCACCATTTCTTTCCTCTCTTTTTGCACCAATGATGTGACTTATTTTTTATATATATATACACAGTCCATTTAATTGGGACATATTGGGACCAGTACATTTTAGGCCAATTAAAAGGCTGCCCCATTTAGTCAAAGTTTTGTGGAATTAGCTAAAAAAGGCATAAAAAGGATAAACTACTGTTTAACTGAATAGAAAATTAGGTATTTAAATGAAATGCAGAATAAATTAGAACACTATCAATACTACTACAGTACTATAAAAATGTGTATTAGTTCTTAATAGTTGGTTTGGTGGTTATCCCTCATATCCAAAGATGACAGGAAACCTGTGCAGGAGAGTTTTTAAAATGGAAAAGCCCCTACTCTCCCGACCTCAGAAGTCCAGGTCTAGTGGTACAAAGGTCATCACATCTGGGGTCTTCCTTGGTTGCAGTGGTTGAACATGACACCTTCTGTGCCTCGTCATGCATTTCGCTCTCCACGGAGCGTTGCAGAACTGCCTTCCTGTCCATTGTATCTCACTGTTGATCTCACCTGCCCAGTCCACCGGAGTTATTTCACATGCTAGGACAGGCGTGTCCCTACGTCACCAAGGTATGAAGCTGCTGGCTTCTGTCACATGCTTTAGCTTGCCTATTGAAGCAGTATACTGGGTTATGCCCGCTGCCCGAGCCACAGGTGAGAACTGAGTGAATGCTGCCATGTTTTTTTGATTGACTTTAAATTAACAAAATCAGCACAGAAACCTAGAATAGATAATGAACTCCTGATTGAATTTTTGACGATTGCATCCTCTAAATCTTCATTTTCATCATAACATTCAAGATGATTGTTGATACCTTCAAATTCTTAGCCGGAATACAGGAAACAGTAGTGAGCAAAGCAGTTCTGAATTGTCTTACTGCTTATTTCTCACTAACTATCAGTGAAAAAATCACTGCTTTTTGAACACAAACACACAACTGATGTTATCTTAAAACAGTTTGCTCTAAGCACGGTTTAGTGTCTAATGGCCACAGAAGCGCTCATGACTGACGCCAGTTAGAAACAGTCTCCTGCCCCAATTAAGCGGCATAATGTCCCAATTAATCGAAGGGTATCCCAGCTACTTTCTCAATTAGGTTTTGTTCTTTAAGAGTTTATCCCAAATAAGCAGCTGCCCCAATTAACCAATGGCCCAATTAACCAGAAACCTCTGTATATACTTATAGTAATATATGGGTTAAAAAAAATATATTATGTATTGCAATGTACTGTGTCGCAAAGCAACAAATTTTACAACATTTGCTAGTGATATTAAATCTGATTCTGATTTTCATTTTGAAATAAAGCTAATATTTTAATCTTTCAAACATTTCAGCCCAGGTACAGGCCCTTCAGTCAACCATGCATGAGCTAAACAAGACACTAGTCCAAATTAATCCCATCTGTCTGCGCATGGTCCATTTCCCTCCATTGTCTAAATGTCTCTTAAACATTTTTATTGTATCTGTTTTCCACCACTTCCCTGGCAGTGCATTCAGGCAGTAAATATTCTCTGTGCAACAAAAAAGGCCCTCATCAATCTCCTTTAAACTTTCCCTTTCTCACTTTAAAACAATGTGCTATAATACTTCATATTTCTATCCTGGGATAATATCTCTACCTGGGTGGCAGGGAGGAGAAACATCTCTACCAAAGGAGGTGTAAGGTGCTCCTTCCCTCCCCTAACCTGCAGGTCTGCAAGGTGTAGACCCGGCCGATCAAGGTTCCATGAAGCTATGGGAGCAGGTGGTGGATGGTCATATGAGCAGCTGGTACGTATCACAAGTCCTGGTTATGTGACCATTGACTCTGAAGAGTATTGATAATGGCTGGGGTCACCCAGCTTGTAAAGACATTGCCCAGAAGAAGGCAATGGCAAACCACCTCTGTAGGAAAATTTGCCAAGAGCAATCATGGTCATGGGAAAACTATAATTGCCCACATCATATGATATGACATATATACTTGGCGTATGAACAATCTACTGTATCTATGCCTTGCACACAATGATTCCATAAACAGCTGTCAGATGATTTCTCAGCCTCGGATGCTCTGGAGAAAGCAATCTGAGAAAAACACTTTCTTTCCTTTGCACGTTCTTTCCCTCATCCTGAGTAATTCTGGGGACAGTGCAGCGCCCTGATGATCTGCTCGCAGTGTTTAGCTTTCCTCGCTGGTTTCCGCTGTGTATCAAGGGTCAGCTTTATTTGAATAAAAAAGGCAAGATCGAAGGATCATAACAGGGGAGGGAAGAACTGTTCCAGAAATTAAGATCAAGAAAATGTTAATAGCTTGTCAGTTAAAGCTTGATGTTGGACACAGCTACCGTCAGGGCAGGAGGAGCAGAAGCCTGATTTCCCACACAACCGGACTTGACCTGAGTTATAGGGAAAGGTCGAATAGGTTAGCATTTAATTCCTTGGAGTGTAGGAGAATGAGGGGAGATTTGACAGAGGTATACACAATTATAAGGGGTATAGCCGCAAGCAGGCATTTTCCACTGAGGCTGCGTAAGAATAGAACAGGAGTTTCCAAGCCGGGGTCCACTGACCCCTTGATTAATGATAGTGGCCCATGGCATAAAAAGGCTGGGAACCCTTGGATTAGAGCCTGAGGGAGATCTTCTTCATTCAGTAGGTGGCGCAAGTGTGGAACCAGATGCCAGTGGGAGTGGTGGATGCAGGTTTGATTTGAGCATTTAAGAGAGATTGGGATAAGTACATGGATGAGAGGGGCATGGAGGCCTGTGGTCAACGTGCAGGTCGCTGGGACGCGACAGAAGAACAGTTTGGCACAGACTCATTGGGCCGAAGGGCCTGTTTTTGTGCTGTAGTAATCTATGACTACGACTCTTTGACTCTATGGTCTACTAGTTTCATGCAAACAATTGAAGTCAGCAGTCAGGGAAACAATTCTGCCACAGGGCATTTATCCTTGGCAGTGAAGTATCCCCATATGAGAAACAGAAGTATACCAGTAAGGTTCAGAGATTACTAATTCACCAGGAAAACTCTTCTCAGAAATCAGATGTGTGCGTATCAACACAGTAACGTTAAGAGCAGCTGCCTGCTGTAGAAAATAGAAATATTACCATATTTTGTGGAAGTTCTAATTTTATCCCTCAGGGATTTATGAACACAAGCAGCCCCTCCTGCCACCCCCTCCCCACCCTCCCACTGCCCACCACCTCTCCAATAAAAAATGTGTCTAGGGAGGGGCTGGAGGAATGCTGTGGCTCTCCATACATTCTCAGCAAAGTTCAAAGTAAAATTTATTATCAGAATACATGTCACCACATACAACCCCGAGATTCTTTTTTCTGCAAGCATACTTAGCAAAGCTATGGAACAGTAGCTGTAAACTGAAAACATCAGGAACTGTTAACTGTAGACAACAAGTGCAGACATAAATAAATAGCAATAAATAATGAGCATGAAATAACAAGGTGACAGAGTCCTTAAATGAGTGTAGCTATCTCCCTTTGTTCAAGAATTTTTCCAAGAACGAGATCAGTTGCTTTGGGGGCCAGATGCTTACTTCAAATGCAAGACAGAGTCTTAGCCTTCACCTGTCATTGACCAGACATAGAGTGTCTCACTGCCAGTGTGTGGACACAGTGTACTAATAATGCTTCCTCTAGCGAATGCACTAACCGTGCAATGTGGTTTCCACGTGCTGAGCGGTGCTTCAGAAATTCTTCCCATCCCCAGCCCAAAGAGCTCCTCTGCTTTGATTTTACTGAGCAGAGCTGCATTTGTCTTTTAGCAAAAAAAAAAACAAAATTTTGAATGAGGAATTCAATGGGTTGAGCAGCGACTGTGGAGGCCAAGGGGCGTTTGATGTTTCGGGTCAATTTGATTTTTATTTCCACATTCTTAAACTGAATCAGAGTCAGAATCAGGTTTATTATCACTGACATATGTTGAGAAATTTGTGGCAGCAGTACAGTGCAATATATTAAAAATACTAAGTTACAATTATTAATAAATTAATAAACAAGCTTACAAATAGATAGCTAGATAAATAAATTAATACATAATAGGTCAATGGAGAGATAAATAGGTAGTGCATAGTACATAGGTAAGTAAGATAGTGAATTCACTATTTTGAATAATGAATAGTGATTCATGGTCCATTCCGAAATCTGATGGTGGAAGGGAAGAAACTGTTCCGAAATCGTACCCTGTTTCAGACCTTGTGAAGGCAAATTTACTTTGAACTTTGAACTTTGAAAGAGTTCCTCCAGCAGACTGTCTGTTGTTCCAGATTCCAACATCTGTGTTCCCTTGAGTCCCTGTGTCTTTCAGTTATCCTCACAAGATAAAGGAATCATAATCTGTTGTCTATTTTCTGTCAATGAAACAGAAATAGAAGGTCTTTTCCATAGATATTGCCTGGCCCCAAGTTCGTCCAGTATGTTGTGTGTATTACTTAGAAGCAGAAGATACTGGATTCACTCAACAGTTGGGCAGCATCCATGGAAAGGGAAACAGCTTTAACGTCTCAGGCCCAATGCTCTTCACCACAACTTGGGAAGTCAGAAAGCAAGTTAGTCACAAGTTGCAGCGAGGATGAGGGATGTTGGGTTGGAAAAAGAAAAAACCTGTGGTGGAGTGACAGGGTTCTTCAGTGGACCCCAATGTTTATGTGTCCCTCTGGTTCTTGGATTAGTAAGAGCGGTCAGGGAGAAAGTAAACACAAACAAAGGGATTGATAAAAGCCATGAAAAGCAGGTCAGAGATATTGCTTGTTATGTTCTACAATTCCACAACTTTAAATTAATTCAAAGCAAAACATAGGGAGTCCAGAAATATGGGTCTATACTTTGAGTTTACTTTAGGTGAGGCACACACATATCACGTGTATAATTACATACTGTATAACCCACAAAGAACAAGAATTCTTAATCAAACAATATCTATCCAAGATTACTCAATTATAACTGAACATTACTGATGCTGAAATAAAAAAGGAGAATGTTGGAAATGCCCGGAAGATCAGTTGGTGTCTGCAGAGGAAGATCCAGTCAGTTTACTTATTTTAGTACAGTACTGTGCAAAAGTCTTAAGCACTCTATATAGCTAGGGTGCCTATATTATGTACTGTATCTCGCAATGACAAAGGTGATCATTGTCTCATGACCATGATTGTTCTTGGCAAATTTTTCTACAGAAGTAGTTTGCCATTACCTTCTTCTGGCCAGTGGCTTTACAAGACCGGTGACCCCAGCCATTATCAATACTCTGAATTCAGAGATTGTCTGCCTGGTGTCAGTGGTCGCATCACCAGGACTTGTGATCTGCACCGGCTGCTCACACGACCATCCACCACCTGTTTGCATGCTCCACATGACCCTGACTTGGGGCTAAGCAGGTGCTACACCTTGCCCAAGGGTGACCTGCAGGATAGCGGAGGGAAGGAGCACCTCACACCTCCTTTGGTAGAGATGCATCTCCATCCTGCTACCCATTTTGCACAGTACTGTAGTAATTTTACAGATTGCACCTATGCTACTGGCACAAAAAAAAACTACTTTCATGAGATACATAAATGATGACAAACCTGATTCTGCTATGG
Organism: Mobula hypostoma; assembly: GCF_963921235.1. Taxonomy (NCBI): domain Eukaryota; kingdom Metazoa; phylum Chordata; class Chondrichthyes; order Myliobatiformes; family Myliobatidae; genus Mobula; species Mobula hypostoma. The sequence continues at coordinate 13,189,097 of NC_086129.1, read as the reverse complement.
GTCGGCGGCAGGGAGAGGGGAATCAAAACACTGATTTTTTTTTTGGAATCAAGTGAGCTTGCCTGGTGTCCCAGGGCTGAGTGTGTCTGCACCCCCCCCCACCCCAACACTCCTGCTCTTCCACCTGCCCCACACCCTTCCAGTGCAGCTGCACCCTCACCACTCCTAACATCCTGAGCTCCCACCAGATTTACAAACTCGCTGTCCGCTCCACGTTGACAAACACAGTACTGAGCAGGGGTCTCTCCAAATGCTCCAGTTTCCTCCCATATTCCAAAGATTTATGTTAGTCGGTTAGTTGGTCACGTGTTGTAACTGAGTGGCACAGGCTTGCTGGGCCAGATGGTCGGTTACTGTGCTGCGTCTCTAAGTAAAGATATCGTGCACAAGTCTTAGGTACCCTAGCTGTATATATGCGCCTAAGATTTTTGCATCATACCATATTTAGAGATCCAGCACAGTTACCAACCATCAGGCCCAACAACCCCATAACACCCAATTACACCATGTGACCGATTACTAACCTCTTGGGAATGCAGGAGGAAACCCCCCGGCACCTGGTGGGACCCCCACTCAGTCATGAGGAAGATACATAAGCTTCGAACAGACAGCAGTGGAATTGATCCTGGGTCATTGGCCCTGTAATAGTGCTGTGCTAACCACTACACTACCATGCCACACCTGGTTCCAATACAAACGTAATAAAGAAAGGAGAGTTTCCATCTACTAGATACTCAATAGCGGATGGAATTTAATCCAGTTAAATGTGAGGTGTTGGGGGATCAAATGTAAAAAGATGCTACAATGTTAGTGGTAAGACCCTTAATAGTAATCATGTACAGAGAGATTTTGGGGTTCACCCCCATGGATCCCTGAAAGTGTCTGCACAGGTTGATAGGGTGGTAAAAAGTTATATGGTGTGCTTGCCTTTTTGAGTTGAGGAACTGAGTTCAAGAGTCAGGAATTTACAACATGTTGCAACTTCGTAAAACTTCAGTTAAACCACATCTTGGGTATTGCATTCAGTTCTGGTTACCCTATTACAGGAAGGATGTGGAGGCTTTGGAAAGGATGCAGAAGAGGTTTACTCGGACTCTGCCTAAATTAAAGGCCATGTGCTCTGTATAAAGAATGAGAGGCATAGCCAGAGGAGACAGCTGGGATCGTTTTCCCAAGGTCAAAATGACTAATACTAGATGGCATGCAGTTAGGATGAGAAGAGGTAAGTTCAAAGGAGATGTGCTGGAATGTACTGCCAGGGGTAGTGGTGGAGCCAGATATGATAGAGGCTCTCAGATCAGCACATGAATGTGCAGAGAATGGAGGGATATAGACACGTAGACAGAAGTGATCGGTTTAATTAGGCACTTAATTATTAGCTTGATTGGTTGGCACAGCATCATTTGCCCAACGATTTTGTTGCAGTGCTGTACTGTTTTATATTCGGTGCTTTGGTTTCAGGTTCAGAAAGAGCCAAGACTTGCAGTTCAAGCTTTTACATATCGAAATACACGCATTAATCTGTGAGCCAAATAGCTCTGGTAAACATGGGAATCTCTAAGCAGCTCTGCCCTCACCCTATTGGAGATGTTCCCCCTTATCCTATCTACATTCTATAGATGTGTAGTGAAGAGAATATTGGCTGCCTACATCACAGCCTGGTATGGAAACACCAAAGCCTTTGAATGAAAAATCCTACAAAAATTGTGTATATGGTCCAGTCCATCATGGGTAAAGCCCTTCCCACCATTGAGCACATCTACATGAAACGCTGTCACAGGAATGCAGTATCCATCATCAGGGACCCCCACCACCCAGGACGTGCTCTCTTCTCACTGCTGCCAGCAGGAAGGAGGTACAGGAACCTCAGGACCCACATCACGAGGTTCAGGAACAGTTATTACCCCTCAGCCATCAGGAAGGAGGTACAGGAGCCTCAGGACCCACACCACCAGGTTCAGGGACAGTTATTACCCCTCAACCATCAGGCTCTTGAACTAAAGGGGATAACTTCACTCAACTTCACTGAAATGTTCACACAACTTATGTACTTATTTTCAAGGACTCTTCATCTCATGTTTCTGATATTTATTCCTTATTTATTTAGTATTTTTCTTATTTCTTATTTTTCTCTATTGTTGTATTTGCAGTTTGTTAGTTGTTGCACACTATTTGTTCACCCTGTGGTTGCGGTCTTTCATTGATTTTATAACCAGATAACAATTACAGCACGGAAACAGGCCATCTTGGCCCTTCTAGTCCATACCGAACTCTTACTCTCACCTAGTCCCGCCGACCTGCACTCAGCCCATAACCCTCCATTCCTTTCCTGTCCATATATCTATCCAATTTAACTTAAAACGACAACATCGAACCTGCCTCAACCACTTCTGCTGGAAGCTCGTTCCACACAGCTACCACTCTCTGAGTAAAGAAGTTCCCCCTCATGTTACCCCTAAACTTTTGCCCCTTAACTCTCAACTCATGTCCTCTTGTTTGAATCTCCCCCACTCTCAATGGAAAAAGCCTATCCACGTCAACTCTATCAATCCCCCTCATAATTTTATATACCTCTATCAAGTCCCCCCTCAACCTTCTACGCTCCAAAGAATAAAGACCCAACTTGTTCAACCTTTCTCTGTAACTTAGGTGCTGAAATCCAGGTAACAATTTTATTATCGTTATTGGATTTATTGATTATGCCCACATGAAAATGAATCTTAGGGTGACATACTGTATATAGACTTTGATAATAAATTTACTTGGACTTTAAATATTTCCCCCACTGTCTCTGCAACTTAAAACTAGCCGACTTCCTGATTTTCCCAGTTCTGATGAAGAGCTGTCAGCCTGAAGCACTAATTCTGCTCACAGCATGTACTGCAATTGGCATTCTACCTCACTGCATGACTTGTGTGTGTCGAGGACAAAGAAGCAGATGGGAAAAATCATCGCAGACACTACCCACTATCCAGACAGCATTTTCCAAACACTCGCTTCCGGAAAGCACTAAAGGATTATTAAAATATTAAAACAAAAAAAATTCACACCATCTTAAAAGTTTTTCCCCCCAGACAATTAATCTGATCAACCATTCTAGTTAGCTTCCCCAGCCCCCATCTATTACTGCAGTCACTGCACTGTAAACACTTTAAACCACTTTTTCTCCTTGTCCTCACTTACCACCCCACTAGAATCTGGATCCAACACATTACCCTCCGCAACTTCCGCCACCTTCAACAGGACCCCACCACTAAGCACATCTTTCCCTCTCCACCCCTCTCTGCTTTCCGCAGGGATCGGCCCATCCGTGACTCCCTGGTCCACACGTCCCTCCCCACAGATCTCCCACCTGGCACTTATCCCTGTGAGCGTAAATGCTACGCCTGTCCCTACACCTCCTCTCTTGCCACCATTCAGGGCCCCAGTCCTTCCAAGTGAGGCAACACTTCACTTGTGAGTCTGTTGGGGTCATCTATTGCATCCGGTGCTCCCGGTGCGGCCTCCTCTACATCGGTGAAACCCGACGCAGATTGGGGAACCGCTTCGTCGAGCACCTCCGCTCCATCCACCAAAACAGACAGGATCTCCCGGTAGCCAGCCACTTCAACTCTGCTTCCCGCTCCCATTCAGATATGTCCGTACATGGCCTCCTCTACTGCCATGATGAGGCTAAACTCAGGTTGGAGGAGCAACACCTCATATACCGTCTAGGTAGTCTCCAGCCCCTTGGTATGAACATTGAATTCTCTAACTTCTGGTAATTCCCTCTCCCTCCCTTCCCCTATCCCTATGTCACTCTGCCTTCTCCCCCAGCTGCCTATCCCCTCCCTCTTGGTTCCGCCTCCTTCTACTACCCATTGTGTTTTCCCCTATTCCTTCTTCACCTTTCCTGCCCATCACCTCCCTGCTTCCAATCCCCCACCCCTTTATCTTTCCCCTTACTGGTTTTTCACCTGGAACCTACCAGCCTTCTCCTTCCCACCCTATCCCCACCTTCTTTATAGGGCCTCTGCCCCTTCCCCCTACAGTTCTGACAAAGGTTTCCGGCCCAAAACGTCGACTCATCATTTCCATGGATGCTGCCCGACCTGCTGAGTTCCTCCAGCGTGTTGTGAGTGTTGCTTTGACCCCAGCATCTGCAGAGTATTTTGTGTTTACCACTTTTTATAATACTGTTTGCATTGTAAATACATGCTGGAATTTTTGCACATTTTATTCCGTATCCATACTTTTTTGGTGTGAAGTGGGGGCTTTGTGGGTTGATGTTCTCGTTGCCATTTGGCGAGATTTGTTTTTTTTTGTGTGGAGGAGGTGAGTTTCAGGGTTGATGAACATGTTACTGTTCTTTTTTTGTGCGCGGGAATGGTTTTGATGTTTTTCTAGAACAACTTACATGGCTTTCTTTGTTTTGTGGAAGAGGAATCTCAGAGTTGTATATTACATACATAGTTTGATAATAAATAAAACTTTGAACCTTTGAACCTTTGGATCTTTGACCCATGCTCCTTTACCACTTAGTGTAGGCAACAGTGAACAACAAGTTCAAGAGTCGATCATCCCTATGTTCTATGATACTAGAACATAGAACATGGAACGTGGAACAGTGCAGTACAGGAACAGGCCCTTCGGCCCACAATGTTGTACCGAATCAATTAAATTAGTCATCAAAGGCTAACTAAATAATCCCTTCTGCCTACAAAATGTGTATATCCCTGCATTTTCCTCACCTTCATGTGCCTATCTAAATGTCCCTTAAAAGTCTGTAATGTTTCTGCCTCTATCACTACCCCAGGCAGTACATTCCAGACACCCACAACTTTGTTTAAAGAACTTGCCCCTCACATTTTCTTTGAAAATACCCCCTGTCACCTTAACTACATGCCCTCTGGTATTAAACATTTCAACCCTGGGATAAAGATATCATCTGTCTACTCTATCTATTGCTTCTCATAATCTTATAAACCTCTATCATGCCTCCTACGCTCCAGAGAAAACAACCCAAGTTTATCCAGCCTCTCACAATAGCACATGTCCTCTAAACCAGGCAGCACCCTGGTAAACCTCTTCTGCTCCCTCTCCAAAGTCTCAATGTCCTTCCTATAATGAAGTGATCAAAACTGTAACAATGCTCCAATGCTTGTAGCTTTTTAAAACTGCAACATAGCACCCTCACTCAATATATTGACTAATGAAGGCAAGCATGCCATATGCTTTCTTAACCCCCCCATCAACCTGTGTAACCGCGTACTGTTTTAGGAAGTTTGGCAGCACAGTGATATAACTGGTAGAACTGCTGCCTCACAGCACCAAAGACTCAGGTTCAAACCTGACTTCAGACGCTGTCCACAGTATGTGGAGGGGATAACTTCACTCACCCCAATACTGAACTGTTCTCACATCTAATGGACTAATCTTCAAGGACACTTTCTCTCATGTTCTCAATATTTGTTGATTATTATTGGGGAGGAAGTCTAGCCCCTGCACACGTAGCACGCAGGCCCACCAGCGTGTGGATACCCCTTGGTGCTCGTGAACCAGATCCCCAGCTATGGGTAAATAGCCCCACTGCCTTGTGGGCAGCCTCAGGAGAGACAAAGGCTATGGGAGTAAACCCAGACAGCAAATCCAGAGTGAAGCCCCTAAGGTGGCTGGACGTCACTGACTGTCTTTGTGGCAGTTCCTGCAGCAAAGCTGGTGCCAAACGTATTGCTTCATAGGCTTTCCTTTGGACTACACTGGTGAGGCTGAGAGGGGGATCTTGATGACTGAACACCTCAGGATCTCCACACCTTCCACCCAGGCTTGTGACGATGAGGATGATCACCCAATGTCTTTCGAGACAGACAAATGCCAACCATTTTTAATATTATTATTATTATATTTTTATTTTTTTTTCTCAGCTCAAGCTGGTAAAACCTGAGCTATGGAAACAGCTAAACACACTCATTTCTTAATTGCTAGGAGATTTTGGACTATTCTAGTGGTGTTTAGTATTGTGGCTTTCTGATAATTTACATAGATATTTACATAAATATTCTGTAGATTTACATAATACAGCAATCAGAGTTTTATTCCCACCACTGTCTGGAAGGAGCTTATCCATTCTCTCGGTGACCATGTTCGTTTCCAGTGGGTGCTCCAGTTTCCTCCCACATTCCAAAGATGTTAGTGTTAATAAACTGCACGGATTCTATGTTGGTGCCCGAAGCAGAGTGACGCTACAGGCTGACCCCAGCACATCCGCAGACAGTCTTAGTCACTGATGCAAAAGATACATTTCACCGCATGTTTCCATGTCTTGATGTATATGGTTACGTTTTGTAACTCCAAAACATGAATCTAATTGCAAGAGGTCAACACGAGCTCAGGAGAACAGGCCTTAGTTTGCTCTTACCTTTGTAAGACGCACATACGTATCATGTGGTAGCATCATGACGTACGCAATTCGCTTATTTTTACATATAACCCAGAATGCATTACTGTATTTAAACAAAGAATTCTTAATCAACAACATATTTATAATATTACTCAAATATTAAATGTGTGACTCTCTTTCCTGTTTAGCTATAAACTCCAAACAATAGAGAATGCATCTCAATAATGTACACAGTATACTATAAAATACAACAGACATCCACAGTATAGTAAATTTTAAATTGTCCCATTCGGGCCAAGCGATTTAATCACTGTGGAAGATTTTGTACCCTTGTGGGATAACATCTTTCCTGACAAGAGGGATCACTCTGCATTGCAGGTGAGATTTGTGGCTGTGAAGCAGTCACAGGTTCTGAGGTCTCCTTCATGGTGGCTGTAGGAGTTGATTCTGCGCCTGCAGAAAGTGATTCTGACAGCTTTGGATAGCTTTCTTCTTCTAATTCATGCATCTTGATCTTGGGAAGGTATATTTGGTTCATTGGAAAACTCTTTAATGAATCCTTCTATAGTTTCTTTTACGGTCTGATCTCTCCTGCCAGTTACCTCATCCACAACATCACCTGACAAATCCTGTGTTTTCTTATCTCCATTGCCTCCTCTCTTTTTGGCCTTCCATTCATCCAGCTGGGTTTTGGTGTTTGCATCTACTTTTACAAGCAGTTTTTTGGCTCCCACTTGAAGTTCATTCAATAACCTTAGTGCACGGAGAGAAGATTCTGGTTCTTTATACTCACAAAAGATGAATGCTTGCAACTTTCATGAAGTTCCTTGAAATCTCTTCCAGCTTAAAACTAAGCCGCATTTCACAAGTAACTGCCTGAACATATCAGAAGCTTTCTCAGGTACGTTGTCTACAAACACTGTTGCAGTCAGACCACTGATTTTGCCACTTTTACAATTCCTCTGAACAGCATGGTCCTTCCTTGGTCCAATCACTTTCCAACCAGAGGCACAGAGGTTGGTACCAATGCTTGTTTGTTCTCTGTTGGGCAACGGTTCATGGTTTCAGCATGGAGACAGTTGTGGCATCATCCGTTACCTTTCTTAATTCACTTTTAGTTGACTATTACAGGGGATGTTGCATACAATAGACAATAGACAATAGGTGCAGGAGTAGGCCATTCGGCCTTTCGAGCCAGCACCGCCATTCACTGTGATCATGGCTGATCTTCCACAATCAGTATCCAGTTCCTGCCTTATCCCCATAACCCTTGATTCCGCTATCTTTACGAGCTCTATCCACCTCTTTCTTGAAAGCATCCAGAGACTTGGCCTCCACTGCCTTCTGGGGCAGAGCATTCCACATATCCACCACTCTCTGGGTGAAAAAGTTTTTCCTCAACTCCGTTCTAAATGGCCTACCCCCTATTTTTAAACTGTGGCCTCTGGTTCTGGACTCACCCATCAGCGGGAACATGCTTCCTGCCTCCAGCGTGTCCAATCCCTTAATAATCTTATATGTTTCAATAAGATCCCCTCTCAGCCTTCTAAATTCCAGAGTATACAAGCCCAGTCACTCCAATCTTTCAACATATGACAGTCCCGCCATCCCGGGAATTAACCTTGTGAACCTACGCTGCACTCCCTCAATAGCTAGAATGTCCTTCCTCAAATTTGGAGACCAAAACTGCACACAGTACTCCAGGTGTGGTCTCACCAGGGCCCTGTACAGCTGCAGAAGGACCTCTTTGCTCTTATACTCAATTCCCCTTGTTATGAAGGCCAACATGCCATTAGCTTTCTTCACTGCCTGCTGTACCTGCATGCTTGCTTTCAGTGACTGATGTACAAGAACACATACAGATGGTAGATGAATCTCCAATCAAGTAGTAGTTGATTCCGCCAGTCATGTCCCCACAATGCTGGTCCTCCTGTTATAGCTAGTTATTACTGCATACAAGCACAATGTGGCTGTTGGTTGTTTTATTTCACTGTTACAAATGTCATTCCCACAGGAGTTATCTTCCCTCCAGTATATATTCTTAGTTGGATATCTGCGGGCTTCAGTTTATTACCTTTGAAATGCCTTTCAAACTCATTTTGTTGAATGACTGGAGCAGCTGAGCCAGTGTCCAATTGATTAATTTGCCATTCATTTCTGGTGTATTGCTGGTGTCTGTAAAGTTTTTACATTATAAAGCTCAAGGCTGCACAGTCCTACATCACTCTCATTGTTATCAGATATTTCATCAACAGCATGCTGATTAGTCCTCTTCTGGAAATCATAACTTGACTTTTTATCTTTATCTCTTCTCTGTGCAGTCCATTTATTTTCATCTGTCCAACATGCTCTTTGTATGTGTTCTATTTTGTTACATTTTCTGCAAGTTTCACCTTTGAATCTGCATTGATCTGGTGTATGTGAGCCCCTGCCACAATGGTAGCACAATTTGTTCGGCCAGGCCATCTTCTGTTTAGATATTGTAATTTTGTCCATGTTCACTTTCATTCCTGACTGCAACTCACTTGCATCTTTGTCTGCTGTTCCCATTGAAATAGCAATTTCAACTGCTCTTTTAAATGCAATGCAGGTGTGATTCAGTTAAGAGCTATTGTTGATGATTTCTTGTAAGATTCTACAAAATAAACAATCTGTCACTGTACAATTAAGCCCATCACCGGACTGACATTGCTCGGACAACCTCTTCAATTTAGTTACGGTCACTGAAATGGGCTCTCATTCCTTTTAATTCCACTGATGAAACCTAAAGCATTCTGCAATCATAAGACCATAAGACAAAGGAGCAGAAGTAGGCCATTCGGCCCATCGAGTCTGCTCCGCCATCCTATCATGAGCTGATCCATTCTCCCATTTAGTCCCACTCCCCTGCCTTCTCACCATAACCTTTGATGCCCTGGTTACTCAGATACCTATCAATCTCTGCCTTAAATACACCCAATGACTTGACCTCCACTGCCACCCGTGGCAACAAATTCCATAGATCCACTACCCTCTGGCTGAAAAAATTTCTTCGCATCTCTGTTCTGAATGGGCACCCTTCAATCCTTAAGTCATGCCCTCTCGTACTAGACTCCCCCATCATGGGAAACAACTTTGCCACATCCACTCTGTCCATGCCTTTCAACATTCGAAATGTTTATATGAGGTCCCCCCTCATACTTCTAAGCTCCAAGGAGTATAGTCCAAGAGCGATCAAACGTTCCTCATATGTTAACCTTCTTATTCCCGAAATCATTCGAGTAAATCTTCTCTGAACCCTCTCCAATGTCAGCACATCCTTTCTTAAATAAGGAGACCAAAACTGCCCACAGTACTCCAAGTGAGGTCTTACCAGTGCCTTATAGAGCCTCAACATCACATCCCTACTCCTATACTCTATTCCTTTAGAAATGAATGCCAACATTGCATTCGCCTTCTTCACCACTGACTCAACCTGGAGGTTAACCTTAAGGGTATCCTGCACGAGGACTCCCAAGTCCGGTTGCATCTCAGAACTTTGAATTCTCTCCCCATTTAAATAATAGTCTGTCCATTTATTTCTTCTGCCAAAGTGCATAACCATACATTTTCCAACATTGTATTTCATTTGCCACTTCTTTGTCCATTCTTCCAATCTATCCAAGTCTCTCTGCAGATTCTCTGTTTCCTCAGCACTACCGGCCCCTCCACCTATCTTTGTATCATCAGCAAATTTAGCCACAAGGCCATCTATTCCATAATCCAAATCGTTGATGTACAAAGTGAAAAGAAGCGGCCCCAACATGGACCCCTGTGGAACACCACTGGTAACCGGCAGTCAACCAGAATAAGATCCCTTTATTCCCACTCTCTGTTTCCTGCCAATCAGCCAACGCTCTATCCACGTATGTAACTTTCCTGTAATTCCATGGGCTCTTATCTTGTTTAGCAGCCTCATGTGTGGCACCTTGTCAAAGGCCTTCTGAAAATCCAAATATACAATATCCACTGCATCTCCCTTGTCTAGCCTACCTGTAATTTCCTCAAAAAATTGCAATAGGTTTGCCAGGCAGGATTTTCCTTTAAGGAAACCATGCTGAGTTCTGCCTATCTTGTCAAATACCTCCAGGTGCTCTGTAACCTTATCCTTGACAATCGACTCCAACAACTTCCCAACCACCGATGTCAAGCTAACAGGTCTATAATTTCCTTTTTGCTTCCTTGCCTCCTTCTTAAATAGCAGAGTGATATTTGCAATCTTCCAGTCCTTTGGAACCATACCAGAATCTATTGACTTTTGAAAGATCATCACTAATGCCTCTGCAATCTCCACAGCTACTTCCTTTAGAACACGAGGGTGTGTTCCATCTGGTCCGGGAGATTTATCTACCTTTAGACTATTCAGCTTCCTGAGTACTTTCTCTGTCGTAATTGTGACTGCGCACACTTCTCTTCCCTGACACCCTTGAGTGTCCGGTATACTGCTGATGTCTTCCTCAGCGAAGACTGATGCAAAATATTCATTCAGTTCCTCCGCCATCTCCTTATCTCTCATTACAATTTCTCCAGCATCATTTTCTATCGGTCCTATATCTACTCTCACCTGTCTTTTACTCTTTATATACTTGAAAAAGCTTTTAGTATCCTCTTTGATATTATTTGCTAACTTCCTTTCATAGTTCATTTTTCCCTCTTAATGACCTTCTTAATTTCCTTTTGCAAGCTTTTAAAAACTTCCCTATCTCCTGTCTTCCCACTAATTTTTGCTTCCTTGTATGCCCTCTCCTTTGCTTTAACTTTGGCTTTGACTTCTCTTGTCAGCCACGGTTGCATCCTTTTTCTATTTGAAAATTTCTTCTTTTTTGGAATTTTTCTGTCTTGCACCTTCCTCACTTCTCGCATAAACTCCAGCCACTGCTGCTGTGTCGTCCTTCCCGCTAGTGTCCTTTTCCAGTCAACTTTGGCCAGTTCCTCTCTCATGCCACTGTAATTTCCTTTACTCCACTGAAATACCGACACATTGGATTTCGGCTTCTCTTTCTCAAATTTCACAGTGAACTCAATCATGTTATGATCACTGCCTCCTATGGGTTCCTTCACCTCAATCTCTCTAATCACCTCCAGTTTATTACACAATACCCAATCCAGTACAGCCGATCCCCTAGTGGGCTCAACAATAAGCTGTTCTAAAAAGCCATCTCGTAGACATTCCACAAATTCTCTCTCTTGAGATCCACTGCCAACCTGATTTTCCTAATCCACTCGCATGTTAAAATACCCTACAATTATCATAACACTGCCCTTCTGACAAGCCTTTTCTATTTCCTGTTGTAATTTGTAGTCCACATCACTGCAGCTGTTAGGAGGCCTGTATATAACTGCCATCAGGGTCCTTTTACCCCTGTGATTTCTAAGCTCAACCCATAACTATTCTGCACCTTCCAATCCTATGTCACCTCTTTCTAATGATTTAATATAATTTCTTACCAATAAAGTCACGCCTCCCCCTCTGCCTACCTGCCTATCCTTCCGATATACTGTGTATCCTTGGACGTTCAGCTCCCAGAGACATGTGTCCTTTATCCACGTCTCAGTGATGGCCATAATATCATACCTGCCAATCTGTAGTTGTACAACAAGATCATCCACCTTATTCCTTATGCTGCGTGCATTTAAGTGTAACACCTTAAGTCCAGTATTTGGAACTTTTTGCTTTGATTGCACTGCAACTCATCCCAATGGTTGCCAATTTGCCTCATCCCCTGCCTGTCCTTCCTGACATCTTTACTGCTCACTATCTGAGATTTATTTCTGTTTTCCCCCTCCCCCGCTCTATCATTCTGGTTCCCATCCCCCTGCCAAATTAGATTAAACCCTCCCTAACAGCTCTATTAAACTTTCCCGCCAGGATATTGGTCCTCTTCGGGATCAGGTGTAACCTGTCCTTTTTGAACAGGTCATACTTCCCCCAGAAGAGATCCCAATCATCCAAGAATCTGAAGCCCTGCTCCCTGCACCAGTCTCTCAGCCATGCATTCATCTGCCTGATCCGACTATCCTTGCCCTCGCTAGCACATGGCACAGGTAGCAATCCCGAGATTACTACCCTGGAGGTCCTGCTTCTCAGCTTCCTTCCTAACTCCTGGAAATCTCTCTTCAGTACCTCCTCCTTTGTCCTATCTATGTCATTGGTACCAACATGTACCAAGACAGCTAGCTGCTCGCCCTCTCCCTTCAAAATATTCAGGACCCGATCTGAGACATCCCGTACCCTGGCACCTGGGAGACAACACACCATGCGGGTATCTCCGTCAGGCTCACAGAATCTCCTGTCTGTTCCTTTGCCTATGGAATCCCCTATGACTACCGCATTCCTCTTCTCCCTCCTTCCCTCCTGCACAACAGCGCCAGGCTCAGTGCCAGAGACCCGGTCACCGTGGGCGTCCCCCGTCAGATCATCCCCCTCAACAGCATCCAGAACAAGATATTTGTTGCTGAGAGGGACAGCCACAGGGGTGCTCTCCACTATCCGGGCATTTTCCTTCCCTCTCCTGACAGTCATCCAGTTTTCTGACCCCTGTAGCCTAGGGATGACTACCTCCCTGTAGCTCCTGTCTATCACCTCTTCACTTTCCCTGATAAGCAGTAGGTCATCAAGCTGCAGCTCCAGATCCCTAACACGGTCTCTGAGGAGCTGCTTCTCGGTGCACCTGGCACAGATGTGGCCATCAGGGAGGCTGGAGGTCTCCCAGGATTCCCACATCTGACACCCTGAACAAACCACTCACCCTGCAGGCATGCTATCTAATTCTACAGGAATGAAACTGGAAAGATAAGTCTACTCACCCACTTACCTCACCAAACACACAAACTTTTTAAATAAACAACACTTCTGGTTCTACATGTTCCTGTATTACTTTCACGATATCAGCAAAGCTCATTTCAATTGGTTTGGTTGGAGCAGTTAAACTTTGCAGCAAACTGTATGCCTTTAAACACAATGCACTCAGCAAAAACTGGTATTTTTTTCACTGGCTATTTGATTTACTTTAAAATGCTGCTCAATCCATTCAGTATATAATATCCAGTTATCTGTTGTGTAATCAAACACATCAATCTTTCCAATTTAGCCGTTTCTGAACCTTTTTTAAATTATTATTATCACCTAGAACTCACTGTTTATGAATCTGAGAATGCTTCTGTTTTCTGCCTTTTTTAAGCTCAAGCATCTTTTTTTTTCCGAAGGGACATGTGCTGCACTATATTTTTAAACTTGAATGTCTCGCTGTCCTTTTTTTAACTCAAATGTCTCGCCATGCTTTAACAGGTAGGTACCCAGATCAGGTTTATTTCAAAAATACCTCATCACCATTGTTATGGTTTGTAACTCTGAAACATTAAAAACTCATTAAAAGAAGCCAAGAGATGCAAGGATTGAGTTTCTCAGTAACTGCTGATCTACTGGTATTTTCACAACAGTCTCTAGAGTTTACAGGGAATGGTGAAATTAACAAAAAAAAAAATCAGTGAGCAGCAGTTCCCTAGGTAAAACTGCTTTGTTAATGAAAGATGTCAAAGGAGAACTGCAGACTGGTTAAAGCTGCAAGGAATAATGCAAGGAATAAAGTTACAATAACTCAGATAACCATGTGTTACAATAGTGATGGGCAGAAGAGCATCTCTGAACACACATGTTGAACCTTGAAGTGGATGGGCTGGAGCAGAAGAAGACCCTGCCGGGTTTCTCTACTGTACAGAATAAAGTGGCCACTGAAAGTAAGGCAGTGATAATAAACCTGATTCTGATTCTGAGAAGGAACTTGGTGCAGCTGATGGACCTTGCATTCTGTAAAGATCAAAACCACAGACAGGAGGAAGACCCCCAACCTGGGTTAGTATGTACTTAGTTGGTTATGAGTGCAGAACAAGAAGCCAATATAAACAGGGGCGAAGGGTGAATTAGCACAAAAGGAAACAAACTGCGTCAAAGCAATGTTTAGAAGGGATTAGATTACAGTTCAATGATCACATGTTCATTGTTAACAAACAATAAGTTTGCCAAAAGAAATGCTTTTGCTATGAAACAGAAATTGAAGGGGTGCCATGAGCTGTGCTGGACACATCTGCCGAGAAAGTGCATGACAGGTTAATGGGAGGGCTCGCAGCGGACCAATAAATGCCTGGTCCAAGAGCCCTCACTGTAGGGTGGAATACAACACAAGGCTCAAGGGCTGTTCTTCACTTGCTTCACCAAGTGTGCAGCACATGTAAGAACTCAGTGGCTTCCAGAGCCAGTGAGCAGTGGCTGGCTTCAGTGATCATACAGCCCAACATCACGGAAACAGGCCCTTCACCCCACCAATTCTTTCAAGCACCCATTAAGACAAGACCATTAAATGCTCCCCATATTTTCATCAGCTCTTCCCGAGAGAGTGTGTATGAGGTTGGGTGGGGACTGTTGCAGGATGTGTTGAGGATAAGGGATGAAAGATAGTGAAGGAATTGTAGACGGTATGATATGATAAGGAAGCAATACAGGGAGATGTCTAAGTAGGTTATTGGAAGAAATTATAGGGGAGATGTCAAAAATAAGTTCTTTTCACTGAGAACGATGAGTGCATGGTACGACCTACTGGGGTAGTCGTAGGGGCAGCTACATGTGGGACATTTAAGAAATTTTTCGATAACCACATAGATGATATGGAGGGTTATGTAGGAGGGAAAGAATAGATTAAACTTGCAGTAGGTGATGTTGGCAGCACACATTAGGAGCCCAAGGACCTGTACTGTGCTGTAATATCCTATGGTCTAGGTGTAATCCAGAGAGTAGTTGTAAGGAATACAGAGAGACGCGTAAGGGAGTTGTTAACAGGAGCCAGGAACTCAATAGCTTGGAGGTGAGTGAAAGAGACAAAGATTCAATAATTCACTGGAGTTTATTTATTAATTAACTTTATTTGTGATGTATACTGTATGTTGTGTATTTAATATTTCAGTAATATTTAAGTAATGTGTAAATATGCTGTTGATTAAGTATTCTTTGTTTAAATAATTCATCATGGGTTATATGTAAAAATAAGTGAATTGCACATATCATGACACTAACAAGTGATATATGTGTGACTTGCTAAAGTAAAGAGCAAACTAAAACTCATTCTCTTTTTCCTGTCATGAGATTCATGTTTTGGAGTTACAAAACGTAACAGTGGCAGCCAGGTATTTTTAAAATGAACCTGAGATGATTACCTACCTGTGTAAGGGCAGCGAGGCATTCAAGTTTAAAAAAAAGCAGCAGAGCACATGTTCTTCAGAGGGAAGATGTGATTGAGTTTTAAAAAAGGCAGAAAATGGACGAATTCATGGGTTCATAAACAGTGAGTATCAGCTGATGATAATCATAAAAACGAGCAGAAATGGCTAACTATATTGGAAAGATTGATGTTTTATTACACAACAAATAATTGGATCTTATATATTGAACAAATTGAGCAGTATATTAAAGCAAATGGAATAGACAATGAGAAATGAGTCCCAATTTTGCTGAATGCATTGGATAAAAAGGAATACAGTTTGCTCAGAAGTTTAACTGCTCCAACCAAACCAGACAAAATGAGCTTTGTTGATATCTTGAAAGTAATGCAAGAACATTTAGAACTAAAAACATTGTTGATTACATAATTCTTCAGGTTCCTAAAGTGGAATCAAAAGGAAGGGGAGTCCACTTCAGTGTTTGTGGCTGAGTTGCAAGTTCAATGATGGGATTAATGATGTACTGAGAGATTGTTTAGCTTGTGGAATCTTACAAGAAAGCATTCAAAAATGGCTCGTATCTGAAGCACAACTTATATTTAAAATAGCAGTTAAAGTTGCTGTATCAACGGAAACAGCAGACAGAGACACAATTGAGTTGCAGTCAGGAATGAAAGTGAGTGTGAACAAAATTGCAACGTCTAAACAGATATCAGCATTGCCGAACAAATTGTGCTACCATTGTGGCAGGGGCTCACATACACCAGATCAATGCAGATTCAAAGGTGAAACTTGCAGAAAATGTAACAAAATAGAACACATACAAAGAGCATGTTGGACAGATGAAAGTAAATGGACTGCACAGAGAAGAGATAAAGATAAAAAGTCAAGTTGTGATTTCCAGAAGAGGACTAATCAGCATGCTGTTGATGAAATATCTGATAACAATGAGAGTGATGTAGGACTGTGCAGCCTTGAGCTTTATAATGTAAAAACTTTACAGACACCAGCAATACACCAGAAATGAATGGCAAATTAATCAATTGGACACTGGCTCAGCTGCTCCAGTCATTCAACAAAATGAGTTTGAAAGGCATTTCAAAGATACTAAACTGAAGCCCGCAGATATCCAACTAAGAATATATACCGGAGAAAAGTTAACTTCTGTGAGAATGACATTTGTAACAGTGAAATACAACGACCAACAAGTCACATTGATCTTGTATGTGGTACAAACAGAAGGACCAGCATTGTGCGGGCGTGTTTGGCTGAGACAACTACAACTTAATTGCAGATCCATCCGTCATTTGCATGTACATCCCCTGTGATAGAGTCAACTGAAAGTGAATTAAGAAATGTACTGGCCATGAACCGTTACTGAACAGATGTCAGTGCCAATGTCTGTGACTCTAGTTAGAAAGCAGATTGGACCAAGAACGACCTATGCTGCTCAGAGGAATCATGAAAGTGACAAACTCAGTGGTCTGACTACAACAGTTTTTGAAGCAGCATATCTGAGAAAGCTTTTGATATGTTCAGGACGTTACTTGTGAAATGTGCCTTGATTTTAAGCTTGAAGAGTGGTCAAGGAGCTTCAGGAAAGTTGCAAGCATTCGGCTTTTGTGAATATAAAGAACCAAAGTCTAGTCTGTGTGCATTAGATTATTGCATGAACTTCAAGTAGAAGGCAAGAACTGTATGTAGATTCAAAGATCAAAGTGCAGCTGGATGAATGGAAGGTCAAAAAGAAGGGAGTTAATGGAGAAAACTGAATACAGAGGATTCATCAAATAATGTTGTGGACGAGGAAACCGAGAGGAGAGATCAGGTTGTAAAGGGAGCAATAGAGAATACTCCAGTGAATTAAATGCACCTTCCGAAGATCAAGATGCACATCCTAGAAAGAAGAAAATGGAAAAGAAAGAGGAAGATGACATTAGTGTTATGAAAATGGAAGCGGATACACGACATCTAATTTGCTGAGAAATTAGCAAATTCAGGGATACTCACTTGGAGGGTGGTGAGAGTGTGGAACAGAAACAATATCTCCTCACTGACAACCAACACTGGTGCACCTCAAGGATGCGTGCTTAGCCCACTGCTCTACAGCCTCTACACCCACGGCTATATTGTTAGGCACAGCTCAAAAGCCATCCATCAATTTACCGATGACGCAACTATTAATGGCAGAATTTCTGAAGGTGCCAAGTTGGTGTGCAGGACCAAGGTAGATGAGCTACTTAAGTAGTGTTGCAACAATAACCCTCATCAGTAAGTCCAAGGAATTCATTGTTGATTCAGGAAGGGGAAATCGAAGGAAAACACACACACGAGCCCTCATTGAGGGGTCACAAGTGGAAAGGGTGTGCAATTTCAATTACCTGAGTGTCAACGTCTTTGAAAATTTATCCTGGATCCAACATACTGAAACAATTTGAAGGCGCAACTGTGACTATATTTCATGAGGAATTTGAAGAGATTTGGTATGTCACCAAAGGCTCTCACAGATTTCTACAGGTGTACCGTGGAGAGCATTCTGACTGGTTGCATCACTACCTGGTATAGAGAAGCCACTGCACAGGATGGGAGAAAACTGCAGGAAGTTGTAAACTCAGCCAGCTCCACCATGGGCACCTTCAAAAGACAATGCCTCAAAAAGGTGGCATCCATTATTAAGGAACCCTATCACCCAGGACGTGCCCTCTTCTCATTGCTACCACCAAGGAGGAGGTACAGAAGCCTGAAGACACACACTCAGCATTCTAGGAACAGCTTCTTCCCCTCCGCCATCAGATTTCCGAATGGACAATGAACCTATAAAAGAACAGAAGAATATAAGAAATAGGACCAGGAGTAAGCCATTTGACCCATTGAACCTGCTCCGCCATTCAATAAGATCATGGCTGATCTGACCATGGACTCATCTCCACCTACCTACCTTTTCCCCATAATCCTTAATTCCCCTACTGTGCAAAAATCTATACAACTTTGTCTTAAATATATTTACTGAGGTACCCTCCACTGCTTCGTTGGGCAGAGAATTCCACAGATTTACCACTCTTTGGGAAAAGCAGTTCCTCCTCACCTCCGTCCTAAATTTAGTCCCCCGAATCTTGAGGTTATGTCCCCTAGTTTTACTCTCACCTACCAGTGGAAACAACTTCCCTGCCTCCATCTTATCTATCCCTTTCATAATTTTATATGTTTCTATCAGATTTCCTCTCATCCTTTTTGAATTCCAGTGAGTACAGTCCCAGGCAACTTAATATCTCCTCACAGTCTAACCCCCTTGTCTCTGGAATCAACCTTGTGAACCTCCTCTGGACCACCTCCAAAGCCAGTATATCCTTCCTCAAGTAAGGAGGCCAGAACTGCACACAGTACTCCAGATACAGCCTCATCAGTACACTGTACAGTTCCAGCATAACCTCCCTGCTCTTAAATTCAATCCCTCTAGCAATGAAAACTAACATTCCATTTGCCTTCTTGATAGCCTGCTGCACCTGCAAACCACCCTTTTGTCATTCATGCACAAATACTCCCAAGTCCCTCTGCACAGCAGTATGCTGCAATTTTTTACCATTTAAATTATAATCTGTTCTTCCATTTTTCCTTCCAAAGTGGATGACCTTGCATTTACCGACATTGTACTCCATCTGCCAGACTCACTTAACCTATCTATATCTCTCTGAAGACTCTTTGTATCCTCTGCACAATTTGCTTTTCCACTCAATTTAGTGTCACTCAACAAACTTTGATACATTACCCTCGGCCCCCTCTCCTAGATTGTTAATGTATATCGTGAACAGCTGCGGGCCCAGCACCGACACCTGCGGTACACCACTCACCACTGATTGCCAACCAGAGTAACACCCATGTATCCCAACTCTCTGCTTTCTATTGGTTAACCAATCCTCTGTCCATCACCCTCAACTCATTGCATCCTTATCATATGGATAAGTCTTTTATGTGGCACCTTATCGAATACATTCTGGAAATACAAGCAAATAATGTCTATCTGTTCCCCTCTATCCACTGCGCTTGTTATATCCTCAAACAACTCCAGTAAGTTCTGCATCTGCCCGATGGATCCTTTTCTTTCCAGATGCTTCACAATTTCTTCTTTAATGATAGCTTCCAGCGTTTTCCCAACTACAGATGTTAAACTAACTGCCCTATAGTTCCTTGTCTTTTACCTGCATCCTTTTTCGAATGGTGAACATTCGTCTGTTTCCAGTCTGCCGGGTCCTGCCCAGAATCCAGAGAATTTCGGTAATTTATCACCAAAACTTCTACTATAACCTCTGCCATTTCTTTCAGTACCCTGGGATGCATTCCATCAGGACCAAGGAACTTGTCTATCTTTAGGCCCACAGGTTTGCTCGCGCTACCTCTTTAGGGATAGCAATTGTGTCGACATCCTCACCTCCTGTCGCTTCCATAACATCTCTATTTGGCATGTCAGATGTGTCCTCCACTGTGACTGACATAAAATAGTCATTCAAAGCCCACCGACCTCACTATTTTTATAGGTCTGTTATTGCACTATTTACTTACTTTATATATATATATATATTTCTTATTGTAATTAATAGTTTATAATGTATATTATGTATTGCAATGTTCTGCTGCTGCAAAACAAAAAAAATTACAACAAATGCCAGTGATATTAAACCTGATTCTGATTCCCAGAAACTGTTGATGTCCTTGGATTTTCAAAAACAGTCTCTGGAGTTTATAGAGAATGGTGTGAAAAACAAAAATATCTAGTGTGTGGCAGTTCTGTGGGTATAAGTGCCTTGTTAATGAGAGACGTCAGAAGAGAATGGCCAGACTAGTTCCAGCTGACAGGAAGGTGTCAGTAACTCAGATAACCACGTGTTACAACAGTGGTGTGCAGAAGAGCATCTCTGAATGCACAACGTGTTGAACCTTGAAGTGGATGGGCTACAGCAGCAGAAGACCAGGAACATTCAGAAATACAGTCAGTGGCCACTTTATTAGGTAGAGGGAGTACGTAGTAATGTTTCCACTAAGTGTATATCCATTTATAACACTTTCCTCTCTGTTTCAAATGCGATTTTAAACGGTTTTTCGACATGCTAAGGGCTTGAATTGTGTTATTTTGATTAAAAACAACATTAACCAAGTCTCTTCAAAATCATAGCTGAGTTATTTGACACTCTACGTGCGATTGTGTTGAAAGGATTTATGATTTGGTAGTGAGCTTGGCAAGGCTCGTTAATCAAAGCCCACAAGAGAGTTAAAGGTTGCCCTGTGAAAGTTCAGCGTTTCCATCATTATGCGGCCAGGCAGTTATATTTAACATTTTCCTAAACAAATAACACATTATTCCTTCAGGTATACATGAACTGGCAGATGGAAAGTGAAGGGAGCCACTAAGTGTAATTCAGTTTTGCAGTGGGAGCAGAACAATATCAGGAACAGACCAATGATGATAATGCTAGAGGATGTGGAATCATTGGATCATGGGATCATACAATAGTTTGTCCATGACAAACTATTATGCTGCCTATTTCCATTGACTTGTACCTGGGCCATAGCCCTCCTTACTCTTCCCATCATGTACCTATCCAAATTTCTCTTAAACATTTAAATTGAATCAGTATCCACCACTTCCACTGGCAAATCGTTCCACACACTTAACACCCTCTGAGTGAAGGAGTTCCCCCCAGGTTCTCCTTAAACATTTCACCTTTCACCCTTAACCCATGACCTCTAGTTCTAGTCTCACCCAACCTCAGTGGAAAAAGCCTGCTTGCATTTACCCCAACAATACCCTTCATGATATTGTATACCTCTATCAAATCTCCCCTCATTCTCCTCCACTCCAGGGAATAAAGTCCAAACCGTTCCCTGTACCTCAAGTCCTCAAGTCCTTAGCAACACACTGGTACATTTTCTCTGCACTCTTTCAATCGTATTGATATCTTTCCTCCAGGTAGGTGACAGAACTGCACACTATACTCCTAATTAGTTCTCACCAATGTCTTATACATCTTCAACAATAGCATTGCATCTTCCGTACTTAGTACTCTTATTTATGAAGGCCAACATGCCAAAAGCTCTCTTAACAACCCTATCTAGACTGTGGGAACAGATCAGAGGGATATGTGGATGACATTTTGGCATGTAAAGAAGATTGTGTAACAGGAAGGATGCAATTAGTGTAAATAGATGTCTTTCCAATTGTCAAACTACAGCTGAGTCACAGAATATGTTTATAGCATAGTTACATTGATAGAGAAAGGTTACCAGAGGAGGGAAGGAAAATGGAGTCATGGTTCCAATAGATCTGCAAAGATTTTATTGCTCAAGGGAGTAAGTGGTTCACTCCTTCCCCTTCCCCCACTTTTTTATTCTGGTGTCTTACCCCTTCCTTGATAGTCCTGAAGAAGTGTCACTGGCCCGAAACATTGACTGTTTATTCATTTTCCACAGATGCTGCCTAGGCCGGCCAGTGGTAGAGTGGCATCCATACGGGACATCAAGGTGAGTGGTCCTGGGTTCGAATCCAACCGGCTCCCTGCACGCTTTCCATTTGTGCTGGGTTGAGTCGAGCTACCAACTCGGCCTCGTAAATAACAAACGAATGCTAAGGAAATGGCAAAAGATTGCCGCCCGATGTGCCACAAGGTGTGGGGAGAAACAACAACAGATGCTACCTGTCCTGACGAGATCCTCCAACATTTTGTGTGTGTTGCAGAAGGACATGAGGAGTGCTTTCTTTGCCCAGAGAGTGGTAAGTAACTTGATGCACTGCATGAGAAGATGGGCCTCTGATAACATTTCAGAACACTTAGACATAAAGGCTTATGGATCATTGGCAGCAGTCTACCATCACTGCAGGACTTGTATATGCCCATGACAGAAAAGCTGCCAGGAAAAATTGTTGTGGACATTACCCACCTTGCAAACTGCCTTTTGGACATAGCATAATTAGGGAGCTATCCAGGGCATGCTTGAGTGGAACTATAATTGTCAATTGAACAAACAAAACTGGCAAGGTTATTGTAGTAGAGCTTGTGGACTGTGTCAGGAATTACTCTTTAGAAAAATGTGTTCTGGAAGTTACCCAGGAAAAGGCTATTACAGATGTGATCATGAGCGAAAGGGAAGGGTAACAGGAAATCTGGTGGTTAAAGAACCCCTAGGTGGCAGTGTCTTTTCTGAGTCACGGAAAGAGATTAGCAGATGGACAAAGAGAGAAAGATGTTCTCTGAGAATCCTTAGAGCATTTCAAATTCTCCTGAGAATCTCTGACAGAATTGAAAAGCGAAAATTGAAAAGAGGAACATTTCAATATGGTCTTGAGAACTTTGAATTCACGCAGTGGAAGCACAAAGGAGCTCAGTGCCAATTGCTGAAGGACTGTGCCAAACTACCAACAATGGACAGAGTTCTTCTCCCTGGATAAGGGAGTCTGGTTTCCGGTGAGAGGGAAAATAACACACACAAAATGCCAAGTCCTGATAAAGGGTCACAATCTGAAACATCGACAGTTTATTCCTCTCCATACATGCTGTCTGACCTGCTGAGTTCCTCCTGCAGTTTGTGTGTGTTGCTCTGGATTTCTAGCATCTGTAGAATCTTTTACACTTAAAAAAAATAAAAGGATATCTGAGGGGTAGATTTTTCACACAAAGGCTGGATGGTCATTTGGAACAAGCTGCTAGTGGAGGCAGTTGAAATTATAATATTTAAAACACATTTTGACAGTCAGGGTGTCGGGACTAGTCATAGAAAAGTACAGCATAGAAACATGCCTTTCAGCCCATCTACTCCATGCCAAACTATTTAATCTGCCTAGTCCCATTGGCCTGCACCTGGACCATAGCCAACCATACCTCTACCATCCATATACCTATCCAAACTTCGCTTAAATGTTCAAATTGAGCTCGCATGCATCACGTTGGCTGGCAGCTTATTCCACATTCTCACGACTATTGTGATTAATGTTGGTGTGAATGAACTGGGCTGATGGGCTTGCTTTTGTGTTTTACTGCCCAGTGGTTCTACGACTTTACCTGCCTGTGGTAACTTCTGCAGATCCCATATTGACCTCAGACCCCACAGACGCAAACCACCCATGGATAAGGAGGAAGGCTGTAAGCAAGGGGATTCAGGTAGCTTTTTCTCTGAGTCTTTTTTACTTTGAAGTAATTGAATGGTGTCAAGATCAGAATTAGATTCTATTTATCACATGTACATCAAAACATACAGTGGAAACTGTCATTTGCGTTAACAACCAACACACCTGAGGGTGTGCTGGGGGCAGCCCACAATTGTCGCCACAATTCTGGCGGCAACATAGCATGCCTGCCTTACTTGGCAGAATAACACAATAAGCAAAAAACAATAATAAAACAATACCCTTTCCTGTCACCCACCCTTCCTCCCACTCATGCACAGACACGACATTCATCCAGCTCCAGGATAACAGAAATGGTTGGGCAAAATGAATGTGTACACCAACTACTGTACAAACACTGAGGTAGAAATATGGTTGAGTTACTCCTCATTCTCTAGAAATAAAAAGGTCTGGTTTGATACACAGAGAATGCTGCATATATTCTATAAGAGCATAAACTATAGGAGCAGAATGAAGCCATTCAGCCCATCGAGTCTTCTCTGAAAGTCTGTTTGAGGTTCTGGCCATGGGAAGAAAGGAGTGTGGGGAATTCTCTCCAATCCACTAGCTGAAAAACGAGAGTGACGGAAAGGGAGATTCTATAGAATGGACCAGAGTGGGAGTCAGATGGAACCTCAAAGAACTGTGTGGACATATAGTACTATACTAAAGTCTTAGGCACATGTAAAAAATTCTGTAAAGTGAAGACGCTTTCAATAATAATGAAATAAACTGTTTCTAAATATCAAAAAATATCATAAAGAGCAGTGAACAGTAAAACTAAATCAAGTCAATATTTGGTGTGACTACCCTTTGCCTTAAAACTGCATCAGCTCTCTTAGTTGCACTTCCGTGCAGTTTTATGAGAAAATCAGCTGGTAGGCTGTTCCAAGCATCTTGGACAACTTGACACAGTTCTTCTACAGTCTTTGGCTGTCTTGCTTGCTTCTGTCTCTTCAGGTAATCCCAGACAGCCGCGATGATGTTGAGATCAAGGCCCTGTGGAGGCCATGCTGTTTGAAACCACATAAAAATCTAGGCTGCCTCGGACTTTTGCACAGTGCTGTATGATTTACATTCTCAAAACTATTTACTACGTACTTTAGTTATTCAGCTTAATAAAGGCCACCAATGGAGACCATTCCAACCAGTTGCATCACTATCTGGTATGGAGGGGCCACTGCCAGGATTGGAAAAAGCTGCAGAGGGTTGCCAACTCAGCCGGCTCCAGCATGGGCACTAGCCTCCTCAGCATCAGGGATATTTTCAAAAGGGAACATCCATCATTAAGAGCACCTTCAGGGCCTGCCCTCTTCTTATTACTAGCATCAGGAAGGAGCTACAGTAATTTGAAGACACACACTCAAAGATTTAGGAACAGCTTCTACTGCTCCAGCATCAGAACTCCTGAACACTACCTCGCTATTTTTGCTCGCTTTTAAAATATTTAATATTATTTAATCTTTTATTATATATTTCATCTTGTAATTTATAGCATTTTTTATGTATTGCACTGTAATGCTGCCACAAAACAACAAATTTCATGACACATGTCAGTGAAATAAAACCTGATTCTGAACATAACATGAAGCATAAGGACCCCCATCTGTTTGGGGAACATTGCCCATGTGGCGAATGACATGGATGTCAATCCTCCATTAAGTCTCAATTCATTAACTGGAAAGGTTTTTCATTTTGTTGTTTTGTAACAAATCTCAGAGTCAGCACATCTATATTTGGTGGGTCACGTACTTTACACATGTCTATAAGATGGCCATGGCTGTTGAAGACTTTGTTTTTCTGGGGACAACTGTTCTATACAGCATTTAAAGGTTGAGTGAAATTAACAGAGGAAGCTCTTGCTTACATTTGATATTTTATTTTTATGAGACCGTAATCCTGCTTCATTCCGGCATGGGAAAATGAAATTCAATACAAGGACCAGGAAATTGATATTTTTGTGAATCCATGGAGATACAAAAGAAAAGACATTTACTAGGAAGGGGACTGGCATTTCCCTAACGTCCAATATCAGATGAATGTCCTGTCTAGATAGATGTATGGACACACCAATGCCATTGAACAGAAAAGCCTACCAAAAGTGCTGGATACAGCCAGTCCATCACAGGAAAAGTTCTCCCCACCATTAAGCACATCTACAAGGAGAGCTACCACGAGAAAGTGCATCCATCATGAAGGACCCCACCATCTAGGGCATGCTCTCTTCTTGCTGCTGTCATCAGGAAGGAAGTACTGGAGTCTTAGGTACTACACCACTAGTTTCAGCAGCAGTTAATACCCTTCAACTGTCAGACTCCTGAATTAGCATGGATAACTTCCCTCATCTCAACACTGAAATGATTCAACAACCTATCCATCAGTCTTATCTATCCATTTATCCATCTGTTTATTTATTTATTTATGATTTTTTTTTGTGTTTGTACAGTTTGTCTTCTTTTGCACATTGGTATTTTGCTAGTCTTTGCGTGTAGTTTTTCACTGATTCTGTTGTATGTCTTTTCTCTACTGTGAATGCCTGTAAGAAAATAACATATATGTACTTTAATAATAAATTTACTTTGAACTTTGAATTTTCGATCTTTTCAACAACTTTTAGTTCCCTGGCCCTGATTACTCACTTTCCATAGATGTTGCCTGACCTGAGTTCTTCCAGCATTTTGTGTGTGTGTTACCTTGGACGAAATGTCCGTGCAATGGCTAATCACACAATTGATAAGGTGAAGGTATGCAGAGAGGGAAAACTGAAGGGTTTTCATGTCTGGAGGACTGGAATGCAAGATTGGAGGTCAGTAGATGGAAGTTGTGGCCCCACATAAAACAAAGCTGTGGTTATCCCTGATCTGAGATACTGTGAGCAGTTCTGGGCACACTACACATTTGGAAGCATAAGCAGGTCTTTGAGAGACAGGCAGCTCAGATTTATCAATGATACCTGGGTACTATTTACATTATGAGGAGAGATACTACATGATAGATTGCTCACTTTCCATAGATGTTGCCTGACCTGAGTTCTTCCAGCATTTTGTGTGTGTGTTACCTTGGACGAAATATCCTGGATATTAGTGCTGTTATTTGTGCTGTTTGATGAATTGGTAACATGGGGAAAAAAATCTCGTGTGAACATCAGAAGCCAGAGAAGGTCAGACAGGAACACTTCATGCAGATATTTGTTAAAAATTGAGACATTATATCAGCAATGATTTTCCCAGTGTTATAAACGGTAGAAGAGGTCAGGGGGGTAGGAGGGTAGAAGAGGCTGCTACTCTACTCTCTCTATGCTCATGACTGTGTGGTTAGGCACAGCTCAAACACCACCTATAAACTTGATGACGACACAACTGTTGTAGGCAGAATCTCAACTAGTGACGAGGAGGTGTACGGGGGTGAATTAAGTCCACAAAACCATAAAACATAGGAGTAGAATTCGGCTATTCTGCCCATCAATTCTGATACTCCATTCCATCATTGCTGATTTATTATCCCTCTTAATCAGATACTCCTGCCTTCTCTCCATAACCTTTGATGCCCTTACTAATCAAGAACCTATGAATTTCCACCCAAAATATACCCAGCTGTCTGTGGTAATAAATTCCACAGATTCACCACCCTCTGGCTAAAGAAACTCCTCCTCATCTCTGTTCTAAATAGATGCCCCTCAATTCTGAGGCTGTGTTCTTTGGTCCTGGACTCCCCCACTATATGAAACATCCTCTACATATATACTCTTATCCAGACCTTGCAATATTTGTTAGGTTTCAGTGATATCCCCCCCCCGACCCCATTTATTCTCATCTCCTGTAAATACAGACCCAGAGCCATCAAATGCTTCTCATATGTTAACCCTTTCATTCCTGGGATCATTCCCTTGAATCTTCTCTGGACCTGCTCCAATGCCTGCACATCTTTTTTCAGATAAGGAGCCCAAAACTGCTCACTATACTCCAAGTGCAGTCTGACCAATACCTTATCAAGCCTCAGCATTACATACTTGCTTTTGTATTCTCATCCTCTCTCACTATCAACTCAACCTGCAAGTTAACCTTTAGGGAATCCTGCATGAGAACTCCCAAGCCACCTCTGATTTTTGAATTTTCTCCCCATTTAGAAAATAGCCCACACCTTTATTCCTTCTGCCAAAGTGCATGATCATACACTTCCCTACATTATATTCCATCTGCCACTTCTTTGCGCACTTCCGCAATCTGGCTAAGCCTTTTTGCAGACATCTTGCTTCCTAAACACTACCTGCCCCTTCACCTATCTTCATATCATCCACAAACTTGGTCATAAAGCCATCATTTCCTTCATCCAAAACATTGATGTTCAACGTGAAAAGCAGTGATCCCAACACCGACACCTGCAGCACACCACTGGTCACCAGTAGCCAACTAGAAAAGGCCCACTTTATTCCCACAGTTTGCCTTTTGCCAGCCAGCCAATCTTCTATCTTTCCTATAACACAACTGCAATGAGCTCTTCAGGCCTGTGCGGGGTATGTCTTTGGACAGTGGGGGGAAAACACAGCGCTCAGAGGAAAGCCACACAGTCACAGGGCGAATGTGCAAACTCCTTACGGACTCTGGCAGGAATTGAACCCAGGTCGCTGATGCTATAAATTGTTACACTAACCGCTACACTGCTGTGCTGCCCATAGGAAGAGAGATATAAAGAGATAAATATTAAAGGTTAGCCTTATTTCAAGAAGTCTAGAATATAAGAGCAGGGTAGTGATGCTGAGGCTTTATAAGGCACTGGTGAGGACATTTTTGGGCTCTTTGTCTATGAAAAGACGTGCTTGCATTGGAGAGGGTTCAGAGGAAGTTCACAAGGATGATTCCAGGAATGAAAGGGTTATCATATGAGGAACGTTTGATGGCTCTGGGTCTGTACTCGCTGGAATTTAGAAGGATGAGGGGGGGATCTCATTGAAACTTTTCAAATGTTGAAAGGCCTAGACAGAGTAGATGTGGAAAGGATGTTTCCCATGGTGGGAGAGTCTAGGACAAGAGGGTACAGCCTCAGGATAGAGGGGCGCCATCTCAAAACGAAGATGTGGAGAAATTTCTTTAGCCACAGGGTGGCAAATTTGTGGAATTTATTATCACAGGCAGCTGTGGAGGCCAGGTTGTTGGGTGTATTTAAGGCAGAGATTGATAAGTTCTTGACTGGACAGGTCATCAAAGGTTATGGGGAGAAGGCTGGGGAGTGGGGCTGAGGAGAGGCAAAAAGGATCAGTCATGAATGAATGGTGGAGCAGACTCGATGGGCCAAATGGCCTAATTCTGCTCCTATGTTTATGGTCTTATGGTCTTATTTATCAGATGCATATCAAAGCACACAATAAAATGTGTTGTTTGTGTCAAGTCAAATCAATGAGGATTATGCTGAGCCTGCATGTGTTGCCATGATTCTGGCATCACATTGCATTCCCTCAAATCTTAAACACAAGAGACTTTGCAGTGCTGGAAATCCAGAGCAACATAGACAAAATGTTGGAAGAACTCAGCAGGTCAGGCAGCATTTTATTTCTATATTTAATATGTATTGCACTTACTGCTGCCGCAAAGTTAACAAATTTCACGACATGTGCTGGTGATATTAAACCTGATTCTGATTCAGTTAGTTATTGAGAGAAGACTGGAGCATGGGAGAAAGAAAAGGAGGAGGGGCACAGGGAGAGGTGACAGGTAGATGAAGAGTAGAGAAAGGGGGAGAGGGGAGTCAGAACAGGGAATGGAAAAGGAGATTAGAGGGAAAAATGACTGGAAGTTAGAGAAATCGATGTTCATGCCCACAAATCTTTGATCTTTTATTTTAATCTTCCTTTAAAAAAACTTTAATCTCTTATTTATTAGCTCGTTAGTAGAATGTCGAATTAGTAGACTTCGTAGAATTAGTAGAATCTTTAGTAAAATATTAACTCTTTAGTCACTAAGTGGCATAAAAATGAGAGAAGTGTCCATTTTTCCTTTGTAGGTTAACCAGCAAAATCTCTGCGGCTGCATAAGTTAAAATCTGCTATGGAAGCTGTGAAATTTAAACTCAAATTTAATTCATTAGTAAAGAGGAATGAATTAAGCAGTAATAGTGACTAGGAATGGATTGATTCAAAATCTGCTCATTCAGTGATGTACTCCAGGAAAAGAAATCTGTCGAGACTGCCTGCTCTAGTTCATTCATGAGGAGAGGTAATCTGCGATTCGCATTTAACACAGGCCTTGTAAAAATGACTGATGAAAGATCATTGATCTGAAACGTTCACTCCATTTCACTCTCCACATGAATTGCCTGACCTGCTGGGTATCTCCAGCATTTTTCCATTTAAATTTCAGGTTTGCAGCATCTGTAATTTTGGTTTTGCTTTTCAAGTCGCGCTTGGGAGCGTGTACGCAAATCATTTATGAGCATTTCAGGTCAAAACCTTTTTTCTACTGACACTTCTTCCTCTGTCCAAGCAATGTTAATAAAAGTACAGCCATATCTGATGGCGAAGTAACTTTGTTTCGGGAACTTCCTAACTTTCTTAGAAGGTTAATGAGATTCTGGATGTCCCCAGTCACTAACAAAGTTCTGCAGATGTACGATACGGTTGAAAGTATCCTGACTAGTTGCATCATGGTCTGCTACAGCAATTTAAATACACAGAATTCACCCCCACCATCTGGTATCCTCAAGTATATTACTGTACATCTATAATTAAACATCCCTAACCACTGGGCCATGCTATCTTCTTCCAGCTACCATCAGGCAGGAGGTACAGAACATTGCAGGCATGATATATTGGTGCTGGAATGTTAGGTAACACTTGCAGGCTTCCCCAGCACGTCCCTGTATGTGTTGGTTGTCAATGGTGCTGAGGTACATCCTAGGATGTGCTGGGACACATCATCAGTAACCTAGGGTTACGCACCACCATCGCCCAGGTGACCCAGCCACAGTTGATCAGACCCTGACTTGTGTCCCAGCAGCATTGATCCACGGGTCAGCCTCTTGGATGCTGGAATGCTGTACTCATGTATGGTTAAACTTGAATTTGACTTAGTTTTGATTTAATTTGAACCATAGCCACCTGGAAGCCCATTCAGCAGCCTCTGTGATGGTCCTGGTGTCTCTTTTCTTTGTAGCCCCCGTAACGCCAAGGAGCGAGTAGGTTCTGCTGAGCGAGCAGCCAGCAAAACCTCCACACCCCACCTCTATCGACTCACATCGTGCCCTCTACCCCCGTCTCTGGCACTGCTCTACCAGCTCCTGATATTTGGCTTTCTTACACTCAAACGCCTCCTCAGTCCGATCTTCCCAAGGCAATTGTCAGTTCTACCACGATCACCTGCTTCAAGGTTTGCACATGTCACATTTTACATGTCTTGTTGTACATGTGATAAGCCAATATGAATCTAAGTCTGAAGTCTCACTATTCCCAATATCCTTTGTTCCCACCAGATTTACAAACTCGCTCTCCACTCCACATTGACAAATATAGTACTGTGCAAAATCTTAAGCACTCTATATATACTGTATGTACCTAAGACTTTTGCGCAGTATTGTACAGCGTAACGCTATTATAGTGCTAGTCACCTGGATTTTGTTTGTTCTCCCTATGACCATATGGGTTTCCAGGTGCTCCAGTTTCCTCCCACATTCCAAAAGACATACAGCTTAGTAGGATAATTGGTCAATGAGTGTAATAAGACAATTAGACCATAAGAAGCAGAAGAAGGCTATTCAGCCCATCAAGTATACTCTGTCACTCCATCATGACTTATCCATTACCCTCTCATCACCACTTTCCTGCCTTCTCCCTGTAACCCTTCACGCCTTGACTTATTAAGAATCTATCAACCTCTGCCTTAATACACCCAATGACTTGACCTCCACAGACACCTGTGGCAACAAATTCCACAGATTCACCGCCATCTGGCTAATGAAATTCTTTCTCATACTCTTCTAAATAGACGTCCCTCTATTCTGAGGCTGTGCTCTCTGGTCCTGGACTGCTCCACCATAGGAAACTTTCTCTCTACATCCACTCTATTGAGGCCTATCAATATTCAATAGATTTCAGTGAGATCCCCCTCATTCTTCTGAATTCCAGTGAGCACAGGCCCAGAGCCATCAAATGCTCCTCATGTCATAAGTGTTTGTAATTGGGCAGCGCAGACTCCTTGTTACCATGCTGTTCCTCTAAATAAAATGAAACTTATTCCTATTTCACTGAAGTAATGTTTTTCCTAGGTGCCATACAGCCCCTGCAAGGCAGAGGGCAGTGTCGCCTGGTGTGAATCTTTTTAATCAGCTGTGTCAGTGTAATGACCTGAGATTGGAAGGTCAATTTAAGTCTGATTTTTCCCTTTCCCCGTGGAATTCTTCCTTCCTGCAGGGGACTCTACCTTGTGGCCCATTCATTATGTTGAATGAACAAACCCATCAGGACTGAGTCAGATAGATGTCACAGGCTAAACTCACTCACCTTTAACTCACCAAGAATAATCTGGAGAGAGGGCATTGAACTCTCAGCACACTTACTAACTATTCCAGTGTGAAACATCTTGTAAATACTTTAACTGCTTTCAGTTTTTCCACAAGTTCCCTTCTCGAAAATGCTATGTTGCAGGAAATCAGGTTGCGGGTTTGGTGAGTGGGAACAGAAGAGCCTCATTACCAGTAAGTAGGCTAACTATTTATTTACAAGACAAGATAGACAATAACATTCAGTAAATCCTTCAAGCTAAACTTAGTTACAGATACTTCTCTAAACTGAGTGCCCAAAGTGACAGGACAAAACCGATACTAACATACACGCAGTGGCAAATACTTATTTAAAGAGTGTGCCCGGGCCTTCTGCACACTCCGACAGCACTCTCGTCTGCCTGGCCCAGGCCGACCCGAGAGGAAAAGAGAGACCGCATGGTTACCACACACTAGATTTAAACCCTATCGGCACCGTGATTTCATCAGCTAAACAGAAGATAGTGGGAGGAGTGGGAGGAGTTGAAGTCTGCAATGCTCCTTGCACAGTCCACTCCCCACTTCCCACAGGGGAGTGGCTTTTGATGAGAAGTTATGTTAAGACACTTACTGTAATAGGCTATAAAAAAACATGAAACTTCACACCATCTTGAAAGTTTCTTCCCCCCAGGCAGTTAATCTGATCCACCATTCTAGTTATCACCCCCACCCCCTCTATCTATTAGCTCAGTCATCACACTGCACTGTAAACATTTTAAATCACTTTTTATAATGCAGATTACATTGTTAGTACTTTAACATTATTTTGATCGAAAGAAGCTACAGAAAGTTGTAAAATTAATCAGCACCATCTTGGGTACTAGCCTCCATAGTATCCAAGACATCTTCAAGGAGCAGTGCCTCAGAAAGGCGGCGTCCATCATTAAGGACCTTCACCACCCTCTTCTCATTGTTACCATCAGGTAGGAGGTACAGAAGCCTGAAGACACACACTCAGCGATTCAGGAACAGCTTCTTCCTGTCTGCCATCAGATTTCTGAATGGGCATTCAACCCATGGACACTACCTCACGTTGTTTTAATATTTCTATTTTGCACTATTTTTAATCTATTCAATACACGTATAATTACTGTAATTGATCTGCTTATTTTTCCCCATATGATCATGTACTGAATTGTACTGCTGCCGCTATCTATCTATCTATCTGTCTCTGTCTACCTCGCTTTCTGTCAATCTGCATCAATCTATCAATCTATCTATTGCTCTATCTGTCTATCTATCTATCTGTCTAGCTATCTATCTACCTATCTATCTATCTATCTATCTATTTATATATAACTATCTGTCGAGCCATCTCTGTCATCTATCTATCAAGCTGTCTATCTATCAAACTATCTATCTGCCTATCAACCAATCTATCTACCTTACTATCTATCGACATATCATGGTTGGGGGGAGGGAATCAAATTAAGGAGACTAGGAGAAGGGAGGTTGGTTCACAAATGGAGAAGGCAGGTAGGCAGTGTGTGAGGGAGGATAAACAGGGGACAGAGATCAGGAGCAATCAGACCAAAGATGTAGGGGAAAAGGAAGAAAAAGATAACAAAGTTGTTTGCTCCATTAAGGATAAACAGAGAGGTGGAGAGTTTCTTAAATGCATCTATTTTAATGCTGGGAGCATTGTAAGAAAGGTGGATGAGCTTAGAGCATGGATTGATACCTGGAAATATGATGTTGTAGCTATTAGTGAAACATTGTTGCAGGAGGGGTGAGATTGGCAACTAAATATTCCTGGATTTCGTTGCTTCAGGTGTGATAGAATAGGAGGGGCAAGAGGGGGAGGTGTTGCATTGCTTGTCAGAGAATATATAACAGCGGTGCTCTGGCAGGATAGATTAATGGACTCGTCTAGGGAGGCTGTTTGGGTGGAATTGAGGAATAGGAAAGGTGTTGTGACTCTTATAGGGGTGTATTATAGACCACCTAATGGGAACTGAGAACTGGAGGAGCAAATTTGTAAGGACATAGCAGATATTTGCAGTAAGTACAAGGTTGTGATTGTGGGAGATTTTAATTTTCCACACATAGACTGGGAAGCCCATTCTGTAAAAGGGCTGGATAGTTTAGAGTTTATCAAATGTGTGCAAGATAGTTTCTTGGAGCAATACATCGAGGTACCACCTAGAGAAGGGGCAGTGTTGGATCTCCTGTTAGGGAATGAGATAGGTCAGGTGACGGAGGTATGTGTTGGGGAGCACTTCGGGTCCAGTGATCACAATACCATTAGTTTCAGTGTAATTATGGAGAAGGATAGGACTGGACCTAGGATTGAGATTTTTGATTGGAGAAAGGCTAACTTTGAGGAGATGCGAAAGGATTTAGAAGGAGTGGATTGAGACAATTTGTTTTATGGGAAGGATGTAATAGAGAAATGGAGGTCATAGTAGGGAAGTGGTGTTAGGTAAATTGAAGGGATTGAAGGCAGATAAATCCCCAGGGCCAGATGGTCTGCATCCCAGAGTGCTTAAGGAAGTAGCCCAAGAAATAGTGGATGCATTAGTGATAATTTTTCAAAACTCGTTAGATTCTGGACTAGTTCCTGAGGATTGGAGGGTGGCTAATGTAACCCCACTTTTTAAAAAAGGAGGGAGAGAGAAACCGGGGAATTATAGGCCGGTTAGCCTAACGTCGGAGGTGGGGAAACTGCTGGAGTCAGTTATCAAGGATGTGATAACAGCACATTTGGAAAGCGGTGAAATGATTGGACAAAGTCAGCATGGATTTGTGAAAGGAAAATCATGTCTGACGAATCTCATAGAATTTTTTGAGAATGTAACTAGTAGAGTGGATAGGGGAGAACCAGTGGATGTGGTATATTTGGATTTTCAAAAGGCTTTTGACAAGGTCCCACACAGGAGATTAGTGTGCAAACTTAAAGCACACGGTATTGGGGGTAAGGTATTGGTGTGGGTGGAGAATTGGTTAGCAGACAGGAAGCAAAGAGTGGGAATAAACGGGACCTTTTCAGAATGGCAGGCGGTGACTAGTGGGGTACCGCAAGGCTCAGTGCTGGGACCCCAGTTGTTTACAATATATATTAATGACTTGGATGAGGGAATTAAATGCAGCATCTCCAAGTTTGCGGATGACACGAAGCTGGGTGGCAGTGTTAGCAGTGAGGAGGATGCTAAGAGGATGCAGGGTGACTTGGATAGGTTGGGTGAGTGGGCAAACTCATGGCAGATGCAATTTAATGTGGATAAATGTGAAGTTATCCACTTTGGTGGCAAAAATAGGAAAACAGATTATTATCTGAATGGTGGCCGATTAGGAAAAGGGGAGGTGCAACGAGACCTGGGTGTCATTATACACCAGTCATTGAAAGTGGGCATGCAGGTACAGCAGGCGGTGAAAAAGGCGAACGGTATGCTGGCATTTATAGCGAGAGGATTCGAGTACAGGAGCAGGGAGATACTACTGCAGTTGTACAAGGCCTTGGTGAGACCACACCTGGAGTATTGTGTGCAGTTTTGGTCCCCTAATCTGAGGAAAGACATCTTTGCCATAGAGGGAGTACAAAGAAGGTTCACCAGATTGATTCCTGGGATGGCAGGTCTTTCATATGAAGAAAGACTGGATGAACTGGGCTTGTACTCGTTGGAATTTAGAAGATTGAGGGGGGGGATCTGATTGTTAAGTATAAGATCCTAAAGGGATTGGACAGGCTGGATGCGGGAAGATTGTTCCCGATGTTGGGGAGGTCCAGAACGAGGGGTCACAGTTTGAGGATAGAGGGGAAGCCTTTTAGGACCGAGATTAGGAAAAACTTCTTCACACAGAGAGTGGTGAATCTGTGGAATTCTCTGCCACAGCAAACTGTTGAGGCCAGTTCATTAGCTATGTTTAAAAGGAAGTTAGATATGGCCCTTGTGGCTACAGGGGTCAGGGGGTATGGAGGGAAGGCTGGGTTCTGAGTTGGATGATCAGCCATGATCATAATAAATGGCGGTGCAGGCTCGAAGGGCCGAATGGTCTACTCCTGCACCTATTTTCTATGTTTCTATGTTTCTATGTCATTTAAAGGTGAAATTTTGAGGGTACAGGATCTTTAAGTTCCTGTTAGGTTGAAAGGAAAGGTTAAAAGTTTGAGAGAGCCATGGTTTTCAAGGGATATTGGAAACTTGGTTCGGAAAAAGAGAGGGATCTTCAATAAATATAGGCAGCTTGGAGTTAATAAGCTGCTCAAGGAATATAAAGAATGTAAAAAGAATCTTAAGAAAGAAATTAGAAAAGCTAAAAGAAGATACGAGACTGCTTTGGCAAGTAAGGTGAAAATAAATCCAAAGGGTTTCTACAGTTATGTTAGTGGCAAAGGGATAGTGAGAGATAAAATTGGTCCTTTGGAGAATCAGAGTGGACGGCTATGTGCGGAGCCAAAAGAGATGGGGGAGCTTTTGAACAATTTCTTTTCTTCGGTATTCGGATATTGAATTGTGTAAGGTAAAGGAAACAAGAAGGGTAGTTATGGAAAGTATGACAATTAAAGAAGAGGAAATACTGGCGCTTTTAAGGAATATAAAAGTGGACAAGTCTCTGCGTCCGGACAAGATATTCCCTAGGACCTTGAGGGAAGTTAGTGTGGAAATAGCAGGGGCTCTGACAGAAATATTTCAAATGTCATTAGAAATGGGGTTGGCGCCGGAGGATTGGCGTATTGCTCATGTGGTTTCACTGTTTAAAAAGGTTCTAAGAGTAAACCTGGCAATTATCGGCCTGTGAGTTTGACATCAGTGGTGGGTAAATTGATGGAAAGCATTCTTAGAGATGGTATATATAATTATCTGGATAGACAGGGTCTGATTAGGAACAGTCAACATGGATTTGTGCGTGGAAGGTCATGTTTGGCAAATCTTATTGAATTTTTTGATGAGGTTACTAAGAAAGTTGACAAGGGTAAAGCGGTGGATGTTGTCTATATGGACTTCAGTAAGGCCTTTGACAAGGTTCCATACAGAAGGTTAGTTAGGAAGGTTTAATCGTTAAGCATTAAAATCGAAGTAGTAAAATGGATTCAACAGTGACTGGATGGGAGACGCCAGAGAGTACTGGTGGATAACTGTGTGTCAGATTGGAGGACGGTGTGTAGTGGTGTGCCTCAGGGATCTGTACTGGCTCCAATGTTGTTTGTCATATACATTAATGATCTGGATGATGGGGTGGTAAATTGGATTAGTAAGTATGCAGATGATACTAAGATAGGTGGCGTTGTGGATAATGAAGTGGGTTTTCAAAGCTTGCAGAGAGATTTAGGTAAGTTAGAAGAGTGGGCTGAAAGATGGCAGATGGAGTTTAATGCTGAAAAATGTAAGGTGCTACATTTTGGTAGGACTAATCAAAATGGGACATACATGGTAAATAGTAGGGCACTGAAGAATGCTGTAGAACGGAGGGATCTAGGAATAATAGTGCATAGTTCCCTGAAGGTGGAATCTCATGTGGATTGAGTGGTGAAGAAAGCTTTTGGTATGCTGGCCCTTATAAATCAGAGCATTGAGTATAGGAGTTGGGATGTAATGTTGAAATTGTACAAGGCATTGGTAAGGCCAAATTTGGAGTATTGTGTACAGTTCTGGTCACCGAATTATAGGAAAGATGTCAATAAAATTGAGAGAGTACAGAGGAGATTTCCTGAAATGTTGCCTGGGTTTCATCTCCTAAGTTACAGAGAAAGGTTGAACAAGTTAGGTCTTTATTCTTTGGAGCGTAGAAGGTTGAGGGGGGACTTGATAGAGGTGTTTAAAATTATGAAGGAGTTGATAGAGTTGACGTGGATAGGCTTTTTCCATTGAGAGTAGGGAAGATTCAAACAAGAGGACATGAGTTGAGAGCTAAAGGGCAAAAGTTTAGGGGTAACATGAGGGGGAACTTCTTTACTCAGAGAGTGGTAGCTGTGTGGAATGAGCTTCCAGCAGAAGTGGTTGAGGCAGGTTCGATGTTGTCATTTAAAGTTAAATTGGATAGTTATATGGACAGGAAAGGAATGGAGGGTTATGGGCTGAGTGCAGGTCGGTGGGACTAGGTGAGGGTAAGAGTTCGGCATGGACTAGAAGGGCCGAGATGGCCTGTTTCAGAGCCGTAATTGTTATATGGTTATATGGTTATATACCAGTCTGTCTATCTATCTATCTATCCACCTATTTATCTATCTATCTATCTCTATCTATTTATCTATTTCTTGCACAATTTATCTCCTTTACCATTTTGGTTGTCAGTCTTTATGTTTATATTTTCCTAAATTCTACTGTATTTTTACTTGTTTTCCCATGGGTGCCTGCAATAAAATGAATCTCAGGGTTATATTTGGTGACATATACATACTATGATAATAAATTTACTCTGACTTTGATTTTGCATTAAGCTGACCCTGAACATAAAGTTCACGATAATGAAACAGCTGATGAGAAATTTTGCTCTGGGGCCTCCAGAGAATAAGGCAAGCAAGAAGGCATGCATCTCA
This sequence comes from Mobula hypostoma, assembly GCF_963921235.1. Taxonomy (NCBI): domain Eukaryota; kingdom Metazoa; phylum Chordata; class Chondrichthyes; order Myliobatiformes; family Myliobatidae; genus Mobula; species Mobula hypostoma. Next base: position 13,150,334 of record NC_086129.1, on the reverse strand, counting down.
AATGTGGAATGTTCTGCATCTGCTGGAAACCTATAAGTACTTTTACAGATGATATGTTATCTCAGTGTGAGGCACCGGTTTTACTGAGGTAGGTATGGGTTCCAGCAGAGGATTATTAAGTTGAATACTGACGTTCCAGGAATAACTATGCATTTGCAGTCTCATTATCGGTGAACCTTAGGGCTGATATGTATCTGGAACTTTGGAATATTTGAGGCTGTCTTACATTAACATTGTTTTTTCCTGAAACAATGTATTTTTCGATATGAGAAATGACCAGATTTATTAAACAGGACAAGCCACGGGGCAGTGTGTAAGAATTAAAGAGCTGGGCTTCACGACCGACGAGGAATTGGTCAACATGGACCTATGACACAAAATGGTGTCAGTAACCTTACATTTGCTGTAGTTCTGATGCTTAAACCCAGGGCTTTTATTCAATTGGATTGTCCACGACTGACTAACAGCCCAGAATGCAAACACTTTTGCCATGGCTGCACATTATTTGATAATAATCTGAACAATCTTTGAGTTCAATTTTCGCACCATTCTCACTGGATCTTGTTTGGCATGAAACAAAAATTGATGCATTTTGTGATGTCCAGCTGCTTAGTTTGTTGGCTCAATAAAGCAAGGCTCAGGGTGAAGAGAAGAGAAGAGAAGAAGAAGGAAGCCCTTAACTCCGAGTGGAGTCATCGGGACGCTGTCATGATGCCTTTTTTTTCAGTAGGCTTTCTTATTTTTACGAGGCCGAGTTGCTAACTCAATGCTCAACCCAGCACGGATGGAAAGCCTGCAAGGGAGCTGGCTGGATTCGAACTCGGGAGCCTTCACTCTGAAGTCCGATGCTGATGCCAGTACGCCACCAGCCAGCTCAGGGTGAAGATCTGAGTGTGAAAACAAGTCATTCTCACTTTATTTTGTTTTCTTTATTTAGAGATACAGCATGGCACAGGCCCTTCCAGCCCAACGAGCCCACACTGCCCAATTACACCCATGTGACTGATATGTCAACTAATCAGTACGTCTTTGTTATGTGGGAGGAAACAAGCACCCAGAGGAAACAGACAATGAACCCATGTACACTTCCTTATTTTTTGCTCTCTTATTCCACTACTTATATACGTACATATATCGATACAGTACTGTGCAAAAGTCTTAGGCATATAAATACATTTGCACAGTGCTGTATTTGTCAATGTGGAGTGGACAGCAAGTTTGCAAATCTGGTGTGAGCAAAAGGTGCCGGGAAAATGGTGAGGGTGGAGCACAGCGGGAGGGGGTCTGGGACAGGTGGCAGAGAAAGAGTGTCAGGGACAGTGGGGGGCACAGGTGTAGACACACTCAGCCCTGAGACATCAGCTAAGGTCATTTGATTTCAAAAAATTGCTTAATAGAACATTACAGAATGTCTCTTTGGTGCTTCCTGCTCCCTCCCCTCTCCCTTCCCCTTTCCTACTGTCAGTCCACAATAGAGACCCATATCAGAATCAGGTTTATCATCACTCACATACGTCAACTAAATTTGCTTTGTTTGTGACAGCAGTACAGTGCAATACATAAAATTACTACAGAACTGTTCAAAAGTCCAGGTACCCTAGCTATATATATATCTGCCTAAGAGCTTTGCACAGTACTATATATATTTATTATTGTAATTTATAGTTTAACAATGTATTGCAATGTACTGCTGCCACAAAACAAGAAGCTTCATGACGTATGCTGGTGATGTTAAATCTAGTTCTGATTCGGATTCTGATATGAGTAGAAGAGCTTGTATTGAAATGCAGAAACCACAATTTACTCAGGGGGAGCCACTGAGGGGCCATGCCATCTTCTCGCAGCTACCATGGGACAGGAGGTACAGGAGCTTGAAGTCTCACACCACCAGGTTCAAGAACAGCAACTTCCCTTTAACCATTCGGTTCTTGAAGCAACAGGCAGAATCCTAGTCACTCCAGTTTAGCAGCACTGTGACCATTTACACTAAAATGGCTTTTGCTTCTGCTTTTATTGTTCTAAATCTGCTCTTTCTTGTAAAAGTTGTGTATAATTTATAGTTTAATTTATATATTTCTTGTGAATGCTTCTTTCTTTGGTGCCATGAGCCCAGGATGCTGCTACAAGTAAATTCTTTGTTGCACCTGCTCATATGGCAATCACCTCTGCTATAAATTTGAGAGTCATGCGTTGGCTGAGTATATGCAGGACAAGCGGTACATCATGTATGAAAAACTATTTACTGTGCCTCACAGGCCATGCCGATGTTACTGAGCTGAGCTTTGGGACTTGCAATAGTCTATGTAGAATTTAACTTCATCCTTTCATTCGGCGTGCTCAAAGTCCTGTGATTGCTTACATCACTGCAATGGTACTTTTAAGCACTATATTCTTTGTGTGTGTGTGTGTGTGTGTGTGTGTGTGTGTGTGTGTGTGATAATTACACATGTCTGTGTGTGAGTGTGTATGTGTGTGTGAGTGTGTGTTTGTGTGTGCGTTTGCTTGTGTGTGTGGGGAGGGGTGGGATCTTATTGGAAAAGAGAGTCATCTGATGTACCTGCTTCTCAAGCAAGGTAACAGGTTAATCGATATTCAACTTTGCGCCAGGAATTTAGGAGACTCAACAAATAAGTTGTTTTAAAAGTATTGTTTATAAATAACATTCTATCTCCTTAGTTTTAATTTTGCCAAGTCTCAATACTTTCATGGAGACATTACAATTCTGGTAAACTGGAGTCTGTTTGAAACACTGTTATATGTATCTAAATTCCCACCGTCCTCAACAGCGACCTAGGTTCTATTTCTACCACTGTCTGGAAGGATATGCTCCCCTTGTGACTATGTGGGTTTCCTCTGGGTGCTCCAGTTTCTTCCCACTTTTCAAAGATATATGGGTTGGTAAGTCAGGAGGTCAATGAAGGCTTGTTGGGTCAGAACAGCCTGTTACCATGTTGTATCATTAAATAAACTAAAATTCCATTCACTCCTAAGCAAATGCTGACTGATCATACTTGATTATTGTATAGCTGGTCCTTGGTTTCAAAATCATCATTCACACTTGTATGTTATCTCGATGGTTTAGTCCCTCTATTCCTGTGGAGCTTCCCCCAGACTAAAAACTCACTGAGATCTGCATGCACCTTCAGTTCTGTCATCTAAGGGTCCCTAAAGTCATTCGTTCTACCACTGTCGAGAGTGCCTTAAGCTGCTGAGACCAGAGGCGCTGGAGTTTCTTCTCTAACTGTCTCCACCATTTTGTTCTCATTTAAGTCCATAAAATATTGGAGCAGAATTACAATATTTGGCCCATCAAGTCTGCTCTGCCATTTGATCATGGCTGATTCATCTCCCTCTCCACCCCAATCTCCTGCCTTCTCCCCATAATCTTTCACACCCTGACTTAGCAAGAATCTATCAACCCTTGCCTTTAATACACTCAATGATCTGGCTTCTACAGCCGCCTGTGGCAATCAGTTCTGTAGATCCATCACCCTCTGGCTGAAGAAATTCCTTCTCATCTCCATTCTAATGGGTCACTTTATTCTGAGATTGTGCCCTCTGGTCCAAGTCTCACCCAATATCAGAAACATACTCTCCACATCCGCTCTCTCAATATTTGATAGGTTTCAATGAGATTCCCCTTCATTCTTCTAAATTTCAGCAAATATAGGCCATGTGACATCAAACGCTCTTCATATGACAAGCCTTTCAATCCCAAGATCATTGTCGTGAAACTCCTCTGAACCCTCTCCAATGTCAGCACATTCTTTCCTAGGTAAGGGGCCCAAAACTGTTCACAATACTCCAAATGAACTCTCACCAGTGCCTTATAAATCCTCAGCATTACATTCTTGTTTTTATATTCTAACCCTCTTGAAATGAAAGCTGACATTGCATTTGTCTTCCTCACCACCAACTCAACCTGCAAATTAAACCTTTGCGGAATCCCGGATCCCTCTGCAACTCAGATTTTTGAGTCTTCTCCCTCTTTAGAAAGCAGTTTGCACTTTTATTCCTTCTACCGAAATGCACTTCCTGGCACTGTATTCCATCTGCCACTATTAGCCCATTCTCCTAATCTGTCTAAGTCCTTCTGCTTCCTCAACACCACCTACCCCTCCACCTATCTTCGTATCTTCTGCAAACTCGGCCACAAAGCCATCAATTCCATCATCCAAATCATTCACATACAGGGTAAAAAGAAGCACTCCCAACACTGACCCCTGTGGAACACCACTGGTCACCAGTAGCCAACCAGAAAAGGCACCCTTTATTCCCGCTCTTTGTCTCCTGCTAATCAGCCACTGCTTTATCCATGCTAGAATCTTTCCTAATATACCATGGGCCCTTATCTTGTTAAGTAGCCTCATATGTAGCAGCTTTCAAAGGCCTTTTGAAAATGCAAGTATAAAACATCTACTGATTCTCTTTTGTCTATCCTACTTGTTATTTTGTCAAAAGATTCTAACAAATATGTCAGGCAAGATTTTCCCTTGAGGAAACTATGCTGACTACAGCCTATTTTATCATGTGTTTCCAAGTACCCTGAGACCTCATCCTTAATAATCAACTCCAAAATCTTCCCAACCACTGAGGTCAGACTAACTGGCCGATAATTTCCTTACTTCTTCCTCTCTCCCTTCTGGAAGAGTGGAGTACCATTTACAATTTTCTAGTCTTTCAGAACCATTTCAGAATCTAGTGATTCCTGATTATTGAGAGATCATTACTAATGCCTCCATAATATCTTCAGCCACCTCTATCAGAACCCCTGAACCTTGAAGTGGATGAGCTCCTGCAGCAGAGAACCATGAACATACACTCAGCGGTTACTTATTAGGTCCAGGAGTTACCTAATAAAGTGCCCACTAAATGTATATTTGTGTATTATTTCAAGAGTGACATGGTGTATGTTAGTTCAAAATTGCTACTTGTTTGGGGAAAAAGAGATCCTTTGTTTGTTTGTCTGGAGCTGGAGTTGTTCTATTTTGGCGTTTTCAATGCCTGTCAATTGGCTGAATTATCCAAGATCTTAGAGTGAGCAAGATGATGTTCTGTCTGTTTTTGGAGAGGAATTAGGATGAGTCCAGTTCAATACCAGGCCATTATTTTATTGAAAGTTAATGTATGCAAGTTTGAGTTAAGTGACAGTTAACTATGATGAACACAAGAGATCCATACAGCTGCTGGAAATCCAGAGTAACACGCACAAAATGCTGGAGTAACTCAGTAAGTCAAGCAGCATCTATGGAGATGAATGAATAAACAGCTGACATTTTGGTCTGAAATGGAGAGGTGGGGGAGAGCGAGGGGGGGGGAAGAGAGAGAGAGAGAGAGAGAGAGAGAGAGAGAGAGAGAGAGGGGGGGACTCTTCCACCAAGCCATCAGGCTGATTAATTCACATTGATACAATTGTATTTCTATTACACATACAATTTATGTATTTGTATTCATGTATGTGAAGATTGTAAGAAATAAAGTCAATTCAATTCAGTTCAATTCTTGGATTGGCATTGGAATTGTTTTTGGCTTTTGTATAGGTATTGGTATTGATATTGGTTTTTGTATTGGTATTGGTCTTGGATTGGTATTAATGTTGGTATTGGCATTGCTTTTATTGGTATTGATATTGGGATTAGTATTGGTTTTGGAATTGGTCTTGGATTGGTTTTGGCATTGCTTTTATTGGTACTGGTATTGGTATTGATATTGGTATTAGTATTGGTACTGGTATTGGCATTGGCTTTTGTATTGGCATTGGCTTTTGTATTGGCATTGGAATTGATCTTGGATTGGTATCAGTCTTGTATTTGTATTGGTATTGGCTTTGGTTTATTCCTGTCACATACACCAGGATACAATGAAAAGCTTGCTTTGCATACTGTTCATGCATATCAAATGATTACACATTGCATTTGAGCTAGAATAAGATAAAACATTAACAATGCAGAATAAAGTCTAAAAGCTACTGAAAAAATACAGTGTATGTAAACAGTAAAGTGCAAGATCGTAACAATGTAGATTGTGAGGCCAAGAGTCTATCTTATAATTCAAGGGGTCTATTTAAGAGTCGGAATACAGTGTGATAGATGCTGATCTTGAGCCTGGTAGTACATGCTTTCAGTGTTTTCTATCTTCTGCCCAATGAGAGTGATGAGAAGAGAAAACATTCAAGGCACTTTGGATCTTTGATTATGCTACCTACTTTACTAAGTTTAATTGCTTACTGATTTATGGGTTAGTAAGGGTTATTAAGATGTGGGCACGCTCTGCTGCTGCCAGAAGCATGACAACAATTGCAGGCTGTTCCCAGCACATCCGTCGTTGACAGTTCACTGCATGTTTCAAAGTTTCAATGTACATGCGACAAATAAAGGTAATCTAATCAAATCAAATCAGAAGAAGGAAACCTGGCATAGACTTAAACCCAAATTCCAAAGTGAAAACTGCTGCTTTCTACCAGTGATTAATACCTGATCTTCCCTGGTCCTATGAAACTGCTGTGTTTATGTATAAGACACTGTCTAATCTCTCAAAATGTAGACTTTGGGCCAAAATAGGCCAAGAGTTAATGGCAGTATTGATGGCTTGCCATTCAGTCAGTTTATGATAGAGTTCAGGATGTGACAGGAGAGAAGAGTGGTGTTACACTAATTAAATAAATTAAATGCAAACACTTTGGCTTTTGTCTAAGTCAATAAAAGTTAACATTGCATCAAAATATATATTTGTGAAGGCATTTATATGAAAACAAACAAATGTCTCCTGGAAATTAGCTTTGGCATTATAATGAATGTGTGTGTTATTCATGGGCTACACTGCACTTACATAAGCAATTTAACCTGTTGTCATCACCTGTACTCAATTATTAATAAGAGGAAGTCTCCTGTCAACAATTTTGCACCAAGATGTTTGTTAGTTTTATTTGTCTCTTAAGTTCCATTTAATTGGCCTTTAAATGGAGACATTTTTCAACGTCCACACTTGGCAATTGTAGCAGGTTCATATCCATCTCATGAAATTGTGAGTCAGTGGATTCAATGTATACTATCGCTAAGCTAAAAGGTGATCCACCATAAACTAGTATTTCACTACAATCATAGGGTCATACAGCATGGAAAAGGCCATTTGGCCCGACTGGTCCACGCTGACCAAGCTTCCTATCTGAACTTGTCCCATTTCTTAAAAGTACATATATGTCACCATATACAGTACAACCCTGAAATTCATTTTCTTGTGGGCAAAAAATAATTCCATAATAGAATGATAACCATAATAGAATCAATGAAAGACCACACCAACTTCAACCAGTGTGCAAAAAAAAATCAACAAACTGCGCAAATACAAAAAGAAATGCATAATAAAAAATTAATAAGCAATAAATGTCGAGAACATGAAATGAACAGCTCCTGAAAGTGAGTCCATTGGTTGTGGGAACATCTCAATAATGGGCAAGTCCCATCATTGACAAGGTCCCGCATGGATCCTGGTCAAAAAGGTTCAGTCGCTCGGCATTGTGGGAGAAGCCAGAGAGTGGTAGTAGAGAGTTGCCTCTCTGACTGGAGGCCTGTGACTAGTGGTGTGCCACAGGGATCAGTGCTGGGGCATTTGTTGTTTGTCATCTATATCAATGATCTGGATGATAAGTTGGTCAACTGGATCAGCAAATTTGCAGATGACACCAAGATTGGGGGTGTAGTGGACAGTGAAGAAGAGTATCATGGCTTGCAGAGGGATCTGCATCAGCTGGAAAAATGGCAGATAGAATTTAATACAGACAAGTGTGAGGTTTTGTACTTTGGTAAGACCAATCAGGGCAGGTCTTAAACAGTGAACGGTAGGGAACCGAGGAGTGTGGTAGAACAAAGGGCTCTGGGAATACAGGTACATAATTCGTTGAAAGTGGCATCACAGATAGACAGGGTTGTAAAGAAAGCTTTTGGCACGTGGGCCTTCATAAATCAAAGTACTGAGCACAGGAGATGGAATTTTATGTTGAAGTTGTATAAGATGTTAGTAAGGCCTAATTTGGAATATTGTGTACAGTTTTGGCCACCAACCTACAAGAAAGACTAAACAAGGTTGAAAGAGTGCAGAGAAAATTTACAAGGGTGCTGTCGGGTCTGGAGAACATGAGTTAAAAGGAACGATTGAATAGGTTAGGACTGTATTCTTTAGAATGTAGAAGATTGAGAGGAGATTTAACAGAAGTATACAAAAATTATGAGGGGTATAGATAGGGTAAATGCAAGCAAGCGTTTTCCACTGAGGTTGGGTGGGACTACAACCAGAGGTTATGGGTTAAGGGTGAAAGGTGAGAAGTTTTAGGAGATCCTGAGGGAAAACCTCTTCACACAGAGGGTGGTGAGAGTGCGGAATGAGCTACCAGCACAAATAGTGCATGTGAGCTCTATTTCAACATTTAAGAGAAGTTCAGATAGGTACATGGATAGTAGGGGCATGGAGGGCTATGGTCCATGTGCAGGTCGATGGGAGTAGACAGTTGAAATAGTTTCAGAATGGAACAAATGGGCCAAAGGGCCTGTTTCTGTGTTGTACTTTTCTATGACTCAATGACTCTATAAGTGAAGTTGGGTGAAGTTATCCCCTTTGGTTTAAGATTCTGATGGTTGAAGGTTAATAACTGTTCTTGAATCTGGTGGCGTGAGTTCTGAGGCTCTTATACCTTCTTCTTGATGGCGGCAGCAAGAAGAAAGCATGACCAGGATGGTGGGGGTCCCTGATGATGGATGCTGCTTTCCTGCAACAATGCTCCGTGTAGATGTGCTCAGTGGTGGAGAGGGCTTTACCTGTAATGGACTAGGCCATATACAATGCTTTTTGTAGGATTTTCTGTTCAAAGGCATTGGTGTTTCCATACTAGGCTGTGATTCAGCCAGTCAATATACTCTCCACCACACATCCGTATAAGTTTGTCAAAGCTTTAGATGCCATACCAAATCCAAGCCAACTGCAAAGGAAGTAGAGAGTTTGAAGTGCTTTCTTCACAATTAAACTTAGGTTCCGGGCCCAGCACAGATCCACCAAGGTAATAACACCGAGGAATTTAAAGTTGCTGACACTCTCCACTACTGATCTTCTGATGAGAACTGGCTCATGACCTCTGGTTTCTTCCTCCTGAAATCAATAATCAACTCCTTGGTCTTGCTGACATTGAGTGAGAGGTTGTTATTCTGGCAGCACGCAGCCAGATTTTCAATCTCCTCCCTACATGTTGATTCATCACCACCTTTGATTACATTTGCCTACGTTTGTCCCACATCTCGCTAAACTACCCTACCTGTATAGCTGTCCAAGTGTCTTTTAAATCTTATTAATGTAGATTTTAGACTTAGGTTTAGATTTAGAGATGCAGTGTGGTAATCGGCCCTTCCGAACAAATGAGCTTCACCAAATTACATGCATGTGACCAACTAACCTACTAACCTGTACGTCTTTGGAATGTGGGAGGAAGCAGGAAGCTGTGAGGTTATCCACTTTGGTGGTAAGAACAGGAAGGCAGATTATTATCTAAATGGAGTCAAGTTAGGAAAAGGGGAAGCACAACGAGATCTAGGTGTTCTTGTACATCAGTCACTGAAAGCAAGCATGCAAGTACAGCAGGCAGTGAAGAAAGCTAATGGCATGCTGGCCTTCATAACAAGGAGAATTGAGTATAAGAGCAAAGCTGTACAGGGCCCTGGTGAGACCACACCTGGAGTACTGTGTGCAGTTTTGGTCTCCAAATTTGAGGAAGGATATTCTTGCTATTGAGGGAGTGCAGCGTTCGTTCACAAGGTTAATTCCCGGGATGGCGGGACTGTCATATGTTGAAAGATTGGAGCGACTGGACTTGTATACTCTGGAATTTAGAAGGCTGAGAGGGGATCTTATTGAAACATATAAGATTATTAAGGGATTGGACATGCTGGAGGCAGGAAGCATGTTCCCGCTGATGGGTGAGTCCAGAACCAGAGGCCACAGTTTAAGAATAAGGGGTAGGCCATTTAGAACGGAGTTGAGGAAAAACTTTTTCACCCAGAGAGTGGTGGATATATGGAATGCTCTGCCCCAGAAGGCTGTGGAGGCCAAGTCTCTGGATGCTTTCAAGAAAGAGATGGATAGAGCTCTTAAAGATAGTGGAATCAAAGGTTAAGGGGATAAGGCAGGAACTGGATACTGATTGTGGATGATCAGTCATGATCACAGTGAATGGCGGTGCTGGCTCGAAGGGCCCAACGGCCTACTCCTGCACGTATTGTCTATGGTCTATTGTCTATTGTCACCCAGAGGAAAGTCACAAGGTCATGGGGAGAAAATACCAAAATCCTTCCAGACAGCTGCAGAACTGAACCTGGGTAGTTGGCACTGCAATAGTGTTACATTAACCTGGCCACTCCATCGTGGGGCAGTCACTTAAAGCTAAAGTGTATAGGAGCCTCGTGTTTGAGAAGGTGGCAAATTCCTGGACGTTTTTGTCCTGGATTATTCCAGAGGCCGGTTTACTGGGGATGATGTGAAATAGGTACTGGAAAGTAAGCTGACTATGCACAGTGACATCCTTACAGTAATGAATTGCTTAGACACAATGAGTTAGATGGTCTTTCGTGCGTGGAATGTTATTCAACATTCGTCATTTTCGTTGCCATTTACAGGGGCTGTCCACACTTCTAATCACCTCAGATTTCACCAGCTACTATTAAACTGCTGGTAAATTCTTTATTCAGAGTGGTGGATGTGTGGAATGGCCTACCAGGGGTTGTGGTAGAATCAGGTATATTAGGGGCATTTAAGAATCTCTTAGATGGGCACATAGATAAGAGAAAAAAAATGGGCTATGTAGGAGGAAAGGGCGAGATAGTAGAGTAGGTTAAAAATTTGGCACACAATTGTGGGCTGAAGGGCCTGTACTGTGCTGTAATATTTTATGGTCCATGGTCTATATTTTGTGTCTGATTAAGGAATACCATAATCCCTCTGCATCTTCCCCAGTCTTTCAATAGCACAACGCCATTACAGCTCAGGGCGCTGGAGTTCAGAGTTCAATACCGGCATTCTCCATAAGCAAGTTTGTGCATTCCTTCCTGCGTGTGTGACGGCTTCCTCCAGGCGCTCTGGTTATCTCCCGCAGGCCAAAGGCGTACCGGTTAATAAGTTAGGTGGTCATTCCAAATTGTCCCATGATTGGGCTAGGTGGGTTGCTGAGTGCTGTGGCTCGAAGGGTCACAAGGGCCTGTTCCGTGCTGTGTCTCTAAACGAATAAATAAAGTGAACTTCAAAAATAAATCAAAATATAAAAAAACACATTATATTTCATATAAAGCATTTTATTGCCCCATAATGTTGCTCAAAACAATGGAATAGTTTAGAATATTGTAGAATCTTGAGAAACCTTCTACAGTATCCAATAAAAAAGAGGAATGTGTTGCAAATATGCTGCCTGACCAAATTAATTTTCACAAACTATCAGTTACAGAATTCCAGAAATATTCTCATGAACTACACAGTACATCTCAAAACATGGTAGAAAATTACTTTCTTCCTGTGGATTCCTTGAAGTTAACTCCTGGTGTGAGTTTCAGACCCACATCTGATCTGATGTCGCAACTATGAGATACCCACTTCAGGGAGAGCTGTTATATGAAGCCAAAGCAAACTTGGGCTCACATAAAATTGCTCTTGACCTTTACATCCTCAGGTCAAAGACAATATAAGATTAGAAGCGTAGTGGACAATAAGGGAGGTGATCAAAACTTGCAGAGGGACTTGCACCATCTGGAAAAAAGGGCTGAAAAATGGCAGAGGGAATTTAATGCAGGCAAGTGTGAGGCGGTGCACTTTGGAAAGGGAAAAGAACTTTTGGCACATTGGCCCTCATAAATCAGAGTACTGAATACAGGAGTTGGATGTCATGATGAAGTTGCATGAGATGTTAGTGAGGCCAAATGTGGAGCATTGTCTGAATTTCTGGTCATCTACCTACAGGAAAGATGTCAATAAGACTGAAAGAGTGCAGAGAAAATTTACAAGCATGTTGCCAGGACTTGAGGACTGAGATATAGGGAAAGGATGAAGAGGTGAGGACTTTATTCCTTAGAGTGTTGGAGATTGAGGGGAGATTTGATAGACGTATACAAAATTATGAGGGGTGTGGTGAGGGTAAATACAGGCATTTTATCTTCCCATCTTACGTGAGACTAGAGCAATAGGTTTAAGGGTGAAAGGTGAAATATTTAAGGGAAACTTGAGGGGAAACTTCTTCACTTAAAGGGTTGTGCAAGTGTGGAACGAGCTGCCAGCGGAAGTGGTGGATGCAGTATTTAAGAGAAATTTGGATAAGTACGTGGATGAGAGAGGCATAGAGGACTATGGTCCAGGTGTGTGTTGATGGAACTAGGTTGAACAACAGTTGGACATGGACTAGATTGGTGAAGGGCCTCTCTCTCTGCTGTCGTGCTCTATGGCTCTGTGACTCTCATAGAGGCAGTGCTTTGGTATCAACAAACACTGAAAAGATCTCTTGTATACTCTGTCACTATCACTCTCCAAACCCTGGAAAGGGTCATGTACAAGACTCCTCTGCCTGGTATTAGTGAACCCAGCACGTTACAGAATGGAAATATGACATTCAAACTGAATTGAAAATAGAATGAAATTGGCTTATTATTGTCAAAGCAAAGTTCAAAGTAAATTTATTATCAAAGTACATGTACGTCACCATATACAACCCGCTGCTTCCAGTGTGGCCTCCTGTATATCAGTGAGACCCAACGCAGATTGGGAGACCACTTCACCGAGCACCTACGCTCTGTCTACCAGAAAAGGCTGGATCTCCCAGCGGCCACCCATTTTAATTCCACTTCCCATTCCCGTTCTGATATGTCAATCCATAGCCTTCTCCACTATCACAGTGAGGCCACACTCAGGTTGGAGGAACAGCACCTTATATTCCGTCTGGGTAGCCTCCAACCTGATGGCATGAACATCAATTTCTTGAACTTCCAGTAATTGTCCACCATTCGCCATCCCCTTTTCCCTCTCATCTCCTTGCCTGCCTATCACCTCCTCTGGTGCTTTCCCCCCCCCCCCCACCTTTTCTTTCTTCCATGGCCTTCTGTCCTTTCCTATCAGACTTCCCCTTCTCCAGCCCTGTATCTCTTTCGCCAATCAACTTCCCAGCTCTTTACTTCACCCCTCCCCCCTTCCCAGTTTCACCTATCACCTTGTGTTTCTCCCTCCCCTCATCTCCCCCCCCCCACTGCAACCTTTTAAATCTACTCCTCATCTTTTTTTCTCTGGTCCTGCTAAAGGGTCTTGGCCTGAAACATTGACTGTTTACTCTTTTCCAGAGATGCTGCCTGGCCTGCTCAGTTCCTCCAGCATTTCCTGTGTGTTGCTTGGATTTCCAGCATCTGCAGATTTTCTCTTGTTTGTGATTAGATTACGACCCTGAGATTTATTTTCCTGTGGACATTCACAGTAAATACAAAGAACTACAATAAAATGAATGAATGACCGCACCCTACAAGACAAACAATCAATGTGCAAACAACAAAACAAACTATGCAAATATAAAACAGAAAAAAAATGATAACACAAAAATAAAACAATACATTTCAAGACGATGAGATGAAGAGTCCTTGAAAGTGACTCCAAGGTTGTGGGATCAGTTCATTGTTGGGGTGAGTGAAGTTATCTCCTCGGGTTTAAAAGCCTGATGGTTGAGGGGCAATAACTGTTCCTGAGCTCCTGTACCTCCTTCACAATGGCAACAGTGAGAGGAGAGCGTGTCCTGGGTGGTGGGGGTCTTTGATGATAGATGCTGTATTCCTGCAACATGCCTCCTTGTCGATGTGCTCAATGGTGGGGAGGGCTTTTCCTGTGGTGGGCTGGGCTGTATCCACAGCTATTTGGAGGTTTTTTCGTTCGAGGGCATTGGTGTTTCTATACCAAGCTGTGATTCAATTCGTTGGTATACACTCCATCGTACATCGATAGAAGTTTGTCGAAGTTTTAGATGACACGCTGAACACGCACTGAGGTACAGCGAAAAAGTTTGTTTTTTATGCCATCCATACAGTTAATTTCATTACAACAGTGTGTTGAGAGAAATCAATAACAGAATGCAGAATGAAGTGTTGTCATTGATTAAAATGGACATTAGCCTTGATAAGAACATATCAACTATCAATCCTGCTGAATTGTTGACATGTCTCTGGTCCCTTTAAATCACTCTCCCACACTGAGGAGGCCAGGTTATTGGAGATACTGAAAGTGGAGATTGATAGGTTCTTGATTAATATACTAAAGGTTACAAGTTCAAGATCAAGTTCAACTTTATTGCAAACTATCAAATATTGAATAGCCCGAAATGGAGTGGACATGGAGAGAATGTTTCCCATAGTTTGGGAGTCTAGAAGCAGAGGGCACAGCCTCAGAATATAAATATGCCCTTTTAGAACAGAGATGAGGTGGTGAATTTGTGGAATTCATTATCACAGATGGCTATGGAAGCCAAGTCAGTGAGTATATTTAGAGTCATAGAGTCATAGAACAGCATAGAAATGGGCCCTTCAGCAAATCCACTCCATGCTGAACCATTTAAACTGCCTACATCCATCGACCTGCAACGGGCCCACAGCCCTCCATGCCCTTACCATCCATGTACGTATCCAAACTTCTCTTAAACATTGAAATGAAGCTTATATACACCACTTGCCTCCAGTCCGAGGGACAACCATCTACTACCACTCTCTAGCTTTTCTCATAAAGCCAATGTCTGATCCACCTTGAATTTTAAGTAGAGATTGGTAGGTTTTTGATTCATAAGAGCATCAAAGGTTAGTCATAGTCATAGTCATAGTCATAGTCATACTTTATTGATCCCGGGGGAAATTGGTTTTCATTACAGTTGCACCATAAATAATAAATAGTAATAAAACCATAAGTAGTTAAATAGTAATATGTAAATTATGCCAGGAAATAAGTCCAGGACCAGCCTATTGGCTCAGGGTGTCTGACCCTCCAAAGGAGGAGTTGTAAAGTTTGATAGCCACAGGCAGGAATGACTTCCTATGACGCTCTGTGCTGCATCTCGGTGGATTGAGTCTCTGGCTGAATGTACTCCTGTGCCCACCCAGTACATTATGTAGTGGATGGGAGACATTGTCCAAGATGGCATGCAACTTAGACAGCATCCTCTTTTCAGACACCACCGTGAGAGAGTCCAATTCCATCCCCACAACATCACTGGCCTTACAAATGAGTTTGTTGATTCTGTTGGTGTCTGCTACCCTCAGCCTGCTGCCCCAGCACACAACAGCAAACATGATTGCACTGGCCACCACAGACTCGTAGAACATCCTCAGCATCGTCCGGCAGATGTTAAAGGACCTCAGTCTCCTCAGGAAATAGAGACGGCTCTGACCCTTCTTGTAGACAGCCTCAGTGTTCTTTGACCAGTTCAGTTTATTGTCAATATGTATCCCCAGGTATTTGTAATCCTCCACCACGTCCACACTGACCCCCTGGATGGAAACAGGGGTCACCAGTACCTTAGCTCTCCTCAGGTCTACCACCAGCTCCTTAGTCTGTTTCACATTAAGCTGGAAAATGCAGTCAGGAAAATGTGGTGAGGGGAAAGTAACTCAGCTATGAGTGAATGGCAGAGCAGAGACAATGGGTCAAATGGCCTAATTCTGCTCCCATGCTTATGGTCTAACAAGGCAATCCTGTTCCTTAAGTTTGTAGAAGTAGATGTGCACCAAGAATTAATTGGTCAAGCTTTGATCATATGAAGTACAAGTGATTAGCAGAAATACCAAAGCTTTCACTCTGAAGCTAATGAGAAGTGGAATCAGTCCTGCACATAAACACCGTTTGAAGATGAAAGTGGCTGAAGGATTTACCAGAATCTCCGTCAAGGGGAATGAAAGGTGATGTGTGTTCATGTCATTTTAATGGAGTATCTGAATTAGCCTAATCTGTTGTGATAGACTCAACAATCCAGTTCTAAGTAGTTTCTAGCCACAATATAATTATCTCATCGAAATTTATAAGCTATTTGAGGATCAGTCAGGAACACAGCTAGAGTCACAGTGTCAGAGAACACTACAGCACAGAAACAGCCCTTTGGCCCATCCAGTCTGTGCCGAACTATTAATATGAATAATCCTATTGACCTGTACCCGGACAATAGCCCTCTATATTCCTCGCATCAATGTGCAGTACTCAGCTAAATTCCTCTTTACTATTGAAATTGAACCTGCATTCACCACTTCTCATGGCAGCTCAGTCCACACTCTCACCTCCCTTTGAATGAACAAGCCCCCCCCTCATGTCCCCCTTAAAGATTTCACCTTTCACCCTTAACCCATGACCTCTCGTTCTAGTTGGGAGTAGCACAGTAGCACAGCGGTAAGTGTAAGGGTATTACAGTGCCAGTGACCGGGGTTCAATTCCCACCAGTGTCTGTAAGGTGCTTGTACATTCTCCCCAAGACTGCCTGGGTTTCCTCCCACATTCCAAAGATGTACAGGTGAGTGGGTTAATTGGCCACATGGGTGGAATCGGATTTGTTGGGCCAGAAGGGCCCGTTACCACTCTATAGTTCTAAATATAATATAAAATAAACACAGAAAGCATTTCAGCAAGATGTTAGAATTAATCAATGGTGTCAGCACACTTTACAAACATTTCCAATCTCCACTGTATGGAGTGGATAGTTTGCTCAGTAAACTTCATGTGTTAGAATTTAA
Organism: Mobula hypostoma; assembly: GCF_963921235.1. Classification (NCBI taxonomy): domain Eukaryota; kingdom Metazoa; phylum Chordata; class Chondrichthyes; order Myliobatiformes; family Myliobatidae; genus Mobula; species Mobula hypostoma. The sequence goes on along the minus strand of NC_086129.1, from coordinate 13,133,577 downwards.
AAAGGCTAATAACATATTTCTGTGAGGTTCCTTTTTATGTAAAATTAAAGGAGAAAAATAAGACACATTTGGGTAGGAAATAGGAGGCTGTTATGTTTTGTAACTTCAAACCATTAAACTAATCCAAGGAAAGACATAGGAGTCCAAATTGCAGGTCTAATGTTGAGTTTACTTCAAGTGAGGTGCATGCATATCACTTGATAGCATGATGACGTGTGCGATTAATGTATTTTTATATTTAATGAATTACTCAAATGAACAAGAATGCTTAATCAAACAAAATACAGCAAGATTACTGAAATGCTACTAAGATATTAAATACACAACAGAGGTGAGATGTCCACCTATCAGGACTTTACCTTCGTAAGTGAAGGATCTTCAGAAAGGGAGAGGGTGTAAGTGAATTTTGTTCAGCATTTCTCATGGACCACTGGGGCTTCACTGTGGTCTCAATGAATACATAGAAACATTGAAACATAGAAAACCTACTGCACAATACAGGCCCTTCGGCCCACAAAGCTGTGCCAGACATGTCCCTATCTTCGAAATTACTAGGCTTACCCATAGCCCTCTATTTTTCTAAGCTCCATGTACCTATCTAGTACATAGGCAATATGGATTTCTTTTTAGCTGAGTGAAAGGTGGAGAGGCAGGTAGTGTTGAGAAAGCATGGAATCTGCAGAAAGGCCTCAGTAGATTGGGAGAGTGGGCAAAGAAGTGGCAGAATAATAAAAGTGTAGACATACAGTACTGTGCAAAAGCATAGACTATTTTCTACATGGGGAGAAAACTCGAAAATCTGAAGTACAAAGGGACTCGGGAGACCTTGTGCAGGTTTCCCTAAAAGTTAATTTGAAGGTTGAATCGGTGGTGAGGAAGGGGAAATGCAATGTTAGCATTCATTTCGAGGGGACTAGAAAATAAAAGGAAGGATGTAATGCTGAGGCTTTATAAGGCACTGGTCAGACTGCACTTAAAGTATTCTGAGCAGTTTTGGGTCCATTATCTAAGAAATGATTGCTGACATTGGAGAGGGTTCAAGGAAGGTTCATGAAAATGATTCCAGAATTGAAAGGCTTATCATTTGAGGAGCGTTTGATAGTTCTGGGCCTCTTCTCTTTAGAAGTCAGAAGAATGAGTGGTGACTTTATTGAAACCTATTGAATGTTGAAAGGTCTCAATAGAGTGGATGTGGAGGGGATGTTTCTTATGGTGTGGGAGTCTAAAACCAGAGGACATAGCCTCAGAATAGAGCTAATACAAAAAGGGGATATATTCAAACCCATAATCTTACAAAATTACCAATTACATATTAAAGAATATTTTGTGAATTAAATAAGTAAATAAGGAGATTTTCATCCATCCATGTTATAGACCTCAGGAGGGAAAGAAATGAACCAAATGCTTGATCCAGCTCTTCATGTGAGCTGGAATTCTAATTACTGACATCCAGTCACATAAGACACTTCCAGATCCAGCCAAACGTCAGGCAGATGGAGTGTGCCCCTCTAGATTTCATTCAGGTGGAAGTAAAGGAGCAGTTAGCTAAGTTACTAAATGTCTCAATTCTTTAATAAAAATATCAGTGGAAAAGTACAGATGATACTCACTTAGAAAATTATGTTCTGATGACATTAAGCAGTAATTCAATGTGTACAAAATTGAACCCATATGATAGGATATGACTCAGACCGAATTCATTGTAATGTACAGCATCAGAGTGGCTGTTACTACATCTTCACACTGGGGCACTGAGTCAAGTCCCTGTTCCCGATTGAATTCATGATGGCAATAAACAAATCAGAACTAAACTGTCCTAAATGCTACAATATTTTGCTGACTGTAAGAATTGTCTTCATGGTCCTTATTTATTGATTAATTGATTGATTGATTGTGATACAGCGTGGAATAGGCCCTTCCAGCCCTTCGCTCCATGCTACCCAGCAACCCTCGATTTAACCCCAATCTACTCACGGCACAATTAACCTACCAACCGGTACATTTTTGGACTGTGGGAGGAAACTCGAGCACCTGGAGGAATCCCATGCATTCCATGGGGAGGATGTACAGACTCCTTGGAGATGATGTCAGAGTTGAACTCCGAACACCACCGTCCCAAGCTGTAATAGTGTCGTGCTAACTGCTATACAACCGTGGCAGCTATTGAAGTGGAATTTCTGATTTTTAGTTTTGATTATAATTGCATAATGATAAATCACTCCGCCCTGAAGTGTAACTCCAGACAGAGCATTTTAAGGAAAGAGATTAAGGATTAATTTCATTTGTCAAGCGTACATTGAAAGATCAACATACCGTGAAATGCGCCATTTGCGTCAATGACCAACACAGGCCGAGGATTGTGCTGTATGCAGCCTGCAAGCGTCACTACAGAATGCCTACAACTTACTAATCAGACTGTGGGAGGAAACTGGAGCACCTGGCGAAAACCCAAGCAGTGACAGGGAGAAGGTACAAAGTGTCGGCGTTGGTCCGGTGCTCCTGATGCTGTGACAGCGCTCCACAAACCTTTACACTATCAGCTGTGGTTGGGGCTGGTCATTCTCCTCATTGCGTTATTCACTTCAGCGAACTCGAGACAGGAGATTGGCACAAGCTCTGGAGGAACTGTTCAGCATTCACACACTGCCAAGTTCATCTGCAATGGAAGATTATGATTAAGGCTGCTTTCCTTTCCATTCATGTTCAATGGTTGGCAGATTGGTAGATGGCAACTTGTTTACCATTGGCACCTGTACTGAGATAGAGAGAGAAACATGTTTGCATGCCATCCAGACAGATCATTCCATACAAAGTTAAGGTCAAATTAAACATATTTTCAAAAGTAAATATAGAGTATGTTACCATAAGCGGCTCTGAGATTCTTTCTCTTGAAGGCAGCAAAATAAAGAAATAACAATTGAATTTATGAAAAATAATATGAAAACAAAGACTGTTTGCAATATCCACCCCACCTTGACAAATACAGTCCTGTGCATATGCATCCTGAGATAGTATTAAAACTGGCAAAAACAGAGCAAATAAAAACAGACTGCAGAAAAAGTGCAGTGCATGAAGACAAATAAACTGCAAGGTCCATGATGGGGCAAATCCAGCAGTCAAGAGCTCATCGTTCACATAAATGAGTCTGATGATAGTGAGGTAGAAGCTGACCTTGAGCATCGCAGTACATGTTCTCAGGTTTTTGTATCTTCTGCTAAGTAAAAGCCAATTACACGTGTGTACAGATGCAATGTAAAAATTACTTGCAGTCATTTGCTTCTATTCTAAGTCTGTATCCTCCGGTCTTAGACCCTCCCACTATTGCATACATCATTTCCACATCTACTCTATATAGGCCTTTCAACATTTGATAGACCCTCATTCTTCTAAACTTCAGCAAGTACAGACCCAGAATCATTAAATGCTTCTCATACATTAACCCTGTCGTTCCCAAGATCATTCTCGTAAACCTCCTTTGGACCTTTCTAATACCAGCACACTCTTCCTCGTATATGGAGCCCAAAACTGCTCACAATAGTCTAAATGAAGTCTGACCAATGCCTTACAAAGCTTGAGAGCGACATCCTTGCTTTTGTATTCTCGTCCTGGAATCTTTCTTGCCAAACAGAGCTATCTCACATTGTCTAAGCCTGTTTGCATAACTTACCAAATCCCTTTTGTTTTCAAGTTCCCATGAAAATGAGGTGACTTTAAACTAGAATGTTTGGGGGGTGGGAATCAAATTAAAGCGGCTAGGTGTGAGGAGGTTAGTTCACAACAGAGGGATGGGAACCAGTGCAGAGAGACAGAGGGGTGTAAAGTGAGCGTAGAAGCAAAAAGTACAAAGGGGAAAAATAAAAGTGGCAGGCCGACAAATCCAGGGCAAGCATTAAAAAGGGCTAAGAGAGTTGTAAAAGAGCGCCTGAAGGCTTTATGTGTCAATGCAAGGAGCATTCGTAATAAGGTGGATGAATTGAAAGTGCAGATTGTTATTAATGATTATGATATAGTTGGGATCACAGAGACATGGCTCCTGGGTGACCAGGGATGGGAGCTCAACGTTCAGGGATATTCAATATTCAGGAGGGATAGACATGAAGGAAGGGGAGGTGGGGTGGCGTTGCTGGTTAAAAAAGAGATTAACGCAATAGAAAGGAAGGACATAAGCCGGGAAGATGTGGAATCGATATGGGTAGAGCTGCGTAACACTAAGGGGCAGAAGACGCTGGTGGGAGTTGTGTACAGGCCACCTAACAGTAGCAGTGAGGTCGGAGATGGTATTAAACAGGAAATTAGAAATGTGTGCAATAAAGGAACAGCAGTTATAATGGGTGACTTCAATCTACATGTAGACTGGGTGAACCAAATTGGTAAAGGTGCTGAGGAAGAGGATTTCTTGGAATGTATGCGGGATGGTTTTTTGAACCAACATGTCGAGGAACCGACTAGAGAGCAGGCTATTCTGGACTGGGTTTTGAGCAATGAGGAAGGGTTAATCAGCGATCTTGTCGTGAGAGGCCCCTTGGGTAAGAGTGACCATAATATGGTGGAATTCTTCATTAACATGGAGAGTGACGTAGTTAATTCAGAAACAAAGGTTCTGAACTTAAAGAGGGGTAACTTTGAAGGTATGAGACGTGAATTAGCTAAGATAGACTGGCAAATGACACTTCAAGGATTGACGGTGGATATGCAATGGCAGGCATTTAAAGGTTGCATGGATGAACTACAACAATTGTTCATCCCAGTTTGGCAAAAGAATAAATCAAGGAAGGTAGTGCACCCGTGGCTGACAAGAGAAATTAGGGATAGTATCAATTCCAAAGAAGTAGCATACAAATTAGCCAGAGAAAGTGGCTCACCTGAGGACTGGGAGAAATTCAGAGTTCAGCAGAGGAGGACAAAGGGCTTAATTAGGAAGGGGAAAAAAGATTATGAGAGAAAACTGGCAGAGAACATAAAAACGGACTGTAAAAGCTTTTATAGATATGTAAAAAGGAAAAGACTGATAAAGACAAATGTAGGTCCCCTGCAAACAGAAACAGGTGAATTGATTATGGGGAGCAAGGACATGGCAGACCAATTGAATAATTACTTTGGTTCTGTCTTCACTAAGGAGGACATAAATAATCTTCCAGAAATAGTAAGGGACAGAGGGTCCAGTGAGATGGAGGAACTGAGCGAAATACATGTTAGTAGGGAAGTGGTGTTAGGTAAATTGAAGGGATTGAAGGCAGATAAATCCCCAGGGCCAGATGGTCTGCATCCCAGAGTGCTTAAGGAAGTGGCCCAAGAAATAATGGATGCATTAGTGATAATTTTTCAAAACTCGTTAGATTCTGGACTAGTTCCTGAGGATTGGAGGGTGGCTAATGTAACTCCACTTTTTAAAAACGGAGGGAGAGAGAAACCGGGGAATTATAGGCCGGTTAGCCTAACGTCGGTGGTGGGGAAACTGCTGGAGTCAGTTATCAAGGATGTGATAACAGCACATTTGGAAAGCGGTGAAATGATCGGACAAAGTCAGCATGGATTTGTGAAAGGAAAATCATGTCTGACGAATCTCATAGAATTTTTTGAGGATGTAACTAGTAGAGTGGATAGGGGAGAACCAGTGGATGTGGTATATTTGGATTTTCAAAAGGCTTTTGACAAGGTCCCACACAGGAGATTAGTGTGCAAACTTAAAGCACACGGTATTGGGGGTAAGGTATTGGTGTGGGTGGAGAATTGGTTAGCAGACAGGAAGCAAAGAGTGGGAATAAACGGGACCTTTTCAGAATGGCAGGCGGTGACTAGTGGGGTACCACAAGGCTCAGTGCTGGGACCCCAGTTGTTTACAATATATATTAATGACTTGGATGAGGGAATTAAATGCAGCATCTCCAAGTTTGCGGATGACACGAAGCTGGGTGGCAGTGTTAGCAGTGAGGAGGATGCTAAGAGGATGCAGGGTGACTTGGATAGGTTGGGTGAGTGGGCAAACTCATGGCAGATGCAATTTAATGTGGATAAATGTGAAGTTATCCACTTTGGTGGCAAAAATAGGAAAACAGATTATTATCTGAATGGTGGCCGATTAGGAAAAGGGGAGGTGCAACGAGACCTGGGTGTCATTATACACCAGTCATTGAAAGTTGGCATGCAGGTACAGCAGGCGGTGAAAAAGGCGAACGGTATGCTGGCATTTATAGCGAGAGGATTCGAGTACAGGAGCAGGGAGGTACTACTGCAGTTGTACAAGGCCTTGGTGAGACCACACCTGGAGTATTGTGTGCAGTTTTGGTCCCCTAATCTGAGGAAGGACATCTTTGCCATAGAGGGAGTACAAAGAAGGTTCACCAGATTGATTCCTGGGATGGCAGGTCTTTCATATGAAGAAAGACTGGATGAACTGGGCTTGTACTCGTTGGAATTTAGAAGATTGAGGGGGGATCTGATTGAAACGTATAAGATCCTAAAGGGATTGGACAGGCTAGATGCGGGAAGATTGTTCCCGATGTTGGGGAGGTCTAGAACGAGGGGTCACAGTTTGAGGATAGAGGGGAAGCCTTTTAGGACCGAGGTTAGGAAAAACTTCTTCACACAGAGAGTGGTGAATCTGTGGAATTCTCTGCCACAGCAAACTGTTGAGGCCAGTTCATTAGCTATGTTTAAAAGGAAGTTAGATATGGCCCTTGTGGCTACAGGGGTCAGGGGGTATGGAGGGAAGGCTGGGTTCTGAGTTGGATGATCAGCCATGATCATAATAAATGGCGGTGCAGGCTCGAAGGGCCGAATGGCCTACTCCTGCACCTATTTTCTATGTTTCTATGTTTCTATGTAAAATGATTCATCTTCACATACTTCCAAGATATCTTCCCATGCTATGGGTAGTGCTGACCACATTCCACATGCTTTTGAACTTCATTCCTATGTCAGCAAGCCCCTTGGCCCCTTCCTGCTATTTTCCTGCAAGTTACAATTGATCCACGATGAGCAGGACCCAGACGAACTCCCTAAAGTAGCATCTCTAATTCTTGTTTGTGATGGACTTGTTGGGCCTTAACGTCTAATGATACACAAAAGAAATATTCAAACTGAGGCATAGAATATCATATTAAAGTTCATGCCTGATACTAAGGGTATAGAAAGTTCAAAGTTCAAAGTAGATTGATTATCAAGGTATGTACAGAACTGTGCAAAAGTCTCAGACACATAGATATAGCTGAGGTGCTTAAGACTTGTGCATGGTACTGTACTATAGTAATTTTATGTATTGCTCTGTACTGCTGCCACAAAAATCAACAAATTTCATGATGTGTAAGAGATTATAAATCTGATTCTGATTTGGGTCTCTATTGTGGACTGAGAGTGGGAAGGAGCAGGGAGAGGGGAATCATGGTTGGGAAATGGGGAAGGGAGAGGGGAGGGAGTGGGAAGCACCTGAGAGACATTCTGTAATGATCAATAAACCAATTGTTTGGAATCAAGTGACCTTGCCTGGTGTCTCAGGGCTGGGTGTGTCTACACACGTGCCACCCGCTGCCCTGGCACTCCTTCGCTGCCACCTGTCCTACACCCCTCCCATGGTGTTCCACCCTCATCATCCCTAACACCTTTTGCTCCCGCCAGAGTTAAAAACTCACTCTCTGCTCCACGTTGACGAATACAGTACTGTGCAAAAGTCTTAGGCACCCTAGCTGTATAGCACAGTACTGTATGTAGGAGGGAGAGGTTAGGTTGATCTTGGAGCAGGTTAAAAGATCAGAAAAACATCACAGACTGAAGCAACTGTGGTATGCTGTACTGTTCTATTTAGAGTCCAAAAGTGTCATTGCCTCCTTATGAGGGTTTCACATAGTTCACTAAGAGAAGGATCTCATTTCAGAATCAGCTGGTATGAACACTGCAACATTGCATGTGCAGTGTATGTCCATGTACTCTCCCAACCACTGAGCACATCTACAAGTCGGGCTGCCACAAGAGAGCAGCATCTATCATGAAGGAACCCCACAATCCAGATCATGCTCTCTTCTCGCTGCTGCCATCGGGAAGGAGGTACAGGAGCCTCAGGCCCTACATTAGATTCAATTCCAGCTGTTGTCTGTAAGGAGTTTATACATTCTCCCCATGACCATGTGGGATTACTCTGGGAGCGCCAGCTTCCTCCCGCATTCCAAAGACATATAAGTGATTGGTCAGATGGGTGTAATTGGATGGTCTGGACTCACTGGGCTGGAAAGGCTTGTCACTGTGCTGCATCTCTAAATAAAATTAAAGAGCCTACTCTGTGGTTTCACTCCATGAAACTTAAGCAATATAAACAATATCACTGATTGGGAAGATGTGTCCATAACACCAGAAGACATAGGGGAAGAATTAGGCCTACTGAGTCATGACATGACTGATTTATTTTCACTCTCAATCACATTCTCTTTTCTTCTCCTCATAACCATTGACATTCTTACTAATCAAGAACCTCTCAGACTCCACTTAAGATATACCCAGTCACTTGGCCTCCTCAGCTGTCTGTGGCAAAGGACTTCACAGAGTTACCACCCTCTGGCTAAAGAAATTCCTCTTCATCTTTTCTAAAGGGACTTAAGGGACTTACTTGTATTCTGAGCCTATACCCTCTGGTCTTAGGTGTCTCTACTCTAGGAAATATCATCTTCATGTCCACTCAATCTATGCTTTTCAATATTCAATAGATTTGAATGAACTCCAGTGAGTACAAGCCCATAGTTAACAAACACTCCTCATACAGAGCAACACACACAAGATGCCGGAGGAACTGAAAAGGTCAGGCAGCATCTATGGAAATGAATAAACACTGGACATTTTGGTCCAAGACCAGAAAGGGAAAAGAATATATATTATTCATTATTCACTCCTAATACTTCAACCCTTTCATTCCCAGGATCATCCTCCTGAACCTCCTCTGGAACCTCTCCAATGCCAACACATCCTTTCTTAGATGACTGCTTGCAAATAAGCAAAATAAAAAGCAGAGATTAATTAGTCCAGAATTTAATTTCCAAAGTTTTAAATGTTGGCTACGTACTTAGTTACTACCTGTTATGCCGCTGGAGTTTAGGACAGCAATGAAGGTCCTCCATCTCTGTCTGTGTGTTGGCCATCTTCTCTATTGTGCCCAGATGTGGCTCAGAGTCCTTATTCCTGCCTCTACGGTATGGTGCCAAGTTGTCTTTGGTCTCCAATGTTTCCTCATACTGATTGTGGCCATGTCCTCTTTATGACACTAAAGGAGTAGAGCGTAGATGGAGACCTTTGTTGGCCAGAAAATAGGGAGTATTTTCCAGAGGCTCATTTTCTGGAGTGACAACAGTTTAGCAAGGATGTGCTCAGTCATGTGCCACCATTCTGACCTGTAGACTATGTCAGTGTATGGGCCATGTTCTGGCTACGTAACTCCCTGCAATCATTGGTGATATCGCAGCATTGGACTTGTTTAAAATGCTCCATAGAGCATTTAGAACCATAGAATTATACTCAGTTAAATCTTCTTCTTCTTCATGTGGCTTGCGCGTTACACGCTTGCGTGCTCATGGCTTTCCACATTGAATGATCCCTCGCAGCGTCACTGATTTCTTGCACACTTAGATCTGCTAGTTCTTTCACAGTGTCCATATATTTTCTTCTTTGCCTCCCTCTAACTGCGTTTCCCAGGAATACGGCCTTGTAATATAAGGCATTCTATTTCTCCCTTTCTGATGACATGGCCCAGGAATTTAAGTTTACTCTCATTTAATGTTCTCATTCAAGATCTTTTTATATGGGCACATTGGAGTACTGTCTCATTAGTTACCCTATCTCTATATGATATTTTCAGCATTCTTCTAAGAAACCACATTCCTGTTGCTTCTAAGTTTCTTTGGAGTTCTGGTGTTATCGTCCATGTTCCGGAAGCATACAGCAAGATTGACCAGATGTAACTCGGTTAAATATAGAGCTAAATTCTGGCCTTTCCACTGATGCCCACATCCCCTACAAAGGAGTAAAATGTATGAAAAGGCTAAATTCAAGATTCTCCTTTCCAACCTTTTCTGCACGGAGCAACTTGATTTTTTTACGACGTAACTAACAATTTTACAATGTACTTTATGTTTATTCCATCTGAACACAGATGGCTTCAGTAGAAATGTTGCAAAGGGCCAATTTCCACCTTTGTTTCCTATAATTCCACATTCAGAATGCTGCTTTGATGAAATGTGCGCTGAAATAATAATTGGGCTGACGATATCCATTTGGATCAGGTCCTATTTGCTTATTAGCAGATACGCTGTTGAGTATTCATATGATTCATTGGAATGAGGTGTGTTGTGTGTTTTAAATAAACGCTCTGCAAAAGGCTGCAATAATGAATGCTGAAGTAGCTGTCAGCAGGATTCATGCTAACAAAGAGCTATTTCCATTTTTGGTAAATTGATTTATTATTGTCACATGTACCTCCGTACAGTGGGAAAACGTTGTTTTGCATGTCATCCACACAGACCACTTAACTCCATCCATACATGAAGGTAGTGCAAGGGGAAAGATTCGAGATTGTTTAATGTCATTTCCACCTCAAAAGTGTAAAAGAGAACAAAATAATTGTTACTCCAGATCGGATGTAGCAGGAAAACAAAAATACAAATGTCGGTTGGCATCCCTCTGTCTCGAAAGACAATGGGTGATGATCATCATCACAAGCCTGGGCGGAAGGTATGGAGATCCCAAGATGCCTCTCTCAGCCTCACCAGTGCAGTCCAAAGGAAAGCTTATGAAGCAATACGTTTGGCATCAGCTTGGCTGCAGGAGCTGCCGTTCAGTGACGTCCAGCTGTCATAGGGGCTCCACTCCGGATTTGCTGTCTGGGTTTACTCCCGTAGCCTTCGTCTCTCCCGAGGCTGCCCACAAGGCAGTGGGGTTATTTACCCGGAGCTGGGGATCTGGTTCACGAGCACCAGGGTGTGCCCACACACCGATGGGCCAATGAGTTACGTGTGCAGGGGCCAGGCCTCCTCCCCATCCTCTGTAGTTCAGCCTGAGTCCGGGGAGTTTGGTTTCCGTGTGTCGCCAACGAGGAAGCACTACACGGGAGAGGCTACGTACTGGCAGGGAGAGACTGACACATTCAGCTCTCCTTTTCGTGAGACTGCTAGTCAGCGGTGGAAGCTGAAAGTGAGAGCAACAAGCACTACCACACTAGGTGCATCACAACAACCGTTTTGACACCACTACAAATAATAAACAACACAATAATAATAAAAAAACACAATAAATATAAATATGGAAAAAAGCATATATATGTAGCCCCCCCCCCCCCGGCCAGCCTCAGGGTCGCTGTCGTCTAGGGAAACAGCCCTCGGCCCCGCCAAACTGGGGAATCAGTGTGTGTGGATGTTGTGTGATGTACCCCACCCCGCCCAAATAACAGACAATACACCAGGTATGATTAAATAATTTACAGTTTATAGATATTACTGGAACTATATAATTAATAGAGAATAAGATATAACAGGAAAATAAAAGGCACCACATTAATCAAAGTTCAATCTCTTCGTGCACAAACAGTTGGAGCTCAGGACCCTCCTTCTTCACCCTGCGACCCCTCGGATCACCTCAACCGGCCACCTGGGACCAACAACGGTGGTCGACCAGACGCTCCACACGAGTCCGTCTCCGTCTCCTCTCCTCGCTCGGGGTCCGACCCCATTAGCAGACTCACAGCACCTGGTCTATCCTCTGTCTCTCTCTCCCGCCTTCTGCACCAAAACCCCCGCGCATACAATATCTTACAGACACACCAAAAACATAACAACTATCCCAATTGGTTCGTAACATTTTAGTGGTGTCAAAACGGTTGTTGTGATGCACCTAGTGTGGTAGTGCTTGTTGCTCTCACTTTCAGCTTCCACCGCTGACTAGCAGTCTCACGAAAAGGAGAGCTGAATGTGTCAGTCTCTCCCTGCCAGTACGTAGCCTCTCCCGTGTAGTGCTTCCTCGTTGGCAACACACGGAAACCAAACTCCTTTCGGACTCAGGCTGAACTACAGAGGATGGGGAGGAGGCCTGGCCCCTGCACACGTAAATCATTGGCCCATCGGTGTGTGGGCACACCCTGGTGCTCGTGAACCAGATCCCCAGCTCCGGGTAAATAACCCCACTGCCTTGTGGGCAGCCTCGGGAGAGACGAAGGCTACGGGAGTAAACCCTAGACGACAGCGACCCTGAGGCTGGCCGGGGGGTGGGGGGGTGGGCTACATATATATGCTTTTTTCCGTATCAGTAACGTGATCCAAACAAACTGCTAGCAGGAGGACTTTCTCAGCAGCTAACATAACAAAGAAGCCCTTTCAATTATAACATAATAAAGAAGCCATTTTAATTAGACTACGCAGTAACATAAAAAAAGAAACCCCTTACATATACATTATATGTAAATATATACATATATAGATTGACTGTGCTATAAAGTAACACTAGGCTGTAAATAAGGTGACTGACATGAAATAATGAAGTAGAGGTGGGTTAATGGGTGGAGATGTTGATCAGCCTTACTGCTTGGGGAGAGTAACTGTTTCTAAGTCTGGTGGTCCTGACATGGATGCTATGTAGCCTCTTCCCTGATGGGAGTGGGACAAATAGTCCAAGGAAAGAGTGGGTGAGATTCTTCATGATGTTACTGGCTCTCTTCCAGCATCTTTCTATAGAAACGTCATTGATGGTGGGTAGGGTGGTGCTGGTGATACGTTGAGCAGTTTTGACTGCCCGTTGCAGGGCCTTCCTGCTGCCGCAGAGCGGTTTCCGTACCAAACAATGATGCAGTATATTAGGATGCTCTCTACTGCGCACCTGTAGAGTGACGTGAGTATGGGTGTGCGCAGTCCAGCTCTCCTTAGCCTCCTCAGAAAGCAGAGGCACTGCTGAACTTTCCTGATTGTGTTCTGCGACCGTGATAGTTTGTGTGTGATGTGTACTCACGGGAGTTGGAACCAGCTCACAGTTTCCACTTCTGTGTGACCGATGTAAAGGAGGGGTGTGAGTAGTGGGAGTTCTACTGAAGCAATAACAGTATGAGGAGTAAAGTGTTACAGTTACAGAGAAAGTGCAGTGCAGGAAGGCCATGGTGAGGTTGACTGTGAGGTCAAGGGTCCATCTTAACGTATAAGGGACATAGTCAATAGTCTTATAACAGTGGGATAGAAGCTGTCCTTGTGCCTGGTGGCTGTTGCTTTCAGGGTTTTGTATCTCTTGCTTGATGAGAGGGGGAAGAGAGAACGTCCAGGGTGAACAGAGAGAATGTTTGGTTTGAGAGAGGTCTTTGATTATGTTGGCTCCCTTCAATTAATTTAACACAGCATAAGATCATAAGACGTAAGAGCAGAATTAGGCTATTAGGCCCACCAAGTCTGATCCGCTATTCCATCAAGGCTGATTTATTAACCCTCCCAACCACATTCTCCTGCCTTCTCCCCAAAACTTTTGACCCCATTTGAGAACTTATCAACTGCTTTAAGTATACCCGATGACTTGGCCTCCACAGCCGTTTGTGGAAATGAATTCCATAGATTCACCACCCTCTGGCTAAAGAAATTGCTCCTCATCTCTGTTCTGAAAGGTCATATTTTTATTTTGAGCAGTGCCCTCTGGTCTTAACACCTCCCCCCCCCCCACTATAGGAAACATCCTCTCCACATCCACTCTATCTAGGCCTATAGATAGATTTCATTGAGATCCCCCTCATTCTTCTGAACTCCAGCAAGTACAGGCCCAGAGCCATCAAACACACCTCATAGGATTCATTCCAGGAATCATTCTCGTGAACATCCACTGGACGCTCTCCAATGCCAGCACATCGTTTCTTGGGTATTTATAAATAATAAACTAATTCCATGTCCATTATCCTCCTTCTGACAGTCTGGGTCTGCTATGGGTTCTCTGGTTTCTCCTACATCCCAGAGACATTCAGGCTGCTAGATTAATAGGCTACAGCAAATAATGTCAGAGCTGGCTGTGTCTGCAGCCATGCTACCCCCTGCCTCTGGCACTCCTGCTCTCCCATGTAGATGTAGGGGGCATTCGATAGAAATGTAGGAAGAATAAAATCAGATTTGTAGGATCAGTGTAAATGGGTGTGATGGTTGTTATGGGCTCCTTAGGCCATTGTCCGTGCTGTATGATTCAATAGCATTAGATCAGGGTGAAGAAGAAACCCGGAAACTGACACACGCACACTATTTCCTATCATTTGCTTTGAAGGTTCAGATTGCCAAGCAGCCTTATTCCTAACATCTTTCTCTCAGGAGTTTTTTTTCAGCCCTCTCCATTCATCAATGGATCAGGACATTGCAGTGAAGCAGCTTATTCTCCTCAGGTAAGGCAAGCTTCATGACAAGACTGTGCTCGGAGCCTGTGCGACGTGTCATCATAATATGAGAGTGAGGCAGCACTTTAAATGCCATATGACCCATCTTGTCTAATCCTCTAAGTATCCTGAAGTATAAGTGACATTTCATAGATCTGTTATCATTGCTTCAAATTGTAAGCTTTTATTAAATAATAGAAAGGTCACTAAAGAGCAAAAGCATTTCCCTTTTAAAAGGACGCAACCATTTAACTGTAAATCAAATAAAATGCAATACGCTTAACAAATTAAATTTGATAACCTTCTGGTCAAGATAGTAATGAACAGCTCAGACCTTGTTTTTTTGTGCAAGAGTCTTTGGCAAATACCATTCTATGCAAAAGACTTAGAGCTACAATGATTAAATAACACCGTAGAAATTTAGTATTTCCTTTTTTAAAATGACACCGTGATTTAACAATGTATTCAGTGACCGCTTTATTAGGTACCTCATGTACTTAATAAAGTGGCCACTGAGTCTTCTGCTGCTGTAGCTGATCCATTTCAAGATTTGGTGCATTGTGCATTCAGAGATAAGACCATGAGACATGGGAGCAGAATTAGGCCATTCAGCCCATTGAATCCGCTCCACCATTTAATCATGGCTGATCCCAGATCCCACTCAACCCCATATACCTGCCCTCTCACCATATCCCTTGATGCCCTGACCAATCAGGAACCTATCAACTGCAGTGGTGTCTTCTGCATTCCACTATTGTAAGTTTGACTTTGAGTTACTGTCACCTTCCTATCAGTTTGAATCAGTCTGGCCATTCTCCTCTGACCTCTCTCATTAACGAGGTGTTTTTGCCCAGAGAACTGCCACTCAGTAGAGACTATTGGCATGAAAATCCCAGGACATCAGCAGTTTCTGAGATACTCAAACCACCTTGTCTGGCACCAACAATTATTTTACGGTCAAAGTCAGTTAGATCACTTTTCTTCCCCATTCTGACGTTTGGTCTGAACAACAACTGAACCTCATGACCATGCCTGCATGCTTTTATGCATTGAGTTGCAGTTACATGATTAGCTAATGCTATATTTACATTAATGAGGTGTACCTAATAGAGTGGCCACTGAGTGTAGATCAAATGAAATGTGATAGGTGCTTATCAAATGAAAGCAAAATCTTACCATCATGAATACTAATTGATAAACAGAGAAGGTTTCAAGTTTTCCTCATTCTCTCTCACCAGCTTGGACACAGCATTGGAAGTGTGTCAAGCCAGCTAGTGTGAACAAACCCATCAACAGTGTGTTTTCTATACCTACTTTGACCAAGAACGTATCTTGAATATGATGCTCACTAACCAGAACTCTGACTTGGGATTAGGGGAAAATGTTGTAACTGAGAAACTGTTAACTAATTTTTGTTTTGTTTTAAGTGACTGTTTGACTGCATTGGCAAGGAAACTACTGCAAAACAAGACCATGAGGATTTTCTGAATTTGGGAACATTTTGGACATAGGAATTCAGAGAAGTGTCCAACCCGTCCACCCCCCATGGTTAAATAACTCTTCCCGAAGTTTAAAATAATATGCAAACAATTATTCAGAGTGTTCCATTGTGACTCAAAATGATCTTTCTACTATAAACCAGTTGTGCACTCCAAAGAAATTGCCAACACAATCTGATCCAATGGCTCTTGGATATCATATATAATTACATTTAAATTGCCTGGCTCCCTCAGTCGTGAGACTAATTCCGTATGAAATGCTGACCCTAGAGGCATAGAGCACTGCAACACTGGAACCAGCCCTTCAACACGTCTAGTCCATGCCATACTGTTACCCTGTCTCGTCCCGTCAACCCGCACCTGGATCATAGCCCACCATTCTCTTCCCATCCACGTGCTTATCCAGACTTCTCTTAAATGTTGAAATCGAACGTACATCCACCACTTCCTCTGGCAGCTTGCTCCACACTTGCACCACACTCAGTGAGGAAGTTTCCCCCTTATGTTACCCTTAAATATTTCAGCTTTCAGCCTAAGCCAATGACCTCGTTCTAGTCTCACCCCACCTCAGTGGAAAATGTCTACTTGCATTAACCCTATCTAAACCCCTCATAATTTTGTATACCTCTATCAAATCTCTCCTCATTTTCCTACACTGCAGGGAATAAAGTCCTAACCTATTCAACCTTTTCCTGTAACTCAGAGCCGCAAGTCCCGGCAACATCCTCAATGTTAATTAAAATGAAGATTGTGTTAAAGTCCCCTTTATAGGCTGGATATCAAGATCGCAAACACTATGTATCCACTCAGAAGTCAAGAGTCACTGAACCAGGCCAGTAGGCCAAAATACCAAACCACAAGTTGCTGACTTAGAAGATTCGAAGCTTTTGAAGGTCTCACAGAAATTTTCTTGATATTTAAGGGAGGCACCTTAGAATGGAGTCGAGCCGATGGAGAATGGTTGAGCACTGAATCCAGAATGAGTGTCGTTAACCCCTTTTGTTCAAAGGCCTGATGGTTGAAGGGTAGTAACAGTTCCTGAACCTGGTGGTGTGAGTCCTGAGGCTCTTGTACCTCCTTACTGATGGCAGCAGTGAGAAGAGAGCATGTCTTCATGTTGAATTCAATGCAATGGTATCCATCATGAATCAATGTTTTCTGTCTATTGCTTTCATTATTTGAGAACAGTATGGAGAGCCAGCATAAGATGCTGCCTAGTGGATACTACTAAGTGTTGTGCAATTACTTTGAAATGGCATCCTGTCTTTCTGCCTCAAATTGCAAGAGTTCCATGGAAGCTTTTTCCCAGATGAAGGGTCTTGACCCAAGATGCCAACTGTCCATTACCCTCTATAGATGCCGCCTGACCCACTGAGCTCCTCCAGAGCTTTGCTCGCTGCTCCAGCATTTCAATCCACGTGGACAATGCAACAATGTCCAGGCCGAGGTCAGGTGTACAGTGGGTGAATGATTGTAGCTTTGGTCTTCATGCTGACATTCAGTGTGGTCACTGATTCAGTTGGAGTAATCTCACAGTGCCATCCCCTCACCTCCCGATCAGGGTCATGTAACGCCAGGGGAGCAGGAGGTGGATGGTCGTATGAGCAGCCGGTGCAGATCACAAGTCCTGGTTATGTGTCCACTGATGCCTGGCAGACAATCTCTGAAGAGTATTGATAATGGCTGGGGGTCACACGTCTTGTAAAGACACTGCCCAATGACAAACCACTTCTGCAGAAAGATTTGCCAAGAACAGTCATGGTCATGGAAAGACCACGATTGCCCACATCTTTCGACATGGCACATAACAAATGAGCGAATCTCACAGTAAGTAGCCTTGGTCTGGAATTCTTCCATTATTTCCCAAAATTAGTGCGTTCACTCGAGCGGAGTATGATGTTCTCCAAAGGTGTTGTCTATTGGTGGGTCTTCAGGTGGCTGGAGAGGCTGATCCAGAATCTACATATTCCCCCTGCACCCTTTGCCATGCTGATTGCCATGGGACTTAATTAGGATGTTAGGGTGGATTCCCTTAGCGGAGAATACCTGTGCGTGATTCTGTTTAAAATGAGGAAGCTGATACATGGGCAGCCACCACACGGACCTTGACAGATTGGGGTCAGAATGCAGTGACACGGAGTGCAAGATGACTGAAGACTCGTCACTGCTTTAGCCTTCCTGCACCTTCACTGCCATTTTGATATGTCAAAGTGGCAAAGCACCTGGATCAGATGAGCCCTACAAGGACGTTGGTGCAGTGTTATCAGAAAAGATCCATCAGCTCTTCCAACTCATGTGGCAGCAAGAAACAGTTGTGCAGGAATTTAAAGACACACTCATCATCCAAGCAAAAGGGAACTGACAGTCCTACGACAGCTGTTGGAGAATATCGCTGCGGTCTATTGCAGGCAAGATCTTTGCCGAGCTTCTTCTCAGCCGTCTCACATCACATCTTGACCGGGGACTCCTACCAGAGAGCCAGTTGGATTCTGGAAAGAGCGTGGGCTATCAACATGGTATTTACTGCAAGGCAGCTGCTGGAGAAATGTCAGGAACAAAACACTGACCTGTTCTCCTGCTATGTCGATGTGACTAAGGCCTTCAACGCTGTTAATAGAGAGGGTCTGTGGAAAATCGTGGCAAAGTACAGATGCAAGAGGAAATTCATCACGTTGGTCCACCAACTCCATGGTGGCATGCAAGCTAGAGTTCAGGACAATGGTGAGACATCTGAGCCCTTTCCTGTCTCAGATAGGGTCAAGCAGGGCTGTGTCTTGGCACCAACACTATTCAGAATGGTGCATTCCGCCAAGTTAACAGTTGCTTTCAGAGACGGTGACAGGGTCTGCACTGATGGGAAACTGTTCAACCTCAGAAGGCTCCAAGCAAAAGCTAAGGTAATGACAGACATCATCAGAGACTTCCTTTTCACCGATGCTGGTTCAAGAGATGGAATATAATGCCATATCAACAAGTTTTCTGATGCATGTATCAACTTTGGGCTTACCACCAATATCAAGAGGACTAAACTACTGCATCAGACAGTTCTAGGGACATTATAGGTTGAGTCAAACATTACAATCAATGGTGAAAGACTCAACCCGGTGAACAGGTTGCATACCTTGGCAGAACACTGTCCCAGAACATTGCCGTTGATGATGAAGATAACGCTGGAATCATTAAAACAAGTGTAGACTTTGTACTGATGTCTGGAACAGAAGAGGCATTAGTCTACAGACGAAGCTGAAAGTGTATAGGGCCATAGTATTTCTCACTCTGCTTTACCCCTGTGAAACATGGTAAGAAGCTGAACCACTTCCACACAGTCTGCCTTATAAAAACTCCTCAACATGAAGGGGCAAGACAGAATCCCTGACACTGAAGTACTTACCAAAGCTACATCATCCTCATGCATTCCCAGTTACGATGGGCAGGCCACGTTGCTTGTATGCCAGACTACCAGTTGCCTAAGAGAATGATGAACTCAGAAAGGAAAGCGATTCTGTGGAGACCAAGGGAAATGCTACAAAGACACCCTGAAAACTTTGCTAAAGGCCTTTGGCATCAACCAAGACACATGGGAACATATCACGCAGGATCAGGTTGAGAGTCACTCATCCCTCCAATTTGCAGCAGAGAGATGTAGGCTGGCTGGGAAAGCCCAAACTAGTGACCTAATGTGGCTGTCATTTTTGTTCACACTGCCAAAGAACTTTTGGAGCATGAATCAGCCTATCCAGCCACCTGCGTATCCACAGACCAGTCCAGCTGCTACAAGCCACAGATGACTAGAGTGGTTCTCATCATTGCGTGATGTACAAACAAACCATATGTCATCAGCTCCACCGTTGACATCGTGGTTGGATCGCTCTTTGCCTGGAACCTTCCCCTTGACCTAAACACCATGGGTGACCCTACCAGGAGCCAAGCACCAGATGGTCAAACTCCAGTTGGCATCACGATTGGGATCTCAGGAGCTTAGAAGCCTCTCCACTACGACAGGGTAATGATCCTCAGAGAAGAATAAAGTTCGAAGTTCGAAGTCAATTACATTGTCAAAGTACATATATGTCACCATATACAACCTTAAGATTCATTTCCGTGTGGGCATACTTAACAAATCTATAGAATAATAACCATAACAGAATCAATGAAAAACCACCCAACTAGGGTGTTCAACCAGAGTGCAGAAGACAACAAATTGTGCAAGATTGTTGCAAGATAAACAGCAATAAATAACAAGCACATGAGATGAAGAGTCCTTGAAAGTGAATATTAGATTAGATTAGATTCAACACTATTATCATTGTGCTGAGTACAGATACAAAGCCAATGGAATGCAATTAGCATCTGACCAGAAGTACAAAAGAATAGTATTATCTACAAAATAACTGCGAATAAAAAATAAGTGCTACAGCATACAAATATAAAAGTACTGAGACAGTACAATACGGATGCAATACTCCTTAGCGCTGTGATGAGAGATTCAGCAGTGTTACAGCCTCAGGGAAGAAGCTCTTCCTGTGCCTGCTGGAGCAGGAGCGGAGGCTCTTGTAGCACCTACCAGATGGGAGGAGAGTAAAAAGTCCATGGTTAGGGTGAGATGCATCCCTGATAATGCTTTTCGCCCTGCCTAGGCAGTGTTTATGGTAGATGTTCACAATGGTGGGCAATTGGGTGCCGATAATCTGCTGGGCAGTTTTCACCACACGCTGGAGTGCTTTGCGGTCCGATACAGGACAATTGCCATACCACGCTGAGATGCAGTTGGTGAGTATGCTCTCAATGGTACAGTGGTAAAAGTCCTTCAGTATCCTGGGACAGAGGTGAGCTTTCTTCATGCTCCTCAGGAAATAAAGGCGCTGTTGCACCTTTCTGATCAGGATGGAGGAGTTCAGGGACCAGGTGAGATCCTCGGAAGTGTGGACACCAAGGAATTTGAAGCTTGATACACGCTCCACTACAGTTCCGTTGATGTAGATGGGGACGTGAATGTGGCTCCTAGCATGCTTGAAGTCCACAATAATCTCCTTGGTGTTCTGGGTGTTAAGGGCCAGGTTGTTGTTGGCACACCACGTGGCCAGGTGCTGGACCTCGTCCCTATAGG
The DNA here is from genome assembly GCF_963921235.1 of Mobula hypostoma. Classification (NCBI taxonomy): domain Eukaryota; kingdom Metazoa; phylum Chordata; class Chondrichthyes; order Myliobatiformes; family Myliobatidae; genus Mobula; species Mobula hypostoma. The sequence continues at coordinate 13,112,618 of NC_086129.1, read as the reverse complement.
CCCTCTCGTCATTCCCTCTGATCAAGCCAACCACCGTGGTGTCGTCTGCAAACTTAATTATGGAGTTAGAACCATGTACAGGAATGCAGTCATAGGTGAAAAGGGAGTACAGAAGAGGGCTCAGCACACAGCCTTGAGACACGCCGGTGTTCAGGGTGAGAGTGGAGGAGGAGAGGTTGTCTAACTTAACTGATTGGGGTCTGTTAGTCAGAAAGTCCAAGGTCCAATTGCAGAGGGATATGCTGATACCAAGCTGGTGAAGTTTGGCGATCAGCTTGGAGGGGATCACAGTATTGAATGCCGAGCTAAAGTGAATGAACAGCATTCTGATGTAAGAGTTGGGGCTGTCCAGGTGGGTCAGGGCAGAGTGAAGTGCCGTGGAGATGGCGTCCTCTGATGACCTGTTGGTGCGATAGGCAAATTGATGGGGGTCCAGGGTAGTGGGCAGACAGGATTTCAGATGTGATAGAACCAGTCTCTCAAAGCACTTTGCAATGATGGGGGTGAGTGCAACTGGACGGAAGTCATTCAGGCCCGTGGCAGTGGAATGCTTCAGCACTGGCATGATGGTGGTGATCTTGAAGTTTGTGGGGACAACTGCCTGGGCCAGGGACAGATTGAAAATGTCCGTGAAGAATATCAGTGAATATCGCAGACACACTCTTTTCTCACATAGCTAACTGCACACTGTCTTTTATCTTTTCCATCTAAACTAGCACCACTAGCCATTGCAGCATCACTCCCGGCAAAGTTCCAAGGTTTGATCTGCAGAGGAGACAGTTCATGGCCCACTGCTGACAGTATGCAAAGCCATACCAAACAGAAAGGACATGCTCGTTGTTACAGGAAGCATGTTCAAGTAAACCGCCTGACCACCTTGTTGCCAATCACACACATGGAGTGCTTTTTTGTTTCGCGGAGAGTTTTAGCAGGAAGCTGTTCTGTTGCATTGGGAGCTGCCTTACAGTAAGCAAAATAAAAAAAAAGACTGCAGATTTCAAATTCAGATTCAGTGTTAGATTTATTTATCACCTGTACATCAAAATGTACAGTGAGATGTGTCATTTGTGTTGTCAACCAATACAGCTTAAAACTGTGCCGGGGAGAGCCTGCAGGTGTGACCACATATTCAGCGTGCCCACAATGCTTGGCAGAACAACACCAAACACAACATGCGACAAAGCAACAACAGCAAAACAATTTCTGTTCCTCCCTCCCTATTATTTTAACACAGGAGAACCAAAATGTAGACACAGAGTCAAAGAAGACATCCAAATCAGCCTGTACAAGTTCAACATTACATCCAAAAATAGGGAAGACATTGTACTCAACCGATAAACCTGGAGGAAACCTGCTCAAGAGGGAGGTGTGCGACATGAGAACAACCTCTGCTGTGAAAGGAGAGACTGAGCCACCGAGAGGTCAACCACTAACTGTGGACCCCACTTACTCGTGTCCACCCTGCACCAGAGTATGTACTGTAGAACCCAAATCAACCTCTGCAGCCACTAATAGACGACCCCTTAGCAGAACATCACACTCGACTCAGGAAAAAAACTGAGGTTTGATCGATTTAAGTGGCAGGCCAGATTGTAAAGGTCAGAGTGTTGGGGCTGGAGGTAAGGGATGAACTGCTCTGTGAGATTGACTCATCTCGGTGCTGAAATGAGGCTGTGGCCTGCAACTAATGGGTTCCTGGATTGGTTGCAGTGATGACTGGTTTTGTGGCTGTGGACTCATTCGCATGAACTTCAGTTCTGAATGTTATTTGCTGTTTGCACAATTTGTTTTCTTTTTGGCACGTCGGGTGTTTGCGCAGTCTTCTTTTTTTAATGGATTCTGTTGGGTTTCTTTGTTTTGTGGCTGCCTGTTAGGAAAGGAAACTCAAGTTTGTATATAGTATACATACTTTGATAATAAATGTACTTCGAACTTTTGCACTTTAATGATGGAACTCAAGCTGTAGTAAACTCCTGGTCCTATTTCATATATTCATTCCAAAAGGGATGGTATAATTTATATTTTTTCCCTTCTCACACCTCCACCCGCTAAACCAAACCACCACACCCCCCACACCAATATTTTATCAACTCCTTTGAGAGTCACTTTATGTACAGACATTTGTATCCAGTATCACTTTATGGACATACAATCAATCTACGTATATAAGCTATCTTATGTATTGATGTTTATTGTGTTTTATTTGTTACTGTGTTCTTTATCTTATTGTGTTTTGTGCTGCAGCAGAGCCAGAGTAACAATTATTTCATTCTCCTTTACACTTATGTACTGGAAATGACATTAAACAATCTTGAATCTTGAATTCCACTCTTCGTTCCGCACTGGCACCAAGCGTCAGCTGCAGTTTTCTGCTCATGTCTTGAGAATGAGACTTGAGCCCAGGAACCTGCTGACTCAGAGACAACTGGGCTACCCACAGAGCCACAACTGATTGAGTCACAGACCACTACACAAAGTTATGTAAGCTTCTACAAATTGCTGGTCTATTACTAAGGATATATTTGTAATTTGTTAGCCCATGTGTGGGAGTGTATGTCGGACAACCACCAGAATGTTACAGACTGAGGCAGGAGAAATTATAGTAGAGCGTAAAGAAATGGGACAATAAGGCCACAAAGAGCAGGATTAGGCCATTCAGCGCATCCAGTCTGCTCCACCATTTCTTCATGGCTGATTTATTATCCCTCTCAACCCCATCCTCCTTCCTTCTCCCCGTAACGTTTGACATCTTTACTAATCAAGAACCTATCAGCCTCTGTCCTAAATATACCTAATGACCTGGCCTCCACAGCCGCCTGTGGCAATGAATTCCACAGATTCACCACCCTCCAGCTAAAGAAATTCCTCCTCATCTCTGTTCTAAATGAACGTCCCTGTATTCTGAGGCTGTGCCCTCTGGTTCTAGACTTCCCCACCACAGGAAACATAGAGTGTAGGAGAGGCTCATCAAATATCTTGGATCTGCCTTCACAGAGAAGACACAACAAACAGCACAGGAGCACTGCCGTTGGCATAATGCTATCACAGCACCAGTAACCCCGGTTGAATTCCTGCCACTGTCTGTAACAAGTTTGTATGTTCTTCCCATGACCGTGGGGTTTCCTCTGGGTGCTCCTGTTTCCTTCCACAGTCCAAAGACGTGCCAGATGGTAGGTCAATTGGTCACAGGAGTATAACTGGGTAGCATAGGCTTGTTGGACCATAATGGGCCTGTTATCGTGATGCACCTTGAAATGAAAATAATGAACACAAAATGAGAACTTCAAGGAATGGTGGCAAAGTCAGTGCTAGTCATCTGTGTTCAATCTCGACCTTGCGGGACATTTGGATGCTCTCCCAGTGACCACAATGGTCACCTTTGGGTGCTCCAATTTCCTCCCATATCCAGAAGATGTGTGGTTTTGTGGATTAAAGTGCCGCCTGAAATGGCCCCTATTTTGTAGTTGAGTGGCAGAATCAGATAGGAGTTGATGGAAACATCGGGAAGATGGAAAAAATGGAGTTACTGTAGGAATTGTGTAAATTAGTGCATGGTCAGCATGGAATTGATGGGGCAAAGGACCTATATCTCTCTATGAACCTGTGAGGGAAAGATGTTGTTCCTGAAATAATGAGTAATATGAATCTTACTCAATGTTTCAGGAAGGGAGAGGTGAAGGGCAAATTTTTAATCTGATTCCCATTCCAATCCTGACATGTTGGTCCATGGCCTCCTCTTGTGCCCAGATGAGACAACCCTCAACCCTCCTGTCTAGGTAGCCTCCAACCTGATGGCATGAATATCGATTTCTCCTTCTGGAAAAAAATTCTGCCCACCCACACCCCCCCCCCAGCCTCTATTCCTCACTCTGACTGTTAACCTCTTCTTATCTGCCTATCACTTCCCCCTGGGTCCTCTCCTCCTTCCTTTTCTCCCATGGTCCACCCTCCTCTGCTATCAGATTCCTTCTTCTCCAGCCCTTTCCCTTTCCCACCCACCTGGATTCACCTTTCACCTTTTAGCTTCCCCAGCCCCCGCCTTTTTATTCCGTGTCTTCCCCCTTCCTTTCCAGTCCTGAATGTAGAACATGGAACATAAAAGTTTACAGCACATTACAGGCCCTTCGACCCACAATGTTGTGTCAACCATGAAACCTGCTCTAGAGACTGCCTAGAATTTCCCTATCGCATAACCCTCTATTTTTCTGAACTCCATGTTCCTATCTAAGGGTCTCTTAAAAGACCCTGTTGTATCCGCTTCCACTATTGCCGTCGGCAGTGCATTCCATGCACCCACCACTCTATGTGAAAAATGTACCCCTGACATCCCCTCGGTACCTACTTCCAAGCATCTTAAAATTATGTCCCCTCGTATTAGCCATTTGAAGAAGACTCTCAGCTTGAAACTTCGACTGTTTATTCATTTCCACGGTTGCCGCCTGACCTGCTGAGTTTCTCCGGCAATTTATGTCTGTTACTCCAGTTCATGAATGGCACTTTATTTTGTCACAGGTACATCGAAAGATATAGTGAAATGTGCTGTTTGCATCAACGACCAACACAGTCCTCATTTCACAAGCAAGAGAGAAAATCTGCGGATGCTGGAAATCCAAGGCAACACACTCAAAATGCTGGAGGAACTCAGCAGGCCGGGCAGCATCTACGGAAAAGAGTACAGTCGTCGTTTCAGGCCCTCATTTATTTCTTTATTTAGAGATATAGCGTGGAACAGGCTTTCCCAGTGCAATGAGCTGCAGCATCCAGCAAGAACACTTATTTAACACTCGCCTAATTACAGGACAATTTACAGCGGCCTATCAACTTACCAGCTGGACTGTGGGAGGAAACGAGAGCAACCAGAAAAAACCCACGTGGTCACGAGGAGAGGACGCACAAACTCCTTACAGGCAGTGAATAGAGACCACAAGCATCGCCATGCCTCCAGTGCCAACATGTTACCTAACTAAACTGTACATGCTGGGGATGTGTGAGGAGCCCAGGGCACCCGAAGGAAACTCACACAGTCGTGGGGAGAACATATAAAATCTTTACAGACAGCAGCAGGAATTGAACTGCAATCTCCTGGTCGCTGGTGCTGTGAAGCGCGCTAACCGCTCTGTTGCTTCACTATCACAGCAAATGGTGACCAGAGAACGCCCGGGCTTGTAGAAGTAACATTGAAGGATTGTGTTTTACAGCAACAAGCAGGCAGACAAGATGTGACTTAAAGGATACAACACTGTTGCAGCACTATACTGAAGCTTCAGGCTCTTCAGAACTTGGAGGAGCTCTTTCTCAGTGCTGGTTCAATTCCCGCCACTCTCTGTAAGGAGTCAGTACAGTCTCACCACGACGGCATGGATTCCCAGCAGGTGCATACTCCAAAATGTACGGTAAGGGTTAGTGAGTTGTGGACATGCAAAGTTAGTGCCGGAAGCATGCCGATGTTTGTGGGCCACTCAGAACAGTCCTTGCTGACTTGATTTCACTGTACTTTTCAATGTACATGTGACAAATAGACATAATCTAATTTAATTTAAACACAAAATCATCTGCAGATGCTGGGGTCAAAGCAACACTCACAACACGCTGGAGGAACTCAGCAGGTCGGGCAGCATCCATGGAAACGATCAGTCAACGTTTCGGGCCAGAACCCTTCGTCAGGACTGTAGGGGGAAGGGGCAGAGGCCCTATAAATAAGGTAGGGGGAGGGTGGGAAGGAGAAGGCTGGTAGGTTCTAGGTGAAATTCTCACTACCAGGCTAATGTGCGGGCAGCAGAACTGAACTACTGAGAAGGCAGAACCAAGAGTAGATTCAAATGCTTAATGACAAGAAACATCCAAATGAGCACCGTGAGGTGGCATGGTATAGAAAGAGCATAAAACATAGGAGCAGAATTAGGCCATTTGGCCCATTAAGTCTGTTCCACCATTTAATCATGGATGATCCTTTTTCCCTCCTCAACTCCACTCCCTGGCCTTCTCCCCGTAACCTTTGATGCCATGTCCAATCAAGAACCTATTAAGCTCTGCTTTAAATACCCCCAACAACCTGACTTCCACAGCTGCCTGTACTAATAAATTCCACAAATTCTATCCTCAGACTGTGCCCTCTTGTCCTAAACTCCCCCACCATGGGAAACATCCTTTCCACACCTACTCTGTCTAGGCCTTTCAACACAGGAAAGGTTTCAATGAGATTCCCCCCGCATCCTTCTAAATTCCAGCGAGTGCAGACCCAGAGCTATCAAACATTCCTCGTATGATAACCCTTTCATTCCTGGAATCATCCTTGTGAACCTCTTCTGAACCCTCTCCAATGCCAACACATCTTTTCTTAGATGAGGAGCCCAAAACTGCTTACAATACTCAAAGTAAGGCCTTACCAGTGCCATATAAGTTCTCAGCATCACAATCCTGCTCTTGTATTCCAGAACTCTTGAAATAAATGCTAAGCAGAGTAGAAGTTAGCATCACACCACTACAGAGCCAGTGACAGGGCTTCATTTCTGCCGCTGTCTGTAAGGATTTTGTCCATTCTCTCTCTGACCATGTGTGTTACCTCTGGGTGCCCTGGTTTCTTCCCACATTCCAAAGTCATATGGTTTAAGAGCTTCATTGGTCACATGAGTGCAATTGGGTGGCATGGGATCATTGGGATGGAAGTACTATTATCATTAAGGTTACAGTACATTACTGTGCTGAATATCTCTAAATAAAAATAAATAAATCAGAGCATAGCTCTCTGGATTTTTTAATGACTTCAGAAATCTGAATAAAATACAGGAGTGAGCAAAACTCTTAGACTCATATAAATATCAAGGGTGCCTAAGACTTTTGCACAGTACTGTATTTGTCAACGTGGAGCAGAGAGGAAGACTGTAGATCTGGCGGGAGCAAAGGACGTTGGGAATGGAGAGCTGTGGGACAGGTGACAGAGAAGAAGTAACAGGGGTGGGGGGTGACGTAGCTACAGACACACCCAGCCCTGAGACACCAGGCAATGTCATTTGATTCCAAACAATTGGTTTATTGATCATTACAGAATGTCCCTCTGGTGCCTTCCACTCCCTCCCCTCTCCTTTCTGTATTTCCCAAACATGATTCCCATCTCCCTGCAACACACATCAAAGTTGCTGGTGAACGCAGCAATCCAGGTAGCATCTCTTGGAAGAGGTGCAGTCGATGCTTTGGGCCGAGACCCTTCGTTAGGACTAACTGAAGGAAGAGCTCGTAAGAGATTTGAAAGTGGGAGGGGGAGGGGGAGATCTAAAATGATAGGAGAAGACAGGAGGGGGAGGGATGGAGCCAAGAGCTGGACAGGTGATTGGCAAAAGGGGATACGAGAGGATCATGGGACAGGAGGCCTAGGGAGAAGGAAAAGGGGGAGGGGGGAAACCCAGAGGATGGGCAAGGGGTATAGTCAGAGGGACAGAGGGAGAAAAAGGAGAGAGAGAGAAAGAAAGTGTGTATATAAATAAATAACGGATGGGGTACGAGGGGGAGGTGGGGCATTAGTGGAAGTTAGTGAAGTCAATGTTCATGCCATCAGGTTGGAGGCTACCCAGACGGAATATAAGGTGTTGTTCCTCCAACCTGATGTCTTCCGTCTGGGTAGCCTCCAACCTAATGGCATGAACATTGACTTCTCCACTAATGCCCCACCTCCCCCTCGTACCCCATCCGTTATTTATTTATATACACACATTCTTTTTCTCTCTCTCCGTTTCCTTCCTCTGTCCCTCTGACTATACCCCTTGCCCATCCTCTGGGTTTTTACCCCCCCTCCCCCTTTTCCTTCTCTCTCGGCCTCCTGTCCCATGATGCTCTCATATCCCTTTTGCCAATCACCTGTCCAGCTCTTGGCTCCATCCCTCCCCCTCCTGTCTTCTCCTATCATTTCGGATCTCCCCCTCCCACTTTCAAATCTCTTACTAGCTCTTCCTTCAGTTCGTCCTGACGAAGGGTCTCGACCCAAAACATCGACTGTACCTCTTCCTACAGATGCTGCCTGGCCTGCTGCGTTCACCAGCAACTTTGACGTGTGTTGCTTGAATTTCCAGCATCTGCAGAATTCCTCGTGTTCCCATCCCCCTGCCGCCTTCCCACTCTCAGTCCACAATAGTCATAGTCATAGTCATAGTCATACTTTATTGATCCCGGGGGAAATTGGTTTTCGTTACAGTTGCACCATAAATAATAAATAGTAATAAACCGTAATAGTTAAATAGTAATATGTAAATTATGCCAGTAAATTATGAAATAAGTCCAGGACCAGCCTATTGGCTCAGGGTGTCTGACCCTCCAAGGGAGGAGTTGTAAAGTTTGATGGCCACAGGCAGGAATGACTTCCTATGACGCTCTGTGCTGCATCTCGGTGGAATGAGTCTCTGGCTGAATGTACTCCTGTGCCCACCCAGTACATTATGTAGTGGATGGGAGACATTGTCCAAGATGGCATGCAACTTGGACAGCATCCTCTTTTCAGACACCACCGTGAGAGAGTCCAGTTCCATCCCCACAACATCACTGGCCTTACGAATGAGTTTGTTGATTCTGTTGGTGTCTGCTACCCTCAGCCTGCTGCCCCAGCACACAACAGCAAACATGATTGCACAGGCCACCACAGACTCGTAGAACATCCTCAGCATCATCTGGCAGATGTTAAAGGACCTCAGTCTCCTCAGGAAATAGAGACGGCTCTGACCCTTCTTGTAGACAGCCTCAGTGTTCTTAGACCAGTCCAGTTTATTGTCAATTCGTATCCCCAGGTATTTGTAATCCTCCACCATGTCCACACTGACCCCCTGGATGGAAACAGGGTGCATTTGCGTGGGCTGCTTCTCGCCTTCTGGTTGCATTTCAGTCCCACCCTATTCATATATGGTCATCCAGTAAGGAGGGGGGCACAGAGGGATGAGGATGTCCTTGTCAACTTGCTCCTGGGGCTGGCGAAAATTGCTATCCGTGGCTCCTGGAAAAGGGTGGTAGGAGGTTCTCCCCGGGCGGACTGCCTGGCTATGTTTAGGGGGTATGTTCGTGCCCGGGTGAACATTGAAAAGGAATACGCACAGTCCACGGCGACCGTAGAGGTGTTCCGGGACCGTTGGGCTCCGCGGGGTGTAAATGCCATCATTGATGAGGATGGAAATATATTGGTTTAACATGTATTGGGTCTGTTTGTAGTGTAGTAAATGTGTTAGTCACTGGTTTTGTACATATTGTATAGCACCGACATTTGTAATAAAGAATTTGTTTAAAAAAATTATTAAAAAAAAAATGAATGGAAACAGGGGTCACCGGTACCTTAGCTCTCCTCAGGTCTACCACCAGCTCCTTAGTCTTTTTCACATTTAGCTGCAGATAATTCTGCTCACACCATGTGACAAAGTTTCCTACCGTAGCCCTGTACTCAGCCTCATCTCCCTTGCTGATGCATCCAACTGTGGCAGAGTCATCAGAAAACTTCTGAAGATGACAAGACTCTGTGCAGTAGTTGAACTCCGAGGTGTAAATGGTGAAGAGAAAGGGAGACAAGACAGTCCCCTGTGGAGCCCCAGTGCTGCTGATCACTCTGTCGGACACACAGTGTTGCAAGAACACATACTGTGGTCTGCCAGTCAGGTAATCAAGAATCCATGATACCAGGGAAGCATCCACCTGCATCGCTGTCAGCTTCTCCCCCAGCAGAGCAGGGCGGATGGTGTTGAACGCACTGGAGAAGTCAAAGAACATGACCCTCACAGTGCTCACTGGCTTGTCCAGGTGGGCATAGACACGGTTCAGCAGGTAGACGATGGCATCCTCAACTCCTTGTCGGGGCTGGTAGGCGAACTGGAGGGGATCTAAGTGTGGCCTGACCATAGGCCGGAGCAGCTCCAGAACAAGTCTCTCCAGGGTCTTCAAGATGTGGGAGGTCAATGCCAACGGTCTGTAGTCATTGAGGCCGCTGGGGCACGGCGTCTTCAGCACAGGGGCGAGGCAGGACATCTTCCACAGTACAGGAACCCTCCGGAGCCTCAGGCTCAGGTTGAATACATGGTGAAGTACTCCACATAGCTGAGGGGCACAGGCTTTGAGCACCCTGGTACTGACACCATCCAGTCCTGCAGCCTTGCTTGGGTTGAGACGTTTCAGCTGTCTTCTCACCTGTTCAGCTGTGAAGCCACCGTGGTGGTTTCGTGTGGGGAAGGGGTATAGTCACGAGAGCAGGGTGGGGGACTGTGAGGAGGGGTAGGAGGGGAGAGTGGAACATGTGTTGATTGGGGGCCGACAACAGATGGCTCATGTGGGGGATGGGCAGGGGCCACAATGTCAAATCTGTTAAAGAACCCATATCAGAATTAAGTTTATCATCACTCACGTATGTCATGAAATTTGTTATTTTTGCAGCAGCAGTACAATGCAGTACATAAATTAATACAATACTGTGCAAAAGTCTTAGGCACTTAAAACTTTTACACAGTACTGTATACTTTGATCATTGCTTTATTTTGTTTGGCGATTACCTGGTGTCTTTCCCAGATATGTCTCTCAGCTACAAAATAAATTCCTGTGTAACTTCACAATGATGGAGCAAGGTTGACACAGGCCATTCTGTTTCTGTTGCAGAGTGAAGCACTTTTACACCAATGAGGTGACACAGGATTGATTTGGTCTGAGTGACAGCGCTTCCAACTGAATGATGCCCGGCATATACATAAGACTCTTGCTGAGTTCTGAGGCCTGATTGGCTGGCAGTTGCATTTTGATTTCTAAATGTTATGGCAACCGTGTGAGGCACAGATGGGAATTTATATAAAAAACATATTTATCTGGAAAATGGAAAACCCTGATCTCCAAATCCCCCAGACTGGAATGAAATTCAATCTACAGATCACAGTTTGAGCAAATGCAAGTAATTATTCACATTGTTGTCATTAGTTGATCAGATCGCGGTGCTCTGCATATAGAGTCATAGAGCACTACAGCCCGGAAACAGGCACTTCGGCCCATCTAGTCTGTGCTAAACCATTAATCTGTCCAGTCCCATCAAACTGCGCTGGGACCATCGCCCTCCATATCCTTCTTATCCATGTACCTATCCAAACTTCTCTTAAAAGTTGAAATCAAGCTCGCAGGCACCGCTTGTGGTGACAGCTCATTCCACACTCTCACGACCCTCTGAGTGAAGAAGTTTCCCCTCATGTTCCCCTTAAGCTTTTCATCTTTCACCCTTAACCCATGACCTCCAGTTCCAATCTCAGTGGAAAAGCCTTGCACTTACCCCTCATAATTTTGTATTCTTCTCCTTGGGCCCTTAGTTCTCAGTGGAGCACAGGCCATCGATGACCTCCTGTCTCCAGTGTCAAAAGTCGATGATGAGACTGGGGTTCATCAATGTTTCTGCAATCTATGGCATTCACTGTACAGGGGATTGGTCTATACAGCTTCACCAGAGCCCTGTTTGCTGGCCTTACCCATTTCCACCTCTCACCTATTACGACGGGGACACAGGGTTGGACTTTGAGAGGCATAACTTTGTATACCTCTATCAAATCTCCCCTTATTCTCCTATGCTCCAAGGAATAAACTCCTAACCTCGTCAATGATTCCCTATAACTTACATATTGAGGTGCATCAAACAGTGTAGGAGTTACTTAGACATCTCTAGAGATAATGCCCTGGGTGGCATTTGGCTGTCAAATGGTTTATGGGTGGAGGGGGTGGTAAATAAAGGGTTTGAGTATCAGCGCATGGGAACCCTAGCAAATCTTAATGAACTGGGGAATAGGGAGCGTGTAGAACTGGGTGCCTTGAATGATGCTAGTATCCTAACTGCTGTCTTAGGTCCAGCACTTAAGTGCCTTTGCAAAGAGAGCATGGCTGCACCTAAGACCATCAGACATATGAGCAGAATTATGCCATTTGGCCCATCATGCCTGCTCCATCAGTTTATTGTGGCTGATCCATTTCCCTCTTGACCCCATTCTCCTGCCTTCTCCCTGTAACCTTTCACACCCTGACTAATCAAAAACCTATCAGCCTCCGCCTTACGTACAGCCAATGACTTGGCCTCCAGAGGCACCTGTGGTAATGAATTCCACAGATTCAGCATCCTCTGGCTAAAGAAATTCCACCTCATCTCCGTTCTAAATGTATGCCCACTATTCTGAGTCTGTGCTGTTTGGTCCTATACTCCCCCACTATAGGAAATATCCACTCTACATCCACCCTATCGAGGTCTTTCAACATTCAATAGGTTTCAAAGAGATTCCCCCCGATTCTTCTAATTTCCAGAGAGTGCAGGCCCAGAGCCATTGAATGCTCCTCATATGATAAACTTTTCATTCCTGGAATCATTCTTGTGAACCTCCTTTGACCCCTCTACAGTGTCAGCACATCCTTTCATAGATAAGGGGCCCAAAACTGCTCACAATACTCCAAGTGAGGCCTCAACAGTGCCTTATAAAGCCTCAATATTACAGTCTTGCTTTCATATTGCAGTCCCTCTACCTCGCATCTACGGACCCCTCGGTTAGTGGTAGGGGAGAAGGCAGAAGAATAGAGTCAATAGACAATAGGTGCAGGAGTAGGCCATTCGGCCCTTCGAACCAGCACCGCCATTCACTGTGATCATGGCTGATCATCCACAATCAGTATCCAGTTCCTGCCTTATCCCCATAACCTTTCATTCCGCTATCTTTAAGAGCTCTATCCATCTCTTTCTTGAAAGCATCCAGAGACTTGGCCTCCACAGTCTTCTGGGGCAGAGCATTCCATATATCCACCACTCTCTGGGTGAAAAAGTTTTTCCTCAACTCTGTTCTAAATGCCTATTCCTAATTCTTAAACTGTGGCCTCTGGTTCTGGACTCACCCATCAGTGGGAACATGCTTCCTGCCTCCAGCGTGTCCAATCCCTTAATAATCTTATATGTTTCAATAAGATCCCCTCTCAGCCTTCTAAATTCCAGAGTATACAAGCCCAGTCGCTCCAATCTTTCGACATATGACAGTCCCACCATCCCGGGAATTAACCTTGTGAACGAACGCTGCACTCCTTCCATAACAAGAATGTCCTTCCTCAAATTTGGAGACCAAAACTGCACACAGTACTCCAGGTGTGGTCTCACTAGGGCCCTGTACAGCTGCAGAAGGACCTCTTTGCTCTTATACTCAATTCCTCTTGTTATGAAGGCCAGCATGCCATTAGCTTTCTTCACTGCCTGCTGTACTTGCATGCTTGCTTTCAGTGACTGATGTACAAGAACACCTAGATCTCGTTGTGCTTCCCCTTTTCCTAACTTGACTCCATTTAGATAATAATATGCCTTCCCGTTCTTACCACCAAAGTGGATAACCTCACACTTATCCACATTAAACTGCATCTGCCATGCATCTGCCCACTCACCCAGCCTGTCCAAGTCACCCTGTATTCTCATAACATCCTCCTCACATTTCACACTGCCACCCAGCTTTGTGTCATCGGCAAATTTGCTAATGTTACTTTTAATTCCCTCATCTAAATCATTAATATATATTGTAAACAGCTGCGGTCCCAGCACTGAACCCTGCGGTACCCCACTGGTTACCGCCTGCCATTCCGAAAGGGACCCGTTAATCGCTACTCTTTGTTTTCTGTCAGCCAGCCAATTTTCAATCCATGTCAGTACTCTGCCCCCAATACCATGTGCCCTAATTTTGCCCACTAATCTCCTATGTGGGACCTTATCAAAGGCTTTCTGAAAGTCCAGGTATACTACATCCACTGGCTCTCCCTTGTCCATTTTCATAGTTACATCCTCAAAAAATTCCAGAAGATTAGTCAAGCACGATTTCCCCTTCGTAAATGCATGCTGACTCAGACCGATCCTGTTACTGCTTTCCAGATGTGTCGTAGAGGGAAATGGATCAACCATGATGAACTGATGGAGCAGGCACTGACCCATTGTGGCAATAGGCACATTGCAGTGAGTCCAGGTCCTTGCTGAGGCAAGAGTTTAGTCTAGTCATGACCAACCTCTCAAAGCATTTCATCACTGTTGATGTGAGTGCTACTGAGTGATAGTCATTAAGGCAGCTCACATTATTCTTCTTAGGCACTATAATTGTTGCCTTTTTGAAGCAAGTGGAACTTCCGCCCATAGCAGTGAGAGCTTGAAAATGTCCTTGAATACTCCTGCTAGTTGGTTGACACAGGTTTTCAGAGCCTTACCAGATACTCCAGCTGTTCTTTCTTTCCTTTTTAATCTTTTTTATTGAGTTTCAAATTGATAAACATAACAATGATAATGATACAAAGAGATCGGGATTACATTAATAACAGTTAACGTATATAGGCACAGACTCCAAGTAGCATATTTAATTTAAACCTCCCAATCTCTTAATAACTGAACATGAAAAAAAAGATTCAAAAAAGTTTTAACCCCTACATTAAAAAAAAACAAAATAAAACAAAACAGAAACTGGGCTGCCATAATTCATCGGTTGAAATCATTATTTGTCATTAACTCTGCTCCTCTATACACAAAAAGAAGTTATTAAAAAGGATTCAGAAAAGGTCAACTTACATCATATGAAAATGTTGAATAAATGGTCTCCAAGTTTCTTCAAATTTAACCGAAGGATCTATGGTACCACTTCTAATTTTTTCCAAATTTAAACATGTTATAGTTTGGGGAAACCATTGAAATATAGTAGGGGGATTAGAATCTTTCAATTTAAATAAAATGGATCTTCTGGCTATTAATGTAACAAATGCAATCAAATGACAAGCTGAAGGGGATAAATGAATAAAGTCTATCATTGGTAATCCAAAAATTGCAGTAATAGGGTGAGGTTGTAAATCAATACATAAAACTACTGAAATAATATCAAAAATGTCTTTCCAATATTTTTCCAAAGGAGGGCAAGACCAGAACATATGCGTCAAGTAAGCTACCTCAGAATTACACCTGTCACAGACAGGATTTATATGACCATAATAACGAGCTAACTTATCCTTAGACATATGGGCCCTATGAATCACCTTAAATTGTATCAAAGCGTGTCTAGCACACATTGAAAAAGTGTTAACTAGTTGGAGAATTTTCTCCCATTCCTCTGTGGGTAAAGATACCTGAAGTTCTCTTTCCCATTCATTCTTAATTTTATCAGACATACCTAAACGTATTTTTGTAGTTAAATCATAAACATAGAAACATAGAAACATAGAAAATAGGTAGAGGAGTAGGCCATTCGGCCGTTCGAGCCTGCACCGCCATTTATTATGATAATGGCTGATCCTCCAACTCAGAACCCCGCCCCAACCTTCCCTCCATACCCCCTGACCCCCGTAGCCACAAGGGCCATATCTAACTCCCTCTTAAATATAGCCAATGAACTGGCCTCAACTGTTTCCTGTGGCAGAGAATTCCACAGATTCACCACTCTCTGTGTGAAGAAGTTTTTCCTAATCTCGGTCCTAAAAGGCTTCCCCTCTATCCTCAAACTTTGGCCCCTCGTTCTGGACTTCCCCAACATCGGGAACAATCTTCCTGCGTCTAGCCTGTCCAATCCCTTTAGGATCTTATACGTTTCAATCAGATACCCCCTCAATCTTCTAAATTCCAACGAGTACAAGCCCAGTTCATCCAGTCTTTCTTCATATGAAAGTCCTGCCATCCCAGGAATCAATCTGGTGAACCTTCTTTGTACTCCCTCTATGGCAAGGATGTCTTTCCTCAGATTAGGGGGACCAAAACTGCACACAATACTCCAGGTGTGGTCTCACCAAGGCCTTGTACAACTGCAGTAGTACCTCCCTGCTCCTGTACTCGAATCCGCTCGCTATAAATGCCAGCATACCATTCGCCTTTTTCACCGCCTGCTGTACCTGCATGCCCACTTTCAATGACTGGTGTATAATGACACCCAGGTCTCGTTGCACCTCCCCTTTTCCTAATCGGCCACCATTCAGATAATAAGCAACATACATCAAAGTTGCTGGTGAACGCAGCAGGCCAAGCAGCATCTATAGGAAGAGGCGCAGTCGACGTTTCAGGCCGAGACCCTTCGTCAGGACTAACTGAACCCTCTTCCTTCAGTTAGTCCTGACGAAGGGTCTCGGCCTGAAACGTTGACTGCCCCTCTTCCTATAGATGCTGCTTGGCCTGCTGCGTTCACCAGCAACTTTGATGTATGTTGCTTGAATTTCCAGCATCTGCAGAATTCCTGTTGTTTACATTCAGATAATAATCTGTTTTCCTATTTTTGCCACCAAAGTGGATAACTTCACATTTATCCACATTAAATTGCGTCTGCCATGAATTTGCCCACTCACCCAACCTATCCAAGTCATCCTGCATCCTCTTAGCATCCTCCTCACAGCTAACACTGCCACCCAGCTTCGTGTCATCCGCAAACTTGGAGATGCTGCATTTAATTCCCTCATCCAAGTCATTAATATATATTGTAAATAACTGGGGTCCCAGCACTGAGCCTTGCGGTACCCCACTAGTCACCGCCTGCCATTCTGAAAAGGTCCCGTTTATTCCCACTCTTTGCTTCCTGTCTGCTAACCAATTCTCCACCCACACCAATACCTTACCCCCAATACCGTGTGCTTTAAGTTTGCACACTAATCTCCTGTGTGGGACCTTGTCAAAAGCCTTTTGAAAATCCAAATATACCACATCCACTGGTTCTCCCCTATCCACTCTACTAGTTACATCCTCAAAAAATTCTGTGAGATTCGTCAGACATGATTTTCCTTTCACAAATCCATGCTGACTTTGTCCGATCATTTCACCGCTTTCCAAATATGCTGTTATCACATCCTTGATAACTGACTCCAGCAGTTTCCCCACCACCGACGTTAGGCTAACTGGTCTATAATTCCCCGGTTTCTCTCTCCCTCCTTTTTTAAAAATTGGGGTTACATTAGCCACCCTCCAATCCTCAGGAACTAGTCCAGAATCTAACGAGTTTTGAAAAATTATCACTAATGCATCCACTATTTCTTGGGCTACTTCCTTAAGCACTCTAGGATGCAGACCATCTGGCTATTAAACTCTTCTGATAGGAGTTTAAACCTAAAAAATTTTCTGCAATTTCAATTTGATGTGATTTTGGAAAAGTAGGTAGAATAACCTTCAAAAAGTTTCTAATCTGTAAATATCTGAAAAAAATGTGATCTAGGCAAATTATATTTATTAGACAACTGTTCAAAGGACATGAGACAATTATCCATGAATAAATCATGAAAACATATTATTACCTTCGTTTTCCATAAAAGAAAAGCTTGATCAGTTCTGGAAGGTTGGAAGAAAAAATTGGATATAATAGGACTTGATGGGATAAGCTTATTCAATCCAAAAAATTTACGAAATTGGAACCATATTCGTATTGTATGTTTAATTATTGGATTAATCGTTTATTTATTCAGTTTAGTAAGTGCAAAGGGAAGCGAACAGGTACTCCATCGGGATCTTCTGCCTTGCGAGGGTTCACTCTCTTTAAAGACAGTCTAACATCTGCCTCTGAGACAGAGATCACAGGGTCATCAGGTGCAGCAGGGATCTTCACAGCTGTAGTTGTGTTCTCCCTTTCAAAGTGTGCATAGAAGGCATTGAGTTCATCTGGTAGTCAAGCATCACTGCCATTAGTGCGATTGGGTTTCACTTTGTAGGAAGTAATGTCTTGCAGACCTTGCAGAGTTGTTGTGCATCCGATGTCGTCTCCAACCTCGTTCAAAATTGTCTCTCCACCTGTGAAATAGCCCTCTACAAATCATACTGGGTTTTCTGGTACAGTCCTGGGTCGGCAGACTTGAATGCCACAGATCTAGCTGTCAGCAGATGATGTACCTCCTGGTTTATCCACAGCTTTTGGTTTGGGAATGTACAGTAATTCTTTGTAGGCACACAGTCATCCACACAGGTTTTAATGAAGTCGGTAACAACTGCAGCACACTCATCCAGGTTCGAGGATAAATCCCTGAATACAATCCAGCCCACCAATTCAAAGCAGTCCTGTAGGTGCTCCTGTGCTTCCCTTGTCCAAACCTTCTTGGTCCTTACTGCTGGTGCTGCAGTCTTCAGTCTCCGCCTATACTCAGGGAGTGGAAGTACAGCCGGATGATCAGACTTCCTGAAGTGAGGGTGTGGAATAGCACGGTAGGCATTCTTGATGGTGGTGTAACATTGGAATGGACAATGATTTCTTAATGGACAACGAATCCATGAGCACTACCTCACTACATATTTTCCTCTCTTTTTTGCACTACTTAGTTAATTTAATTTTCTTTTTTATATATATTTAGTGTAATTTATAGTTGTTTTACTATTATATATTGCAAAGTACTGCCCTCACAAATCAACGATTTCATGACATATGCCAGTGATATTAAACCTGATTCTGATTCTTATTCTGAAGATCTGTACTGAGCCCAACATATTGATCGAATTACAATGAAGGCACATCAATGGTCATATTTCAGTAGGAGTTTGAGGAGATTTGTTTTGCACCAAAGTTTCTGGCAAATTTCTACAGGTGTACCATAGAGAGTATTCTGACTGAATTCATCACCATCTGGTGTGGAGGCTCCAAAGCACAGGGTCAGGGATCAGAAAAAGCTGCAGAGGATTTGTAAATCAGCCAGCTCCACCATCAACACTGACCTCCCCACTACTGAGGACATCTTCAGTAGGTTGAATAGGTACATTTAATGTTAACATGCAATATACATACAACCTGAAATTTTTTTCTTCGCAAACTTCCATGAAAACAGAGGAGTGCACTAAAGAATGAATGACAGTTAAATGTTAGAACCCCAAAGCCTCCCCAGCTCCCCCCTCCCATGCACAACCAGCAGCAAGGCAATGACCCCACCTCCCCCACCAACAAAAAAGCACTCAAGTGTGCAGCAAAGCATCAATAAAGACACGGACGTGCAGTACCCCAAAGACTACACATTCACCCGGTAATTCCACATACCACAGGCTCTCTCTCTCCCTAATAAGGGAAAAAAGGTGTCCCCATGAAAAAGCGAGAGGGAAGATATAACGAACAACTCACTGGTTAATGATGTTAAAAGTCTATTGCGTCACTTTTTTTGAGCTCTGCGCCCAGAGAATTGGTCCCAAAAAGGCTCATGCCTCTGCTCCTGATGTTCCGACTTCTCCTATGATGCCTCAGTCAGGGGCACCGACCTTGAATCAGCCCGTCTCCAGAGCCATGAAAATCCAAAACCCTGAAGGCATGTTAGTCTTCCAGGCCGCGTCCTTGTCATATCAAAAGATAGCCAGTCGTGAGGCGCTGAGAGCAGGTCCCATTCCTGCAAAGAACCAAAGTCAGAGTGTAACTCCATGTCAGGGTCTTCAAAACAACCTTGAAAAGGGAAAAAAGAGATATTAAAGATAGAAATAGAGCTGTTTCCAAAGGTGCAAGCAAAAGAGTCGCCGTTTAGCGCCATCTTGACTTTGCTCTGCCCTCCAATTCAAAAGGTGATGCCTCAAAAAGGCAGCATGCTTCATTAACATCCTTTCAGTCTCACTCTCTCAGACACAAATGATTCCAAGATTTAAACCCCATCACCCTCGTCTCATCAAGGAGGAGGTACAGGAGCATGAATCAGAATCAGGTTTAATATCACTGGCATATGTCATGAAATTTTGCAGCAGCCAATTGCAATACATAATAAAAACTGTGAATTACAGTCAGAAATATATTTTTAAAATTAAATTAAATGAGTAGTGCAAAAAGCGAGAGAAAAAAAGTACTGAGGTAGTGTTCATGGATTCAATGTTTGTTCAGAAATCTGATCGCAGAGGGGAAGAAGATATTCCTGAATCACTGAGTGTGTACCTTCAGGCTCCTGGCGGTAACAACGGGAGGAGGGTGTGTCCTGGGTGATGGGAATCCTTAATGATGGATGCCACCGTTTTGAGGCATCACTCCTTGGAGATGTCTTGAATGCTGGTGCCCATGATGGAGCTGACAGAGTTCACAAATTTTCTGCAGCTTATTTCAATCGTGTGCAGTGCCCCCCCCCCACATACTAAACCAGATGGTGACACAACCAGTTAGAATGCTCTCCATGCTACATCTGTAGAAATTTGTGAGCATTTTTGGTAACATACCGAATCTCCTCAAACTCCTGTGCAATCATGCCACTGTTGTGTCTTCTTTGTAACTGCATTGATTTGATGGGCCCAGAATATATCCTCAGAGATATTAATCTTTCAGCTGACACTGTAAAGCGTTATGCTAACCATTACACTACATTAAGAATTACAACTTTAGTTTTAAGTATATTATGTTCAGCACTTCCTCCTTCCCATCAGGAAGGCCTAGATGGGTGTTTAAAGATCACCACTGGTCTAAGTTAACTAAGGTCTTAAGCTAAGACATCCAGAGATTGTCCATGTCCAATCCATAGGATGTTCTGAGTTATATTTAGGAGGGTAAAGATATATTTGACACTGGTTGGAAATCCTGTATCCCCCATGAAGAATGGGTTAGGAGAATCATAAGTTCAAGGCTCATGTCAAATCATCTCAAACTATTTTCTAGCATGGGTTACCAACAATAAGGAGTCTGAATCTTGCCCATCTTTATTTTCAGGGTTTTGGGTCAAATTGTTGACAGTTCCTTCCCACTGAGTTCCTGCGGCAAATTTCATTCTGCTAAAGCTTCCAGGTGGCGGCAGCAAACAATGCAAGTATCAGCAAAGTCCTGCAAACAGTTCATGACACTACTTGCTTGACTTCTTCCTCTTCTTTCAGATACAATTCCACTACTGAGCTGTGTAGGATTGAAATCCGTGACTTACATTTTGATGGTGAGTTTTTGGGCCCATTGGGCGATCTGGCGCTTTGCTGTCTCCGAGGAAGTTCAATGACATTGGAAGCAATGTGACAGGCCTAGTGGCCTGGAGATGGGACGTGAGCCCATGATCAACTCCATAGCTTATCTCTGATTGAGGCGTCGAGCGAAGTTAAAGTCGACGAGGACGAGAGTGGTGTATGTACCGGTGTCTAGTGCTGTCTACCTGTGTTTGACTGGTCTTCCCCTCTCTCTCTCTCTCTAGCTGCTATCGGAGGAAAGTGCAGGAGCCTTGGGACCCACATTGCAAGGATTAATCGGCAAGGCTGTGGACTCGTTCTGGGGACCTTGAGGTTCATGTTGCGTTTGCATCTGGATCCTGGTTACTCTTTTGCTGCTTTTGAGTGGTTTGATCAGGGTGAGCGATGTTGACCGGGGCACTTTGGTGAAGAATGGCTTTGCGGTCTGCAGTTGGCTAACGGCATGGAACTGAACTGAACTAAACCCAATACTACTGGACTCCTAGTTTGAAGTTTGATATTCTATGTGTTTTTCGCTCATTTTTACTGTTTCTGCAATTTGTTCTATTTTGTCGCATGTTGGGTGTTTGATGTTTTCTTGAATGGGTTCCATAAGACTATAAGGTCATAGGACATAGGAGCAGAATTAGGCCATTCAGCCCATTGAGACTGCTCCGCCATTCCATCATTGCTAATCCTGGATTCCATTCAACCCCATACACCCGCCTTCTCGCCATATCCTTTGATGCCCTGACTGATCAGGAAACTATCAACTTCTGCTTTAAATATACCCACGGACTTGGCCTCCACTGCAGTCTATGGCAGAGCATTCCACAGATTTACTACTCTCTGACTAAAAAAAAAATTCCTCCTTACCTCTGTTCTAAAAGGTCACCACCTCAATTCTGAAGCTATTCCTTCTAGTTCTGGATACCCCCACCATAGGAAACATCCTCTCCTCATCCACCTTATCTAGTCCTTTCAACATTCTGTAAGTTTCAATGAGATTCCCCCGTATTCTTCTAAATTCCAGTGAATACAGGCCCAAAGCTGCCAAATGCTCCTCATATGTTAACCCCTTCATTCCTGGAGTCATCCCTGTGAACTTCCCCTGGACCTTCTCTAGTGACAATACATCCTTTCTGAGATTTGTGGCTCAAAATTATTGACAATTTGTGAAGTACGGCCTGACTAGTGTCTTATAATGTCAGCATTATCTCCTTGCTTTTATATTCTATTCCCATTGAAAAAAATGCCAAAATTGCATTTGCCTTCTTTACCATAGAGTCAGCCTGCAAATTAACCTTCTGGGAGTCTTGCATGAGGACTCCCAAGGCCCTCTGCACCTCTGATGTTTGAACCTTCTTTCAATTTAGATAATAGTCCATACTATTGTTCCTTTCACCGAAATGTATTATCATACATTTTCCAACACCATATTCCGTCTGCCACCTTTTGCCTTTTCTTCCAATTTGTCTGAGTCCTTCTGCAATCGCAATGCTTCTTCAACACTACTTTCTCCTCCGCCTATCTATGTATCATCTGTGAACTTCACCATAAAACCATCAGTTCCATTATCCAAATCATTAGCAAACAGTGTGAAAAAGTAGTGGTCCCAATACTGATCCCTGAGGACCAATACTAGCCACTGGCAGCCAACCAAAAAAGGCCTCTTTTACTCCCACTCACTGCCTCCTGCCTGTCAGCTATTCCAGTCTATCCATGCCAGTATCTTTCCTGTAATGCCATGGGATTTTATCTTGCTAAGCAACCTCATGTGTGGCATCTTATCAAACACCTTCTGAAAATCCAAGTAAATGACATCCACTGCCTCTCCTTTGTCCACCCTGCTTGTTACTTCCTCAAAGACTCTAACAGATTAGTCAGGCAAGATTTCCATTCCAGAAACCATGCTGACTTTGACTTATTTTATCATTCGTCTCTAAGTACCTCGAAACATCATCCTTAATAGACTCCAATACTTTCCCAACCACTGAGGTTAGCCTAACTGGCCTATAATTTCCTCTCTTTTGCCTTCCTCCCTTCTTGAAGAGTGGAGAGACATTTTCAATCTTTCACTCCTCCGAGTTCATGGTATTTCTTTGCTTGGTGGCTGCCTGCAGGAGGACAAATCTCAGATTGTATTCTGTATACATACTTTGATAATAAATGTACTTTGAATCTTTGAATCATTTGTGAGTGAGATAGTAATATTGAAGGCGATACACAGAAAAAGGAAGCCCCTGAACCACTGAATCTGATAGGCTGAGAGAGCTAGGGCTTTTCTCCTTGGAGAGAAGGAGGATAAGAGGTGACTTGATAGAGGTGTACAAAATGAGAAGAGGCATTAATTGTGTGGACAGTCAGAAAAATTTTCCCCACGGCAGAAGTGGCTTATATGAGGGGCTTAACTTTAAGGTGTTGGGAGGAAAGTATAGTGGAGATGTTAAAGGCAGTTTTTTTACCCAGAGAATGATGAAGTGTGGAATGTGTCGCCACAGGCAGATACATTGAGGACTTCTAAGAAGTCGTACAGAGGTACATGAATGAAAGAAAAATGGAGGGTTATGTGGGAGGGAAGAGTTAGATTGATCTCTGAGTAGGTTAATGGGTTGGTAAACATTGTGGGCCAAAGGGCCTGGGTGCAGTACTGTTCTATGTTGTAGGTTCTATGAATCCTGGAAAACGAGAAGAACAGGAGGTTTTTCAACTCAGACCTTTTACACAAAGCTGAAGAGGAATTAAAAGCAAAGCATCCTGTCCTATAAATGGTCCTGATTCTTGAAGGGAAAGTGATACACTAAATGCTAAAAATAGCCCACATGTTTCGACTTGCATTGAAGACAGCGGTTCATCGCAGCAAGCTCATCAAACAGTAAGGAAAGTCTATTACTGTCAGTCTTCCTGTATGCTAACAGGCATTTCACATACTCCTCCGGCTGCGGATCAGGATGGCTGAGGCAGCTCCTACTATCAGCACAGTGAAAAATCTGCCAACAGGAAGTTTGATTCAAAGAAAGGCCATTTTAATGACATGATGTTTTCTGCCACCGAGGTCAGAACACTCTTATCATCTACAATATTCCTTCATGGCCTTCAGGAAATAAAGATCACACAATCCTTGCAGTTGGATAGTGGCCTTTGGCAAATTAGGTTTAGCCTCTCCTTTGGACTGATCATCAGGCCACATGAAGTACTTTTCTTCCTCTTGGTTCACTGCCAAAATTTATATTCTTCTATTCCCCGTTGAACTAGGACTTTGCTCAAATCTTTTGTTGAACAATACGACTCTGGCAATGTGTTTTGTAGATCCCGGAATGTAAATTACAGAGAAGTATATCACCAGTGAAGAAGCTGAAAGGTCAGAATTGAACCTCCCAACCTGAAGTTAATTTTTCACCAGGAACATGTGAGCAATCTTACTGACAACCACCCAGAAGCATCACGGCTTAAGTAAATGCACAAGTTACAGAGAGGATAAACGGAATTATTTGCTGTTTGTTTTTAAAGTCAACTGTCAAATTGACTTTTAGTAATGACATACGGTATTTTCTTTCTCTCGGTAGGTTTACCTGCGAGATCATGGACACACTGAAGCAGATGCTGTGATTGTTTTCTTTTTATTCTTACAAGGGGAAATAGGATTGCACTTCAAACATCAGTGAATTGTTCTTTGATTATGTAAGCATCGTTACGGTTGCTATAGCACAGTGTTTTGTTTGAAATCCAATTTCCACTCAAGTACTTATCCGGTGTCAGCAACCAGAGTCCAGCTCTCCCTTATCTGCCCACTCTGTTTGATTGGAGGCTCTACCACTTGGAACCAAATCTCATGAGTTTGTGTTAGTGATTTGTCAGAACCTAGTGCTGCCTGTGTGGGGTTTGCATGTTCTTCATACGACCATATGCTTTTCCTCAAGGTGCTCTGGTTTTCTATCATATCCCAAAGCCCTGCTGGTTGATTCAAGATTTAAGTTTATTTGTCACATGTACGGTGCTGTCAAAAGTCTTAGGCACATATATATAGTGATGGTGACTAAGGCCTTTGCACAGTACTGTAGTGTTTATATGTATCACAGTGTACTGCTGCCATAAAAGACAAATTTCATGACATATGTGAGTGATGCTAAACTTGATTCTGATCTGGGTTTCTGTTGTGAACTGAGAGTGGGAAGAGGGCAGAGAGAGGGGAATCTTGGTTGGGAAAAGGTAAAGGGAAAGGAGAGGGAGTGGGAAGCACAAGGGAGACGTTCTGTAAGGAACAATAAACCAATTGTTTGGAATCAAATGGCCTTGCCTGGTGTCTCAGGGCTGGGTGTGTCTGCATCTGTATCACCACTGTCCGCTCTGCCATTCCTTCTCTGCCTCCTGTCCCGCACCCTTCCTGTGGCACTCCGCACTCACCATTCCCAACATTCTTTGCTCCCACCAGATTAGCAAACTTGCTCTCTGCTCTATGTTGACAAATACCGTACTATGCAAAAGTCTCAGGCACCCTAGCTATATATGTGTACCTAAACCTTTTGCATGGTAGTGTACAGCGAAACATAAACGTGAAATGCATCATTTGCATTAATAACCAACATACCCCAGGTTGTGTTTTGGACAGCATGTAAGTGTTGCCACACATTCCAGTGCCAATGCTCGGCAGAACACAGCAAGTGACAATATATTAACAGCAAATCAAGCCTCATTCCTCCCTCCCACCCATGGATATATATAATCCTCCAACCCAGGACAGACTATCTTCAGCCTCCAGCAGAGTCAGAGACATTGGGCCTTCAACTTCCCCAGCAGACTTGCAGAGATCCGCAGATTGAGGACACTGGCTAACAGGCTTTGACTTCCAGACTTGATCATCGGCAGAGACCCAAGACACACCAATCACTGAATTTTCCATGTGCCTAGCTGAAGGTTTATAAATGTCCCTGATGTATCTCTCCTCGACCACCACCTTGGCAGGGCACTATCCTCCATGCACCATCCTCTCTGTGTGTGAAGAACTACGCTCTGATATCCTCTGTTGCACTTTCCTCCAATCACCTTAAAATTATGCCCCCTTGTTTTAGCCTCTGGCTATCTACTCTATCTATGCCTCTTTGTAACAAGAGAACCTATGGATGGTAGTGAGCTCAAGTTCAGAGTAACGTCCAGAATACGCCCAGACTTAAAATAAACAATACGACAGAAATAAAATCCAAAGGCAAAATCACAAACAGTAAAACTAGAAATGGAACTCTTACGATAGAGCACAGAGTGCTCAGGACAAGGCCTTTAAGTACAAACTTTCCATGAAGCAATTACCGCGATGTTATTACAGCTGAGTTCAGTGTTCAGTTCTGGTGTCTTCTGTAAGCAAGTCTGTACAGTGCTGTGCACATCTACATAACTAGGGTGCCTAAGACTTTTGCACAGTACTGTATTTGTCAACGTGGAGCGGAGACCGAGTTTTTAAATTTGGCGGGAGCAAAGGATGTTGGGAATGTCAATGGTGGAGTTCCATGGGAGGGGTGTGGGACAGGTGGCAGAGAAGAAGTAACAGGGGTGGGGGGTGGCGCAGGTGCGGACACGCCCAGGCCCGAAACACCAGGAAAAGTTGTTTGATTCCAAATAATTGGTTCATTGATTAATACAGAATGTCTCTCTGGTGCTTCCTGCTCCCTCCCCTCTCCCTTTCCCTTTTCCCAACCATGATTCCCCTCTCCCTGTCCCCTTCCCACTCTCAGTCCACAATAGAGACCCATATCAGAATCAGGTTTATCATCACTCACATATGTCATGAAATCAATTTTTTTTGTGGCAGCAGTACAGTGCAATACATAAAGTTACTACAGTGCTGTGCAAAAGGTATTAGGTTCCCTAGCTATATATATCTTTATCTCTCTCTCTTTCTCTCTCTTAGGCATATATATATATTTGCCTAAGACTTTTGCACAGTACTGTATATATATCCTCTGGTGAATCATTTACAATGAGTGAGGGTTGATGGAGACATACCAAATTCCCATGGATTCCTGAGGAAGTAGAGGTGAGGGTGATTTTTTTTGGCCAAGACGTTAATATGATTGGACCAGAATAGGGTATTGGTACTGTTCACCCTAGGAACCTGAAGTTCTCAACTCTCTCAATCTTCACACTGCTGACGTAGACAGGAACATGTGCACCACCCTCCTTCCAGAAGTCAATGACCAGCTCCTTGGTTTTCCGGGAAAGGTCGTTGCCAACACATTACCTTCCTGTACTCTGACTCAAGGTTCTTCATATTAAGGAAATGAACAGGATATCAGGAGTGAATATGAATTGATCAGACTGTCTGAAACTTCCTGCAGTTCTCTAATACCAGTTATAAACTAACTGATTCACATTAGCTGAAAATAGATGGCAAGTGGTGTCACAGTAGCATAGTGGTTGGCAGAACACTTTACAGTGTTCGTTCATTTATTTGTTATGTGCCATGTCTCACAATGACTTGGGCAATCATGGTCTTTCCATGAGCATACTTGTTCTCGGCAAATATTTCTGCAGAGGTGGCTTTCCATTGCCGCTTTCTGGGCAGTGTCTCCACAAAACGGGTGATCCCAGCCATTAGCAATACTCCTCAGAGTTTGTCTGCCTGGTGTCAAAGGTCGCATAACCAGGACTTGTGATATGCACCAGCTACTCATATAACCATCCACTACCTGCACCCATGGCTTCATTTAACCCTGATTGGGCAGCTAAGCTGGTGCTACACCTTGCCCAAGGATGATCTGCAGGCTAACGGAGGGAAGGAGCACCTTATCCCTTTGGTAGAGATGTACCTCCACCCTGCCAGCTGTAAAATTAGGATTCAAGGAGTTTGTACATTTTTCCCATGACCACATGGGTTTCTCTGGGTCCTCTAGTTTCCTCCCACATTCCAAAGACGTATGGGTTAGGGTTAGGGTTAGTAAGTTGTGGGGATTCTATGTTGGCACCAAAGCATGGGAGCAGTTGTGAGCTGCCCCCAGCACATCCTTGGTTCAAGTTGGCCATTGATGCAAATGACATACTTCACCATATATTTCAATGTTTCATAGATTCGATGAACATATGACAAATAAAGCTCATCTCTTTTATTTGCTGCTTTCCTGCCTTAGCGGAAAGATTTCCCCTAAAAGTGACATTCCTAATGGGAATTTAAAAATTACCCATTATGGTGAAATATGTTCTCTTTGTAAAGTCATTATTGCAACACACAGTATTTAAGTGAATAAACATGTGGTAATTACAGATTAGTAACTGAATGGAAAATAAATGCAATTGGATTGGAGATCCAGCAGTGATCACAGTCACCGGAGACACTGAAGCTGATGCTGTAGAAGTTTTTATTCATCACAAGTAAGAATCATTCTGGAGACAGTGTCGGTAGAGCCTCACAAATCCAAAAGTACAGCACATTTTAAATACCCTTAAGGTCAAAGTCAGCAGTAAGTGATTCAATACAATTTCAATAGTTACAATGATATTGTTTACTTCAATATTTCTTTGTAACTTCTGGTTATTTTTATGTATTGTTCTGTTGTGCTGCCAGAAAACAACAAATTTCACAACATATGTCACTGATAGTAAACCTGATTCTGACTCTAGTAGTTACATCAGTCCAAAAATATTAGAACTGTATGTAAATATTTAATTACCTTAAGATGGTGATAAATCTGCAAGAAATTCTCCGAAGGTCATTACTGTCCATCAGTATCATGTGGTTATAATCTGATGGTTAACTACAAATTAATTGAGCAATTTGGAGCCACTAATTCAACCACGCATTGACTCATGCATCAGCGAGTCGATGAGAAATAAACAAAAGGACAGTTGTATACTTGTAAACCAGCACTAACAGCAGTACTACGACCAGACAGAAGCTGTAGGTCCCACATCACTAGGTTCAGGAATGACTATTAACCTTTAACCATCAGGGTCTTGAACCAGTGTGCATAACTTCAATCACAACTACTCTCACCTGATTCAACGATCTACAGACTTACTTTCAAAACTTTTTGCAACTTTGCAGTTTGTCTTCTTTTGTTATTTGTATATTCAAAAGAATTAATGGGAACCATTTTCTGCAGCCTGCCTTGCCAGCGATATACGGTTTCTCATAAATTCTATTGTATGATAAATTCACTTTGAACTTTGAACAATACAGAAAGCCCCCCAAATATACTTTTTTTAATGTGATCATCTTACAATCTGTAACTTTAAAAGTCTGAAAGCATACTTCCGTTCTGGAATGTGACACTTGCATGATTTTCACACATTGTACTGTGATATGGTCTGGGAATATCAGAGAAGAGATTATAGCCTGGAATTTAGTTCCACTGCTGTTGAAAAGCAAAAACAAAATGCCTCTTTAGATAAGCAGATATCTCCGCTTTTACAATTTATAACACATGCTTAAATTCGTCACAGAAACTCAAGTTCTGATCTCGCCCTTCTATATATTACTCTCATCCCATAACAATATTCTTAAGTGGAAAATATGAGGGCTCATCTCCAATTGTGGCAGAGTGGTGAACATTTTAAGTATAAAGTAATACAAGGGGTGATTGTTAAGTTCACGGCCAAAGGTAGAAGGAGTCAATTTTAGAAAACCTAGCACATTTATTTTTCAACATAGTCCCCTCCTACATGTACACACTTAGTCAGTGGTCATGGAGCATACGGATCCCTTCTTTGTAGAAGTGGTCCACAGCAGGGGTGATAGATAAGTTCGTGGACTTAGGTAGAAGGAGATGAGTTATACAGCTCTTGTTACAGCTCTTGATATTAGCCATTTTCATCTTGGGAGGAAGTCTCTGACTCTCCACTGTATCCATGCCTCTTACCTTCTTATACACCTCTATTAAGTTTTGGTTTGAAATTTATAAACACTTCTGGATGTTCACTAGATCTATATTGGATGTGATCAAAGGTTCAATTTAATGTATACAATATACATCCTGAAAATGCTTTTTCTTCGCAACCATGCATGAAAACAGAGGAGTGCCCCAAAGAATGAATGACAGTTAAACGTTAGAACCCCACAAGTCCCCCCAGCTCCCCTTCCCTCCCGCACATAAGCAACAGCAAGCAACAATCCCTTCTTCCCGCCACTGGCAAAAAAAAGCATCAACACCAGCCACCAGGCACTCAAGTGTGAGCAAAGCAGCAGCAAAGACACAGACTTGAAGTTACCCCAAAGACTTTGTGTTTCACCCAGTATTTGACATACCACAGGTTCTCTCTCCCTCATAAGGGAGAAGGAGGTGTCTCCATTTTCCCAGCGACCAGGGAGACATAACAAACAACTCAATGGTTTATGATGTTAAAAGTCCGCCTCATCGCTTTTCCGAGCTCTGTGCCCTAAAAACTGGACACACAGTCACAGATATCCCAACTCCCCCGACGACACACGGGTCTCGTGTCATGACACCGACCCTCGATCTGCCCGTCTCTTGAGTCCTGAGATCCCAGGCTTCCGAATCTGAGCCGGACTCTTAGGCCAAGCCTTTGGCGTGCTGAACAACAACGGCCGGTTGTGAAACCCCGAGAGCAGGTCCTATTCCCGCAAAGAACCATAGTCAGCGTGTAACTCCAGGTCAGGGTCGTCAAAAGAACTGTGAAAGAGAAAAATAGAGATATTAAAGATGGAAATAGAGCTGTTTCCGAAGATACAAGCAAATGAGTAACCGTTAGGTGCCATTAACCCTCCTAAGCTCCGCCTTTTTCTGTTGTAATTATCAGAAAAAGTTGAGCTGGGGTCAATCTGGCTGAAGGGTAACCTGATGGAAATTCTGAAGATGAGGAAATGTTTGAGCAGGTAACTGAGAAGAGAATTTTCTGCTGCACGTAAAACCTGAACTATGCCTATATCCAGAAGAGAGTCATAGAGTCATAGAAACATACACCTTTGGCCTATCTAGTCCATACCAAACTATTTAAACTGACTACTGCAATTGACCTGAATCAGGACCATAGCCCCCCATAACCCTACCATCCGTCCATCCGTGTACCTATCCCAACTTTTCTTAAACATTGAAATCAAGCTTGCATGCACCAATTGTGTTGGCAGCTTGTTCCACACTCTCAGCACCCTCTGAGTGAAGAAGTTTCCCCTCATGTTGCGCTTAAACATTTCACCTTTCACCCTTAACCCATGACCTCTAGTTGTAGTCCCACCCAACCTCAGTGGAAAAAGCTGCTTGCAGTTACCCTATCTAAACCCCTCATAATTTTGTATACCTCTAGAAATCTCCTCTCAATCTTCACGTTCCAAGGAATAAAGTCCTAACCTATTCAATCTTTCCTTGTAACTCAGGTCCTCCAGACCTGAGAACATCCTTGTAAATTTTCTCGGTACCCTATCAACCTTATTTACAGAGTCATTACTGAATTCTGAAGCAGTCTCTCATAAGGAAATAGAACACTTTATCATAGGAATGGGAAGAGCATGGATGACTTCAAGAGGAAACTGGATTAGTTGATGAGGGAGAAAGGCATAAAAGAATTTCTTGAGAGCATATGAAATACAGAGGTAAAAGGAGACTATGCTTTCCCGCTGCTGCGTGTAAGAAGTTTATATGTTCACACCACAAATGTGTGCGTTTCCTCTAGGTGCTCCGGTTTCCTTCCACAGTTTAAAGAAGTACCAGTTAAGTAGGTTAATTGGTCATTGTAACTTGCCCCATGATTAGGCTAGGATTAAATTGGGGGATTATTAGGCGGCACAACTTGAAGAGCTGAAAGGGCCTATTCCATGCTGTATCTCAACAAACAAACAAACAAACAAGTAAATAAATAACCACCAGGAATGATCTGCTGTGCCGAATGGCCTATTTGATTGTTGTAAATACCTTCTGAGATATTTGGACCTTCATCTTGTAGCAAGATGATAACCCTGATCTCTAAGCAATCCTTTAAGTCAACTTTCATTTGATCCGTGCAGCCTTCGATAAAACACTCGCACAGTCGCTAAGATCCTAGTCACCATGTGGCACACAAAGGCTCCAAAAGTGACCACATGTCTAGACTTGAGGAGGTTCTACTTGAGACCAACAGGCGGCCAGAAGAGCATAGTAGTTTATTGCAGCTGGATTTAATTATTACTGAATGTCCAAAACAATCAGTCCACTGCTTTGAACATGGACAGTCATTTGAAGAATGCACAGTGTGGTTTATAATGCCTTTGTTCTTTGTCGCTTTATGGCCTGTTATCTATAAATAGAGCTCTGTATTATCAGTCTCCAGGCCAATGTCCATTAGTTGCCGTGAAAACCAGAAATGAGTAGCTAGAAGCTGATGGCAACACAAATACTTTTCTCCCATTTTGATAAGACATTTGTGAATGCAGGACTCTGTTTAGAACTGACCCCACACATACCATCTTTGCCCTCCAGTTCTGTGTTTACAATCAGCAAGAGGCTTCAGCTATTAACAATGAACTCTTCAATTCTTTAAATATTTCCACATTCAGCATTACAGAAAATGACTTAATCCCAGTCTGTTATTTCCTCCGCAGAACAATGACCATTAGTTGTCTATGTCCATTTCATCAGATATTTCATCTGTTCATTCACCAGAATGCTAATGTGTCTATTAAAGTAATTAAGGGGTCCCTCAGCTGCTATGAAATTCAAGGATCAAGGATCAACTTTAGTTACCATTTACAATACTGTACAAAAATATTAGGTACATATCTAAGAATTTGTACAGTACAGTATTTATAAATGTGGAGTGGAGAGCAAGTTTGTAAATCTGGTGGGAGCAAAGGACGTTGGGAATGGCGAGGATGGAGTGCACTGTGAGAAGTGTGGGACAGTTGGCAGAAAAGGAGTGTCAGGGGTGGGGGGGTGGGGAGGTGGGTTCGGTGGTGTGGGTGCAGACACACCCAGCCCTGATATGCCAGGCAAGGTCACTTCATTCCAAACAATTGGTTTATTGATCATTACAAAATGTCTCTTTGGTGATTCCTGCTCCCTACCCTCTCCCTTCCCCTTTTCCCAACCATGATTCCCCTCTCCCTGCCCCCTTCCCACTCTCAGTCCACAATAGAGACCCATATCAGAATCAGGTTTATCATCACTCACATATATTATGAAATTTGTTTTTTTTTGCAGCAGCAGTACAGTGCAATACATAAAATTACTACAGTTCTGTGTTAAAAGGCTTAGGCTAAATATACAGGATGTGCCTAAGACTTTAGCACGGTACTGTACATTTACATGTATTAGAAATTTGCTGCAGTGTGTTGGAGCAACATGCAGCATTAAACAACAATATTCAACAATTACAGAGAGCAAAAAATGTGATAAAAAATAAAATTAGAGGTCAAAGTATGAATATGGAATAAACCAGCATGTATTTACAATGTAAACACCATTATAAAATTTGGTTTAAAACATTTACAGTGCAGTGTAGTGATGGGGGCAATAGTTAGCAGGGTGAGCGAAGCTAATTATAACTGTTGATCAGATTAACTGCATGGGGGAAGAAACTTTTAAGATGGTGCCAAGTTTTTGTTTTAATAGCCCGATAGTGCTTTCTGGAAAGGAGCTTTTGGAAAAGGCAGTTTGCTGGGTGGGTAACATCTGCAATGACTTTTTTCCTGTCGCTTCTTTGTCCTGGACACATACAGGCCCTGCAGTAATAGTAGTATGCAACCAATAACCTTTACTGCTGACCTGTAGTTTTTGTATATTGACTTAATCCCAGTCAGATGTCCAATGTCATTATGAGATTCCTCACCTGCAATAAAATTCATATGGTTGTATACAATCAAACAATAAAATATTCATAAAATTTCTGAGAACCTGTTTCTTCCACTAATTAATTTTGGGCATTTGGAGAATTTTTGTTCGGTTCTGGCCACCTCATTATAGGAAGGAGGTAGATGTATTAGAGGAGGTGCAGAGGAGATTTACCAAGATGCTGCCTGGATTAGAGAGAATGTTTTATGAGGAAAGGTTGTGTGAGCTAGGGCTTTGCTCCTTGGAGTGAAGGAGAATAAGATGAGACTTGATAGAGATGTTCAAGATAATCAGAGGCATAGATCGAGTGGAAACTTTTTCCCAGAGAAGAAAGGGCTAATACGAGGAGGCATAATTTTAAGATGATTGGAGGAATGTACGTGAGGGACAGCAAAGGTAATTTTGTTTTCACAGAGAATAGTGGATGCATGGAACATGCTGCTAGGGGTGGTGCTAGTGGTAGATATATTAGGGACATTTAAAAAACTCTTGGGTAGGCATATGGATGATAGAAAAATACAGACTACATGAGAGAAAAGGGGTAGATTGATCTCGGAGCAGGTTAAAGGGTTCACACAACATTGTAGGCCAAAGGGCCTGGACTGTACTGTGCTGTTGTCTGGTCTACGTTCTATGAATGATTGTTGCCTCTTCAGAACATTACTCCTTCCAATGTCCTCATCGTCTGTTCACATTTCTTCTTACATATGTTATGTATGTTCTCATTTTAATGGTATGTCAGGTGGTGATCAATAGGAACTTTCTGCTCCTGTGTGCAAAGTTTCTCTGTCAGCAGCTCCGAAGTGAAAAGGTGCGTGTTTGCACTTCAGGCTGTGAATGATGTCAGAACATTCCTTCACCACAGCTCAAGCCATTGTGTCAGTCAGAAATCAGAGCTGAATACTGAAGCTGGGAAATCTAATCTGAGAGATATAGAATAATTAAAGTATCAGTGAGTGTTGCCTAGCAACAGCACCAGGCAGGCAGAGCAAAGAGCTTCTCCTCCAAACAATTATATGAGGTGCCGAAAGTCATAGTCATACTTTATTAATCCCGGGGGAAATTGGTTTTCATTACAGTTGCACCATAAATAATAAATAGTAATAAAACCATAAATAGTTAAATAGTAATATGTAAATTACGCCAGGAAATAAGTCCAGGACCAGCCTATTGGCTCAGGATGTCTGACCCTCCAAGGGAGGAGTTGTAAAGTTTGATGGCCACAGGCAGGAATGACTTCCTATGACGCTCTGTGCTGCATCTCGGTGGAATGAGTCTCTGGCTGAATGTACTCCTGTGCCCACCCAGTACATTATGTAGTGGATGGGAGACATTGACCAAGATGGCATGCAACTTAGACAGCATCCTCTTTTCAGACACCATCGTCAGAGAGTCCAGTTCCATCCCCACAACATCACTGGCCTTACGAATGAGTTTGTTGATTCTGTTGGTGTCTGCTACCCTCAGCCTGCTGCCCCAGCACACAACAGCAAACATGATAGCACTGGCCACCACAGACTCGTAGAACATCCTTAGCATCGTCCGGCAGATGTTAAAGGACCTCAGTCTCCTCAGGAAATAGAGACGGCTCTGACCCTTCTTGTAGACAGCCTCATTGTTCTTTGACCAGCCCAGTTTATTGTCAATTCGTATCCCCAGTATTTGTAATCCTCCACCATGTCCACACTGACCCCCTGGATGAAAACAGGGGTCACCGGTACCTTAGCTCTCCTCAGGTCTACCACCAGCTCCTTAGTCTTTTTCACATTAAGCTGCAGATAATTCTGAACCATCCTTTCAGAGTTCTTCAAAGTCAAAAAGTTTCAAAGTTTCAAAGTAAAGTTATTATCAATGTCGGTATATGACACTGTATGCCACCCTGAGATTCATTTTCTCGCAGGCTTTCACAGTAGAACAAAGAAGTACAATAGAATCAATGAAAAACTGCATACACAGACTGAAAAACAACCAATGTGCAAAAGAAGACAAACTGCAAATACAACAAAAAAACACGACTACTACTAATAAAACATAAATAAATAGACAGATAATAAACAAACAAACAAACAGGCAAATAATGCTGAAAATACGATTTGTGAGTCCTTGAAAGTTAGTCCATAGGTTGTGGAATGAGTTCAGCTGAAGTCAGTGAAGTTATCCACGTCAATTCAGGAGGCTGATGGCTGAAGGGTTCTGGTGCCTGGTGCCTGGTTGTTTGGGGCCTAAGGCTCCTGTATCTGCTTCCCGACAGCAGCAGTGAAAAGGCAACATGGACTGGATGGCGGAGGTTCTAATAATCACATTAAAATGTTCTGAATGAAGGGACAGAATAGTAACTTCAGTGCTGACCACCTTCAACGTACAAACTGTCAACCCAAAATTCAGTAGAATGTCAAAATTCAAGTTAATTCTCCACTGATACTTTTATACACCTGTGAAGCAGTATTTCCGCTCTATAACCTTCTGAATTAATGTGGAATTTGAAGTTGCAAAACCAATACTGTAACAAACTGAGAGTCATGTTACCAGTTTCTTTCATTTACAAAGAGTGCTGCCACAAGAAAGCAGCATTTATATTGAAACTCCCACCATCCAGGCCGTACTCTCTTCTCACTACCACCGTCAGGCAGGTGGGACAGGAGCCTTAGGCCCCATGACACCATGTTCAGAAGCAGTTATTACCTACAACCATCCTAAACCAGAGTGGATAACTTGACTCACCACAACACTGAACTGACTCCACTACCTATAGACTTACTTTCAAGGACTCTACAGCACAGTATTATTGATTTATTGATTTTATTATTGGTCTTCTTTTGCATATTGGCTGTTTGTTGGTCTTTGTTATTTATAGATTTTCATAAATTCGATTATAGAAACATAGAAACATAGAAAATAGGTGCAGGAGTAGGCCATTCGGCCCTTCGAGTCTGCACCGCCATTTATTATGATCATGGCTGATCATCCAACTCAGAACTCCGCCCCAGCCTTCCCTCCATACCCCCTGACCCCCGTAGCCACAAGGGCCATATCTAACTCCCTCTTAAATATAGCCAATGAACTGGCCTCAACTGTTTCCTGTGGCAGAGAATTCCACAGATTCACCACTCTCTGTGTGAAGAAGTTTTTCCTAATCTCGGTCCTAAAAGGCTTCCCTCTATCCTCAAACTGTGACCCCTCGTTCTGGACTTCCCCAACATCAGGAACAATCTTCCTGCATCTAGCCTGTCCAATCCCTTTAGGATCTTATACGTTTCAATCAGATCCCCCCTCAATCTTCTAAATTCCAACGAGTACAAGCCCAGTTCATCCAGTCTTTCTTCATATGAAAGTCCTGCCATCAAGAAAATGAATCATAGGATTATATATGGTGACATATAAGTATTTTGATAATAAATTTACTTTGAACTTTGAGCGTCTGCCAGGCCTGTTGTTTTTGAATTCGTTGAGTGGTAAGAGGAATCTGTATTTCTGTCTTTTGATTTGTTATATTCACGAGTCATTTACAAGAAAAATGGTCAGTCAGATCATGGGAGGGGGAGAGAGAGAGAGAGAGAGGAGGTGAGGGAGAGAGAGAAAGAGAGAGAAACTCACTCCTTCTGTAGCCTCCCTACTTCCTCAAAACTACCTGCCTTTCCATCTATCTTTATATCGTCTGCAAACTTTGCTACAAATCTATCTATTCCATCATCCAAATCATTGACATATAACATAAAAAGAATCAGTCCCAACACAGACCCCTGTGCAACACCACTAGTCCCTGGGGTGTACACCATCTGGTCCAGGTGACTTATCTACCTTCAGACATTTCAGTTTCCCCAGAACCTTCTCTATAGTTATGGTAACTTCACACACTTCATGACCCTGACACCTGGAACTCCAGCTGCCTGTGGCAATGAATTTCACAGATTCACCATTCTCAGGCTGAAAAAAAAAATCCTCCTCATCTCCTTTCTACATGGATCTTCCTCTATTCTGAGGCTGTGTCCTCTGGTCCACTATAGGAAACATCCTCCCCACGTCCACTCTATCGAGGCCTTTCAACATTTGATATCTTTCAATGAGACCCCCCCTTATTCTTCTGAATTCCAGTGAATACAGGTCCAGAGCTATCAACCACTCTTCATATGACAAACCATTCAGTCCCAAAATCGTTTTTGTGAACTTTTTCTTCTGTTTCTTGGGACTCAAAGTGTGAGTATTGTGTACTTCACCTCTCTTCCCCAATCCCCTTTGTCTACCAATCCAGCCATTCTGACTGTTGTCCCACACTTTCCAATTACCGTGGTCTCCTTTCAACCCATCCCTGGAATTACACAATTCTCTCTGCCTGCTCCAGGTTGTGGAACATCCAGAAAGTCTCAAGTATAATGTATCTACACAGATCTTTGGCCTGATGTTGCACTGATTGGCCCAGCAGCAGGAAAGGTCTACTGAGCCAAACTACATATACCCTGAGCAAGGGCTTTTCAATCTCTAGCCATGAATATTTTTTTATTCTCTTTATCTTCTCATACAGATACCTAACTGAGTTCATGACATTCTGCACATTGATCCCAGGTGTCCTAACACTGTGGTTGCTGTGATGATGTTGAGTGTACTCAGTTTAGCATCCTAAACATAAACCAAGACATTAAATCTTATTTTTACATGAGTCTATAAGTACCCTCTATTGGAGCAATTCTTTGGCCACCAGTCTTCAGATCTGAATATGGATTGTGGATTTGATTTTAATGCAGCTCTGAACAGTAGGTTCACAGACCAAGCAGACCAGAAAACAGGCAGTTAGCTGATTGTCTGCAAATGCATAAGTCCAGTTGACATTCCATTGCGTGGATGCAACAGCGATTAACGTTTGATTTGGCTGTGATGGTGGGAAGATTAGAACTATGGATTTGTCTGAATTGTCCTGAATTTTCTTTCATCTGTAGCACATAAAATGAGTGTAGTGCTGGGGCTGGGCACAGACAGGACCTTTCCACTGAGGTTATCTCAATATTTTGCCTGCAGTATCTTGTTTTGTCGAATAAAGATGCTGCTTCATAGCTACCACTACTTTTCTCCAGTGACTTTATTCACACAATACCAGCGCTTTAGGGAGACAAACATTGACTTCTCCAACTTCCAGTAATCTTTCCCCTCTCCCTCCTTCTCTCTTTTTCTATTTCCCATTCTGGTTACCCTCTCACATCATCTCCTTACCTGCCTATCACCTCCCTTTGGTTCTCCTCCTCCTTCCCTTCATCCCTTTCCTCTCCTATCAGATTCCTTCTTCTTCTTCAACCCTTTACCAGCTTCTTACTTCATCCCCCCCTCCCCCATCCATCCACCTTCTCACCTGTCACCTGGAAGTTCATACTCTTTCCCCTCCCCCCACCTTCTTATTCTGGTTCTTTCTCCCTTCCTTTCCAGTCTTGATGAAGGGTTTCAGCCAAAAATGTCGACTGTTTATTCCTGTCCATAGATGCTGCCTGATGTGTTGAGTTCCTCCAGTATCTTTTGCATGACAATCTATCAACTAATTTATTACCTGACTTAACCACTTTAGTTTCTTTTCTGAAGGATTTTCTGTCAATAATCACTATTTTAAACATGAGTCCTGTCCCCCACCAGTCATCTGGCGAAGATTTCATCTTTGATGTTTTCACAACTACATTGTTCAGGAGCTTGGGGTTAACAGACAAGGTATAAATGCATTTTTTATTGAGATATAGTGCAGAATAGGCACTCCAGCACTTTAAGCCTTGATTTAATCCTAGCCTAATCATGGGATAATTTATCATAAATAATTAACCTACCAACCGGTACATCTTTGGACTGTGGGAGGAAACCAGAGCACCTGGAGGAAACCCATACAGTCGCAGGGAGAAT
Source organism: Mobula hypostoma (assembly GCF_963921235.1). Taxonomy (NCBI): domain Eukaryota; kingdom Metazoa; phylum Chordata; class Chondrichthyes; order Myliobatiformes; family Myliobatidae; genus Mobula; species Mobula hypostoma. The sequence goes on along the minus strand of NC_086129.1, from coordinate 13,073,195 downwards.
AGACAAGCTCTTTATAGGCAGCAGCAGGAAATGAAACCGCTCGCCTGCACTGTAAAGTGTTGTGCTAACCACTACGCTACACCATAAATGCCACCCATAACTGTTGTTTCCTCTGATTTGTCTATAGTGTCAGTTAAAGCAAAAACAGGCTTCCCGTTTCTCATCAAAGCAGCATCCATCCTCAAAGATCCCCACCACCCAGGCCATGCTCTTTTCTCGCTGCTGCCATCAGGAAACCCTCAGGACTCACACCACCAGGTTCAAAAACAGTTACCACCCTTCACCCATCAGGCTCTTGAACAAAAGACGATAACTTCACTAATTCTACTTCTGGTGCTCCCACAACTGATGGTCTCATTTTAAAGACTCTGTTATATTGTTATTTCATGCTCTCATTATTTACTATTTGCATTTGCACAGTGCGTTGTTCATTGATCCTGTTTACAGTAACCATTCTATAGATTTGCTAAGTATGCCCGCAGGATAAAGAATTCCAGGGTTGAATGTGGTGACATGTATGTACTCTGATAATAAATTTTACTTTGAACTTTGAATGTCCATCACAGTGCTGGTGTCAGTGTTATCCTCTGATGAGAAGTGAATGTCAGAATCATTGTAGAATGAGAAAGAACAGATGACCTAGAAGTGTTGTTGAATGGATTTTTGAGACCTGACAGAGAAGTGTGTGGTGCAGAAAGGAAATAAGAGTTGGCAAAGATTAACTATCGAAAGACAAAGTAAAACAAAAGCCAAAAAAACATGCCTATGAATTGCATTATTAAAACAGCTTCCGTCACCAAGGGCCCTCATCATCCAGGCCATGCTCTTTTCTCATTGCTGCCATTGGGTGGAAGGTACTGGAGCCTTAGGTCCCAAAAAAACCAGGTTCAGGAACAGTTATTACCCCAGAACTGGCGTGGATAATTTCACTCACCAGAACTCAAAATCAGGATCATTCCCCTTTCCCTCTCTCACCTCATCTCCTTACCTGGCCATCACCTCCCTCTGATGCTCTTCCTCCTTCCCTTCCTTCTATCATCTTCCACCCTCTCTTATCAGATTCTCCCTTCTCCAGCCCTTTATCTCTTTCACAAATCAACTTTCCAGCTCTTTACTTCACCCTCCTCACTCCCAGTTTCACCTATCACCTACCACCTTGTACTTCTTCCTCCCCCGCCCCCCGCCGCCATTTTCTCACCCTGATTTCCTTTCTTCTTCTTCCAGTCCCGATGAAAGGTCTCGGCCCAAAACATGGACTGTTTCCTCTTTTCCATAGATGCTGCAGGGCCTGCTATGTTCCTCCAGCATTTTAATGTGTGTTGATCAGGTTTAATATCACTCGCACATGTTGTGAAAATAGGTTTGGACTTTATTCCCTAGAACGTAAAAGATTGAGGGGAGATTTGATAGAGGTAGACAACATTATGAGGGGTATAGATAGGGTAAATGCAAGTAGGCTTCTTCCATTGAGGTTGGGTGGGACTACAACCAGAGGTCATGGGTTAAGGGTGAAAGGTGAAAAGTTTAAGTGGAACATGAGGGGAAACTTCTTCACTCAGAGGGTCATGAGAGTGTGGAATGAGCTGCCAACAGAAGTGGAGTATACAATTTCAATTTCAATGTTCAAGAAAAATTAGGATAGGTACAGTACATGGATGAGAGAGGTACGGAGGGCTATGGTCAGGGTGCAGGTCGATGGGACTAGCCAGTTGAAACGGTGCAGAATGGACTGGATGGGTGGAAGGGTCTGCTTCTTTGCTGTAGGGTTCTATGAATCAATGGCAACTCAATCTACAGACTTACTCTCAAGAACACGATTTACCACTCCTGCTCTCAGTCCACAATTAGTCTTTCTTTATACATTACTTTTTGTCAGTCTTTGCTGACGTATAATTTTTGATAAATTCTATTGTATTTATTTATTTCCATGTAAATGCCTGCAAGAAAAAAGAATCTCAAGGTAAATGGTATTGTATACGCCCCTCGATAATAAATTTTACTTTGTCTTTGTCTATTGATTGTGACTCATTCTTTAAAATAAATTGTTTGCAGGATGTGGGAATGTGGCTCCAGTGAATCAGAAGACAAGTGCACTGATCAAACAGTCAGGGCAAAGTCAGGGCAAAGGTCCAGCTTAACTAATGCCTTCTTCTCACTGCTACCATCAAAAAGGAGGTACAGAAGCCTGAAGCCTCAACGATTCTGGAACAGCTTCTTCTCTCTGCCATCGGATTTTTGAATGGACATTGAACCCATAAGCACGACCATACTACTTTTTAATTGTTGTTATTTTGCACTACTTAGAAGGAACAGCCATGATTGAATGGCAGAGCAGACTCGACAGGCTAAGTGGCCTAATTCTGCTTCCATGTCTTATGGTCTTATGGTCTCAACAAATTTCACGACATATTCCAGTGATATTAAAGCTGATTGTGATTCTGACAATATCACTGAGCACCTTCACAAGGAGCAATACCACTAGAAACACCTTCCGTCATCAAGGAATCGCATCATCCAGGCCATGCGCTCTTCTCACTACTACCAGCAGGAAGGAGCTACCTTCATAATAAAATTTCTTTGAACTTTTGAAATTTGAACACTCCATTCATCCTGTGGGAGATGTCATCAAGCATTTGTTTGCATTATGGGCCTTCTTCGTGAAGAGAAACGGTCAGCAGTTCCTGAACCGCTCCAGTGGATTAACAGACTTTCTAATGCAGCACCCATTTCAGATCAAAGCACTGGAGCCACAGTGTTTTACCAGTAGAATAAGGTAATGACATCTGTTATCGTCACCAATGGACACAAGCAGGAAGTGGATGATTTGGCATGACCAGAGCCTGTGGCATTTGCAACTGATTCACACCTAGCACTGGTATTTATGTTGTATTGCAAAAACTGATTCAATAGAATGAAATATTAACATTCATCACTGCTAGTCATTGGCAGCAACACCACCGAACCACTGTGAGTGCTAATGTGATCAGTTTATGATATAAAGAACATCTCTTTACAATAGAATATGATTCTAGGAATGAAAGGGTTAACATATGAGGAGTGCTTGATGAATCTGGGCCTGTACTCGCTGGAGTTTAGAAGAATGAGGGGGAATCTTATTGAAACCTATCAAATATTGAAAGGCCGAGATAGAGTCGACTTGGAGAGGATGCTTTAATCATGGGGGAGTCTAGTAGCAGAGGGCACAGCCTCAGAATAGAAAAATATCCCTTTGGAACTGAGATAAGGAGGAATTTAATTACCCAGAGGGACACGAATCTGGAATTCATTGCCACAGATGGCTCTGGAGGCGAAGCCATTGGGTATATTTAGAGTGGAGGTTGGTAGGTTCATGACTAGTTAGGGTGTGAAAGGTTGCTAGGAGAAAACAGGAAAATCTAGTTGAGAGGGATAATAGATCAGCAATGATTGACCAGCAGAACAGACATGATGGGCCAAATGGCTTAATTCTGCTCCTGTGTCTTATTTTAATATATTGTTTAGAAAAAAAAATATATATATTATGTATTGCAATGTATTGCTGCCGCAAAACAATAAATTTCATGATATTTCATGAATCGGTTAGGACTTTATTCCCTGTAGTGTAGAAGAATGAGGGAAGATTTGATAGAGGTATATAAAATTATGATGGGTATAGATGGAGTGAATGCAAGCAGGCTTTTTCCACTGAGGCAAGGGGAGAAAAAAACCAGAGGACATGGGTTAAAGGTGAGGGGGGAAAAGTTTAAAGGGAACATTAGGGGGGGCTTCTTCACACAGAGAGTGGTGGGAGTATGGAATGAGCTGCCAGATGAGGTGGTAAATGCGAGTTCTTTTTTAACATTTAAGAATAAATTGGACAGATACATGGATGGGAGGTGTATGGAGGGATATGGTCCGTGTGCAGGTCAGTGGGACTAGGCAGAAAATGGTTCGGCACAGCCAAGAAGGGCCAAAGGGCCTGTTTCTGTGCTGTAGTTTTCTATGGTTTTCTATGGTTTCTATGGATATATACCAGTGATACTCTGATTCTGATCCTATTCTTATGGTCTAAATGAATAGGAATAAGTTTGTTACCTTTATGTTTAAATCTCATACGTAAATCAAGATCTGAGACCTTAAAAACCTGCAGTACTGTGCACATATATATATAGCTTGGATACCTAAGACTTTTGCACAGTACTGTCCTACCCGCAATGTTTTTCTAATGATTATGTTATGATATTCACTGACACAAAATGAATTAGAAGCATCTCACTATCATTCAGAATCTGTTTACCAGAAATGGAAAATTGTTTCAATAGGACTCTGCAGATAAAGAACAGATTTTTAGAATAAGCTCCAAACTAAAATGACTGTTGCTAAACTGGAATATGTTATTAATAAGAATAAAATGATTGTGGAAGGGTTTCTGGATCTTACCCACAATTTGACTTCCACTCCACGGGGAGCCTGCTGAAAGAGTAATTCAGCCTTGGTGAACGGCGTTGCGCAGCTCAAGAACTTGTTAACATTTTTGACCATCTTTGGTTACCAATGGTGGGTGGATAACGGGGGTTAAGTAACCTCACTGAGTTTCACAACTTCACAAGTGTTGACAGCTTCAGCAGCTGAAGAGGAATCCAAGTACATTCTTTACCACAATATAAGATCATAAGACCATAAGACATAGGAGTAGGATTAGGCAATTTGGCCCATTGAGTCTATTCTACGATTCTACCATAGCTGATTTATTTTCCTGCTCAACCCCATTCTCCTGCCTTTCCCTATAACCTTTGATGCCATGACCAATCAACCACATCTGCTTTAAATATACCCAATGACTTGGCCTCCACAGCTGTCTGCAGAAATGATTTCCACAGATTCATGACTCTCTTGTTGTGTATTTAATATTTCAGTTATACTCTAAATATATTGGTTCATTAAGCAATCCTTATTCACTTAGATAATTCGTTATGGGTTATATGTAAAACTATGAGAATGGCATACGTCATCACACCACCACGTCACATGCGTGCACCTTGCTTAAAGTAAAAATGAAATTAAGACATGTATCTCTTGGGCTCTTTTGTTTTCATTTTGATTCGTTTTTTGTTTTGGAGTTACATAACCTCACACCCCTTCTCACCTCTGTTCTAAATATCTCTATAATAAATTTCTGCATATTAAGCTTACAGATTAAAGATAAAAATATGCTTTGTTGTCACATGTACATTGAAACATACAGAGAAATGCATCGGTTGTGCCAAATCAAATCAGCAAGGATAGTGCCATTTTATTCATCCTGCACTTGGCATGTGAACACCATAAACTGCAAAGCAATTTGTGATCAGACTTACCCAGTGTAATGCTTACTCAGAACTCAGACACCCATTCGCATATTTGACTTCAAAAGACTGCAGATGCTGGAATCTGGAGCAACACAAACTGTGCTTGAGAAACTCACCAGGTTAGGCAGCATCTAAATGCCTGTAAGAAAGTGAATCTCAAAGTAGGATATGGTGGCATATATGTACTCTGATAATAAATTGACTTTGACTTTGTTTTTAGAGCAGACTTTGACTCTGCTGTATGTTTCAATGTAAGGAAATTATGGTTATAAAAATGCATAAATGCCTCCAGGTCAAAGATCGTAAAACATTGAATACGATTTCCCTCCTGATCTGCTGAGTTCCTCCTGAGCACCTTTAACGTTGTTTCAGGGCTAAATTACTCATTATCTGATAAACTGCTTGTTTTATTCAATGGTCTTTCAAATTAATTATTTCATGCAAATTTTAACTGTTTTTCATTAATAGTGAAAATATTTTTTGGACTTTATCTGGACTTGAATTTAAGCAGAAGATTATAGTGTTATGGCGTCAGAGAGTACTACAGCACAGAAACAGGCCCTTCAGCCCATCTAGTCGGTGCTGAACTATTATTCTGCCTAGTCTCATCGACCCGCACCTGAACCATAAGCCTCCACACCCCTCCCACAAATTTCTCTTAAATGTTGCAATCTAACCCATATTTACAACCTCTGCTGGCAGCTTGTTCTACACACGCACCTCCCTCTGAGCAAAGAAGCTCCTCCTCCAATTCCCCTTAAAAAAAACTCACCTTTTACCCATAACCTATGAGCTCACCCAAGCTCAGTGGAAAAAAGCCTTTTTGCATTTACCCTTAATAATTCCGTATACCTATGTTAGAGTTCCCTGAATGGAACAGAATCCTTACCATATCTCTGTGGTCTGTCTCCAAAAATAAAGTGACTCAAGTCTTCCATCAGTATCTCCCTAATATTCAACTGCTTTCATTTGTAATGTATATTTATTGCACTGGTTTCACATGAAGCCAAGTTAATGCCTTAATTGTATATAACTGAAGGAGATAACCAGAGCCTGGAGATAGAGGGCTATTGGCATGAAGTGCAAAGGCAGTCTTGCATCGTTAATGTTTTCAGACAAATGGAAGCAGAAAGCACCAGGAGGACTCATTAGTCTGCAGAGAAAAGCTGCCATTTGAGTCATGGATCATGTCTGCTTCACTCTGTATGGCAGCTCCTGAAACTTTCCACCATTTTCTGTTCTTCTGACATCTGTGCATTTTTCTTTAGATTATTTTCTCTTTCCAAACTATTCCTCATGTATGTCAGTACCAGTGAACTGACAATAATAATAGGTCTTCCACACACTGCCAACTGAAAGCTTCTGCCTTTTGCATGCAGATACTCATCATGTTTCTCAACTAGTACATTTTAAATATTGTCTATCATTAAGGATCCTCATTACTAGAATCCAGAAGGAGGTACAGGATCCTGAAGACACATTTAACATTTTAGCAGCAGCTTTTTCCCCATCATCATCATCAGATTTCTGAATATTACCTCACTATTTACGACCTCTTTTCACTTTTTCACTATATATACTGTATATTTAATTGTTTAATATATAAATTATTTATTATCACTCACATGTTTGTGATTTTTTTTCTGTATCAGTGATAATGTGGACAACTAGATCAGCAAATTTGTGGATGACACAAAGATTAGGGTATAATAAACAGTGAGGAAGACTTTCAATGCTTGTGGTGGGATCTGAACCGGCTGGAAAAAATGGGCTGAAAAATGGCCGATGGAATTTAATGCAGGGAAGTGTGAGGTGTTGCTCGTTGGTACTGGGCGCAGTAATTCAGAAGGACAGGTTTACTATACACCGTCAGGATAGAAATATAGAGTCTCTCAAAAGCAGAGTTGGAGGAGTGATGATGATCAATTCCTCTTGGTGCACAAATATATCAGTACAGTCCCAATTCTGCTCACCTGACCTGGAATATCTCGCAATTAAGTGCCGTCCATTTTGCCTACCATGGGAGCTTTCTGGGATCATTTTGGTAATGCTATACATTCCACCTCAGGCCAATGTCAATCAGGCTTTAGATGATCTGAGCAATGGGATCAACATGCACAAAACAGTGCACCCTAACACCTTCACCATCGTTTTGGGAGATTTTAATAAGGCCAGTCTGAAAAAAAATCACTAAGCAATTACCATCAACAGATGACTTGCAATACCAGAGTAAACAACACACTGGACCATCGCTACACCACCATCAAGAATGCCTACCGTGCTATTCCATGCCCTCACTTCGGGAAGCCTGATCATCTGGATGTACTTTTAGTCCCTGAGTTTCGGCAGAGACTGAAAACTGCAGCACCAGCAGGAAGGACGAAGAAGGTATGGACAAGGGAAGCACAGGGGACACCTACAGGATTGCTTTGAATCGGGTGGACTGGACTGTATTCAGGGATTCATCTTCCAACCAGGATGAGCATGTTGCAGTTGTTTCCGACTTCATTAACCTGTGTGGATGAGTGTGTGCCGACAAAGGCTTACTGTATATTCCCAAACCAAAAGCTGTGGATGAACCAGGGGGTACATCGTCTGCTGAAGTCTAGATCTGTGGCATTCAAATCTGGCAACCCAGCCCTGTACCAGAAACCCGGTATGATTTGTAGAGGGCTATTTCAAGGGAAAAGAGGCAATTTTAAACGAGGTTGGAGGTGACATTAGATTCACGGCAACTCTGGCAGGGTTTGCAAGTCATTACTTCCTACAAAGCTCAGGAAGGGCAAGGTGAAGGAACACATACTAATTCTCATAGAGGGATCAGAGATGGAGAAAGTGAGCAGTTTCAAGTTCCTGGGTGTCAAGATCTCTGAGGACCTAACCTGGTCCCATCATATCGATGCAGTTATAAAGAAGGCAAGACAGCAACTATACTTCATTAGGAGCTTGAAGAGATTTGGTATGTCAACAAAAACACTCAGAAACTTCTATAGATGTACTGTGGAGAGCATTCTGACAGGCTGCATCACTGTCTGGTATGGGGGGAGGGGGGCTACTGCACAGGACCAAAAGAAGCTGCAGAGGGTTGTAAATCTAGTCAGCTCCATCTTGGGTACGAGCCTACAAAGAACCCAGGACATCTTTAGGGAGCGGTGTCTCAGAAAGGCAGCGTCCATTATTAAGGACCCCCATCACCCAGAGCATGCCCTTTTCTCACTGTTACCATCAGGAAGGAGGGACAGAAACCTGAAGGCACACACTCAGCGATTCAGGAACAGCTTCTTCCCTTCTGCCATCCGATTCCTAAATGGACAGTGAACCCATGAACACTACCTTACTTTTTTAATAAATATTATTTCTGTTTTTGCACAATTTTTATTCAATATACATATACTGTAATTGATTTAACTACTTATTTATTTTTACTTTTTGCCCTCTACGTTATGTATTGCATTGAACTGCTGCAGCTGAGTTAAAAAAAATTTTGTGACACATGTTGGTGATAATAAACCTGATTCTGGTTGGACCAACCAGTGTACGTTTTACACAGTGAATAGTAGAGCCTTGAGGAATATAGTAGAAGAAAGGAATCTGGGAATACCGGTCAATAATTCATTGAATGTGGTTTCACAGGTAGGTAGGGTGAAAAAGAAGGCTGTTGACACATTGGCCTTCATAAATCAAAGTACTGGGTACAGGAGATGGGATGTTATGTTGCAGTTGTTTGAGACGTTAGTAAGGCCTAACTTGGATTATTGTGCAAAGTTTTAGTCACCTACCTACAGGAAAGATGTAGGTAAGGTTGAAAGAGTACAGAGAAAATTTACAAGGATGTTGCCGGGTCTAGAGGACCTGAATTATAAGGAAAGATTGAATAGGTTAGGACTTTACTCTTTGGAATGTAGAAGATTGAGGGGCAATTTTATAGAGGTATACAAAATAATGAAGGATATAGATACAGTAAATGCAAGCAGGCTCTTGCCATTGAGGTCGGGTGGGACTACAACTAGAGGTCAGGGGTTAAAGGTGAAGGGTGAAAAGGTTAAGGGGAACATGAGGGAAAACTTCTTCACCCAGAGGGTCGTGAGAGTGTGGGATGAGATGTCAGTGCAAGTGGTGCATGCAAGCTCAATTTCAACATTTAAGAGAAGTTTGGATAGGTACATGGATGGTCAGGGTATGGAAAGCTGTGGTCCTGATGCAGATCAATCGGACTAGGCAGTTTAAATTGTTTAGCATGGACTACTTGTACCAAAGGGCCTGTTTCTGTTCTGTACTTTTCTATGACTCAATAACTCTACAGTGCAATACATAAAATATACTATAAATAACAATAAGAAATATGCAGTATATATTTTATGCAATATATAATACATAAGCACAAAACATAACATATATGCTGCATACACCAGGAAATCTGCAGATGCTGGAATTTCAAGCAACACACATAAAAGTTGCTGGTGAACGCAGCAGGCCAGGCAGCATCTCTAGGAAGAGGCACAGTCGACATTTCGGGCCGAGACCCTTCATCAGGACTCATTACTGCATATATACTGCATATTTCTTACTGTTGTTACAATATATTTCAGTATATTTTATGCATTATAGCTCTGTTGTGGTTGTCTGCGTATTCTGGTGGCATTGGATGGCTTGAGTTTGGTCTCTTTTATTGAGTAGCTGTATCTTTCTACTTTATATGAGTTATGTGTGCTTTGTTCTGTGTGTGACTGTTGGTACTGTGTTTTGTACCTTGATCCTGGAGTAATATTGTCTTGTTTGGCTGTATTCATGTATGGTTGAATGACAATTAAACTTGAATTGAACTGAATTGTATTGTACTACTGCCACAAAACAAAACATTTCACAACGTATGTTCGGTAATTTCTAGATTGTTTTCTAGATAAAAACCCCGATGTGACTGAAGTGTATACATAATCCATTCTTTAAAGAGAATACAGAGGTACATACGTTACGTGCTGGTGGATGCAAGAGATTGAGAGCCAACTGCAATTGAAAATGGGCAAAGGCAAATGTTTTAATCAAATGGATCTTGTGTAGCGATCTGATTTCCAAGCTCTCTTCATGAGCTGAGGCTGCTTCCTGTTCATGACGTACCGTTTCTTTCAGAAGGTGGCTGGGTAGCAATGCACTGGCGGCAGCCAAGTAAGATTAATGAGTGTGAGGACATGGTGACAGAGTGGAAACTCTGTGCTCTGGAAGTCATTCCTTCTCGAGCTGCAGTTGGAAACAATTATTGGCTCAGGGATAGCTGGTGGAGCCTTGCACAAGACTACTGAGTTATAAACAGAGGGAGCTTGATATTAGGTACTGTTGTGAAGTGTGTGGAGCTGAAATGTTAACTTCTTTGATTCTCTGACAAATTTTATGCAAAAATGTGTAAAATTCACATAGTGGATTTCACAGAGGAAATGCTTGAAATGTCTAAGAAACAGATGGTTCTAGAATTGCATAAATGCACCAGCTGTAAATTTGGGACAGTACAGCATCGTAGTGGCTAGCATAACACTTTGCAGCTCCTTTAGCACAGGTTTAATTCCTGCCACTGTCCGTAAGGAGTTTGTACATTCACCCCTTGGCACATAGGATTCCACCAGTTGCTCCAGTTTTCTTCCACTTTTCAAGGACATATGGGTTAATAGGTTAGAGTCATGCGAATGTAATTGGGCAGCACGGGTTCTTTGGGCTGGAAGGACCTGTTTCTGTGCTGAATCTCTACATTTAAAAATAAAAACTATGGGCTCCTCTATCTGTGACTTTGGACTGAATAATAACAAGGACAGGAAGGTCAGGATGCGCCGAGAGTCTCACAGTTCACAGGATACTTTTAAATTGTACACACTGACACAGAGCAGGAGGTATAGCCTCCAAGTTAGTTTGGGATAAAATCTGCTACTTAGCAATGAGACAAGACCAGAGCATCTCTTCTTACAGTATTGTCAGTTGGGGAGAAGATATCTGTCAGGAAGTTGCTCTACATAGCCCATGGTGTCTCACTGAGAGAACAGGCTGCGTCTTAACTCCTTAACTTGGTCTTAATTGTTCTGCCAACAGTGTAGCTGAGTACCACTCCGGACAGCTTGCCTGCGTTTCATTCTCAGGTACCTGGAGAGGTGCTTGAGCTCATTTCCTTTGAACACAAAAGTAAAATAAGCAGTTGGTGACAAATTGTTATTTTCTAATTCTCTGCAACAAACAAATGAGTGAAATGATTTAAGTGGCAATAAATTGCCTCTAATCACATTCAGTTGCCTCTGGTGACAGCATAAGTTGCCACAGGGTGCAAAGAGCTCGGTACTCCGAGCTGAGTACTGTTGCCACAAGACAAAAAATTTCACAACTTACAGTACTGTGTAAAAGTCTTAGGTGCATATATATACCTCGGATGCCTAAGACTTTTGCACAGTACTGTATATTGGTTAAAATAGGAAGGTGGTTGGGAAACAGAAATAATGGTACTTAGCTTTGTATTAGCTCAGTAATACTGGAAAGACATAAAATACATTATTGTGCAAAACTCTTAGGGACCCTAGCTATAGTAATAGGTGCTTCTGGCCCTTCAAGTTATGCAGCCTAAGTTCTGGAGGTCATTGATATTAAACCTGATCCTGACCCTGAGTACAACTTTTTGGGCTTTGTTTCACAGATTCAGCAGGTTTTGTCCTCAATCCCAGTTTCAAATAAAACATGATCTAAAAAACATGATCTAAAATACTAACATCCATTTTACATCCTTCAGCTGAAGTCTTTAAAATATTTACCTGCAGTCTTAGTGAGGAAATCTTGCTTGCTGAGACTAGACAGCACAAAAATCCACCTCTAGCTGCCTGAGATGTACCTTCCAAGACTGTTTCATACTGGGAGTGAGATAAAGAATATATCTCAGAACTACTTTTATTTATTCAGAGATACTGCACAGTATTGGGCCATTCTGGCCCAAAGAGCCCATGCTGCCAAATTGCATCTATGTGATTGATTAACCTACTCTGGTTTGTGGGAGGAAACCAGAGCACATGGAGGAATCTCATGCAGTCATGGGGAGAACTGTTATGTTTTGTAACTCCAAAACATAAAACTAGTTAAAAGAAAAACAAGGAAGCTTGATAAATTCATGTAAAGTTAATTTTCACTCTTAAGCGAGGCACACCTATGACATAATGACATGATGACGTACGCCATTCACGTACTTTTACATATAACCCACAATTAATTATGTAAACAACAAAGATTGCTTAATCAACATTATAGTTACAAAATTACTCAAGTATTAAATGCACAATGTTCCTTTGCTATAAACTCCAACTCAATATGGAATACATCTCAACTCAAATATTGCTCTCGAGTCATCTTAGATGTGAAAACAGGGAGGAAATTGACAAGCTTCTGAATCAGTGTCAGTGCAGTGTGTTCTACTGACATTGTTTGTGGTGCATTCTTTAGGCTCTGGACAAAGCTCTCTGCCAAGATATTTGTAGCTTGGTGGTATTGTGTAGGTGTAATATGTCTTATTCCATTTATTTTCAGGATTGACTGAAACTATTCTGCAACAAACTGTGGTCCATTGTCACTGACTAAGTGTTCTGGAACACCAGTCCTTGAGAAGACACTTCCCAACACATCAACAGTGTGCGAGGCTGTACTGGAGGCTATTGAGAACACTTCTGGCCACGTTGTGGCTGCATCCACTACTACCAAGAAACTTGTGCCCATGAACGGTCCAGAAAAATCCACATGAATCCTCTGCCAGGGCATTTCAGGCCATTCTCAGGGTGGAGAGACATGGCTCTTGGCATCTTCTGGACATGTTGGCATCCCGAACAGTGCATGGCAAGCTGTTCAATCTGCTGATCTATCCCAGGCCACCAGACAAAGCTTCGAGCCATGATGTTCATAATGATCACACTTAGATGACCAGAATGTAGCTCGTCCGCACTTTAGCTCTCAGTTTGGATGGTACAACAACTCTCAATCCCCGCATAAGGCAAATCTCATCCTGACTCCGGTAAAAACAGGGGAACTGGAATTTCTGCTACACATTCCAGCCATTTTGGGTGGCCATGTAGATCTGAGACAATGTAGGGTCTTTTCTAGTTTCCTTATGTTTCCGTAATAGGAAGACTTTCAATTTGCATTAGGGATAATACCTCAAGAGGAGTGTCCTCTTTTGTAAGTTTTTCAGGTATTTCCTTTTCCAAAGGTAAATGGGACAATCCATCAGCATTTCCATGATTAGTTGTCCTCTGGAATTTGGTCTTCTAATTGTGTCCTCCAAGAAACAGAGCCCATCTCTGCATTCATACTGCTGCTGCTAGTGTAACACCTTCTGTGGATTGATCAGTAATGAGGGTAAACTCTCTCCCATACAAGTACTGGTTGAAATATTTTACACTCCTAACTAGATTCAAGGCCTCTCTGACAATTTGTGCATAATTTTTCTCTGCAGCAGTAAGGGGATGTGATGCAAAGACTGTGGGACGTTCACTTCCATCACTCATAACATGTGACACGACTGCACTTATACCATAAGGCGAGGGTGTTACAAGCAAGCTTCACTGGATGATGTCGATCTTAATGTGTGAGTACAGTGTCTGACATCACCATTTTCTGTACCTTTTGGAAAACCATCTCAAACTGCTTTGTCCATTGCCATTTCTTCCTGATCTGTAGTAGTGAGTTCAAGAGGTGGTGCACAGTAGTTAGGCTTGGCACAGACCTGTTACAGTAATTGATAAATCTTCAAAAAGACCACAACTGGGCATGTCCTTTGTCCTTGGGGCGTCCACCACTGCTTGAACTTTCTCAGCACACTGGAGTATACCTTGTGCATCAATGGTGTGACCACAGGTAGAGATGCTTGATTAAAGAATTTACACTTGTTGTGTTGTGTTCTAAGCCCATAATCTTCTAATCTTTTTAACACTGGTTTGAGATTTTGAAGATGTTCCTTGTCATCCTTACCAGTAACAATGATGTCATCCAGGTAACACCGAGTGCCTGAGCAGCCTTTCAGCACCTGGTCCATAGCTTTCTGCCAGAGTGCAGGTGCAGATGCTTCTCCAAAAATCAGCTCTAATAGTGATAAAGCCCTTTGTGAGTGCTAATGGTGAGAAACACTTTGGACTCTTCTTCCATTTCCATCAGTAGGTAGGCCTCAGCTAATTCCACTTTGCTGAAGTGTTTCCCTCCAGAAAGGTTTGCAAAGATATCCTCTATCCTGGGCAGATGGTATTGATCTATTTCCATTACTGGGTTGATGGTGACCTTAAAGTCACTATAGATCCTGACAGCCCCATTCTTCTTGGTTACTGGACCACAGGCTTTGCCCATGGGCTCCAATCAACATTGGAAAGAATTCCTTCAGCCTCACTGACTGTTTTATCATGGAAGGTATAAGGAAGTGGATGGGCTTTGTAAAACTTGGGTGAGGCCTTTTCATTTAACACTGCTTTACCCTTGATAGATTTGGCCTTTCCAGTGCCATCCTGGAACACTGCTGTGGCACCATCCAGTACCTTTCTTAATTTGCTTTCAGTTGACTCTTTTGCAGGGGATGTGGCATGCAAGTGGTGGATCTCCAGTTGTAATTTTCTCAGCCACTCACGACCCCACAATGCCGCCCCTCCTGTTTTACCACATACAAGCCCAATGTTGCTTGTTGGTTGTTGTATTGTACTATTACAAATATCATCCCCACAGGAGTTATCTTTTTTCCAGTGAATGTCAGTGTCTTTGAAATGTCATTCCAGCTCATTTTGTGGAATGACTGAAACAGCTGACCCCGTGTCCAATTTCATTTTAATTAATTTGTTGTTCACTTCAGGTGTAATCCATATTGCTTGTCTATTAATAGTTTTTACATCAGATCTCAAGGCTACATAGTCCTGTGTCACTCATCATTACCAGATTGTTCATCAGAGCATGCAGATTAACGCTCTTTTTGAAACTGCAACTTGACATTTTGTATTTTTCTCTTCCCTGTGCAGTCCATTTATTTTTGTCTGCCCAACATGCTTTTTGTAAACTCATAAAAGACAGCTGTAAAAACAAGCCGGATCCAGTTTTAGAGTCAGAGTCCTACAAATTATATTTATGACCGTTATTATAGATAAGACAATCCATAGTAACTGTCTGGATATAATCATTCCCGATAAACAAACAAGAACAACTTACTTTGTAGATGTAGCCATTCCAAACACACACAACATGCATAAATCAATAACTGAAAAACACTAGAAATAGGCAGAATTAAAAGAAGAAATTAAAAGTCTGTGGACCATAAACAGGGTATACACTTCAAAAAGATAGATTTCCAGTTAAGCTCCACAGGAGAGAGGGAAGGAGAGGTTCAGAGGGAATTCCAGAATTCATGGCTTTGCCATGATAAACCTTCTAGAATAGGAGGAGGACAGGTATCTCTGAAGGTTATAAAGAATGGTGAGTTTAAAACCATGGATAAAGATTAAAAATTGGCTTTTTTTGTCACATATACTTCAAAACATACAATGAAATGCATAATTTTGGGTCAATGACCAAGACAGTCAAAGGATTGTGCTGCAAGTGTCGTCCTGCTTCCAGTGATAACATAGCATGCTCTTTATTTACTAACCCTAACCCATACATCTTTGGAAGGTGGGCAGAAACCAGAGAACACGGAGGAGACTCACGTGGTTATGGGGAAGAACATACAAATTTCTTACGGACAGTGGCGGGAATTAAACTCAAATCGGTGAATGCCGGCATTGTAAAGTATTGTGCTAACCATTATGCTTCCATGCCAGTATGAGCAACAGGAGGAGTATGGCAGGGCTGGTAGTTTAGCAACGTGATAAATATTGAGCAAGGTGATCTCAGTGACAGTGCTACAGTCCAAAGCCCAGCTCTGAGTCAACTGCCACAAATCAGATGGAGATTCAGATGGTTAGGGTCTGTTATCCTGGGAATGGAACTTGTGAAAGGAACTGAAGGAGATGTTTTCTGTCTACCAAGGTTTATTTGAACACAGAACATTGAATATTTCAGCAAAGTACAGCCCTTCAGCCCCCAATGTGCCAACCTATTCATCTAAGATCAATCAAACCTTTCCCTTCTACATAATACTCCTTTTTTTTCTATCATCCCTGTCTCTATCTAAGAGTTTCTTAATTAAACCTAAAGTCTCTACCACTTCCACCACTCCTGGCAGGATGTTCCATACACCCACCTCTCTCTGTGTGAAAAAAACTTATCTGAGATCAACCTATATTTTCCTCCAATGACCTTAAAATTATGCCTCCTTGTATTAGCTATTTATGTCCTGGGAAAAAGTCTCTAGCTTTCCCTCCTATCATCTTGTACACCTCTTATCCTCCTTCACTCCAAAGAGAAAAGCCCTAATTTGCTCAACCTTTCCTCATAAGATATGTCCTCCAATCCATGCGGCTTCCTCTCTAACGCTTCTACATCTCTCCTATAATGAGGTGACCAGAACTGAACGCAATATCTGTTGAAATTTCTGTGCTTTAAAGTCGGGTGTCTGTTCCACTAATTTATAAACATACATGAGGCCGAGAAAGTTCAAGTTTATTTTCATTCAACCAAACACGTTTGTACAGCTAAACAAAACATCGTTCCTGTGGGGCCAAGGTGCAAAACACAGCACACACAGTCACATGCAGCACATCTAGTTATGGACCAGCGTATACAGTCACAATATAATATTACCAGAAGTCCCTGGTTGGGCACAGGAGTACATTCAGCCAGAGATTCATTCCACCGAGATGCAGCACAGAGCGTCATAGGAAGTCATTCCTGCCTGTGGCCATCAAACCTTACAACTCCTCCCTTGGAGGGTCAGACACCCTGAGCCAATAGGCTGGTCCTGGACTTATTTCCTGGCACAATATACATATTACTATTTAACTATTTATGGTTTTATTACTATTTAATTATTTATGGTGCAACTGTAACAAAAACCAATTTCCCCCGGGATCAATAAAGTATGACTATGACTATGACTATGACTATGACTAAGTGACATGGCCTGAAGATTGACAGGTTGACATAAAGCGTGAGGTGCATGTTTATATAAGACAGTATAATGTTACTGACACTGTTATAATAAAACAATCAGTCATATAAATATGTAAAACTGCAGCAGTAAAAGATGAAATGTGACCAGTGCAGGATGAGAGCGTTCCTGTGATTTGGGGGGGGGGGGGCACATTCTGAAATCTAACAGTCTGGGGGGAAGAAGCTGTCACCCAGCCTGACAGTCCTGCCTTTTATGCTGTGGTACCTTCTGCCTGGCAGCCGGAGGTCAAAGAATCAGAAGCAGGTTTAATATCACTGGCATATGTTATGAAATTTGTTAGTAAGCGGCAGCAGTGCATTGGAATACATATATAAATAAACTCTAAATTGCTGTAAGTATATAGATTTTAAATGTTAAGTTAAATAAATAGTGCAAAAAGAGAGAAAAAAGGTCGTGTGGTAGTGTTCATGGGTTCAATGTCGATTCAGAAATTGGATGGCAGAGGGTAGGAAGTTGTCCCTGAATTGTGGGAAGAGATTGAGGGAAGGATGCAAGGGGGTCTTTGACAATGCTTAAGGCACTGTGTATGCAGGACTTCTGAATGGGGGGAGAGAGGTCAGACTATTGCCTAAATCCCCAACTATATCTAAAGAATAAGGATACAAAGTCAACATAGTTTCTCCTTGGTGGCAATCTGTCAGTACTAATGACTCAAATATTAGTATTAGTTTATTATTGTCACCTGTACCAATTTACAGTGAAAAGTTTGACTTGCATACTGTTCATACAGATCAAATCATTACACAGTGCATTGAGCAAGGATAAGGTCAGACAATACTAGAACACAGAATAAAATGTAATAGCTACAAGTGCAGGTAAACGATAAAGCACGAGATCATAACGAGGTGGATTTCAGATCTTCACCCACTGAGTGAGAAACAGAATGGTTGAGATTGTTTAAAATTATATTTGAGCACATACAGTAATATTTGGAGCTGTGAAGTGATTAAAAATCGATTCCTGAATCCCTCAGCTTCTGTTGGCACGATTTGTTTTTCTGTGGGTGGGGGTGTTGATGTTCTTGCTGTCGCTTGCATGATTTTTTCCTCATGGCGGGGGGTTGATAATTGTGTTGCCATTATTTCTATTGCCATTAGGTGTGATTTGTTAGTTTTTTTGCTCTGTGGGAGTGGTGAGGGGGGTGTCACCACCCACATCACACCTCCTGCTCTCTAACCAAGAGTCTCATTGTCTTGAGCAATGACAATGAAGTTCTATTCTATTCTATTAAGTAAATGAAAGGATCCACTCCAAACTCCCAGGGCAGCTTCGGACAAAAGAGTAAAAGCAAATTAAAGCAGCATGACCCTGGACTGAAATATTTCAAATTAATTCAAAAGAATATTGAATAGCCAGATGGTGTATCTTCAGGAGAGGAGGTTAATGGTTTATGGTGATGTACTGGTTAAGTTACTGGACTAGGAAGTGAAGACTGGTCCATTGATCTGGAGAGTGTGAGGTTGAATCCCATTATAGTAACTGGGGTATTAGATCCAGAGTTCAAGCTAACAACAGGAATGTTGGTCTGTCTGGTGCACTAATGCTCTCCAGGGAAGGAAGTCCAGACTGCCCCATATAAGTCTCAAGATTTACTAATGTAGTTGATTTCTCTTTACTTCTGGGGCAACAAGTGAAAGACAATAAATACTGGAGCTTTCTCACGATGACAGCAGCCAAAATTGAACGTTAAAACATCTGGGTATATTTGAGGTGGCGGTGTTTGCCGAGCATGGCAATTAGCTTGCAGACATTTCACCACCAGTCGAGGTGACGTCCTCACCACACAGTTCTTGGTGTATATGTTCACAGAGTCACAGTTACTGTATACAGCACATCTGTAGCAGTTAGCATACAGCTTTGCAGTGCCAGTGACCCATTTCAATTTGTGCATATTCTCTCTGTGACCACATGAGTTTCTTCCAGGTGCTCCGGTTTCCTCCCACATTTCAAAGACGTACAGGTCAAGGTCAGTAAGGTGTGGTCAGGCGATGTTGCTGCCGGAAGCATGTTTACACTTAAGGGCTGTCTCCAGCACAACCTCGGATTGTGTTGGTCATTGACGCAAACAGCTCATTTCACAGCATGTTTCATTGTACAGTACTCTGCAAAAGTCTCACGGACATATATGTAGCTAGGGTGCCTAAGACTTTTAGACAGTACTGTATTTGTCAACGTGGAGCGGTCAGCGAGTTTGTAAGTCTAGCGGGAGCAAAGGATGTTGGGATTGGTGAGGGTAGAGTGCCATGGGAGGAGTGTGTGACAGGTGGCAGAGGAGTGCCGGCAGCAGAAGTTGGCGCAGGTGCAGACACACCCAGCCCTGAGACACCAGGCAAAGTCATTTGATTCCAAACAATTGGTGTATTGATCATTACAGAATGTCTCTCTGGTGCTTCCTGCTCCCTCCCCTCTCCCTTCCCCTTTTCCAAACCATGGTTCCCCTCTCCCTGCCCCCTTCCCACTCTCAGTCCACAATAGAGACCCATATCAGAATCAAGTTTATCATCACTCACACGTCATGAAATTTGTTTTTTTTTGTGGCAGTACAGTGCAATACATAAAATTACTACAGTACTGTGCAAAAGTCTTAGGCACCCTAGCTACATATGTGTGTGTGTGTGTAAGAATTTTGCACAGTACTGTACATGTGACAAATAGAACTAATATTCGACCTCCAATCTTTGATTTCCAGCTTGTCCATATTGACCAAGGTGTCTTCCTGAATGAGACGTTGATCAAGCTTGGGTTGTTTTCTCTGGAGCTGCAGAGGCTCAGAGGAGATTTATCAGATAATGAGAGACATAGAGAATAGACAGATGATATCTTTTTCCTAGGGTTGAAATGTCTAATACCAAATGGGATTGCACTTAAGGTGAGAGGGGGTAATTTCAAAGTAGATGGGGGCATGTTTTTTTTACACAGAGAGTGATGGGTGCCTGGGGTGGTTATAGAGGCAGAAACATTAGCGACATTTAGGAGACATTTAGTTAGGCAGACGAATGTGAGGAAAATGGAAGGATATGGACATTGTGTAAGCAGAAGAGATTAGTTTAGTTGGCCATTTGATGACTAATTTAATTGATTGGACAAGACATTGTGGGCCGAAGGACTTGTACGTGTACTGTACTGGTCTATGTTCTATGTTCCAGTCCCACTGTCCTGGTGAAGGGCCTTGAAATATTGACTGTTGATTCTACTCCATAGGTGCTGCCTGACTTGCTGAGTTCCTCCTGCATTTTGTGTTCTTTACTCTTATCTCAATTATCTGCATTTGGCCCACATTCCTCTCGTCTTTCCATTCCACTGCAATAAGGGATATTACCTGGGAGCAAAAAAGACTTGATTATGCTTTTATCACCTCTTGGCTGGGGTGTTAGGAGCCAGAGTGATTGACTGGAGGGACAGGAGAGCTCTTTATCCTGTTCCAGTCCCTCTCTTCACTCCCACTTAACAGCTGAGTGAAAGGGCCAGAACTCACTGGGAAATGCTAGTAGTTCTATTCTGGTGTGTGGGTACCTCCTCTGTGAAACTGTCATCAGATTCAGGATTCCTGCCCAAACATGGAAGTCTACAACTTGCCAGTCGTTCGTCACTGGACATTTGCCAAAAGAAGATGAACCAGCTCTGTTTCTCAGAAGTTACACTACAAACACATACCAAATGCTGGAGGAATTCAGCAGGTCAGGCAGCATCTACGGGGAGGAATAAAGAGCTGATGTTTTTGGCCAAAACCCACATCAGTACCTGATGATGGAGTGTGTTACTCTAGATCTCCAGCATATGCAGAATCTCTTGGGGGGTCCATTTGCTGAAACTATGGTGACTGAACCACTGTCGGGGGCAGAAGAGAGTGTCATTGCTATTACTAAGGAGAAGGTGCTTGGGAAGTTGAAAAGTCTGAAGGTAGATAAGTAATCTGAATCAGATGAACTACACTTGGATCATTGTAAGCAGTTTTGGGCCCCTTATCTAAGAAAGGATGTGCTAGCATTGGAGAGGGTCTGAAGGATGTTCACGAGAACAATCCCAGGAATGAAAGGGGAGAGTTTGATGGTCTGGGCCTATATTCACTGGAGTTTAGAAGAATGGGGGGGGGCGGGGGGTGGGTGATTCTCATTTAGACCTATCGGATGTTGAAAGGCCTAGATAGAGTGGATGTGGAGAGGGTGTTTTCTCTAGTGGCAGAGTCTAGGACCAGATGGCAGAGTCTCAGACTAGGGGATTATTAATTTAGAATGGAGATGAGGAAACGATTCTGTAGCCTGTGAGTTGTGAATCTGTGGAATCCATTGCCACAGACGGCCATGGAGGCCTAGACATTGGGTATATTTAAAGTGGAGGTTGAAAGGTACTTGATTTAAAAAGAGAATAGAGCTGAGAGGGATAATAAATCAGCCACGATGCAATGGCAGAGCAGAATCAATGTGACAAATGGTCTAACTCTGCTCCTATGTCTTATGGTCTTATTGTCTTATAAAAAACGGAGCAAAAAGCACCAAAATACAAGAGGAACTCGGCAGATCAGGCAGCATCTATGGAGAGAAATAAACAGCCGACATTTTAGACTGAGACCAAAGAATGAATCCATAATTTCAAAGCAGAACTGAATTTTTTTAAATTACGGATGCTGCAAATCTGGAATCAAAGGAGAGAATACTGGTAATACAAGTCATACTCAGATCCACACAAAAAGTTACTCCTAACCATTCAGTAAATTGGTTTAGACAGCGGACTTTAGCTGACCAGAATATGGGTGAACTTGTTGGCTATGAATGAAATATTTCATTATTAAAAAGCTACAATTCCAGTTGTCTTTGTGACATTGTATTTATCCCTAATGTGGCTGATGTGTTTTAAGTTCTCGTATTGAATGCCAAAATATCTTGTGTGTTGGGGATTCACGTTAATCAGAATTGAGCTCCGTGTCCTTTCTCGAGGAAGTGGGGAAATATTAGCATAAGGCTTGAGGTACATTTCCATGAATGGCTCTGCAGAAGGAGAAACAGGATTGATTGGGAAATGAATTCATACAGATGTGAACATGAAGCTTCTGCCAAACTTGGTTTTACAATTGAGCTGGAACCAGTTTGCTGTGCGTCAAGCTGTTTGAGATTGTGCATAAAGGATGAGGGTGTTATAATGTGAAACCAGTCAAAACATCATCAGATCTGAAATGTGTTGTTGCACATTGTTTTGATCTATGGGAGGAAAACTGAAAGACCTATTAACCCCTTTTTACCCAAAATGTTTTCAGAGCTTCAACATGTATTGAACATTGGTTAACGTATAGGGTGAAAAATCCCCTTGCATTTCTTTATTTTTATGAAAATGCCTGCAAGAAAATGAATCTCAAGGTAGGATTGTTTATTTTATTTCATTTTAATTGGGGATACAGCATGGAACAGGCCCTAACAAGAGAAAATCTGCAGATGGTGGAGATCCAAGGAACAGGCACAAAATGCCGGAGGAAATCAGCAGGCCAGGCAGCATCTGTGGGAAAAAAGTACACTTGAAGTTTCGGGCCAAGACCCTTCAGCAGGACTAGAGAAAAAGGATGAGAAGTCAGAGTTAGAAATGGGCAGGAGGGGAGGTGAAACTGGGAGGGGGAGGGTGAAGTAAAGAGCTGGGAAGTTGATTGGTAAATGAGATATAGGGCTGGAGAAGGGGGAATCTAGTAGGAGAGGACTGAGGCCAAGGAAGAAAGAAAAAGTGGGAGTACCAAAGGGAGGCAATAGGTAGGCAAGGAGATTAAGTGAGAGAGGGAAAAGGAGAAGGGGAATAGCAGGGGTTGGGGGCGGCATTACTGGAAGTTGGAGAAGTCAATGTTCATGCCATCAGGTTGGAAGCTACCCAGTCAGAGTATAAGGTGTTGCTCCTCCAACTTGAGTGCTGCCTCATCTCTACTGTAGAGGAAGCCATAGATGGACATGTTGGAATGGGAATGGGAAGTGAAATTAAAATGGGTGACCAGTGGGATCCCGCTTTTTCTGTCGGATGGAGCATAGGTGTTCGGCGAAGCAGTCTCCCAATCCACCGGCTCCTCCTCTATAAGACCATAAGGTATAGGAGCAGAATTCGGCCATTTAGCCCATTGAGTCTGCTCCAACATTTCATCATGGCTGATCCATTCGTCCTCTCATCCCCAATCTCCTGCCTTCTCCCCAAATCCCTTCATGTCTCAACCAGTCAAGAATCTATCAAACTCTGCCTTAAATATACATAAAGACTTGGCCGCCACAGTTGCTTGTGGCAAAGAATTCCACAGATTCACCACTCTCTGGCTAAAGATATTCCTCCTTATCTCCAGTCTAAAAGGATACCGCTGAATTCTGGGGCTGTGTACTCTGGTCTTGAGCTCTCCCACCACTGGAAACATCCTCTCCACATCCACTCTATTGAGGCCTTACAGCATTCGATAGGTTTCAATGAGATCACCCCTTATTCTTCTGAATTCCAGTGAATACAGGCCCAGAGCCATCAAACGCTCTTCATATGACAAGCCATTCAATCCTTGAAACATTTTCATGAACCTCCTTTGATCCTCACCAATTTCAGCATATCCTTTCTAAAATAAGGGGCCCAAAACTGCTCACAATACTCCAAGTGAGACCTCACCAGTACTTTCTAAAGTCTCAGCATTCCATCCTTGTTTTTATATTCTAGTCCTCTTGAAATTAATGTTAAAATCACATTTGCCTTCCTCACTACAGACTCAACTTGCAAATTAACCTTCAGGGAATCCTGCACAAGGACTCCCAAGTCCCTCTGCAGCTCAGTTTTCTGTATTTTCTCTCCATTTAGAAAATAATTAACCCTTTCATTTCTTCTACCAAGTGCATGACCATACACTTCCTTACTGTATTCCATCTGCCATTTCTTTGCCCATTCTCCTAAGCTGTCTAAGTCCTGCTATAGCCTCTCTACTTCCTCAAAACTACCTGCCCCTCCACCTATCTTCATATCGTCTGCAAACTTTTCAACAAAGCCATCAATTCCATCTTCCATATCTTTGACATATAACAAAAAGAATTCGTCCCAACACAAACCCCTGTGAAACACCACTAGTCACCAGCAGCCAATCAGAAAAGGTTCCCTTTATTCCCACTGTTTGCCTCCTGCCAATCAGCCATGCTTTATCCATGCTAGAATCTTTCCTGTGATACCATGGGCTCAGGTTGTTAAGCAGTTTCTTGTGTGGCACCTTGTCAAAGGTCTTCTGAAAATCCAAGTGCACAACATTAACCAATTTTTCTTTGTCTATCCTGCTTGCTATTTTGTCAAAGGATTCCACAGATTTGACAGGCAAGATATTCCCTTGAGGAAACTATGCTGACTACGGCCTATTTTATCACGTGCCTCCAAGTATCCTGAGACCTCATCCTTAATAATCAACTCCAAAATCTTCCCATCCACTGAGGTCAGATCAACTGGCCTATAGTTTCCTTTATTCTGCATCTCTCTCTTCTTGAAGAGTGGAGCGACATTTGCAAATTTCCAGTCTTCCAGAACCATTCCAGAATCTAGTCATTCTTGAAATCATTACTAATGCCTTCACAATCTCTTCAGCCACCTCTATCAGAACTGTGGGGTGTAGACCATCTGGTCTAAGTGACTTACCTACCTTCAGACCTTTCACTTTCCCAAGAATCTTTTCTAGTAATGGTAACTTCACAAACTTCATGTCCCCTGACACTTGGAAGTTCCACCATACTGCTGATGTCTTCCACAGTGAAGACTGCTGCAAAATATTTATTCAGTTTGTCCACCATTTCCTTGTCCCCTATTATTACCTGTCCAGCATAATCTTCCAGTAGCTCGATATCCACACTTGCCTCTCTTTTACATTTTATGTATCAGGAGAATCAGTTGGTATCCTCTTTAATATTATTGGCTAGCTTACTTTATATTCCATTTTTACCTTCTTGATGACTTTTTTTTTTAAGGTGCCTTCTGTTGGTTTTTAAAAGCTTCCCAATCCTCTAATTTCCCACTAATCTTTGGTCTATTTTGCCCTTTCTTTGTCTTTTATGTTGACTTTGATTTCTTTTGTTAGCTGCGATTGTGCCATCTTGCCTTTAGAATGTTTCCTCCTCTTTGGGATGTATATGTTTTGTGCTTTTTGAATCACTTCCAGAAATTCCAGCCATTGCTGCTCTGCTGTCATCCCTGCCAGTGCTCTTTTCCAATCAATTCTAGCCAACTCCTCTCTCATGCCTCTGTAATTCCCTTTACTCCACTGTAATACTGATACATCTGACTTTAGCTTCTCCTTCACAAACTTCAGAGTGAATTTGATCATATTATGATCACTTACCCCGAAGAATTCTTTAACCTTAAGCTCTCTAATCAATTCTGGTTCGTTGCACGACACCCAATCCAGAATAGCTGATCCTCTTGTGGCCTCAACCATGAGCTGCTCCAAAGTCCATCTCGTAGGCACTCTAGAAATGCCCTCTCCTGTCGTCCAGCACCAACCTGATTTTCACATTCTATCTGCATTTTGAAGTCCCCTATGACAGGGGTCCCCAACCCTTTTTGCACCGCGGACCGGTTTAATATTGACAATATTCTTGCGGACCGGCCGTCAGGGGTGGGAGGTTTTAATCACGACCGGAACATAGGTGATAAGTCAACTATAAGTCACTTATAAGTGGCTAATACACTCAATTTTGTTTCTAAAAGGGTAAACAGCGCATATTTTCCTCGTATGAACATATAAAATCATTGCAACACACCAATATTGCTGAATCAGTGGGAGGCCTGGGCTTGTTTCCCTGCAACAAGACGGTGCCATCGAGGGGTGATGGGAGACAGTGATACTCGAAGGGGGTTCCTTGTGTCCAGTTTTTCGTTGCATTCATTGCAGAAAATCCCGCTTCGCAGAGATATGATGTTGGAAATGAAAGCAATGTTTTCAGTGCTTTCGTGGCTATCTCAGGATATTCAGCCTTGACTTTGATCCAGAATGCCAGCAGAGGTGTTATGTCAAACATACTTTTCAGCCCACTGTCATTTGCAAGCTCGAGGAGTTGATCTCCTTCCCGCGCTGACATGGATGATTCACTGGGAACATTCACAAATGGGTTATGGACTCATTCCTTTGCATGTCTTGGGTCATTTGCGGTTGGGAAGTAACGCTCGTATTCTGTCAACAGTGAAGATAGGTGATCGGTCACCAGCTGTGAGCCTCAGTCTCTCCCAAAATCCCAGCTAATGTTGGGAACATGTCAAATATGCCCCTGTCCACTCGGCGTCCCCACAGTTCCAGTTTGGCTTTGAAAGCAGACACTTTATCTGTCAACTTGAAGACAGTTGTCATTCTCCCCTGAATTGACAAATTGAGTTCATTGAGCAGGTTGAAGATGTCACACAGATAAGCAAGTTTTGCTATCCACTGGTGACTTTTTTCCTGAAAGAAATCTCTGTTGCTGCTCTCTTAACTCAAAAACCCTGGCCAGGGCTTTCCCCCTTGATAGCCACCTGACTTCAGTGTGTAAGAGAAGGCGTTTGTGCTCTGCATCCATTTCCTCACAAAGCTGATCAAACAGACGTTTCTTCGCCTTAGCAATACGGCTAGCCACTCAGAGCAGCAGCGTTTGTGGAGATGGCGGCTCTCAGCACTTGCTTCTGTCCCGCTTGCTCACGGTTTTTCCGCTCAAAAAACTCAACGGGTTTGTCATTAAGTGCAGGGTGCTTGGACTCAAGGTTATGAAGCAGTTTTGAGGGCTTCATTGCCTCATTAGACAGCTTGTCTCCACATATCGTGCACAGGGGGCTTGCAGCGTGCCAGTCACCGGTCCCAATAAAGCCATATCTTACGTACGACTCGTCGTATTTTCTGTTGATGGAAGCTTTTTTTTTGCAGTTTCAGCCTCAGCTGTCTCTGCGTTATCATCACCGTTAGGCCTTTTATGTCCCCTAGCACCTCTTCTAAAGAAACTCTCAAGCGACGTTTGTTTTTTACTCATCATACTGCCAAATCATATCGTTTCCTCGCGGCCTGGTAGCACATGCTTTGCATGTGGTTGGGGACCGCTGCCCTATGACTACTGTAACATTGTAACGTTGCCCTCTTGGCTTGTATTTGCCTCATCCTGCAAAACCAAATCGACCTATTAGATCACTGTTGATGTTGGGAGCCCATTCAAAAACCACATCAAAACATAGTTTGAACTTTTTAAATCACTGCAAGAACACTTCCTGCTCTCAGTGACTTTCATCACAATCAAAAATGGCCTATGTCCATACCTCAGAGCCTATCTGTCTGTCAGCTGCCAAAGATATAATTGTATTACAAAAGAGTGGGTGAGTTTGACAGCCTGTTTGAAGGGATGCAAGGACAACATAGAGGAAAACCCTGAACCTTCCGTTTAAATCTTACCTCCTTGGGCAGAGAACATCTAGCACTTCAGCACAGTACAGACCTTTCAGCCCATGATGTTGTGCCAACATTTTAAACTACTCTAAGATCAACCTAACCCTCCCTTCCTACATAGACCCCCCTCACCATTTTCGTATCATCTATGTGCATACCTAAGAGTTGCTTAAATGCTTCTAATATACCTGTCTCTACCCTCAGTACAGAAATCACATCCCAAAACGTAGATGAGGGATAGAAGGATTTCCAAGGAAAAGGGACTTGAACTAAGAGTTCAAGATGAAAGGATTAGCTTTATTTTTCACAAGTACATCAAAACATGCAATGATCTTTCCCTCCCCACCTCTCTCTGCTTTCCGCAGGGATCGCTCCCTTGTCCATTCGTCCCCCCCATCCCTCCCCACTGATCTCCTTCCTGGCACTTATCCTTGTAAGCGGAACAAGTGCTACACATGCCCTTACACTTCCTCCCTTACCACCATTCAGGGTCCCAGACAGTCCTTCCAGGTGAGGTGACACTTCACCTGTGAGTCGGCTGGGGTGATATACTGCGTCCGGTGCTCCTGATGTGGCCTCCTTTGTATTGGCGAGACCCAACGCAGACTAGGAGACCACTTTGCTGAACACCTACGCTCTGTCCACCAGAGAAAGCAGGATCTCCCAGTGGCCACACATTTTAATTCCACATCCCATTCCCATTCTGACATGTCTATCCACGGCCTCCTCTACGGTAAAGATGAAGCCACACTCAGGTTGGAGGAACAACACCTTATATTCCGTCTGGGTAGCCTCCAACCTGACGGCATGAACACTGACTTCTCTAACTTCCGCTAATGCCCCACCTCCCCCTCGTATCCCATCCGTTATTTATTTTTATACACACATTCTTTCTCTCACTCTCCTTTTTCTCCCTCTGTCCCTCTGACTATACCCCTTGCCCATCCTCTGCATTTTCCCCCTCTCCCCCTTTTCCTTCTCCCTGGGCCTCCTGTCCCACGATCCTCTCGTATCCCTTTTGCCAATCACCTGTCCAGCTCTTGGCTCCATTCCCCCCCCCCATCTTTTCCTATCATTTCGAATCTCCCCCTCCCACTTTCAAATCTCATACTAGCTCTTCCTTCAGTTATTCCTGACGAAGGGTCTCGGCCTGAAACGTCGACTGTACCTCTTCCTAGAGATGCTGCCTGACCTGCTGCGTTCACCAGCAACTTTGATGTTCATTGAAGGAAATGTGTTATTTGTGTCAATGTTCTGAGGATGGGCACTGGTGGCAGCCTGCAAGTGTTGCCGTGCTTCGAGCACTAATGTACATTAACTCTAACTCAGACAGCCTTGGAATATGGAAGGAAACTGGAGCACCCAGAGGGAACCCTTGTGATCATGGGGCAAACGTACAAACTCCTTACCAACAGCGTTGGGAATTGAACCCCAGTCAGTGATCGCTAGCGTTGTAAAGCGTTGGGCTAACCGCTACACTTCCCTGCGGCGAGACAATAACAAGTAACGGAGAGAACAGGAAGCTGATAAAATTAACTCCACTGTGCATTGAAATGTCATCTTGTGATAGTGGCTAACCTGTTAATGTGTGAATCAGAATCAGATTTAATATCACTAACTTCGATAATGTGAAATGTGTTGTTTTGCAACAAATAATGTCGTGGTGGTCATGGGTTCATGGGATCTGATGGCGGAAGGGAGGAAACTGTTTCAGAATCATTCAGCGAGGGTCTCTTGTACTTCCTCCCCAGTGGTAACCAACACGCCACAACATACCACACCAGAGACAAATTCTCACTGGCCCTGCTGTCCCGCGGGGGAGAAGGGTTCTTAGAAACCTAAATGGGAAGGCAGACTAGCGGATCAGAATCAGAATCAGGTTTATTGCATATGTGATATTTGTTGTTCTGTGGAAGCAGTAGAGTGCAACACATAAAACATACTATAAATTACAAAAAGAAATATACATTAAGTAGTGCAAAAAGAGAGCAAAAATAGTGAGGTAGTGGGTTCAATGTCCGTTCAGAAACCTGAATGCAGAGGGGAAGAAGCTGTTCTTAAAATGTTGAGTGTGGATCTTCAGGCTCCTGAACCTCTTCCCTAATGGTAGCAATAGGAGAGGCCTCATCCTGGGGTTTCTTATGATGGATGCCACCTTTTTCTGGCATCACCTTTTGAAGATGCCGTCTAAAAGAAACCTCAGACTGCCTGGGCACTAACTCACAAATCCTCCACTCTCTGACTTTCACTGGCTCCAGGTGAAAGAACATCTGGATATCAAATCTGCATCCATGTCTCCATTCCCCATTCTGGTTCCCCTCTCAACCCTTCTCTTCTCACCTGCCCATCACATCTCTCTGTTGTCCCTCCTCCTTTCCCCTCTTCATGGCTCACTGTCCTTCTTCAGCCCTTTTCCTCTTTCACTGATCAACTCTCAGCTTCTCTCTTCATCTCCCCTCCCCTACCTCAGCTGGTCTCCCCTATCACCTGCCAGCTTATACGACTTCTTCATCCCCATCACCACCCCCATATCCATCCTTTATAGTTCTGATGAAGTGGCTCAGCCCAAAATGTCAACAGTTTGTTTCCCTCCACAGATGCTGCCTGACTTGCTGAGTTCCTTCAGCATTGTGTTTTGCTCTGCATTTCCAGCATCTGCAGGATCACTTGTGTCAGGCTCAGCACATGGTCTCACTCTTTCCTCTCCCTAATATCCATTGGTACCAGTACAGTAGCAGTACCGGGCAACATGGGAGTGGAATGCGTTACAGTGCCAGCTGTATGATTCGCATTCAGTTCCCACCTCCATCTGTAAGGTGTACGTATGTTCTCCCCATGACTGCGTAGGGTTCTGCCACACTCCGAAAATGTTAGTGAGTTTTGGGTATGTTTTGTTGGCACTGGAAGCATGGCAAAACTTGCAGACTGCTCAGCATCATCGTCACTCATTTGATGTGACACAAATGATGCATTTCACTGCTATGTTTTGATATTTCTGTGACAAATGAAGTTAATCTTTATCTTTATCATTATTTTTATACCTCTGTCTGAGAAGCTGATGCCCAGTGAAATCTGGCCTCTCAAGTGTTCGGGAAACATCATCAGCACATTGCCATCAGCCATCCATTCACCTGTCAAGACCTGGACTGCAGAATTCTCTCCATAACCCATTCTAAACTCCTTAAAACCTTCCTTCTCTCCAGAATTTGGTAACCTGTACCAATACCTCCTTGCATATACCAACAGTGTTTTGTAATCCTCACTGGGACATTTTATATTGTAGGTATATACGCTATTCAGGACATTACAGAGACAGGTGTGTAAAAAGGGCCCGGAGGATCATTGGGGACCTGAGTCACCCCAAACCACAAACTGTTCCCATCTGGGAAAAGGTACCGCAGTATAAAAGCCAGGACCAACAGGCTCCAGGACAGCTCCTTCCACCAGGCCATCAGAGTGATTAATTCACATAAAAGTTGCTGGTGAATGCAGCAGGCCAGGCAGCATCTGTAGGAAGAGGTGCAGTCAACGTTTCAGGCCGAGAACCTTCGTCAGGACTAACTGAAGGAAGAGTGAGTAAGGGATTTGAAAGCTGGAGGGGGAGGGGGAGATGCAAAATGATAGGAGAAGACAGGAGGGGGAGGGATGGAGCCAAGAGCTGGACAGGTGATTGGCAAAAGGGATACGAGAGGATAATGGGACAAGAGGTCCGGGAAGAAAGACAAGGCGGGGGGGGGGGGACACAGAGGATGGGCAAGGGGTATATTCAGAGGGGCAGAGGGAGAAAAAGGAGAGTGAGAGAAAGAATGTGTGCATAAAAATAAGTAACAGATGGGGTACAAGGAGGAGGTGGGGCATTAGCGGAAGTTAGAGAAGTTGATGTTCATGCCATCAGGTTGGAGGCTACCCAGACGGAATATAAGGTGTTGTTCCTCCAACCTGAGTGTGGCTTCATCTTTACCGTAGAGGAGGCCGTGGATAGACATGTCAGAATGTGAATGGGATGTGGAATTAAAATGTGTGGCCACTGGGAGATCCTGCTTTCTCTGCCGGACAGAGCGTAGATGTTCAGCAAAGTGGTCTCCCAGTCTGCGTCGGGTCTCGCCAATATATAAAAGGCCACATCGGAAGCACCGGACGCAGTATATCACCCCAGCCTCCTGTCCCATGATCCTCTCGTATCCCTTTTGCCTATCACCTGTCCAGCTCTTGGCTCCATCCCTCCCCCTCCTGTCTTCTCCTATCATTTTGGATCTCCCCCTCCCCCTCCAACTTTCAAATCCCTTACTAACTCTTCCTTCAGTTAGTCCTGACGAAGGGTCTCGGCCTGAAACGTCGACTGCACCTCTTCCTAGAGATGCTGCCTGGCCTGCTGCGTTCACCAGCAACTTTTATGTGTGTTGCTTGAATTTCCAGCATCTGCAGAATTCCTGTTGTTTGAGTGATTAATTCATGCTGTTACAATTGTATTTCGATGCTATATTGACTGTCCCGTTGTACATACTATTCATTATAAATTGCACATTGCACATTTAGACAGATACGTAACTTATAAAGATTTTTACTCCTCATGTCTGTGAAGGAGGTAAGCAATAAAGTCAATTCAATTCAAGATATATTATTCACTAATGAAAGCTGATGTTCTAATCCACATCGTATCTACTCATAAACACAGCACCTTTCTTGCATAAAAATAATCAAGATTTTGCACAGAAATAAATTTGTAATATAGTGGAACTCAGGTATATGGGGTGTCCAGGGAGGGGTAACACCTCTGGTGAAGGGGCTTGTCGTGTCCATTCGGGGGCAGCTCACTCACCTTTGGTCCCCACCAGACACTCAACTCTCACCTGTGGCTCCAAGTAGCCGTTGGCACGCAACAGTGGCCACACTGCTTTGACAGGCGGGCTAAACCAGGTGAGGGTATCTGGCACCTCATACCCCAGTGAGATAGGGACATGCCCATCCTAGCATGTGAAGTCAGCTCTGCTGGACTGGGTGGATGAGATCCAGCAGCCAGGAAGGCAGTTCTACAACACTCCGTGGAGAGCAAAGGGCATGACAAGGCACAGAAGATGTCACGGCCATCCACTGCAACCAAGGAAGACCCCAGTTTGTGACACTTGTTCGTACCACTGGACCCGAACTTCTGAGGGCAAGAGAGTGGAACTGTCCCAGTGCAATGGCTTTTCACTTTAACACCTCTCCCGCACAGGTTTCCTGTCATCATCAGACATGACAGACAGGCATTGCAGGATTACAAATTTTTCCATGTTCTATCTATTTATTTTTCTATCCATTTATTTATGAGCCTGCACTACCCAATTACACCCATGTGATTACTTAACCTACTAACCCACGCATCTTTTGATTGTGGGAGGAAACACAGGGAGAATGTACATTTATTCCATATCCGTCCTTTAATCCTTAACACTTTTTATATGATCCTTTATTCTTAATAATTGTTGAATGTCGTTTCTGTTTCATGTCGTGCCCTGATCGACACACCACAGCAAATTCCGAAGACATGCAAGTGTATATGATGAATGAAGTTAACCCTTGGTTTTTATTTATTGGGATACAGTGCAGAATAGGCCCTATAGGCCCTTCGAGCTGCATTGCTCCAGAAAACCCCAATTTAACCCTAGCCTAATCATAGGACAATTTGCAATGACCAATTAACCTACCAGCCAGTACGTCTTTGAACTGTGGGAGGAAACCGGAGCACCCGGGGTAAACCCACGCAGTCACGGGGTGAACATAGAAACAGAGACAGCAGTGGGAATTGAACACGGGACGCCTATACTATAGAGCATTTTACTAACCACTATGCTATCGTACCACTCTTGATTTTTGAGTTGCGTCTACAAACTCCCGAGACAGTGGCAGAATTGAATCCAGGTTGCTGGTGTTATGCTAACTGCTACACTACCATTTCCCCCTGTCCAAAGGTTTGCTTTCACTCCACTGTAGATGCTCATGGAAATGTTACAGCTTTCCTGACATGTGGCAGCTAATTTTTCAGAACTCATTGTTTAGTGTTGTTGCTGATGGCTAATTAGATAATTAATGCTAACCTCCACCTCTTCCCTCTTTTCAGCATTAAACAAGGACCTGATTCTTGTCTGTGAACATTCCAGTGCAGTTGTCAATAGCTTCACACACTGCTCTGCCTATGGCCGAACAAGTTTCTTAACCACAGTTGAATAAATGAGTCAGCTTGTTTGCAGGGGAAATGCTCATGGATGGATGAACATCCAACCCTTGATGGACACCATTTGCCCTCCAGTGTGGAGAGCGTTAAAAGCCAGAAGTGAGTTCCAACCTTGGTCTCGGTGACATCCTGTGAGTGGGTGCCTGGAATAGTTCCCTTTTGTTTCCTGCTGCGTGGAGCTGATGAGGTCATGACAAGATCTTTCAGTCTGATTTATGGACCAGTGCCATTTATCATGTTATTAATCGCATGCAGTGTGCAGGAGGAACAACAGAAAGCCAGCAGGATGTCTGTCCTCTCACGAACCAGTGACATTTTAGGTCTGTCCCTCAAAGCAGGGTTTGAGCAGCAAGAACACTTACTGATCCGAGCGACTTGTCCTCCTTCATCACAATCAAAAATGGCCTTTATGTCCATATCTCTGAGGCCATCTGTCTGTCAGCTGCCAAAGATAGAGTTGTATTACAAAGAAAATGGGTGATTTTGACAGGCTGTTTAGAGGGAATGCAAGTACAAGGCCTGAACCTTCGGTTTAAATCCGTCCTTGAAATCAATCTGTTGCCTTCCGGAACACAGAATAAGACCACAAGACATAGGAGCAGAATTAGGCCCTTCTGCCCAATAATTCTGCTCCGCCATTCAATCACAGCTGATTTATTATTCTTCTGAACCCCATTCTCCTGCCTTCTCCCCGTAACCTTTGACACCCTGATTAAGCAACCTCTGCTTTAAATCTAACCAATGACTTGGCCTGCACAGCCATCTATGGCAATATGTTCCACAGATTCTTCACCCTCTGGTTAAAGAAATGCCTCCTTATCTCCATTCTAAATGGATGCCCCTCTATTCTGAGGCTGTGCCCTCTGGTCCTAAACTCCCCCACTATAGAAAACATCCTCCCCACATCCACACTATCTAAGCCTTTCAATATTGAATAGCTTCAATTAAGAACCTCCTCATTCTTCTCAACCCCAGTGAGTACAGGCCCAGGGCCATCAAATGTGAACCCTTTCATTCCTGGGATTATCCTTGTGAACCTCCTATGGACTCTTTCCAAAGCAAGCACATCTTCTCTTAGACAGTGGACCCAAAACTGCTCACAATACTCCAAGTGCAGTCTGACCAATGTCTTTATAAAGTCTCAGCATTATATCCTTGCTTCTGTATTCTACTCCTCTCAAAATGAACGCTAACATTGTATTTGTCTTCCTTACAACCAACTCAACCTGTAAATTAACCTTTAGGGAATCATGCACACGGACTCCTAAATCCCCTTGCACCTCTGATTTTTGCATTTTTCTCCATTTAAAAAATAGTCTACGCCTTTATTCCTTCTACCAAAGTGTATGACCGTACACTTTCCATCCACCACTTCTTTGCCATTCTCCCAATCTGTCTAAGTCCTTCTGCAGACACCCTGCTCCCCCACCTCTACCTGCCCCTCCACCCATCTAGAAGCCTACCTCACTTAACCCATCCTGATAAGACATGCTCTCTAATCCAGTCAGCATCCTGGTGCTATAATATGGGCGTTGATGGCAGACCCAAATGCAAGACACAGACACTGAAGTACTAGGAACTGGACTAAGATTATCAAGAATACAAGGGAAGTCGGGAAGTCGGGAAGTCGGGAAGTCGGGAAGCAAGGATTGATCAGAGGGTAATCCAGGAGAGAGCAAAGCGTAAGTGGGAAGAAGCATAGCTGGACATTGACACAGGCCCTGTATGAGATGAGGATTCAGGGCCCGGGCTAGGACTTGGACTAGAAGCACAGGACCCGGATGGGGAACTAGGAGCGAGGAGCCTGGACTAGGAACACAGAACTCTGGAACCAGAGCCTGGACAAGGATCCGGAACCTGGGTCTTGGTTGGGACTCAGAACCTGGGTCTTGACTTGAAACCGGAACCCGGGTCTAGGCTAGGACTCAGGACTAGGATCTTGGCAAGGACAGGACATGGCTACAGAATAGGATGAGGTACCCCAGCACCGGGATGGGTGAGGAACTGGAACTAGATGAGGACACAAAGCTCAGATTTGGACAGGGCTGGAACACGGCATCTGGACTTGGTCTTGGAACAAAGGAACACAGAGCCTTACTAGCTCTTCCTTCAGTTAGTCCTGATGAAGGGTCTCGGCCCGAAACGTCGACTGTACCTCTTCCTAGAGATGCTGCCTGGCCTGCTGCATTCACCAGCAACTTTGATGTGTGTTGCTTGAATTTCCAGCATCTGCAGAATTCCTCGTGTTTACAGAGCCTTACACTTGGACTGGACACTCAGAGCATTGGACGAGGTACTCCAGGGCAGGACGAGGCTCTTGGACTCAGCTTGGTTAGGTTCTTGGAGCGCAGGGCCAGGACCCTTTCTTGGAGTGCAGGGCCGGGATAACTGCCAAGGGACTCCTGGACTGGACGAGAACACGAAGCCTTGACTTGGAACACAGAACACAGATCACAGAGCCAAGACCCCTCCTTGGAAATAGGTCTTCGGGCCAGGGCTTTACACAGAGTCAGGACCCCTCCTTGGGAACAGGACCAAGGGCCAGGACTCTTCTTCGACACAGACACTAAACACAGGGACACAAAGAGATAGTTCCAAACTCAACAATAGATAGTTCCTTATCTTGGCATGGCAAGGATCCAGTCTCACTCCAGCAGTTGAACTTGACAGGGATGCAGGCAAGACTTCAGGCAGAAGAGGAAGGGAACAGTGCAGCAACAAATCCTTGGTTTGCAGAGGTATTTATTTGTCATCCCAAAATGAGAATCAGGTGCCTCAATGAAGGCACCCAGTGGAACAAGAGAAAACAGGAAAACCTGGAATACGCTTCGACGGACCGGACCGTGAACCGGACTGCGAACTTCACGGACCGGCCCTTGACATCTGGTACATCTCCTCTGCGCTCTCTCTAAAGCTTCCACATCCTTCCTATAATGAGATGACCAGAATGAGATGAACATAATATTCCAAATATATTCTAACCAGGGTTTTATAGAGTTGCAGTATTACCTCACTGTTCTTAGTGCAAGGAATAACAGTGGATTGAAGTGAATGAGATTTCTCCTGAATTATTGCCCACAATAGTCACCTAACTGTAAAATTAAGTGTTACAGTTTCAGAGAATGTCCAGTGCAAACCAACATTAACATGCAAGGCAATGACAAGGTAGATTGTGAGGTCAAGTGTCCATCCTTTCTTATTAGGGGAATATTCCATAGTCTTACAACAGTGTGGTAGTCCTGAGCCTGGTGGTGCGTGCTTTCAGGCTTTCGTATCTTCTGCTCGATGGGAGAGGGGAGAAGAGAGAATATCAGAGGCGGGTGGAGATTTCTCACTTGCACACTAGGCGTAATTTGCAGTGGTCAGTTAACCTTCAAACCCCTGTGTCTATGAGATGGGGAGGAAAATAGAGCATCCAGATGAAAGCTCCACACAGACAGCACCCAAAGTCAGGATCGAATCCGGCTGCCCAAACTCGCTCTTCAAACTCACCGTCCTCCTCAAACAGTACCTTGTCCGTCAGCCACTTGTAACAAGTCATTTGGAGAAATGCTAGCTGTATATCCCCACCATAGACTTCTCCCTCACTCCAAACATGCAGAGCAGTTTAATGATAGGGGTGATTCTGACCTCAGCCAGGATAAGGATGTTATTGATGTTTCAGGCCTAGAAACTCCATCAATCCAGATGAAGGGTCTCGAATCAAAACATCGACTGTTTATTCCTCTCCATAGATGCTACTGGACTTGTAGTGTTCCTACAGCATTTTGTGTATTAATAAAGGGTCTCAGCCCAAAACATCAACTCTTTATTCCCCTCCATAGTTCCTGCCTGACTTGCCAAGTTCCTTCAGTATTTTGTGTGTGTTGCATCTGCAGAATCTCTTGTATTAGAGAATTTGTTGGACTTCTACCCATATCAGTTTCTGTACATTTTTCTTTAATTACAGGGATTAATTATAAGTCTAATGAAGTTCAACAGCACCCAGGACAAAGCAGAGCAGCCTGCCTGATTAGCACTGCTGATCTCCTGGGATTTTCATGCACTTATCTCTAGAGTTCACAGAGAATGGTGCAAAAAACTAAAAACATCCAGTGAGTTCAGTGGGTGAAAATGCCTTGTTAATGGGAGAGGTCAGGGGAGAATGGCCAGACTGGTTCAAGCTGACAGGAAGGTGTCAGTAACTCAGATAACCACGTGTTACAACAGTGGTGTGCAGAAGAGCATCTCTGAATGCACATGTTGAACCTTGAAGTGGATGGGCTACAGCAGCAGAAGATCATGAACATACAGTCAGTGGCTACAGCAACAGTTCACCAAGGGTCCTTCAAAAAGTTCAAGTTTATTGTCATCTGACTGTACATATATAAAACCAAGTGAAACAACATTCCTCCAGAGCACAGTGCACCCACACAATATATATCCCACACAGCACTTAGACCAAAATATTACACTATCAATAAATTATTAAAATATAATTCAAAATGCATATAGTAAAGTACAGCACAGGTTTTTAAACATTGAACAGTAAACAGCTCGCTGACCTCATGACGAGCCTCGCTAGTGGCAAAGTATCCATTAGTCTCAGAGCCTGAGGGAAGAAGCTGTTACCCAGTCTGGCAGTCCTAGTCCTGATGCTTCTGTACCTCCTTCCTGATGGTAATGGGTCAAGGAGATTGTGGGATGGGTGGTAGGAATCCTCAACAGTGCTTTGGGCACTTCCACTGCAGTGCTCCAGTAAATGTCACAAACAGGGGAGAAGGAGACCCCATTGATTCTCTCAGTGGTTTTTACTGTCCTCTGTAGGGTCTTGTTGTCTGATGCCTTGCAGATTCTGTACCACACAATGATGCAGATAGACAGGACACTCTCCTGGCACCCCTGTAGAAAGTTCTTTGAATGTGGGCGTGGAGCCTTGCACACCTCAACCTCCTCAGAAAGCGTAGAAGCTGCTGTATCTTCCTGACTAGTGAGGAAGTGTTGTGAGTTCAGGTTATATCATCCGTTATGTGCACTGTCACTTGTCACTCTCCCCATGGCAGAGACATTGATGTGCAATCGAGAGTAGTCAGCCTGTGCCTTCCTGAAGTCCACAATCGTCTATTTTGTCTTATCCATGTTGAGAATCCGGTTGTTGTTCACACACCATTTGACAGGCCATCTCAGTTCTAAGCAGAGAAATGGGGGATTTCAATATGCAGGTAGATTGGGAAAATCAGGTTGGTGCTGGATACCAAGGGGGGAGTTTCTAGAGTGGCTGCACGACAGCTTTTTAGAGCAGCTCATGGTTCAGTCCACTGGAGGATCAGCTATTCTGGTGTTGTGCAATGAACTGGAAGAAATTAGAAAGCTTAAGGTAAAGGAATCCTTAGGGGAAGTGATCATATAAGATAGAATTTGCCCTGCTGTTTGAGTAGGAGAAGCTAAAGTCAGCTATATTAGCATTACAGTGGAGTATCGGGAATTATAGATGCATGAGAAAGGAGCTGGTATCCATCACTAAGGACCCTCATCATCTGAGATATGTCCTCTTCTTATTACTACCATCATGGAGGAGGTAGAAGAGCCTGAGAATACAGACTCAACATTTTAGAACCAGCTCCTACCCCTCTGCCATCAGATTTCTGAACAGACAGAGAACCCATGAACACGACATCGCTATTCCTCTTTTGCCCGAAACATTTTTGTAACTTAAAGTTTTATGTCTTGCACCGTACTACTGACACAAAACAATACATTTCACAACATGTCAGTGATAATAAACCTGATTCTGATTCAAGGAATGACATGAAGTTCCTGCCTGATTGTTTTCTAGTGGACTATGTTACAATGAATGATGCAACAACTCTCCTTCCCATTTTGTTACTCTTAATAACCATACTTTTCCATTCCCATATTCCTTAAGCACTTCCCCAACTTCCTCTTAGGTGTAGCTTTGTTGTAAGTAAAGTCATGTTGAGCATATAGTCATATGCTCAAGTACAGTGAGGTTCAAGTATAATGCAAAAGTTTAATTTTAATTATCATTCAACCATACATGAATAGAGATGAATGACACAGCTTTTCTCTGGGGTCAATGTGTGAAACAGACAGAGCACATTCAAAACAGCAAGTAAAACATTCAGTTATGCAGAAAAACACACATACATATATATATATATATATAGTCCAAGTGCCTGAGCGACGTGTCCCGCAAATTGATGGTGCAGTTCCTGGCAGTCCACAGATGAACGCGTGCATGCATGCTCACAATCCAGCATGTTATTCCACCAATTAAACACTGGGGGGGGGGGGCAGAACTGATGGGAGACTCCAGCCCTCAACTGAGCATGGATGCTATGTTACACCTCCTCCGGCATCTCCCCTCCTGGACTGCAGCAGCAGACAAGCCCGCGGCTTAAGGCCTAGTTCTTGCAACACCTGAAGCTACGCAGCACCCTGCCATCTGTCACATCAACAAACAAGCGAAATGGGCCTGGATCAATGTCTCTATCTGTCTAGTGAGCGAGGGATTGTTGCCTGTGGGGAAGACCCCCCCTCCCCACGCTGCAAATTTTTCTACAGAAGTGGTTTTCCACTGCCTTCTTCTTCTGGGCAATACCTTTCCAAGACAGGTGACCTCAGCCCATTATCAATACTCTTTAGAGATTGTCTGTCTGGCATCAGTGGTCACAGGACTCGTGATATGCACCAGTTGCTCATACGACCATCCACCACCTGCTCCCATGGCTTCACGGAACTCTGATTAGGCGCGGTGGTGGGGGGCATGGGGGGAAGGAAGGCTAAGCTTGTGCTACACTTGCCCATGGGTGACTTGCAGGCTAGCAGAGGGAAGGAGCATCTTACGCCTCCTTTGGTGGAAACTTATCGCCACCTCATCACCCAAACCTGGAAGTTAACAGTTTTTTTCAGGGAGAGAACGCCTGTAGCTTTGCTGCCCTAGGGCAGCATGGTAGAGTAGCGGTCAGCGTAACACTATTACAGTGCGAGCAACCCGGGTTTAACTCCACCACTATTTGTAATGAGTTTTGTATGTTCTCTCCATGACTGTGTGTGTTTGCCCTGGGTGCTAGAGTTTTTTCTCACCTTCCAAAGGTGTATGGGTTGGGAGGTTAATTGGTCACATTTAATCAGGTGTAGTCTCGTTGGGCTGTAAGGGTCTATTACTATACTGAACTTTGAAATAAAATAAAAACAAAGACAACCCGTGGTATATTGAAGATAGTTGGCCTCCACATTAATCAGCTTTTAATTCTTATCCAATTGTGTGTTTTATTTGTGCTAAAGATCAGTGACTGAGCTGAGCCACGGATTTTTTATTTGCCACAACAAGAGATAAGCAATGTCTCTGGAGCCTGAGACTTTCATTTTGCTCAGACCATTGAGCCTTGTGATGTTAGTAAGCAAAGCTGGCAGCTGGTGCATTTTCGCTGATGGTACAACTTGGATACCCTGTCTGTGATTGTTTAACCGGAGACGGTGCTGCCAAGTGGCCAGAATGTACAGTCTTGCTTGAACTCAAAGACAAGCTAATCGTCCAGCCACAGCCCACTTAGCTCATCAATTCTGGGTTGGGGACAAGAACTGTTACATTTCCCAACAAGAATGTCCTGATCTTTTT
Source organism: Mobula hypostoma (assembly GCF_963921235.1). Classification (NCBI taxonomy): domain Eukaryota; kingdom Metazoa; phylum Chordata; class Chondrichthyes; order Myliobatiformes; family Myliobatidae; genus Mobula; species Mobula hypostoma. The sequence continues at coordinate 13,031,573 of NC_086129.1, read as the reverse complement.
CCAGCAACCCTCCCTTCTAAATGTCGAGGAGGCTTGCTGACATTCTGATTTGCATAGTATCCGTGACACCTCCCGATGGGATGGGCAGGAGTCTGCGAGATGCCACGATCCACAGCTGCTCCAGGGACCTAATCCTGTAAAAACAAATCAGAGTGGATGATGAGGGCCTGTGAAATGTTCTCCCTTATCAGCAATGTTGTGAATGAAAACCCTCACAAATTGCTACAGACGTACCGCAGACAGCATTCTAACTAGCCTGATTTGGAGGGGGCAACTGGGCAGGATCACAAAAAGCTGCATCATGGACACCAGCTTCTACAGCATTGAGGACATCTTCAAAAGGCGATGCCTCAAAAAGGAAGCCCAGCAAGCAACACATGCACTCTCCTCATTGCTACTATCAAGATGGAGGTACAGGAGCCTCTTGGATGGTGGCAGTGAGGTAATTTTAAATTGTCCCAGTATTAGACTGGGGTTAAATTGGGTTTGAAGGGTGTTGCTGGGGTGGCGAGGCTCGAAAGGCTCGAAAGGCTCGAAAGGCTTTCTCTGCGCTGTATTGCTAAATAAAATAAATAAAAACATTTGGGAAGTTATTGCATCAGCGGAAAGACACTGGGAATGACCGGGTTTCAACAACATGCTGCCTCAGGGAATGGTGTTAAACGAAATTGGAATGCGGTATGAATCCAGGTTAACAAACAAATCTTTGAAATCATCGACTGGCCTGTGAAGTAGTCACCACTACATTCTTCCTCAACAGGGCCAGCAATGACATGGTTTGAATTAAGTATGTGAAGCACAGAGGAACATCTGGAGAAATTTCTGAAACACCCGTTCACTGCTGTTGTTACTGTCCGATTGAGAATCTCCGGAGGGTAGGCCCCAAAATCCCCGGCTTTGCCTGCTGCTTGCGACTGAGATTGAGGTCGAATTGTCCGGATAGAGATGGTGCTCGGTACTCGGTGTCGGAGGGCTGATTGAAGGCTCGAAGTCTTCGGACGACTCAGAGTCGGACTGTGGTCGGGCATGGCAGGGAGAGTTTTCTTCCTTCTCCCGTCTGCGTGAGATGTGGGACATTCGAGAGACTTTGAACTTTTTACTGTGCCATGGTCTGTTCTTCATCAAGTTATGGTATTGTTGCACTGTTGTAATTATATGTTATAATTACGCAGTTTTTGTTAGTTTTTTCAGTCTTGGTCTGTCCGGTGTTTTTGTGATATCACACCGGAGGAATAACATATCATTTCTTAATGCATGCATTACTAAATGACAATAAAAAGAGGACTGGCTGTCCTCATAATCTAATCTAATCTAATCTAATAGTATCGTTGTTACAGATCAGGAATATATTGAGCTTGAATTTCTGTGAATTCTTGGTTATGTGCATAAACAATTAACATAAACATAAGCCTTTGAATAGGATCACGGAGTCACAGAGCCCAGAAACAGACCTTCAGCCTGTCAGGATGAGCTCAGGCTAGCAAAGTACCTGGAGACTCGAGTAGAGAACATCGACAAGAGCTTACTCACAAAGGAATCAATGAAGATATGCAGGTCACTCGGAACGAACGTCACTGTGGGAAGGCTAGTTCAAGACTGAGTGACAAGGCTTAGCGCGCTTCACTTAAATAGTACAAGGTCACACGAGAAATCCATAGTTACTAATAAGTAGCACAAGAAAACTTCAGGGAACAATTAACAGGCAAAACAAGGTAAATTAACGACATTCAGGTGAAGTAGAGCATCGAGGTCTTGGGACTTCAAGGGCCTCCCACTGATCCAAAGGGCTCATGACACAGTCCATCTGGTCCATGCCAACCAAGAAGCCCATCCAAGCAAGTCCCATTTAAAAGTGCTTGATCCACTAACTTCTAAACTTTTCCTATACATCTATCTGTCCAAATATTTTTAGCAATTGTTATTGTACCTGCCTCAACTTCTTCTGCTGGTGGTTCATAGAACATAGAACATAGAACATAGAATAGTACAGCACAGTACAGGCCCTTCGGCCCACAATGTTGTGCCGACCCTCAAACCCTGCCTCCCACATAAGCCCCCACCTTAAATTCCTCCATATACCTGTCTAGTAGTCTCTTAAACTTCACTAGTGTATCTGCCTCCACCACTGACTCAGGCAGTGCATTCCACGCACCAACCACTCTCTGAGTAAAAAACCTTCCTCTGATATACCCCTTGAACTTCCCACCCCTTACCTTAAAGCCATGTCCTCTTGTATTGAGCAGTGGTGCCCTGGGGAAGAGGCGCTGGCTATCCACTCTATCTATTCCTCTTATTATCTTGTACACCTCTAACGTGTCTCCTCTCATCCTCCTTCTCTCCAAAGAGTAAAGCCCTAGCTCCCTTCATCTCTGATCATAATGCATACTTTCTAAACCAGGCAGCATCCTGGTAAATCTCCTCTGTACCCTTTCCAATGCTTCCACATCCTTCCTATAGTGAGGTGACCAGAACTGGGCACAATACTCCAAGTGTGGCCTAACCAGAGTTTTATAGAGCTGCATCATTACATCGTGACTCTTAAACTCTATCCCTCGACTTATGAAAGCTAACACCCCATAAGCTTTCTTAACTACCCTATCCACCTGTGAGGCAACTTTCAGGGATCTGTGCACATGTACCCCGAGATCCCTCTGCTCCTCCACACTACCAGGTATCCTGCCATTTACTTTGTACTCTGCCTTGGAGTTTGTCCTTCCAAAGTGTACCACCTCACACTTCTCCGGGTTGAACTCCATCTGCCACATCTCAGCCCACTTCTGCATCCTATCAATGTCTCTCTGCAATCTTTGACAATCCTCTACACTATCTACAACACCACCAACCTTTGTATCGTCTGCAAACTTGCCAACAAACCCTTCTACCCCCACATCCAGGTCGTTAATAAAAATCACGAAAAGTAGAGGTCCCAGAACAGATCCTTGTGGGACACCACTAGTCACAATCCTCCAATCTGAATGTACTCCCTCCACCACCACCCTCTGCCTTCTGCAGGCAAGCCAATTCTGAATCCACCTGGCCAAACTTCCCTGGATCCCATGCCTTCTAACTTTCTGAATAAGCCTACAATGTGGAACCTTGTCAAATGCCTTACTAAAATCCATATAGATCACATCCACTGCACTACCCTCATCTATATGCCTGGTCACTTCCTCAAAGAACTCTATCAGGCTTGTTAGACACGATCTGCCCTTCACAAAGCCATGCTGACTGTCCCTGATCAGACCATGATTCTCTAAATTCCTATAGATCCTATCTCTAAGAATCTTTTCCAACAGCTTTCCCACTACAGACGTAAGGCTCACTGGTCTATAATTACCCGGACTATCCCTACTACCTTTTTTGAACAAGGGGACAGCATTCGCCTCCCTCCAATCCTCCGGTACCATTCCCGTGGACAACGAGGACATAAAGATCCTAGCCAGAGGCTCAGCAATCTCTTCTCTCGCCTCGTGGAGCAGCCTGGGGAATATTCCGTCAGGCCCCAGGGACTTATCCATCCTAATGTATTTTAACAACTCCAACACCTCCTCTCCCTTAATATCAGCATGCTCCAGAACATCAACCTCACTCATATTGTCCTCACCATCATCAAGTTCCCTCTCATTGGTGAATACCGAAGAGAAGTATTCATTGAGGACCTCGCTCACTTCCACAGCCTCCAGGCACATCTTCCCACCTTTATCTCTAATCGGTTCATTTCACATACTTAGATGAACTGAAAATGAGAGCAAGGATGTAATGCTGAGGCTTTATAAGGTATTGGTCAGACCACACTTGGAATATTGCAAGCATCTAAGCAAGGATGTGCTGGCATTGGAGAAGGTCCGGAGGAGGTTCATCAGAATAATTCTGGGAATGAGGAGCATTTAATGGTTCTGGGCCTGTACTTGCTGGAGTTTAAAAGATTGAGAGGGGATCTCATTGAAACCTATCAAATATTGAAAGGTCTAGATCGAATTATGTAGAGAGGATGTTTCTTATAGTGGGTGAATCTAGGACGAGAGGGCACAGCCTTAGAATATATGATGTACACTTAGAACAGAGGTGAAGTGGAATTTCTTTAGCCGGAGGATGGTAAATCAGTGGAATTTGTTGCTACAGTTGCTACAGGTCACTGGATATAGTTAAAATTGAGGTCCTTCCGAAGGGTTGCAGCCTGAAACATTAACCGTACTTTATTCCATTGATGCTGCCTGGCCTGCTGAGTTCCTCCAGCATTTTGTGTGTGTTGGTTAAAACGGAGGTTGGTAGGTTCTTGATGAGTCGGGGCTTCAAAGGATACAGGGAGAATGCAGGAGAATGGGGTTGAGAGGGCGAATAAATCTGCCATGATGGAATGGTGGAGCATGTTGTTGTATGAACAAAGTCAGCGGAGAAAAGTACTGTCAGTTATGAAGCAGCCTCTTTATTCCTCAAAACATAATGCAGCGTGTATCGTATGGAGATACTTTTGGTGGAAAGATCTGGCTGGCCCAACATGGTGCTCAGAACTTCATGTATTAAATATCAAAGGACAATCCCATATATACAAAACATCCACAATGCTTTCTTTGAACCTACACACAGACTTCACACCTCCCAATTTGTGTCCACATCTCAGACATCTAAATGAATTTTAATCAACATTGTCTGGTCTGGGATTCAAGGCCTTTAGGAAGCCATTGTTCAGAGCTGCATGTTGAACTTGACCTATATTCAGATTTGTAGATTGGTGGCTGAAGTCATTTGCTAAATGTAAATGTGTGAAACCAAAAAATCACTCTAACAGAGCAGACCCAATGTTCTGAATGGTCTAATTCTGCTATTATGTCTTATAGTCTTATGGTCTGAAGGCTTTACTGAATCTCTCCCATCACCACCCCTCACTCCACCATCACCTTAAGCCTAAGCCCTCTCATTTTAGACACCTATAAATATGATCTCATGTCAATCTCCTATGCTCCCTGGAGAGAGGTCTGTTCAAATTTTCCCTTTATTTCAGTCCTTTGAGTCTTGTCAACATCCATGTAAATCTCTGCACTCTTTCCAGTTGAACAACATCTTTTCTTTTGTAAAGTGACTGAACACTATCACACCATGACGTCCCAGCTTCTTTACTTGGTGCCCTGCCAGATGAAGGTCAGCGAGCCAAATGCCTTCTTTACCACTCAGTCTACCCGTGACTCCATGTTCATAAAACCATATATCTAGAAGGTTATAAGTAGTGGATATGGCCCAGGCCATCACAGGTAAAGCCTTCCCTACCATTGAGCACATCAACAAGGAGCATTGTCGCAGGAAAGCAGCATACATCATCAAGGACCCCCACCAGCCAGGCCATGCTCTCCTCTCATTGCTGCCAAGAGGGAGGAGGTACAAGAGCCTCAGGACCCACACCACCAGGTTCAGGAACAGTTATTACCCCTCAACCATCAGGGTGAAGGTACAGGAGACTCAGGACCCACACCACCAGGTTCAGGAACAGTTATTACCCCTCAACCATCAGGGTGAAGGTACAGGAGCCTCAGGACCCACACCACCAGGTTCAGGAACAGTTATTCCCCCTCAACCATCAGGAAGGAGGTACAGGATCCTCAGGTCCCACACCACCAGGTTCAGGAACGGTTATTACCCCTCAACCATCAGGAAGGAGGTACAAGAGTCTCAGGACCCACACCACCAGGTTCAGGAACGGTTATTACCCCTCAGCCATCAGGAAGGAGGTACAGGAGCCTCAGGACCCACACCACCAGGTTCAGGAACAGTTATTACCCCTCAACCATCAGGAAGGAGGTACAGGAGTCTCAGGACCCACACCACCAGGTTCAGGAACAGTTATTACCCCACAACCATCAGGGTGAAGGTACAGGAGCCTCAGGACCCACACCACCAGGTTCAGGAACAGCTATTACCCCTCAACCATCAGGAAGGAGGTACAGGAGCCTCAGGACCCACACCACCAGGTTCAGGAACAGTTATTACCCCACAACCATCAGGGTCATAACTTCACTCATCTCAACATTGAATTATTTCCACAACCTATGGACTCACTTTCAAGGACTCTTCTTCTCATGTTCTTGATATTCATTGCTTATTTATTTTATTTTTGTATTTGCACAGTTTGTTGGCTTTTGCAGACTAGTTGTTTGTCTATCTTGTGTGTGGTTTTTCATTGACTCTTGTTGTTTCTTTGTACTTACTGTGAATGCCTGCAAAAAACGAATCCAAAGTTGTATATGGTGACATATATGTACTTTGATAATAAATCTATTTTGAACTTAGAACTTAAAACTTTGAACTTTGATACATCTGAATTCCAAAGTCACTCTGCTCTGCGGTTGGAAGAAGTATCAGATAGGGTGCGGAACTGAGCAACCCAGTTGTTGATGAATTCCCATCTGCAGTCGTTGGAGACGCTAGAGGGACAACTTCTGGCCACCTGGTGTCGTCCACCATGGTAAGTAGATGCGTGAAACCATGGGATGTAGGGGAGAGGACCAACAAGGCCCACAGTGACGTGATCAAACCATCGCTCAGGCACCTCAAAGGCCACCGATGGTGCCTGAAAGTGACGGCTAATTCTCGCCTGCTGACACACGACACAGGCTGCACTCCAGTCTCACACATCCTTCCTAAGGCCGTGCTTCACAAGCTTTAAGTCAACCAGTTTCTGTGAAGCCTTCCCATCCAGAGGCGAGAGGCTGAGAATGGGGTTAAAAACGATATGCCTCCAGTTTGCAGGCGCCATGGGGCGAAGATGACTGGCTGAGACATCGCACAAGAGAGAAACCTCTGGACTTGATGTCAGCCAACTGCAGGCCTGTGATGCTGCCCTGTAATCTGGGTCGGTAACGTGACGGTGATTACGTGCATCGACAGCGGGCCATGAGAGGCCATGAGAGGCCATGAGATTTTTCCCTTTGATGCGCTTTATGTCAGTCATGAATACTGAAATGTAGGCTAGGTGGCGTTGCTGCTGTGCAGACCAAAGGTCAAATGCCTTGGCCATCACGTGCATGAGGGGGTTTGTGGCCAACAAAATGCCGACCCTCCAGTAGCAAACAAGAAAGGCAATGGCCAGATAGAGACCGAGAAGCTTGCAGGCAAATGTGCTGTATTTCCACTTGGGGCGGGGGGGGGCGGGTGCATAGCCTGAGGTGTAGTAGTGATGTTAGGGAGCGGATGTGCCAGTAGGGTTATTTTCAAAAGAGCTCGTTTGGTGTCGTCAAATGCTCCAGTCAGGTCCACTCACCACTCAAGCATGTGATTAGGAGCACTGCCTTTAAGGGTACCATACAAGGGGATTATAATTTCAGCAGCTTGTACAATGAGATGGTGATAGAAATTCACTGTACCTAAAAACTCTTACAGTGTTTCGGTAGTGCGGGGCAGTAACTTTTGACGGAAGGGGCGTTACACCTTCTACAGAGATGCGGTCGCTGAGAAAGTCAATTGTAGAAAACTTGAACTAACCTTTAGCAGATAATCAGCCCTCATCGGCTTAAATGTTTGAAAAGTGTGTGAAGATGTGATAAATGTTCAGCTTTGGATGCACTGACGACAAGAATGCCATCCAAGTAAACAACAACAAAATCTAAGTCTTTTAACACAGAGTCCACTAGTTGCTGGGCGGTCTGTGCTGCGTTTACCAGGCCAAATGGCATGCACAGAAACTCAAATAGGTCGAACAGGGTTATAACAGCAGTTTTGGGAACATCCTTAGCACACGCAGGCACCTAAAGTCCACTTTAGAAAAAATTATCTTTCTGACGAAACACGGCAAAAAGTCTTGAATATGCGGGTCCGGGTAACAATCGGGGCTGGTGGCCTTGTTAGGCTACAATAATCGCCACATGGATGGCAACCACCATCAGGTTTAGAGGCCATATGGAGGGGTGAAGCCCCAGGGCTGTTCAACCTGTGTACAATGCCAAGCATTTCTCTGTCAGCAAATTCGGTCTTCGCGCTGGCCAGTTTTTCCGAGTCCAGTCTATGCACATGAGTGTGGACGGGTGAGTCAGGTGCGGAAATGCAGTGCTCGACACCTTGCTTTGTGACTGTGCTGGAAAATGTGGGCTTGGTGACGTTTGGGAATTTGCCCAGGAGGTGAGTGAATTCACATGTGGTGGTGCATTGTGGGGAAAATACTAGAGATCTAGGATAACGACCCAAAGTCCTTTGCATCCACAAGCCGGCAGTTCTTAAGATGTAATAGCAGTCCTTTGGTGCACAGGAAATCTGTGCTGAGCAGACGTCTAGCAACATTAGCTGAGACAAAGTCCCATGAGCAGTGTTATCCATAGAAACAGATCATCACGCGTCACGTTCCATAAAACTGGATCCTGCTGCCGTTGGTGGCCTCTAGTGAGGGTCTGTCTCTCTCTGCTCTACAATCAATAGACGATGCTGGCAGCACACTCAGTTCAGCACCCGTGTTACACAGCAAGTGCTGCCCTGAAAGGCCGTCCGTAATGAACAGTGGACAACCTTGGCAGCTGTAATCCACGATGTTCACAGTCCCCTGATGCCTGCGGTTGCACTTCTTGGCATTGGTGCCGAAGTGTGCATGGTAAATCGTAGAACCGGTGTTGCCTGGTTCAGAGTCACGCGCATGAGTCTGCTGACAGGGCTTACTGAGACATTCAGCACCTCTGCCAGGCTGAATGTAGAGTGTCGGACATTTTAGAAAGTCCCCTATAGCCCTAGGTGTATTAGCAAGGGCTGTGTGAACTTGGTCGGGCATAAAGAGTTCTCTAAAAATGAAACAAGGACAACAGACCTTGTCTGATTACCCAGGAGAGAGAGCGTGTATCCATTATTCTGAAGGCCGAGCATCACCCAGGCTGGCAAGGAGAACAACTGTTTGATGTGCTCAGACCCAGGCAGTCCGGCAGTCTGTCACAGGTGAGTTTTCACAGTGACGTGTTCATCACATGCAGGCAGGTCTTCTGCGAGACTCACCACTCTGGCTGCAGTGGAACCACTCAGCGATGCTACAACGTAGTAAAATTTGGTATTGTCCACGGTGATTTCTCACAGTGCAAACTGTGGAAATCATGTGGTAGCGTGCTGCTCTCCCAAAACATCAGCAGCTTCAAAGCGGCTGCATTGGTCAACATGTCGTTGAGTAACTCTGGAATTGTCTGACAGTCTTAGGGTCATGTGGAAACATGTGAAAGCCATTTTATGTGTTCTACAAAAGCTGCAGCCCTTTACTTCCATTAGGAACAAAACAAAACCTTACACTGACATCATTACGTCAGACACTGTCTCTTAAAGTGAACACAACAACTCAATAATAGTGTTTGTGAATTATGTGGAACAGTTTCTATTATGAATAACATGTGTCATCAGTCCCCCGTTACATTATCCTACATAGCAGCCAAAACTGAACACAAAGCTCCAAGTATTGTGAAATGTTTTGAGTGATTTGGTTTGAGGATATGTTACCATTTTTTAAACAGATGTACCTGGGAGAACATTCTCACTGGTTGCATCATTATGTGGTATGGAGAGGGGAGCAGTGCACAGGATCAGAAAAAGTTACAGAAAGTTTTAAACTCAGCCAGATCTATCACGGGCACCAGCCTCCTCCTCCATCAAGGTTATCTTCAAAAGTTCAATGGCTCGAAAAGCTAGTCTGCATCATTGAGGGCCCCCATCACCCAGGACCTGCTCTCTTCTTATTGCTACCATAAGAGAAGAGCTACAGGAGCCTGCAGACACACACTCGGAGTTTTAGGAACAGTTACTTCCTCTCCATCTTCATATCTCTGAATGGACAATTAACTAACCCGTGAACACTACCTCAGTCTTTTTTGACAAACAAGAGAAAATCTGCAGATGCTGAAAATCTAAGCAACACACAGAAAATGCCGGAGGAACTCAGCAGGCCAGGCAGCATCTATGGAAAAGAGTACAGTCGACGTTTTGGCCCAAAACCCTTCAGCAGGACTGTACAGTCCTGAAACATCAACTGTTCTCTTTTCCTAGATGCTGCCTGGCCATCTCAGTATTTTTGCACTCTTCTTACATTGCTTATTTAATTAAAATTAATTGTGTATATATATATATGATTAGGGTATATATACAGCACTGTGCAAAAGTCTTAGGCACATATACAGTATATAGCTACAGCGCGTAAGACTTTGCGCAGTGCTGTAGTAATTTTATGTTTTGCCCTTTACTGCTGCTACAAAAAAATCTGATATGGGTCTCTACTGTGGACTGAGTGGGAAGGGGGCAGGGAGAGGGGAATCATGGTTGGGAAAAGGGGAATGGAGAGGGGAGGGAGCAGGAAGCACCAGGGATATTCTGTAATGATCAATAAACCGATTGTTTGGAATCAAATGGCCATGTCTGGTGTCTCAAGGCTGAGTGTGTTTGGACCCATGCCAACCTCCCCACCCTGACACTCCTTCTCTGCCACCTGTCCCATACCCCTCCTGCAGAGCTCCACCCTTACCAACCTCAACTCATATAATTATAATTTATTGTACAGTATCGTTTTTATGTATTGCACTGTACTGCTGCCATAAAACAAGAAATTTCACAACATATATATTTCAGTGATACTAACCCTGATTCTGATCCTGACGCACAACAACATGAAAAATTATTAAGATGGTGTTTCTTTTGTGCACAAATTGGCATTCAATTGCACAAAGCTGAATAAAAATGTCATGTAATAAAAATTCTGGGCAGAGATTGGAAAGTTTCCAACAAGTGTTCTGGAACCATGGATCTGGGAAGCAAGCGGAGGATAATTAATCAGGGAATGCATTAAGAAAAGGTCAGAAGTGTCCAAGTCGATGCTTAAAATTTGTAGTTCAGGTTATAACTTAGACTCAAGGTTTAAGTCCAAACAGCTGGAATACTGGTTATGATCTACTCAGAATCTCCAGTGCGTCCAAAATTATGTTTTCAGAAAATGTTGACAACTCTTACGACATAACAGTTTTAAACAGTATTTCAGTTTAATGACAAGGATTTAAAAAAAAAAGCCATGAAGGAACAGCAGAATAAAAATATTTAAATTGTTTGAATTACTTCATTAATTTTAGAAGCATCAGGGACAGATTTTAAATTTTGTACACCATTGAACACATCTACATGAAACGTTGTCGCAGGAAGGCAGCATCCATTATCAAGGACCCTCACCACTTCGGGTCTCGGCCTGAAACGTTGACCGTACCTCTTCCTAGAGATGCTGCCTTGCCTGCTGCATTCACCAGCAACTTTGATGTGTGTTACCCCTCAACCATCAGGCTCTTGAACCAAAGGGGATAACTTCAATCAACTTTATTTGCCCCATCATTGAGATGATCCCACAATCTGTGGACTCACTTTCAAGGACACTTCATCCCATGTTCTCGATATTTATTGCTTATTTATTTATTTATTAATTATTATTTCTCTATATTGCACAGTTTGTTGTCTTTTGGTGTCATCATTCATTGATTCTATTATGGCCATTATTTTCACAAATTGCTGGAGAACGCAGCAGGCCAGGCAGCATCTATAGGAAGAAGTACAGTCGATGTTTCAGGTTGAGACCCTTCGTCAGGACTAACAGAAAAAACAGATAGTAAGAGATTTGAAAGTGGGAGGGGGAGGGGGAGATATGAAATGATAGGAGAAGACAGGAGAGGGAGGGATGGAGCCAAGAACTGGGAGGTTGATTGGCAAAAGGGATACAAGGCTGGAGAAGGGGGAGTATCATGGGACGGAAGACCTTGGAAGAAAGAAAGAAAGAAAGAAAGGGGGAAGGGAGCACCAGAGGAAGATGGTGAATAGGCAAGGAGTTATTGTGAGAGAGAAGGAGAGAAAAATGAATAAATAATAAATAAATAAATTAGTGATGACGTTAACGGAAGTTAGAGAAGTCGATGTTCATGCCATCAGGTTGGAGGCTACTCAGGCGGAATATAAGGTGTTGGTCCTCCAGCCTGAGTGTGGCTTCATCTCGACAGTAGAGGAGGCCATGGATTGACATATCGGAACGGGAATGGGACATGGAATTAAAATGTGTGGCCACTGGGAGATCCTGCTTTCTCTGTCTCTATCTCTAGAGACAGCTTATCTACTGATGTCTACTATAAGCCCACAGACTCTCACAGCTACCTGGACTATTCCTCTTCCCACCCTGTTACTTGTAAACATGCCATCCCCTTCACTCAATTCCTCCGTCTCCGCGCATCTGCTCTCAAAATGAGGCTTTTCATTCCAGGATGAAGGAGGTGTCTTCTTTTTTTAAAGAAAGGGGCTCCCCTTCCTCCACCATCAGCCCTGCTCTCAAACGCATCTCTCCCATTTCACGCACATCTGCTCTCACTCCATCCTCCCGCCACCCGACTGGGGATAGGGTTCCTCTTGTCCTCACCTACCAGCCCACCAGCCTCCGGGTCCAACATATTATTCTCCGTAACTTCCGCCACCTCCAACGGGATCCCACCACTAAGCACATCTTTCCCTCCCCCCTCTCTCTGCTTTCCGCAGGGATCACTCCCTATGCGACTCCCTTGTCCATTCGTCCCCCCCCCATCCCTCCCCACTGATCTCCCTCCTGGCACTTATCCTTGTAAGCGGAACAAGTGCTACACATGACCTTACACTTCCTCCCTCACCACCATTCAGGGCCCCAGACAGTCCTTCCAGGTGAGGCGACACTTCATCTGTGAGTCGGCTGGGGTGATACACCGCGTCTGGTGCTCCCGATGTGGCCTTTTATATATTGGTGAGACCCGACGCAGACTGGGAGACCGTTTTGCTGAACACCTACGCGTTGTCCGCCAGAGAAAGCAGGATCTCCCAGTGTCCACACATTTTAATTCCACATCCCATTCCCATTCTGATATGTCTATCCACGGCTTCCTCTACTGTAAAGATGAAGCCACACTCAGATCGGAGGAACAACACCTTATATTCCGTCTGGGTAGCCTCCAACCTGATGACATGAACATTGATTTCTCTAACTTCCATTAATGCCCCTGCTCCCCTTCTTACCACATCCCTTATTTATCTATATATTTATTTTCTCTCTTCCTCTCTCACAATAACTCCTTGCCTGTTTACCATCTTCCTCTAGTGCTCCCCTCCCCCTTTCTTTCTTTTTTTCTTCCAAGGCCTTCCGTCCCATGATCCTCTCCCTTCTCCAGCCTCATATCCCTTTTGCCAATCAACTTCCCAGCTCTTGGCTCCATCCCTCCCTCTCCTGTCTTCTCCTATCATTTTGGGTCTCTCCCTCCCCCTCCCACTTTCAAATCTCTTTATACCTCTTTTTTCCGTTAGTCCTGATGAAAGGTCTCGACCCGAAACGTTGACTGTACTTCTTCCTATAGATGCTGCCTGGCCTGCTGCGTTCCACCAGCATTTTGTGTGTGTTGCTTGAATTTCCAGCATCTGCAGATTTTTTTGTGTTATGGTCATTATTCTATAGACTTATTGAGTATGTCCGCAAAGAAATGAATCTCAGGGTTGAATATGGCGACATATATTGACTTTGATAATAAATTTACTTTGAGAGGTTTAGGATGGGTCTGCAGACCTTTGTGCTTTGGCTATTGAAAGCCCAGACAGCCATGGAACAGTAATGGGGGCCAAGGTGGATGGAACAAAGATTAGCTTTTGTTTTATTTGTCACATGTGCATCAAAAAGATACAGGTTTCCCCCGCCATCCGAAGGTAGAGCATTCCTATCAAATAGTTCATAAGCCGGAATGTCATAAAGTGAAGAAGCAATTACCATTTATTTATATGGGAAAAATTTGTGAGCGTTCGCAGACCCAAAGATAACCTACCAAAACATGCCAAATAACACATAAAACCTAAAATAACAGTAACATATAGTAAAAGCAGGAATGATATGATAAATAACACAGCCTATATAAAGTAGAAGAACTTTTCTACAATCATTGCCGCACTGTCCACTGTAGCGAAAATCTCAGGCAAGCGCTCTCAGCAGAAACACTCTCTCCAGTAACCTTTAAGCTATGAAGCTGCCAAATCATACCCAATAACACATAAAAATACACAGCCTATATAAAGTATAAATAACGTATGTACAGTGTAGTATCACTTACCAGAATTGGGAAGACAGCGCCGAGCACACGGTTGATGGTGTGTTAGGCTGAGTCGTCGGAGGTTGGGGTGGTGCAGTGGTCCCCACCCTCCAGGCCGTGGACCGATACCGATCCGCGAAGCATGCAGTGGTGCAGCGGTAGCCGGGACGCACCCAGCACACCTTTAAGAAAAAAAACGAAATAAACAAGCTAATTAATTAGGTGCCACCCGGCACATAAATGTCAGCCCAGATCAGAGGTGACGTAATCCGCATTCGCCTCTGTTCTGGGCAGCACCTAATTAATTAGCTTGTTTATTTCGGCTTTTTTCTTAAAGATGTGCTGGGTGCTTCCCGGCTACCGCTGCATGCTTCACAGCAATGTATCGGTCCGCAGCCCGGAGGTTGAGACCACTGGGGTGATGGGACACTGAGGTGTCATCTCATCGTTGTCTGTTTCCATCAGGGCAGGCAGGTCATCTTCTTCTATGTCTGCCTGCCTCGATGTCGAAGGTCAAGGTTTTGTTGTCTGCTATGGCTGATGTGGAAGGCTTGATAAGCGACAGTACGCTTGACTGCTTAGCCTTGCACATTCTTCTATCATACAGTTCTTTGTAAGCACTCAAACCATCCTGCAAATATGCCCTAAACCTACGTACCCTTTCAAAATTAAAGTCATACTTTATCATTGCAGCGAAAATCTCACGCAGTTGCTTCACGTTCAGTTTCTGGACGACTTCACTTTCGGTCCATTCGCTACTGCATTCAGTTTCGATTGTTATACTTTCCTCTTCCAATTGCATCAGCTCTTCATCTATCAGGTCTTGGTCATGAGATGCCAAAACCTCTTCAACATCTTCGTCAACTTCCACAAGCCAAACTCACTTTGTCCTTACTTCATTCACCATGGTCGAAACGCTTAATTATGTCTAGTTTTACGCTAAGTGTAATACCCTTACAAGCTCGTTTAGGCTTTTCCGATACTTTAGAACTCATCTTGCAAACAGATGCTCAAAATAAATAGACATAAAGCTCAGATGCTCACAGGCACGTGTTTAAGCAATGCCGGCTAGGATGCAGTTCTGGGGGAGGAGCTTGGCTGCTTGGGGCGCGCGTTGCCTTTTATTGCACGCTGCCTTTTTTCGTAACAGTGAAAACATCTTCTGTTCGTGAAAACAGGTAACTAATGCAGGTCTGTCGTAAAGCGAACATTCGAAAAGCAGGGGACACCTGTACCATGAAATGTATCATTTGCATCAAATCAATCAGCAAGGATTGTGTCGTTTAGCCCACAAGAGTCGTTATGCTCTGACACCAATATAACGCATCCACAATTGACTATGTCTTTGGAATGTGGCAGGGAACAGGAGCACCCAGACTACGATGGTTTTTAACCCCATCTTACTGCTGGCGCTGTAAATCGTGCCAACGATGTGGAGGATAAGGACGCTATCATTGTTTGAGTATAACCAGAATGTGAGAGTATCGTATATGGATATAGAGGGACGGAGGATGGACATTTTAAAATCAATTTGAGGGCTTGCTCGGAGGCTCATGCATGACTGATGGTGAACTGAGGACATAGTGTGAGTTTGAACATGAACAGCAGGAACATGAAGGAGTTTTAGCTGATAACGATAACCACCACATCTTTAGTGAAGAAAGCACAATAGCATCTCTACTTCCTGAGGACATTGAGGCAAGTAAGGCTCCCCCCATTATTCTAACCAACTTTTATATGGGCACCATTGAGAGTGTCCTGACCAGCTGCATCACCATCTGGTACTGAATTGCAAGGCATCTGACTGCAAGACCCTACAGAGTATTGGCAGAACTGCTGAGAGGATCATCGCGGTCTCTCTTCCACCCATCAGAGATGTTTATCAGGAGCGCGGCACATGCAGGGCCTTAACATTATCAAGGATCC
This sequence comes from Mobula hypostoma, assembly GCF_963921235.1. Classification (NCBI taxonomy): domain Eukaryota; kingdom Metazoa; phylum Chordata; class Chondrichthyes; order Myliobatiformes; family Myliobatidae; genus Mobula; species Mobula hypostoma. Next base: position 13,015,587 of record NC_086129.1, on the reverse strand, counting down.
CTCCATCCCACCCGTCCCACAAACTTACCATCAGGCAGGAGGTACTGTAGCATTAGCACAAGGACTGTCACAGTTTCTCCCCCCAGGCCGTGAGCCTGCTGAACTCCCTGCCACCACCCAAGTCTCACCACTTACGAAGTGCCAGTAGTGTTACGCTGTTTACTATTTGACTTTTGTCGTAAATGCACTTTATGCTGAGAGTCATTTTCTGGAATATACAGTACTGTGCAGAAGTCTTGGGCACATAGCTAAAACTTTTGCACAGGACTGTAGTAATTTTATGTATTACACTGCACTGCTTCTGCAAAAAAAAAAAATCAGGACCTATGTGAGTGATAATAAACCTGATTCTGATATGGGTCTCTTTGTGGACTGAGAGTGGGAAGAGGGCAGGGAGAGGGGAATCATGGTTGGGAAAAGGGGAACGGAGAGGAGAGGGAGTGGGATCCGCCAGAGAGACGTTCTGCAATAATCAATGAACCAATTGTTTGGAATCAAATTACCATGCCTGGTGTCTCAGGGCTGGGTGGGTCTGCACCATCCCCTCCCCCTTGGCACTCCCTCTCTGCCACCTGTCACACACCCGTCCTGTGGCACTCCACCGTCACCATTCCCAACATCCTTTGCTCTCACCTGATTTACAAACTCGCTCTCCACTCCATGTTGACAAGTACAGTACTGTGAAATAGTCTTAGGCACCCTAGCTATAGATATATATGCCTAAGACTTTTGCACAGTGCTGTGTTTTATTATTTGTTAATTTATATGTGGTAATATTACTTTATTTATTTTTTGAGATACAGCACAGAGTAGGCTCTTCTGGTGCCCAGCAAACACCTGATTTAACCCTAACTTAATCATGGGTTAATTGACAATGACCAATTAACCTGCCAACCAGTATGTGGTTGGACTGTGGGAGGAAACCCACACGGTTCGAGCCTCTTGCGGACAGCGGCGAGAATTGAACCTGGGTTGTCAATACTGTAAAGCACTGTGCTAATCACTACGCAGCCATGCCCCCCACGTGTTGTGTGAGAGCTCTGTGTACTGTGTGGTGCACCTTGGTCCGCAGGCATGTTGTTTTGTTTGGTGGTATACGTGCATACGGTTGAATGACAATAAACTGAACTTGAACTTGACTAGAAGAGGCTGAGATTGAGTGCTGGATGGAATGAAAATCAGCTTTCATCACAGTTTTGAAGATCGGTCTTCATTTCAGTGTCTGAAATGTTAGTGCTTTGGGTTGAGAGACGTGTGCCTGTAACATTCAAATCAACAGAGAATAGCCTTTCATGAAATATGCAGTGTATCTCCTTGTAAAGAGTAAAATGGCAGCTAGAATGAGAGAGTTAAGGTTTTACCCTCCCATGAGGGAGCTTTGTTGAAGGACTGTAGTAATTCAAAACATACAGAGTTGCACTGAAAATGAAGCTGAATGAAAGGAAGGAAGTCTGACATGGAAATGTAAAACAGGTTTATGAGGTTGGCCCCACAGCTGAGCATTCTGGGTTGTTTTTGAGGACTGACCCAATGAATTCTTTACTGTGAAAGACCCACAGGAGGGAAGGGAACAATTTACTGTTGGTTATTAAATTCATAAATTGTTTTTCTTTGCAAGCTGCAGCATTGTGGTTTAGGTGAAGCGGTATCTTTATGGCTTTCCGTTCAATGAACCTGAGAAAAAAGCATTTAAACCCACTCAACAACACACACAAAATGCCTGTGATTAGGTTAGGATTAAATCGGGGATTGCTGGGCGGCGCACCTTGAAGGGCCAGAAGGGTCTTGTTCCATGCTGTATCTCAATCAATAAATACATACATTTATCAGAAACGAGAAAATCCGCAGATGCTCGAAATCCAAACAACACACACAAAATGCCGGAGGAACTCAGTAGGCCAGGCAGCATCGATGGAAAAGAGTAAACAGTCAACATTTTGGGACGGGACTCTTCATCAGGACTGGAAAGGCAGAGGAGAAGTCAGAATAAGAAGATGGGGTGTGGGGAAAAGAGGGGGAAGTACTAGGTGGTAGGTGATAGGTAAAACCAGGAGAAGTGGAGGGATGAAATAAAGAGCTAGGAGGTTGATTGGTGAAAGAGCTAAAGGGCTGGAGAAGGGTGAATCTGATAGGAGAGGACAGAAGGCCATGGAAGAAAGACAAAGGGGAGGAGCACCAGAGAGAGGTGATGACAGGTAAGGAGATAAAGTGAGAGAGGACAAAGGGAATGGGGGAAATGGTGAAGCGGGGGGGGGGGGTGGGGGCATTACCAGAAGTCTGAGAAATCGATCTTCATGCCATCAGGTTGGAAGCTACCCAAGTGGAATATAAGGTGTTGCTCCTCCAATCTGAGTGTGACCTCATTGTGACAGTAGAGGAGGCCATAGACTGACATATTGGAATGGGAGTGGAAAGTAGAATTGAAATTGGTGGCCACTGGGAGATCCCACTTTTTTCTGGCGGACGGAGCGTAGATGCTCGACGAAGCGGTCTCCCAATCTATGTCGGGTCTCACCGATGTACAGGAGGCCACACTGGGAGCACCGGACACAGTAGATGACCCAACAAACTCATAGGAGAAGTGTTGCCTCACCTGCAAGGACTGTTTGGGGCCTTGAATGGTGGTAAGGGAGGAGGTGAAGGGCCAGGTGCAGCCCAATTCCCATTTTGACACGTCAGTACATGGCCAGCTCAACTGCTGCAATGAGGTCACTGTCAGGTTGGAGAGGCAACATCTCATATTCCATCTGGGTACCCTCCAAACTGATAAAATGAACGTTAATTTCTCAAATTTCCAGTAATTTCTCCCTTCTCCCCCTTTTCTTTTCCATTTCCCATTCTGGTTCCCCTCTTACCCTGTCTCTTCTCCCTACTGGCCCATCACCCCCTCTGGCGCCCCTTCTCATTCCCATTCTCCCATGGTCCACTCTCCTCGCCTATCAAATTCCTCCTTCTTTTTCAGCCCTTTACCTCTCAGCTCCTCACTTCATCCCCCTCCCCCACCCATCTTCCCCTTCACCTGGCTTCATCTATCACCTTCCAGTTTACACCCCTTTTCCTTCCCCTGCGCCCCACCCACCACAACTTCTTAGTCTGGCATGTAAAAGACACATTTTGAAGCAATTCTCAGTGAACAGTGGATTCAAATACCCACAGAGTGCTGGAGGGTGGAACAAGCAGTTGTCGTTTCAGGGAAATATTGACTGTTTATTCCTGTCCATAGATGCTGCCTGATCTGCTGAGCTCATTCAGCATTTTGTGCATGTTACTCTGGATTTCCAGCATCTGCAGAATCTCTTGTGTTTATGTACTGGATTCAAATAGATGTCACTGACTAAATTAAAGTCTGAACAACTCTAAGTTTACATCCTGTCTTTCCCCTTACTGCAGTGATGTTTTACTGTTAAGTGGTGAACTGACTGATATCGAATACCATGCTACATTCTTTCATTTAACATTGTGCAAACATGATTTATCTTGTTTCACTCTCTGTCTCCCTGTTGAGTCATTTTTTTGGTTATCATCCTTCATATGGGAACCAGATTCGTTAGAAACAGCCACTGAACCTGGGATTAAATTCTTCTGAGAGACACAATCCTTGAGCCAGTTGATGAACTGACTAGCATCAACGCTGACTGGATTTTATTTCTGATCAGCCATTCGCTGTTTTCAAAACTCCAAAGCTGGTTCCCAGTGAAAGCAGTTCTGGTGGGCTCATCGTAACACACACAGATTGCTGGAGGAAATCAGCAGGTGAGGAAGCATCTCTGTGGAGACGAGTAAAGAGCTAACGTTTTGGGCCAAGGCCCCTCGAAGGGTGTCGGTCTGAAATGTTAGCTCTTTATTCCTGTCTATAGATGCTTCCTGACCTGCTGAGTTCTTCCAGGATTTTGTGTGGGCTACTCTGGATTTCCAGCATCTGCAGAATCTCTTGTGTTACTAATAGGCTTATAACAGAGCACACAAAGCTGTGTGCTTAGCTTCCTGCTCTACTCGAATTAGGGGTGTATATAGTGATATATATTGTATGTACTTTGATAATAAATTTACTTCGAACATTGACAAGTTGCTTTTCAATTCATTGATGGAATATCAGAAAGGGCAGACCTGTGATCTCCTAACCAGCTACCCCCTCATTCTTCTTCAGCTAGACTGAAACAGGGAATCTGCTCTTTATGTACATTCCTGGAAGGCCTGGGTAGAAACCACAGAATTAAGACAGAGGAAATCAGGCGTATCATGCCATTCAGAGCTCTCTATGTAGTTCTGTCTGATCTTACCTCCACTCTCAAGCCAAAAGAAATGTGCTGAAAAGCTTTCTTTCTCCAGTTGTATAGTTGTCCCTCCACACTCCCAACCACCACTGCTTCAACATATTCTGTCAGCCACCGTATGTACAAACACTCCTATGCCTAGCGTCACTTTATGGACATGCAATCAATCTATGTGCTGTATATAAACTACCTTACATATTTATATTTATTGTGTTTCTTATTATTATGTTCTTTATCTTATTGTTCAAAGTTCAAAGTAAATTTATTATCAAAGTACATATATGTCACCCTGAGATTCATTTTCTTGCAGCTGTACTCAATAATTCCAATAGCCATAATAGAATCAATGAAAGACTGCACCCAAAAGAAAGAAAAGGAATAATAATCTGATTACTGACACAGTCTCAACCAAGTGGCAAACATCATTCATCAAAATCTTGCTTGAAAATACAAACTCATGAAAGAAGTCATGCCTTACTATAAATACAAGCCTGATCCAGTTTTAGAATCAGAGTCCCATAAATTACATTATGATTAATTAGTTATTACAGGGAGGACAATCCATATTAACCATCTGGATATAATGATACAGGATAAACAAGCAAGAGCAACTTATTTAATAGATATAGTCATTCCAATCAAACATAACATACAGACATCAATAAGCGAAAAACTCCAGTAATGTGCTGATTTAAAAGAGAAAATTGAAAGACTTTGGAACATGAACAAGGTATACATTGTCTCGATAGTAATATCTACACAATAGCATTAAACAATTTGGGCTACAAAAGCAATAACCATATAAATCTTCAGAAATCCACAATACTAAACACAACTAGAATAGACCGAAAGTTCCTAGCAATTGATAAATGAATGTGCTTCGCTATGCCGTACCTCAGGTTTTACCAGCTTGATCTGAGAAAACTTCTTAAAAAATAATAAAAAATAAATAAATAAGCAATAAATATTGAGAACATGAGATTAAAGTGAGTTCAGAGGTTGAGGGAACAGTGTCTTGCCTAGTGCTGCATCGGATCTGGGAGTAACAAATTACTTCTTCCTGCTCTACACTTTTGTACTGGAAATGACATTAAACAATCGTGAATCTTGAAACCTTTTAACCTTTGAATCAAGATTCCACATAATACCCTATTAAACACTTCAGAATGGAATCTTAAACTGGGGTCCTGTCCAATCTCCTGAGCGGTTCAAAAATGATCTTTGACCTCTGAATTGAAGACATCCAGGGGAGCTCTTGTCTGTGTGCTGAGGATAAAATTTAACTTTTACATCAACATCCCATCCCTGAAAAACATGCAAGTTTGTCAATATCATATTGCTGTTTGCAAGAGTTTGTTGTGTACAAATAGGCTGGAATGTTTCTTGAATCTGATCTGTGACTATAAAGTTGCCCATGGGCATTTAATGCTATACGATGTCTGGAAATAAATCATAAGGGTGAAAGATAAGTCAGCCATGGAATGGCAGAACAAGGTTGATGGGTCAAATGGTCTAATTCTGCTCCTATGTCTTATGATCTAAGATAAGCCCATGTAAACTCGCTCACTATATATATATATATATTTTATTGCTTTCTTTTTGCATTACCAATTTAATTTAATTATATACATATATACACATTTCTTTTTGCAATTTATCATTTCTTTTATTATTATGTATTGCAATGTACTGCTGCTACAAAACAGCAAATTTTACGACAAATGCCAATGATATTAAACCTGGTTCTGATTCTGATCTATATGTGCAATATGTCCAAAGGTCAAGCTCCCAACAATATTCCTAAATTTGTTTCGTTCTTCTTTCCTGAACTCCTTCATTCCCATACATTTACTTTGCACCAGGTTTTGCTGCCCATCTGCCTCGCTATGGCAACTGTTCTGCCCAAGACCACGAAGAACTGCAGAGAGTTGTGGACACAGCTCAGCACATCATGAGAAACGCCTGCCCTTCCATGGACTCTGTTGACACTTCCAGCTGACTCAATGAAGCAGGCAACATAATAAAGCTCTCCACCCACCTTGGTCAATCTCATCTCCCATCTACCTCTGCCATCACCCCGGCAGTGCATTACTCCCTGAGTAAAAAAAAAACTACCTCTGACTTTCCTCCAATCACCTTACGATTATTCTTCCCCTTATAAGCCATTTCCACCGTGGGTAAAAATCTCCAGATCTCCACTCGATCGATGCTCTTATCATCTTGTACACTTCCATCAAGTCATTTCTCATCTACGTTCACTCCAAAGAGAAAAGCACTAGCTTGCCAATCTATCCTCATAGGAGAACCTTTCTAATATTGGCAGCATCCTGGTAAGTCTCCTCTGCAGCCTCTCTGTGATTTCCAACATTTATTCTGTGAGCCACACACAAAATGTCAGAGGAACTCAGCAGGTCAGATAGCATCCATGAAGAGGAATAAAGAGTTAACATTTTGGGCCAAAACTCTTTATCTGGATAGATGGTGGTAACCAGAGTACTGATTAAGGGGTCTTGGCTCAAAACATCAAATCATTATTCCTCTCCATAGATGCTGCCTCCGGAATCTTGTGAGTGTTGCTCTGGTTTTCTTGAAGAATCTCTTCTGTTTATGGGTTGTTCTGTGAGAAGAAGTGAAAAAGGATGGCCCTTTTCCTTCTTGAGTTTAGGAAAAGGAGACCTGACGTCTTTGGAAGAGACAAGATTCTTGTGATGCTTGACAAAAATTATGGCTGCACAATTGAGAATCGAGGTCACAGACACAAAATAAAAAAGTTCAGCAATTTAGGACAAGGATGAGGAAAGATTTCCTCAACCAGGATGTGGAGAACCTTTGGCTTTCTCGACACATGGGGCTATGGAGGCATGCTGGCTGAGTATTCTTAAGGTGGAAGTGAATAAGTTTTTGGATATTAAGGGAATCAACAGTTGTCCCAACAATCTGGCACTGAGGTAAACCAGTGGATAACATTATTGTGTTAGATGGAGCAAATACAGGGGACAGAATTGGCTCACTCCTGCCTCTATTCCTAAAGGCATGTGGGGCTGATCCTCATTGGAACTAATGCCTGGTTTTGGTCAGTGTGCCAGTCGTACAGTTCTACCTCCAAGAGGACCCCTAAACCTTGACATGGTCTGGAGGCTTGCATGCCTTAATGACCTGGAGATCATGCTGGCTGCAGTTAAGGCTTTATGCTTTGGGTCTTGCTAGGGTCACCCATGGCAAAAAGGTCAAAGGGTAGAAACCAAACTAAGAGTAGTCCACTGGTCCTCCTGGTTCGGGGGCTCAGCACGGGGCTGGTTGGTAAAACAAAACTGTTATGGAAACAGCAATGAAGAATTCTTCTGTATCTGTGTACAGTGGTATTCCTGAGTCTTCACATGGCTGACAGTAGTAAAAACCAAGTGGAAGATACTAGTATAATGAAGGAAGCCCTGAGCACCACCATGGAGGTGGAGGACTTTCAATGCTGCCTAAACGCCAGTGGGCATTATAGGCAGTAAAAATAATAATGATCATACAATTCATGAATGCTTTTGCTAGAGAAAAATGTCAGAAACACAGCTCACTGTGTGCAATAACACTGTATTTGAGTTACTGGACATCACTTCAAAACTAATTCCACACTGATTCTTGGGGAAGTTAAAATGCTAATTTATAAATCTGGAATGATGTCCATGCAGCCACCAGATTGTTATAAAAACACTACTGGCTCGCTAAATGGAAACTCTCATCCTCACTGACACTGGGTTTCATCTGAGCACCCACACAAAATGCTGGGGGAATTCTGGCTTCTGTCTCATCCTTTCCAGACCCAATGAACTGTCTCAGCCTGAATCATTGTCTGTTTATTCTCCTCCATAGGTATTGCCTGACCTGCTGAGTTCGTCCAGCATCTTCAGAATCTCTGTGGACTCCATGTGACCCCCGACCTCACAGGAATATGGTTGACTGTTACCTTCCCTCGCCAATGATGCTACAAGCTGCTTAGATAAGAGGACAGCTGTTCTGCATCATTGTCTCGTGGAAAATTAACTCAGGCATACTGGCCTTACCATTGGGAGGTTACACCCGTCCGGAACGGATGAACATCAGCACTCTGGGGGAGCCTTGTGAACAGAGTGACTGAGGGACACAAATACATAGCTTCATAAAATTAGCACTACATACGGACATTGAATAGTGAAGAAGGTGTATGTAGACCATGGCCAGTGTAAGACATTGGAGCAGAATTAGGCTATTCGGCCTATAGACTCTGTTCTGGCATTTCATCATGGCTGATTTATATCCCACTCAACCCCATTCTCCTGCCTTCTCCCCGTAACCTTTCACACTAATCAAGAAACTATTAACCTCCATCTTAAATACACCCACGTTCTTCAAAATTGCCCTGAGTAAAAGCCCAGGGCCATCAATCACTCCTTTCATTCCTGGAATCATTCTTGTGAATTTCCTCTGAACCCTCTCTAATATCAGCACATCCTTTCTTAGATAAGGTTGACAATACTCCAAGTGAGGCCTCACCAGTGCCCGGTAAAGCCTCAGCATTGCATTCTTGCTGAGATCCTTACTGAGTACAGGAGTTGGGACAGTATGTTGCAATTGTACAAAGCATTGGTTAGACCATCCTTGGAGTTTTGTGATCAGTCCTGGTCACTATGCTAGAGGAAGGAACTGATTAAACTGGGGCGGGGGCAGAAAATGTTCAGAAGGACATTGCCTGGATTAGAAGGTTTGAGCTATAAGGAGAGACCGGAAAGTCTGGGACTGTATTCGCTGGCACAAAGGAGGTAGATGGTGACTTATAGAGGTTTTTAAAAGTATGAGTAAATAGCTACAGTTTACCAGTATGAGGATTTAAAATATAGAGAATATAGGTTTAAGATGAGAGGAGATGATTTTAAAGAAGATCTGAGGTACAAATTTTGTACTCAGAGGGTGGTGGGCAAATGAAAGAAGCTTTCAGAGGTGATTGACGTGAGCACAATTAAAAATCACGAGGACAAGTTCACAGATAGGTAGGTTTTGGATGCTGTAAACTGTTGTTTATGCATGGAGCATGAATGGCAATGGATTGGTATGATTAAATTGTTTTACATGATCGTCAAGGTATGTGCTGGGAAGCTTACAGTGTGGGAGCTATGCACCAGGCCTGCCGAGATAAAAACGCGACCACTCGAAAGACTGTGTGAAAAGAGAGAGTCCTCTACGCCATTCGTTGCATGATTAATTGGCCACCTTCTTGCAATCAGCCCAATACAGTTAACAATGAGATTAGGTCAGGTAGGCATATTGGTCAACATGCAGGGTTTGGGTGAAGGCCCTGTGTCTGTGCTGTAGATGTCTATGACTCTATAGTGTCTCCATCCTTTAAAAGAATGGAGATAAAGACATGGACCTTGTAAACTCAGGAGATTCAGCAGATGCTGGAAATCCACAACAACACACACAGCATGCTGGAGGAACTCAGCAGGTCAGGTAGAATATTGCAGCACATATATACAGCTAGGGTGCCTAAGACTTTTGCACAGTACTGTATTTGTCAACGTGGAGCGGAGAGCGCGCTTGTAAATCTGGCGGGAGCAAAGGATGTTGGGAATGGCGAGGGTGGAGTACCACGGGAGGGGTGTGGAACAGGTGACAGAAAACAAGTAACAGGGATGGAGAGGGGAGCAGGTGCAGACACACCCAGCCCTGAGACGCCAGGCAAGGTCATTTGATTCCAAACAATTATTTTATTGATCATTACAGAATGTCTCTCTGGTGCTTCCCATGCCCTCCCCTCTCTATTCCCCTTTTCCCAACTATGATTCCCCTCTCCGTGCCCCCTTCCCACTCTCAGTCCATAATAGAGACCCATATCAGAATCAGATTTATCATCACTCATATATATCATGAAACTTGCTTTTTTTTGTGGCAGCAGTACAGTACAATACATAAAATTGTTACAGTACTGTGCAAAAGTCTTACCTGGCCTGGCTATATGTATATACCTAAACTTATGCTTGGTAATGTATGGAGAGGACTAAACAGTCAATATTTTGTGCTGACACCCTTCATGTGTTAACCACTCACAACACAGACTTCAAATGAGTTTTATGTGTGAAATTGATAACACCTCAGGCCCAGAACACTGAGCTCAACATGAAAAGCATTTGATTGACTCTAAAGCCTTTTAGTGTGATTCTGAGGTCATGAAAGGTACTACATAATTGCAAGCTTTACTTTAATGCTTGTGGACAAATAGAGATAAGACGTGATATCTTGGAAGTAAAGTAAAAGAACTGATAGTGCAATTGGTTCTGTGTCTCCTGTAGTGCCCAATAATGGACTTACAGTAACTTCTGTTGAGCTGACTATTAGAACTTGCTCTCTCTGGGTGAAGCTTGCTGCTGGGGCCCTTGAACTTATTTACTTCTTTGAATGTTTTAAGGAGAATGCACTTACAACTGTTCAATGTTCAAAGTTCAAAGTACATTTATTATCAAAGTATGTATAGCATATACAACCTTGAGATTCATCTCCTTGCAGGCAGCCGCAAAACAAAGAAACCCAATAGAACCTGTAATAAAAGAACACTGTCAAACACCCAATGTGTTGGGAAAAAATCATGTAAACAATACAAGTAAGCAAACAACTTTCAAAACTGAAATTCACAAAAGTGAATCCACAGCCACGAAGCCAGTCACAGCTGATCCCAGAGCCTGTTGGTTGCAGACAACAGCTACAGTTCATCGCAGAGAGTGTAAACCCTCACTAGCAGTGAGCTGAACACCAGCCTGACCCTCTCCTCTGGTCCTGAAGCCCTGAACTTTCCAACCTGGCCCGGCACGTAAATTGGCCAAACAGCAGGTCATTCCTCACTCTCAGACTCGGGCATTGCTGCTTCAATGTGCTCTCAGGCCCATACCTGACCTTTCCAATCTGACCCAGCATTTAAATCAGTCAAACATCGGCTTGTTCCTCGCACTCGGGCCCAGCCCCTGCCGCCTTGACTCCGTCTCATCTTGTCTCGGTTCTGCCACTTCGAATCAGCTCTATGTCTGCTCCAGCAATGGCCAAACATTGGATCTTCTGTCACTCTTGGGCCTGGGCCCTGGTGCTTCAGTTCAGATTGTACAAGAAGCCACCTAGCAACCATCCTGCACCTTCGAGCCTTCAGTTTAAACCACAAAAACGCCAGGTCGTACAGGTCGTTCAAAAGCTCAGCTCTGAAAAAGAAGTCACAGGCTATTGATTGCAGTGATCGTTTACCAGAAAGTGTGATTAATAAAGAAGTTAGTAGTTGTGTTTGCTGCCAGTAAGTTGTCACTGTGTTTCACCAGCGCCATCTTAAATCTCAGCTGAGATTGAATTAAAAATTTACCCATGTCCCCATTGGAATTGATTTCAACTATTTTCTAAAAATATGATATAGAAAAATCAACTTAAGATACCTACATATTTAAGGTATATTTAATAATTACAGTACACATTAAATGTGCATAGTCTGTATAATTTACATATATACATATGCTGCATATATTAAGCTGTTGTTACAATACGTAGGTGTGAAAAATACATATTTAATACCTACAGTATTGTATCATTGGGTACCTCCTGTATCTAACAAAGAGTCCACTAAGTCTATGTTCGTGGTCTTCTGCTGCTGTAGTTCAGCTACTTCAAGGATTGATGCGTTGTGCATTCAGAGATGCTCTTCTGCACACCACCATTGCTACGTGTGGTTCTTTGAGTTACTGATGTCTTCCTGTCAGCTTGAACCAGTCTGGCTATTCTCCTCTGACCTCTCTCATTAACATGTCATTTTCACCCACACAACTGCCATTCACTGGATGATTTTTATCTTTTGCACCATTCTCCCTAAACTCTGGAGATTCTTGTGCGTGAAAATCCCAGGAGATCAGCAGTTTCTGAGATACTCAAACCACCTCACCTGGCACCAACAATCATTCTACGGTCAAAGTCACTTAGATCACATTTCTTCCCCATTCTGATGTTTGGTCTGAACAACAATGGAATCTCTTGACCATGTCTTCATACTTTTATGCATTGAGTTGCTGCCACATGATCGACTGATTAGATATTTGCATTAATGAGCAGGTGGACCCAATAAAGTGGCCACTGAGCATTTACGTATATTAAACTGATGTTACAATACTGTATGTAGGTATTAAATCTGCATTGTTAATGCCTACTGTACATATTGGAACATTAGCTTAATATATATGTAGGTGTGTTCAATGTCTACTTACACTTTAAGCTGATGTTACAGCCCATTCTCAGTAACCTCAATGAACCTGGCTTTCCGCCAAATCAGAAGAACAAGGTTATTAAGTTAACAACATCACAGCAGACACAATCCTTTGCTAAGACAGCAATATTCCAGCTCTGGACTTTATCTTGCTCCTATAACCATGATGTCATAATTTTCAGATTTTCTGTGCACTTTTGATAATAAAAAAATTAGTATTTTGACTGTTGCTGGAGTCAGGTTTATCTCCTGGTCAGCATCCAACAATTCACTCTGCGTAATCAATGTTGATAAGATGTGACTGCGGTTAACAGTCTGATTGGGAACAATTTTCCCATCCTATTTCTGATTTAGAAGTTAATAACCAACTGGATCCTCTTTCCCATTCCATTCCCATGATCTGCAGTTGCCTTCCTTCCTATTTGCATTCACAGGAATGGGAAATCACCGCAATTCTCATGCAAGACCTCAAATACTTTCAGGAAATTGGATGGATATTTTGTCAGCAGACACAGATACAAACCTTCAAGCACGTAGAGCCAATTGAAGACAAACAGTCACTCCTATGTGATATAGTAGCATAGTGGTTAGCACAACACTTTACAGCACCACTTCCAAAACCTATGGGAGTTCCCTTTTTTATTGCTGTTTTGCGTGATTTTGATTGGGATAGGCAGTTCAGCGCTAAGTTGAACTGAACTTAACTAAACGGAAGATTCCTAGGCTGTTTGAAAGAGTCTTCAGTTTTTGTGTGTTATTCATGCATTTTTTGCAATTTGTATGATTTGTTCTTTCTTTTGTGTGTCGTGCGTTTGATGTTTTCTTTAAATGGGATCCATGGAGTTGCCTTTTCTTATGGCCGTCTACAGGAAGATGGATCCCAGGGTTGTATACTATAGTCCATAAGGCATAGGAGAAGAATTAGGCAATTCAGCCCATTGAGTCTGCTCCACGATTCCATCATGGCTAGTCCCAGATCCCCCTCAACCCCATACACCTGTCTTCTTACCATATCCTTTGATGCCCTGACCGACCAAGGAACTAGCAACTTCTGCTTTAAATGTACCCATGGACTTAGCCCCCAAAGCAGTCTATGGCATAGCATTCCACAGATTCACTACTTTCTAGTTTAAAAAAAAATCCTCCTTACCTCTGCTCTAAATGGTCGTCCCTCAGTTTTGAGGCTGTGTCTTCTAGTTCTGGATACACCCACTGTAGGAAATATCTCTTCCACTTATCTAGTCCTTTCAACATTCAAGTGGTTTCAATGAGATCCCCCAGCATTCTTCTAAATTCCAATGAGTACAGGCCCAAAACTGTCAAACTACCGTATATGTATATTGAATAGATTAAAAACCATGTAAAAAGCAGAAATAATATATAACTAAAAAGTGAGCTAGTGTTCAAGGGTTCAATGTCCATATAGGAATCAGATGGCAGAGGGAAAGAAGCTGTTCCTGAAACGCTGAGTGTGTGCCTTCAGGCTTCTGTATCTCCTACCTGATGGTAACAGTGAGAAAAGGACATGTTCCCGATGTTGGGGAAGTCCAGAGCGAGGGGTCACAGTTTGAGGATAAAGGGGAAGTCTTTTAGGACCGAGATTAGGAAAAACTTCTTCACACAGAGAGTGGTGAATCTGTGGAATTCTCTGCCACAGGAAACAGTTGAGGCCAGTTCATTGGCTATATTTAAGAGGGAGTTAGATATGGCCCTTGTGGCTACGGGGATCAGGGGGTATGGAGGGAAGGCTGGGGCGGGGTTCTGAGTTGGATGATCAGCCATGATCATACTGAATGGCGGTGCAGGCTCGAAGGGCCGAATGGCCTACTCCTGCACCTATTTTCTATGTTTCTATGTTTCTATGCCCTGGGTGCTGGAGGTCTTTAATAATGCCTTTCTGAGATACCGCATCTTGAAGATGTCCTGGGGACTTTGTAGACTAGTACCCAAGATGGAGCCGACCAAATTTCTGACCTTCTGCAGCTTCTAGCCCCCCCATACCAGACAGTGATGCAGTCTGTCAGAATGCTCTCCAAGGTACATCTATAGAAGTTTTTGAGTGTTTTTGTTGACATAACAAATCTCCTCAAACTCCTAATGAAGTATAGTCACTGTCTTGCCTTCTTTATCACTGCATCGATATGCTGGGACCAGGTTAGGTCCTCAGAGATCTTGACACCCAGGAACTTGAAACTGCTCACTGTCTCCACTTCTGATCCCTCTATGAGGATTGGTGTGTGTTCCTTCGTCTTACCCTTCCTGAAGTCCACAATCAGCTCTTTCGTCTTACTGACGTTGAATACCAGGTTGTTGCTGCAACACCACTCCACTAGTTGGCACATCTCGCTCCTGTCTAAGAGTTTATTAAATGCCCCGAATGTATCTGCCCCTACCACCACCCTGACAGTGCATTCCATCCACCCACCACTCACTGTAAAAAAACTTACCCCGCCCCATACTTTCCTCCAAACAGTTTAAGATTATGCCCCGTCATATTTGCCATTTCAGCCCTGGGAAAAGGCCTCTGGCTGTCCACTCAGTCTATGCATCTTATCATCTCTATCAAGTCACCTTTCACCTTCTTTTGATGTTGCTGTGACAAATAAAGGTCATTTTATATCTTGTAATCTGATGAAGTGATACATTTTTGGGGCATTCTCAGAAGTTAGCTTCCTCTGAGGAAACCTCTCAGTTTCTTCACATTTTCAAAAACGCACTTTTTATTTTGTTTTTGAGAGACAGCCTGGTAACAGGATTCCCGCCCCAACAGGCACACACCACCCGATTGTATTCAATGTGACCGATATCATAATAAAGAAGAATTTCTTTGCAAGTGTATTAGAATTTGTGAAACCTATTTGTGGAGATAGAAAATGCATGTCAAAAGGGCAATGTTACAATAGTCATGGGGGATTTCAATATGCAGGTAGATTGGGAAAATCAGATTGGTGCTGGATTCCAGGAGGGAGAATTTCTAGAGTGCCTATGAGATGGCTTTTTAGAGTAACTTGTGGTTGAGTCCACTGAAGGATCAGCTATTCTGGATTGGGTGTTGTGCAATAAACCAGAATTGATTAGAGACCTTATGGTAAATAATCATAATATGATCGAATTCACCCTGAAATTTGAGAAGGAGAAGCTAAAGTCAGATGCATCAGTATTACAGCAGAGTAAAGGGAATTCCAGAGGCATAAGAGAGGAGATGGCCAGAAATGACTGGAAAAGAATACTGGCAGGGATAATGGCAGAGAGCAATGGCTGGAATTTCTGGAAGCAATTCAGAAGGTACAGGATATACAGATCCCAAAGAGGAAGACATATTCTAAAGTGAAGGTGATACAACCGTGGCTAACAAGAGAAGCCAATGCCAACATAGAAGCCAAAGAGAGGGCATAAAATAGAGCAAAAATTAGTGGGAAGTTAGAGGATTGTGAAGCTTTACAAAACCAATAGAAGGCAACTAAAAAGTGATTAAGAAGGTAAAGATGAAATACGAAAGGAAGCTAGCCAGTAATATTAAAGAGGATACCAAAAGTTTCCTCAGAAACATAAAGTTTAAGAGAGAGATGAGAGTGGATATCACACCACTGGAAAGTGATGCTGGAGAAATAGTAATGTGGGACAATGAAACGGCAGGCAAACTGAATAAGTATTTTGCAACAGTCTTCACTGTGGAAGACACTAGCAATATGGTGGAAGTTCCATGAAGTGTGTGAAGTTACCATTACTAGAGAGAAGGTTCTTGGGAAACTGAAAGGTCTGAAGGTAGATAAATCAGTTGGACCAGATGGTGTACAATGCAGTGTTCCGAAAGAGGTGGCTGAAGAGATTGTGGAGGCATTAGTAGTGATCTTTCAAGAATCATTAGATTCTGGAAAGGTTCCAGAAGACTGGAAAATTTGTAAATGTCACTCCACTCTTCAAGAAGGGAGAGAGGCAGAAGAAAGGAAACTATAGGCCAGTTAGTCTGACCTCAGTGGTTGGGAAGATGTGTGATTTGGTTATTAAGGGTGAGGTCTCAGCATACTTGGAGGCACATGATAAAATAGGCCGTAGTCAGTGACTAGTGTTGTTCCACAATGGTCTGTGCTGGTACCGATTCTTTTTACATTATATGTAAATGAATTGGATGATGGAATTGATGGCTTTCTTGAAACTTTTGCAGATGATATGAAGATAGGTAAAGGGGCAGGTAGTTTTGAGAAAGTAAAGAGGCTACTGAAGACCTTAGATCAGGAGAATGGCAAATAAATCTCAGAAAGAATACAGTGTTGGGAATTGTATGGTCATGTGCTTTGGTAGAAGAAGTGAAAAGGTTGACTATTTTTTAAATGGAGAGAAAATACAAAAAAACTAAGGTCAAAGGGATTTGGGAGTCCTTGTACAGTATTCCCTGAAGGTGAATTTGCAGATTGAGTCTGTGGTGAGGAAGGCAAATGCAATGTTAGCATTTATTTCAAGAGGACTAGAATATAAAAGCAAGGACGTAATATTGAAACTTTATAAAGCACTGGTGAGGCCTCACTTGGAGTATTGTGAGCAGTTTTGGGCTCCTTATCTTAGAAAGGATGTGCTGAAACTGGCGAGAATCAAAGGAGGCTCACAAAAATTACTCCAGGATGGAATGGCTTGTCATATGAAGAGCATTTGATGGCTCTGAGCCTGTATTCACTAGAATTTAAAAGAATGAAGGGTGACCTCATTGAAATCTATCAAATGGTGAAAGACCTTGATAGAGTGAACATCAAGAGGATGTTTCCTATGGTGGAAGAGTTTAAAACCTGAGGACACAGCCTCAGAATAGAAGGGCGTCCTTTTAGAACAGAGGTGAGGAGGAATTTCTTTAGTCAGAGAGTGGCAAATCTGTGGAATTCTTTGCTACAGGCAGCAGTGGAGGCCAAGCCTTTATTTATATTTAAGGCAGAAGTTGATAGATTCTTGATTGGTCAGGGCATGAAGGGATACAGGGAAAAGGCAGGAGATTTGGGCCAAGAGGAAAATTAGATCAACCACGATGACGATGGAGCAGAATCAATGGGCTAAATGGCTTAATTCTGCTCCTATATCTTATGGTCTTATAAAAAAAGTGCTTTTACTGATATTACTTTCATGTGAAATTATGATTCAGTAAACTTTATAATAGTGAAGATTAAGTACCCCAGACATAGCCAGACTTGTCATAATGTCTGAACTATTTTTATAGAGTTAATGAGGCATGGCAAAGAAAAATTACAGCAAAACACTTAAAGCATTTTTATTCTGAGAAACTTCTGGAAGGTTGAACTTACTGTGTAAGGTGAGTGAGAGTGTTTTGATAACTTTTTGATCTTGCAATGATGATTGCTAACAGGCAGTTATACAACTGGAACAGACTTTGGTAAGCTGGAGCAATGGTTCAGTATGAAAAAAACTACAAGCTCTTCATGGTAAGTGGGAATGGACAATAAAATGCATATCCATGAATGCACACTCAACATTTTAGCCCTTCACTGTCAGATTTTTGAACAGTCAATGAACTCATGAATACTATTTAACAATTTGAAACTATTCAAAGTATATTTATTATCAAAGAATGTATAAATTATACAAACTTGAGATTTATTTGCTTCTAGGCAGCCACAAGGCAAGAAACCCAAAAGAACCCAATTAGATAAAATAAAGACCAAACCCCAGTGCCCACAGAGAAAGAGAGAAAAAAAACACAAATTGTGTAAACAATAGCATTCAGAACCAAATTGAGTCCTTAGATCTAAATCCACAGCGCAGCCTGGAGTAGGCCCAAACTTTTAGCATTCAGTCATTATATTGGCGGGACAAATCACCACAAAGCTCGTAGATACGAAGTACAGCAGCTGGGGGCAGTCTCACAGCCTTAGCGTTACGGAGAGAGGAGCCCCCAGACTATCTGGGCTGGTGTTTAAATTGTCAGAACAGTGGATTAGAATTTTACTCTATTTTTGCATTTTTCAAAATATCTTCTTCATTGTAACGTACAGTAATTCTAGGCATGTTATGTTGGTGCCAGAATGAGCGGAGACATTTGTGGGCTGCCCCCAGCACATCCTCAAGTGTGTTTGAACACAAACAACACATTGCACTGTGTGACAAGTAAATCTGAATCTTGAGTCTTAATTTATTATGCATTGCACTGTACAGCTGCTGCAAAGCAACAAAGTTCATGACCTATGTCAGTGATAAAACCTGATTCCGATTCTGATTCTGAAGTGAGGCTCCCAAGCACAAAATGACATGTGAGGGGCCTTAAAAATCGCTGAAGCCTGAAATTCAAAAGGTGAAATTCAAACATCTTTGGGAAAAGCAAGATGATTTACGTCCTGCTAAGATGAGTGTGTCATCTGCCTTCCTCCGAAGTCATCCCGAATTCTACTACCCATGTCCTAATTTGCAACTTTCCATCCCGTTTAGTTTAGCCTTCTTTGTCCCACCTATGTCAAAACATACAGTGAAATGCAACGTTTGCGTCAAATCAAATCAGCGAGGTTTTTCTTCACAGCTTGCAAGTTTTGCCATGCTTCTGGCATCAGCATAGCAGGCCCAGAACTCACTAACATGAACCACAAATCTTTTGGACTGTGGGAGGAAACCAGGGCCCCCGGAGAAAACCCAGACGGTCACAGGGAAAACACACAATCACCTTACAGACAGCATCAGAATTCATCTCTGATCTTACAGCTGGCACAGTAAAGCTTTACAACAACTGCTACCATACTTCCCCTGATGTTACGTTCTTGGACCCTGGGGGTCTGGCAATATTTTAAAATTCTTACCTCGGTTTCAGTACTTTACTTGCAGTTTATTAGTTTAGTATCATCACTATGATGAGAAATAGCTTTGTTTTGTATTCCATCCATACACAGCATTTCCTGAAATCAATGCTTTGAGGTAGTAAAAGGGAAAACAATAACAGAATGCAGAACACAGTGTTACAGTTACATGGAAAGGACAGAGCAGGCAGACAATAAAAATACAGAGCCAGAATAAGGTAGATTGTGAGGTCAGGTCCCCAAGCAGATCGTTCAATAGTCTCCTAACAGTGGGATGCAAGCTGACTTCGATCCTGGCGGTGTGCACTTTCAGGTTTTTTGCATTTTCTGCCTGATAGGACAGGTGAAAAGATAGAATGTCCAGGGTGGCTGGGATTTTTGATTATATCGACTGTTTTACCGAGGCCGCAAGAAGTGTAGACAGAGGGTGCCAGGGTTTTCTGCCTTTCGCTTACATTCTGTCAAGATGAGGAAGTTCGTGCAATAAGAATAAATTAAAAGATTCAGTAATTTAGAATAATAATTATGAATAAAGGAGAACAGTGATGGTATTGAGGAGCGATAGGAAAAAAATAAGGCAACTTGGCCCACCATTTGAGAATGGCTGATTTATTATCCCTCTCAACTCCATTCTCCTGCTTCTCCCTATAAATTTTGATGTCTTTACTAATCAAGCATCTATCAACCTCTGTTTTAAATAATGACTTGGCCACCTCAGCCACCTGTGGCAATCAGTTCCACAGATTCACTGCTCTCTGGCTATAGATATTGCTCCTCATCTCTGTTCTAAATGGATGTCTCTCTATTCTGAGGCTGTGCTCTCTGGCCCTAGATTTGCCCACTACAGGAAACATCTTCTCCACATCCACTCTATATTCAATATTCAATATTCGATAGGTTTCAATGAGATCCTCCTCATTATTCTAAACTCTAAGCAAACCCGAAGCCTTCAAACACTCCTTATGCATTGACCCTTCCATTCCCGGAATCATTCTCAAGAATTTCCTCTGTACCCTCTCCAACCCCAGTTCACCCTTTTTTAGAGGAGTGTCCAACACTGCTCACAATGGTCCAAGTTGTGTCTGACCAATAACTTACTACTACCTACATCTCATTGTACTCACATGCTAGTGTGCCCACTTGTTCCAGATACTGAAGTAGAATATTACTTTGTAATAATACAGTACTGTGCAAAAATCTTAGGCACACACATAGGGTGTTTAACACTTTTGCACAGTGCTGTATTTGTCAACGTGGAGCAGAAAGCAACTTTGTAAATCTGGCAGGAGCAAAGGATGTTGGGAATGGCAGGGTAGAGCACTGCAGAAGGGGTGTGGGACAGGTGGCAGAGAAGGAGTGCCAGGGGCAGAGGGGGGGGGGGGTGGGGGGTGGTGCAGACTCACCCAGCTCTGAGACACCAGGCAAGGTCATTTGATCCCAACAATTGGTTTATTGATCATTACAGAATGTCTCTCTGGTGCTTCCCACTCCCTCCCCCTTTTCCCAACCATGATTCTCCTCTCCCTGCCCCCTTCCCACTCTCAGTCCACAGCAGAGACCCATATCAGAATCAGGTTTATCATCACTCACGCATGTTATGAAATCTGTTTTTTTTTATGACAGCAGTACAGTGAAATACATAAAATTACTACAATACTGTACTAAAGTCTTAGGCACACTAGCTATATATATGTGCCTAAGACTTTTGTACAGTACTGTGTGTATTATCTTGTTGTCAGTTTAGTGAAACATCAACAATTTTTAAAAAAGTGATGGTCAGAGTATTGTCCAATTTTTGACAAATAACTTTTTATTTCCATCTAGACGTCATGTTTGCCTGTCCTGTGTTTCAGTTAGTCTCTTACAAGGAAGTAGAAGGCTGTGGTTACAGCCCTAGACATGGAGATTTAATCTGATAAAACACAGACATGCGACAGTTTTACTGACAGTTATTTTCATATGAAAGCATAAGATAAAGAAGCAGGAATCAACCATATGGCCATCAACTCCTCTGCTATCCAAAAATCTGTGCACCTTGGCCTGGACTATATTCAGTGATGCAACCTCCTTGGCTCTGCTGAAGCAGACAACTCCAGTGATTCACAATCTTAATTGAAGAACAGGGAGAAAATTCAAAAGTCAGAGGTGCAAAGGGACTTGGGAGTCCTCGTGCAGGAGTCCCTAAAGGTTAACTTGCAGTTTGTGTAAGGCAAAAGCAATGTTTGCATTAATATCAAGAGGAATAGAATACAAATGCAAGGGTGTAATACTAAGGCTTTATAAGGCATTGGTCAGACCACACTTGCAGTTTTGTAAGCAGTTTTTGGCCCCTTATTGAAGAAAATAATGTGCTGGCATTGGAGAAGGTTCAAAGGGGGTTTACAAGAATGATTGTGGGAACAAAAGGGTTAACGTTTGATGGTTCTAAGCCTGTATTCACTGGAGTTTAGAAAAATGAGTGGGCATCTCATTGAACCTATTGAATATTGAAAGGTCTGGATACACTGAATATGCGGAGGATGTTTCTTATAGTGGGGAAGTCTAGAACCAGAGGGCACAGCCACAGAATAGAGGGAGGTTCATTTAGAACAGACATGAGGTGGAATTTATTTATCCAGAGGGTGGTGAATCTGTGGAATTCATTTCCACAGATGGCTAAGGAGGCCAAGTCTAAAGTGGAGGTTGATAGGTTCTCGATCAGTCAGGGCATCAAAAGTTATGAGGAAAAGGCAGGAGAATATGGTTGGCAGGGATAATTAACCAGCCTTGATGAAATGGTGGACAGCCTGTAATGTGCAATACTGCTCTAAGGTCCTAAATTCTGCCAAAGTGGTAATATCCACCCGATGTCAAGCCTCCTCAGAGTCCTACTTTTTTAAAGATAAAGATATTAGTTTCAATTGTCACATGTAGATTGAAACATTGAAACATACAGAAAAATGTGTATTTGCATCAATGACCGACACAATTTCAGTATATGCTTGATACAGCCTTTCAATGTCATCATGCTTCCGGTGCCAACATGTCATGCCCACAACTTACTAACCCTAACCCATACATCTTTGTGTAACCCGCAGGTTTGGCCCGCGGCGTTAGTCTAGAGGAAGACACTCTCCGGCCCCGCCAAACTTGTGAAATCTCATTTGTGTGGATGCTGCGTGATGTTTTCCCTTGTTACAAATCAGTACGATGACATAACAAACAGTTCACCATATGCAATTAAACGATTGAGCTTTATAATTCTTAATTTCACTATAGGGTTAGTAAAGAAAATAAAAAGAAAAAGGGGCCCATTTTAATGAAACAGTCTGATGTGCATGTTGGAGCTCACAGTTTCCCATCTGTTAGACCTCCATCGATTTCCCCCGGGTGTCGTCGACTCCCAACCCCATTCTACGTCCATTCAGTCCTGCAGTCTACGACCTCTCCCTTCCAGCATCTGCTCTCACCATCTTCCACCAAACAAAAGCCCACGAATCCCTCGCTCTCAGGCACACAAGAAGGAAGAATCTCCCCTCATTGAATGCCGCACATTCCAAAGCCCTGGTTATCTCCATTCATAATCCAAACACACTGCTGCTACAGAGAAACCATTGCATTAGCAGTGAAACCTTTCCCAGGGCGTTACGTTTGGAATGTGGGAGGGAACTGGAGCAGCAGGAGGAAACTGACACAGTCATGTGGAGAACGTATAAATTACTTACAGACAGGAGAATGGGGTTGAGAAAGACCATAAATCAGCCATGAAGGGATGGTGGAGCAGACTTGATGGGCTGACTGGCCCAATCCTGCTGTTCCTATGTTTTATGGTCTCATGGTCTCATAAACTAAATCTGGATCTGGATCTGGATCCTTTCCAAACCCTATGCTGAGTACCAAGTGCCTGGACATGACTGAACATCTATTAAGTAATAAATTGAAGTCTGGAGCAATGAGTTTCTGCTGGGACCACAAAAGAAAAACAAAAAAAAATAATCATCTTGATATATTCCCATTGAATTCCAGGACTTAATTCAACATTTTACATTCATTTTTAAAATTGTATCACATTACAGTCAGTGACCTACTTCTCTGAGCAATGTAACTGACGTTTTGGACCAATATTTGGTGCTTTAAGTTTTTACTTTACAAGCTTAGATTCATTGTGCCAGAAAACAGACAATAGTTCCCATTACAGATCAGTCCCACCCAGGAGTCCTCCCAGCAACAGTGGACATTTTACAGTTGTTGTGGAGACCCACTCTCCATCTGCCCTCATTATCCCATCAACTGAATCACCTTGTCATCTTTACCCTACGTCAAACTCAGCTTCTTCTTTGTCCTATCCATAAGACCATAAGGCATAGGAGCAGAATTGGACTGACAGTGAAGGTAAGCGACTGAACTGTTCCCACAACCTGTGGATTCATTCTCAAGGACCCTTCATCTTATGTTTTCGATATTTATTGTTTTTTTTATTTATGGTTATTTTTACTCCTTTTGTATTTACGTATTTTGTTGTCTTATACACATTGGTAGTTTGTCCTGTCGGGTGTGGTCTTTCATTGATCCAATTGTGTTTTGTGGATTTACTGAGTATGCCCACAAGAAAAGAAACCTTAGGATTGTATATGGTGACACATATGTACTTCGATACAAAATTTTCTTTGAATTTTGTACTTTTTGAACTTGATATTAGAAACAACTATGAAAGCTTCACTACACAGGATTGGAAAAAGCTGCAGAGGGTTGTAAACACAGCCAGCTCCATCTCGGGCACTAGCCTCCCCAGCACTGAGGACCCTCACCATCTAAGAAGTGCTCTCTTCTCAGTACTGCCATCAGGAAGGAGGTATGGGACCTGAAGACACACACTCAACATTTTAGGAGCAACTTCTCTACCTCTTAAAGTCCAACCCTACATCCCCATCATGAGAGGTGGAAACAGGTAAGGCTCGCCAAGAGGGCTCTGGTGAAGCTAGATATATAGACCAATCCCCTGTATAGTGAATGGATTGCAGAAACATTGATGAACTCCAACCATACCATCGACATCAGAGAACGAAGAAGATAGGAGGTCATCAATGTACTATGCTCCTCCTGGAGCTATGGGCCCAAGTAAGTGAGTAGTTCTCTCTCTTCACCTTCAGATTTCTGAATGGTCCATGAACCAATGAACCCTGCCTCACGATTGGTCTCTCTTTTGCAGTACTTATTTATTTTTTATCTGTTTCTTATTGTAACGTGGATTTTTTTATGCATTGCACTTACAGCTGCACAAAGCAACAAATTTCACGACATAAACACAAGAGCTTCTGTAGCTGCAGGAAATCCAGAACAACGCACACAAAATGCTGGAGCAACTCAGCTGGTCAGGCAGCCACTGTGGAGAGGAATAAGGAGGGAACATTTCATGCTGAGACCCTTCATTAGTGCTGGAAAGGAAGAGAGAAATGTTATGACATATGGCAGTGATAATAAACTTGATTCTGATTTTAATTTTAATTCTGAGCTTATCTTTCCAATCAGAAGACAAGCTGAAGAAGTTCATCATCACTTTGCTCTTAGTGTAGCAGTACATGGTGTAAAGGTTAGCACAACGGTTTACAGTACAGACGACCCGGGTTCAATTCCCACCGCACATTAGTGTAGTGGCTAGTACAACGATTTACAGTACAGACAACCAGGGTTCAATTCCCTCCGCACGGGAGTGTAGTGGTTAGCACTACAGTTTACAGTACAGACGACCCAGGTTTAATTCCCACCGCACGGTAGTGTAGTGGTTAGCACAACGGTTTACAGTACAGACGACCCGGGTTTACTTCCCACCGCACGGTAGTGTAGTGGTTAGTACAACGATTTAGAGTACAGACGAGCCGGGTCCAATTCCCACCGCACGGTAGTGTAGTGGTTAGCACTACAGTTTACAGTACAGACGACTCGGGTTCAATTCCCACCGCACAGGAGTGTAGTGGTTACTACAACGATTTAGAGTACAGATGACCCGGGTTCAATTCCCACCGCACGGTAGTGTAGCGGTTAGTACAACGATTTAGAGTACAGACAACCCGGGTTCAATTCCCACCGCACGGGAGTGTAGTGGTTAACACAACAATTTACAGTACAGACGACCCGGGTTCAACTCCCACTGCACGGGAGTGTAGTGGTTAGCACAACGATTTACAGTACAGACGACCTGGGTTCATTTCTCACCGCACGGGAGTGTAGTGGTTAGTACAACGATTTACAGTACAGACGTCCCGGGTTCAATTCCCACCGCACGGGAGTGTAGTGGTTAACACAACGGTTTACAGTACAGCTGACCCGGATTCACTTCCCACCGCACGGGAGTGTAGTGGTTAGCACAACGGTTTACAGTACAGACGACCCGGGTTCAATTCCCACCGCACGGGAGTGTAGTGGTTAGTACAACGATTTAGAGTACAGACGACCCGGGTTCAATTCCCACCGCACGGTAGTGTAGCGGTTAGTACAACGATTTAGAGTACAGACAACCCGGGTTCATTTCTCACAGCACGGGAGTGTAGTGGTTAGCACAACGATTTACAGTACAGACGACCCGGGTTCAATTCCCACCGCACGGGAGTGTAGTGGTTAGCACAACGATTTACAGTACAGACGACCCCGGTTCAATTCCCACCGCACGGGAGTGTAGTGGTTAACATAACGGTTTACAGTACAGACGACCCAGGTTCAATTCCCACCGCACGGGAGTGTAGTGGTTAGCACAATGATTTACAGTACAGCCGACCCGGGTTCAATTCCCACCGCACGGGAGTGTAGTGGTTAACACAACGATTTACAGTACAGACAACCCGGGTTCACTTCCCACCGCACGGGAGTGTAGTGGTTAGCACAACGGTTTACAGTACAGACGACCCGGGTTCAATTCCCACCGCACGGGAGTGTAGTGGTTAGTACAACGATTTAGAGTACAGACAACCCGGGTTCAATTCACACCGCACGGTAGTGTAGCGGTTAGTACAACGATTTAGAGTACAGACGACCCGGGTTTATTTCTCACAGCACGGGAGTGTAGTGGTTAGCACAACGATTTACAGTACAGACGACCCGGGTTCAATTCCCACCGCACGGGAGTGTAGTGGTTAGCACAACGATTTACAGTACAGACGACCCCGGTTCAATTCCCACCGCACGGGAGTGTAGTGGTTAACACAACGATTTACAGTACAGACAACCCGGGTTCAATTCCCACCGCACGAGAGTGTAGTGGTTAGCACAACGATTTACAGTACAGGCGACCCGGGTTCAATTCCCTCCGCACGGGAGTGTCGTGGTTAGCACAACTTTTTACAGTACAGACGACCCGGGTCCAATTCCCACCGCACGGTAGTGTAGTGGTGAGCACTACAGATTACAGTACAGACGACCCGGGTTCAATTCCCACCGCACGGGAGTGTAGTGGTCAGCAGAACGATTTACAGTACAGACGACCCGGGTCCAATTCCCAACGCACGGGAGTGTCGTGGTTAGCACAACGATTTACAGTGCAGACGACCCGGGTCCAATTTCCACCGCACGGTAGTGTACTGGTTAGCACAACGATTTACAGTACAGACGACCCGGGTCCAATTCCCACCGCACGGGCGTGTAGTGGTTAGCACAATGATTTACAGTACAGATGACCAGGGTTGAATTCCCACCGCACGGGAGTGTAGTGGTTAGCACAACGATTTACAGTACAGACGACCCGGGTTCAATTCCCACCGCACGAGAGTGTAGTGGTTAGCACAACTTTTTACAGTACAGGCGACCCGGGTTCAATTCCCACCGCACGGGAGTGTAGTGGTTAGCACAATGATTTACAGTACAGACGACCCGGGTTCAATTCCCACCGCACGAGAGTGCAGTGGTTAGCACAATGATTTACAGTACAGACGACCCGGGTTCAACTCGCACCGCACGGTAGTGTAGTGGTTAGCACCACAGTTTACAGTACAGACAACCCGGGTTCATTTCTCACCGCACGGGAGTGTAGTGGTTAACACAACGATTTACAGTACAGATTACTCGGGTTCAATTCCCACCGCACAGGAGTGTAGTGGTTAGCACAATGATTTACAGTACAGACGACCCGGGTTCAATTCCCACCACACAGGAGTGTCGTGGTTAACACAACGATTTACAGTACAGACGACCCGGGTTCAATTCCCACCGCACGGTCGTGTAGTGGTTAGCACAACTTTTTACAGTACAGACGACCCGGGTTGAATTCGCACCGCACGAGAGTGTAGTGGTTAGCACGACGATTTACAGTACAGACGACCCGGGTTCAATTCCCACCGCACGGTAGTGTAGTGGTTAGCACCACAGTTTACAGTACAGACAACCCGGGTTCATTTCTCACCGCACGGGAGTGTAGTGGTTAACACAACGATTTACAGTACAGATTACTCGGGTTCAATTCCCACCGCACAGGAGTGTAGTGGTTAGCACAATGATTTACAGTACAGACGACCCGGGTTCAATTCCCACCACACAGGAGTGTCGTGGTTAACACAACGATTTACAGTACAGACGACCCGGGTTCAATTCCCACTGCACGGTCGTGTAGTGGTTAGCACAACTTTTTACAGTACAGACCACCCGGGTTCAATTCCCACCGCTCGGGAGTGTAGTAGTTAGCACGACGATTTACAGTACAGACGACCCGTGTTCAATTTCCACCGCACGCGAGTGTAGTGTTTAACACAACTTTTTACAGTACAGACGACCCGGGTTCAATTCCCACCGCACGGGAGTGTAGTGGTTAGCACAACGATGTACAGTACAGACGACCCAGGTTCAATTCCCACCGCACGAGAGTGTAGTGGTTAGCACAACGATTTACAGTACAGACGACCCGGGTCCAATTCCCACCGCACGGTACTGTAGTGGTTAGCACAACGATTTACAGTACAGACGACCCGAGTTCAATTCCCACCGCACGGGCGTGTAGTGGTTAGCACAACGATTTACAGTACAGACAACCCGGGTCCAATTCCCACCGCACAGTAGTGTAGTGGTTAGCACAACGATTTAGAGTACAGATGACCCGGGTTCAATTCCCACCGCACGGGAGTGTAGTGGTTAGCACAATGATTTACAGTAGAGACGACATGGGTTCAATTCCCAGCGCACGGGAGTGTAGTGGTCAGCACAACGATTTACAGTACAGACGACCCGGGTTCATTTCTCATCGCACGGGAGTGTAGTGGTTAGTACAACGATTTGCAATACAGACGTCCCGGGTTCAATTCCCACCGCACGGGAGTGTAGTGGTTAACACAACGGTTTACAGTACAGACGACCCGGGTTCACTTCCCACAGCACGGGAGTGTAGTGGTTAGCACAACGGTTTACAGTACAGACGACCTGGGTTCAATTCCCACCGCATGGGAGTGCAGTGGTTAGCACAACGATTTACAGTACAGACAACCCGGGTTCAATTCCCACCGCACGAGAGTGTAGTGGTTAGCACAACGATTTACAGTACAGGTGACCCGGGTTCAATTCCCTCCGCACGGGAGTGTCGTGGTTAGCACAACGATTTACAGTACAGACGACCCCGGTCCAATTCCCAACGCACGGGAGTGTCGTGGTTAGCAGAACGATTTACAGTACAGACGACCCGGGTCCAATTCCCACCGCACGGTAGTGTAGTGGTTAGCACAACGATTTACAGTACAGACGACACGGGTCCAATTCCCACCGCACGGGCGTGTAGTGGTTAGCACAACGATTTACAGTACAAACAACCCGGGTTCAATTCCCACCGCACGAGAGTGTAGTGGTTAGCACAACGATTTACAGTACAGGCAACCCGGGTTCAATTCCCTCCGCACGGGAGTGTCGTGGTTAGCACAACGATTTACAGTACAGACGACCCCGGTCCAATTCCCAACGCACGGGAGTGTCGTGGTTAGCACAACGATTTACAGTACAGACGAACCGGGTCCAATTCCCACCGCACGGTAGTGTAGTGGTTAGCACAACGATTTACAGTACAGACGACCCGGGTCCAATTCCCACCGCACGGGCGTGTAGTGGTTAGCACAATGATTTACAGTACAGATGACCAGGGTCGAATTCCCACCGCACGGGAGTGTAGTGGTTAGCACAACGATTTACAGTACAGACGACCCGGGTTCAATTCCCACCGCACGAGAGTGTAGTGGTTAGCACAACTTTTTACAGTACAGGCGACCCGGGTTCAATTCCAACCGCACGGGAGTGTAGTGGTTAGCACAATGATTTACAGTACAGACGACCCGGGTTCAATTCCCACCGCACGAGAGTGTAGTGGTTAGCACAATGATTTACAGTACAGACGACCCGGGCTCAATTCCCACCGCACGGTAGTGTAGTGGTTAGCACCACAGTTTACAGTACAGACAACCCGGGTTCATTTCTCACCGCACGGGAGTGTAGTGGTTAGCACAACTTTTTACAGTACAGACGACCCGGGTTCAATTCCCACCGCACGAGAGTGTAGTGGTTAGCACGACGATTTACAGTACAGACGACCCGGGCTCAATTCCCTCCGCACGGGAGTGTAGTGGTTAGCACAACTTTTTACAGTACAGACGACCCGTGTTCAATTTCCACCGCACGCGAGTGTAGTGTTTAACACAACTTTTTACAGTACAGACGACCCGGGTTCAATTCCCAACGCACGGGAGTGTAGTGGTTAGCACAACGATATACAGTACAGACGACCCGGGTTCAATTCCCACCGCACGGGAGTGTAGTGGTTAACACAACGGTTGACAGTACAGACGACCCGGGTTCAATTCCCAACGCACGGGAGTGTAGTGGTTAGCACAACTTTTTACAGTACAGACGACCCGGGTTCAATTCCCACCACACGGGAGTGTAGTGGTTAACACAACGGTTGACAGTACAGACGACCCGGGTTCAATTCCCAACGCACGGGAGTGTAGTGGTTAGCACAACTTTTTACAGTACAGACGACCCGGGTTCAAGTCCCACCGCACGGTAGTGTAGTGGTTAGCACAACGATTTACAGTACAGACGACCCGGGTCCAATTCCCACCGCACGGTAGTGTAGTGGTTAGCACAACGATTTACAGTACAGACGACCCGGGTACAATTCCCACCCCACGGGCGTGTAGTGGTTAGCACAATGATTTACAGTACAGATGACCTGGGTCCAATTCCCACCGCACGGTAGTGTAGTGGTTAGCACAATGATTTACAGTACAGATGACCAGGGTCGAATTCCCACCGCACGGGAGTGTAGTGGTTAGCACAACGATTTACAGTACAGATGACCCGGGTCCAATTCCCACCGCATGAGAGTGCAGTGGTTAGCACAATGATTTACTGTAGAGACGACATGGGCTCAATTCCCACCGCACGGGAGTGTAGTGGTTAGCACAACGATTTACAGTACAGACGACCCGGGTTCAATTCCCACCGCACGGGCGTGTAGTGGTTTGCACAATGATTTACAGTACAGATGACCAGGGTTCAATTCCCACTGCACGAGAGTGTAGTGGTTAGCACAACTTTTTACAGTACAGACGACCCGGGTTAAATTCTCACCGCACGAGAGTGTAGTGGTTAGCACGACGATTTACAGTACAGACGACCCGGGTTCAATTCCCTCCGCACGGGAGTGCAGTGGTTAGCACAACTTATTACAGTACAGACGACCCGTGTTCAATTTCCACCCCACGCGAGTGTAGTGATTAACACAACTTTTTACAGTACAGACGACCTAGGTTAAATTCCCACCGCACGGGAGTGTAGTAGTTAGCATAACGATGTACAGTACAGACGACCCGGGTTCAATTCCCACCGCACGGGAGTGTAGTGGTTAGCACAATGATTTACAGTACCGACGACTCGGGTCCAACTCGCACCGCACGGTAGTGTAGTGGTTAACATAACGGTTTACAGTACAGACAACCCAGGTTCATTTCTCACCGCACAGGAGTGTAGTGGTTAGCACAACTTTTTACAGTGCAGACGACCCGGGTTCAATTCCCACCGCACGGGAGTGTAGTGGTTAGCACAACGATTTACAGTACAGATGACCCGGGTCCAATTCCCACCGCACGGTAGTGTAGGGGTTAGCACAATGATTTACAGTAGAGATGACATGGGCTCAATTCCCACCGCACGGGCGTGTAGTGGTTTGCACAATGATTTACAGTGCAGACGACCCGGGTTCAATTCCCACCGCACGAGAGTGTAGCGGTTAGCACGACGATTTACAGTACAGATGACCCGGGTCCAATTCCCACCGCACGGGAGTTTAGTGGTTAGCACAATGATTTACAGTGCAGACGACCCGGGTTCAATTCCCACCGCACGGGAGTGTAGTGGTTAGCACAACTTTTTACAGTACAGACGACCCGTGTTCAATTTCCACCGCACGCGAGTGTAGTGTTTAACACAACTTTTTACAGTACAGACGACCCGGGTTCAATTCCCAACGCACGGGAGTGTAGTGGTTAGCACAACGATATACAGTACAGACGACCCAGGTTCAATTCCCACCGCACGAGAGTGTAGTGGTTAGCACAACGATTTACAGTACAGACGACCCGGGTTCAATTCCCACCGCACGGGAGTGTAGTGGTTAGCACGACGATTTACAGTACAGACGACCCGGGTCCAATTCCCACCGCACGGTAGTGTAGTGGTTAGCACAACGATTTACAGTACAGACGACCTGGGTTCAATTCCCACCGCACGGGCGTGTAGTGGTTAGCACAATGATTTACAGTACAGATGACCCGGGTCCAATTCCCACCGCACGGTAGTGTAGTGGTTAGCACAATGATTTACAGTACAGATGACCAGGGTCGAATTCCCACCGCACGGGAGTGTAGTGGTTAGCACGACGATTTACAGTACAGACGACCCGGGTTCAATTCCCTCCGCACGCGAGTGTAGTGTTTAACACAACTTTTTACAGTACAGACGACCCGGGTTCAATTCCCACCGCACGGGAGTGTAGTAGTTAGCACAACGATTTACAGTACCGACGACCCGGGCCCAACTCGCACCGCACGGTAGTGTAGTGGTTAGCACCACAGTTTACAGTACAGACAACCCGGGGTCATTTCTCACCGCACAGGAGTGTAGTGGTTAACACAACTGTTTACAGTACAGACGACCCGGGTTCAATTCCCACCGCACGGTAGTGTAGTGGTTAGTACAACGATTTACAGTACATACGACCCGGGTCCAATTCCCACCGCACGAGAGTGTAGTGGTTAGCACAATGATTTACAGTAGAGACGACATGGGCTCAATTCCCACCGCACGGGAGTGTAGTGGTTAGCACAACGATTTACAGTACAGACGACCTGGGTTAAATTCTCACCGCACGAGAGTGTAGTGGTTAGCACGACGATTTACAGTACAGACGACCCGGGTTCAATTCCCTCCGCACGGGAGTGTAGTGGTTAGCACAACTTTTTACAGTGCAGACGACCCGGGTTCAATTCCCACCGCACGAGAGCGTAGTGGTTAGCACGACGATTTACAGTACAGACGACCCGGGTTCAATTCCCACCGCACGGGAGTGTAGTGGTTAGCACAACGATTTACAGTACAGATGACCCGGGTCCAATTCCCACCGCACGGTAGTGTAGGGGTTAGCACGATGATTTACAGTTGAGATGACATGGGCTCAATTCCCACCGCACGGGCGTGTAGTGGTTTGCACATTGATTTACAGTGCAGACGACCCGGGTTCAATTCCCACCGCACGAGAGTGTAGTGGTTAGCACGACGATTTACAGTACAGATGACCCGGGTCCAATTCCCACCGCACGGGAGTTTAGTGGTTAGCACAATGATTTACAGTGCAGACGACCCGGGTTCAATTCCCACCGCACGGGAGTGTAGTGGTTAGCACAACTTTTTACAGTACTGACGACGCGGGTTCAATTCCCACCGCACGAGAGTGTAGTGGTTAGCACAATGATTTACAGTACAGACGACCCGGGTTCAATTCCCACCGCACGAGAGTGTAGTGTTTAACACAACGGTTTACAGTACAGACTACCCGGGTTCAATTCCCACCGCACGGGAGTGTAGTGGTTAACACAACGAATTACAGTACAGACTACCCGGGTTCACTTCCCACCGCACGGGAGTGTAGTGGTTAACACAACGATTTACAGTACAGATTACTCGGGTTCAATTCCCACCGCACAGGAGTGTCGTGGTTAGCACAATGATTTACAGTACAGACGACCCGGGTTCAATTCCCTCCGCACGCGAGTGTAGTGTTTAACACAACTTTTTACAGTACAGACGACCCGGGTTCAATTCCCACTGCACGGGAGTGTAGTAGTTAGCACAACGATTTACAGTACCGACGACCCGGGCCCAACTCGCACCGCACGGGAGTGTAGTGGTTAGCACCACAGTTTACAGTACAGACAACGCGGGTTCATT
Organism: Mobula hypostoma; assembly: GCF_963921235.1. NCBI lineage: Eukaryota > Metazoa > Chordata > Chondrichthyes > Myliobatiformes > Myliobatidae > Mobula > Mobula hypostoma. The sequence goes on along the minus strand of NC_086129.1, from coordinate 12,981,835 downwards.
TCTCACCGCACAGGAGTGTAGTGGTTAACACAACGGTTTACAGTACAGACGACTCGGGTTCAATTCCCACCGCACGGTAGTGTAGTGGTTAGCACAACGATTTACAGTACCGACGACCCGGGCTCAACTCGCACCGCACGGTAGTGTAGTGGTTAGCACCACAGTTTACAGTACAGACAACCCGGGTTCATTTCTCACCGCACAGGAGTGTAGTGGTTAACACAACGGTTTACAGTACAGACGACTCGGGTTCAATTCCCACCGCACGGTAGTGTAGTGGTTAGTACAACGATTTACAGTACATACGACCCGGGTTCAATTCCCACCGCACGGGAGTGTAGTGGTTAGCACAACGATTTACAGTACAGATGACCCGGGTCCAATTCCCACCGCACGAGAGTGTAGTGGTTAGCACAATGATTTACAGTAGAGACGACATGGGCTCAATTCCCACCGCACAGGAGTGTAGTGGTTAGCACAACGATTTACAGTACAGACGACCCGGGTTCAATTCCCACCGCACGGGCGTGTAGTGGTTTGCACAATGATTTACAGTACAGATGACCAGTGTTCAATTCCCACCGCACGAGAGTGTAGTGGTTAGCACAACTTTTTACAGTACAGACGACCCGTGTTCAATTTCCACCGCACGAGAGTGTCGTGGTTAACACAACGATTTACAGTACAGACGACCCGGGTTCAATTCCCACCGCACGGTCGTGTAGTGGTTAGCACAACTTTTTACAGTACAGACGACCCGGGTTCAATTCCCACCGCACGGGAGTATAGTGGTTAGCACAATGATTTACAGTACAGACGACCAGGGTTCAATTCCCACCGCACGGGAGTGTAGTGGTTAGCTCAACGATTTACAGTACAGATGACCCGGGTTCAATTCCCACCGCACGGGAGTGTAGTGGTTAGCACAACGATTTACAGTACAGACGACCCGGGTCCAATTCCCTCCGCACGAGAGTGTAGTGGTTAGCACAACGATTTACAGTACAGACGACTCGGGTTCAATTCCCAACGCACGGGAGTGTGTTGGTTAGCACAACGATTTACAGTACAGACGACCCGGGTCTAATTCCCACCACACGGTAGTGTAGTGTTTAGCACAACTTTTTACAGTACAGACGACCCGGGTTCAATTCCCACCGCACGGTAGTGTAGTGGTTAGCACAACGATTTACAGTACAGACGACCCGTGTCCAATTCCCACCGCACGGTAGTGTAGTGGTTAGCACAACGATTTACAGTACAGACGACCCGGGTTCAATTCCCACCGCACAGACGTGTAGTGGTTAGCACAATGATTTACAGTACAGACGACCCGGGCTCAATTCCCTCCGCACGGGAGTGTAGTGGTTAGCACAACTTTTTACAGTACAGACGACCCGTGTTCAATTTCCACCGCATGCGAGTGTAGTGTTTAACACAACGATTTACAGTACAGACGACCCGGGTTCAATTCCCACCGCATGGGAATGTAGTGTTTAACACAACGGTTTACAGTACAGACGACCCAGGTTCAACTCCCACCGCACGGGAGTGTAGTGGTTAGCCCAACGATTTACAGTACAGACGACCCGGGTTCAATTCCCACTGCACGGGAGTGTCGTGGTTAGCACAACGATTTACAGTACAGACGACCCGGGTCCAATTCCCACCGCATGGGAGTGTAGTGGTTAAATCAACTTTTTATAGTTCAGACAACCCGGGTTCAATTCCCACCGCACGAGAGTGTAGTGGTTAGCACAATGATTTACAGTACAGGCGACCCGGGTCCAATTCCCACCGCACGGGAGTGTAGTGGTTAGCACAACAGTTTACAGTACAGGTGACCCGGGTTCAATTCCCAACGCACGGGAGTGTAGTGGTTAGCACAACGATTTACAGTACAGACGACCCGGGTTCAATTCCCACCGCACAGGAGTGTAGTGTTTAACACAACTTTTTACAGTACAGACGACCCGGGTTCAATTACCACCACACGGGAGTGTAGTGGTTAGCACAATGATTTACAGTACAGGCGACCCGGGTTCAATTCTTGCCAATGCCTCGAACAAGTTTGTGGATTCTCCCCATGACTGCATGGGTATTTTCCAGATACTTCTGTTTCCTCCCACAGTTCAAAGATGTACCAGTTGGTAGGTTAATTTGTCATTGCAAATTGTCATGTTCGGGTTAAGGATGGGGGTCGTTGGGCGGCGTGGCTCAAAGGACAGGAGGGGCCTACTCCATGTTGTATCTCAATAAATAAATAAATAAATCTCACAAATATTTTGTGCTATGTCTGGGCACCCATCCTGTCATTTGATGCAAAGGAATACTTCCACGCCATTCATATTAAATATCTGTGACCCAGTCCCTTTTGCTGTCCTTGCTTTTACAAATCTATGGTCGGAACGTTATTCTCTCTCCCTCTGAAACAGATGAATGAAAACAAAGGACAAAGGAACTGAGAATGGGGTGGGAGAACCTACAATGGACAGAGACTTTTTCCGTGTAACCACTACATTTATTGGACATTTATAGGTACACCTGCTCGTTAATGCCAGATCTAATCAGCCAATCATGTGGCAGCATCTCCATGTATAAAAGCATGCAGACATGGTCAAAAGGTTCAGTTGGTGCTCAGACCAAACATCCGAATGGGGAAGAAATGTGATCTAAGTGACTGACTGTGAGATGATTGTTGCTGCCAAATGGGGTAGTTTGAGTATCTCAGAAGTTGCTGAACTCCTGGGATTGTCGTGCGCAACAGTCTCTGGAGTTTACAGAGAATGGTGCAAAAAACAAAAATAAACATCCAGTGGGTGGCTGTTCTGTGGGTGAAAACCCGTTTTTAATGAGAGAGGTCAGAGGAGAATGTCCAGACTGGTTCAACCTGACAGGAAGGCGACAGTAACTCAAACAACCACACGTTAAAACAGTGGTGTGCAGGAGAACCTCTGAACGCACAACACTTAGGACCTTGAAGTGGATGGACTACCACGGAAGAAGACCACTAACATCCACTCAGTGGTCACTTTATCAGATAGAACAGAACATAGAACAGTACAGCACATTACAGGCCCTTCAACCCACAATGTTGTGCCGACCCTCAAACCCTGCCTCCCATATAACCCTCCACCTTAAATTCCTCCATGTACCTGTCTAGTAGTCGCTTAAATTTCACTAGTGTATCTGCCTCCACCACTGACTCAGGCAGTGCATTCCACGCACCAACCACTCTCTGAATAAAAAACCTTCCTCTAATAGCCCCCTTGAACTTCCCACCCCTTACCTTAAATCCATATCCTCTTGTATTGAGCAGTGGTGTCCTGGAGAAGAGGCGCTGGCTATCCACTCTATCAATTCCTCTTAATATCTTGTACACCTCTATCATGTCTCCTCTCATCCTCCTTCTCTCCAAAGAGTAAAGCCCTAGCTCCCTTAATTTCTGATCAGAATTCATTCTCTCTAAACTGGGCAGCATCCTGGCAAATCTCAAAATAATCTGCAGATGCTGAGGTCAAAGCAACACTTACAACACGCTGGAGGAACTCAGCAGGTCGGGCAGCATCCGTGGAAATGATCAGTCGACGTTTCGGGCCGGAAACCTTCGTCCTGACGAAGGGTTCCGGCCCAAAACGTCGACTGATCGTTTCCATGGATGCTGCCCGACCTACTGAGTTCCTCCAGCGTATTGTGAGTGAATCCTGGTAAATCTCCTCTGTATCCTTTCCAATGCTTCCACATCCTTCCTATAGTGAGGGGACCAGAACTGGACACAATACTCCAAGTGTGGCCTAACCAGAGTTTTATAGAGCTGCATCATTACACCATGACTCTTATACTCTATCCCTCGACTTATGAAAGCTAACACCCCATAAGCTTTCTTAACTACCCTATCCACCTGTGAGGCAACTTTCAGGGATCTGTGGACATGTACCCCAGATCCTTCTGCTCCTCCACACTTCCAAGTATCCTGCCATTTACTTTGTACTCTGCCTTGGAGTTTGGCCTTCCAAAGTGTACCACCTCACACTTCTCCGGGTTGAACTCCATCTGCCACTTCTCAGCCCACTTCTGCATCCTATCAATGTCTCTCTGCAATCTTCGACAATCCTCTACACTATCTACAACACCACCAACCTTTGTGTCATCTGCAAACTTGCCAACCCACCCTTCTACCCCCACATCCAGGTCGTTAATAAAAATCACGAAAAGTAGAGGTCCCAAACAGACCCTTGTAGGACACCACTAGTCACAATCCTCCAATCTGAATGTACTCCCTCCACCACCACCCTCTGCCTTCTGCAGGCAAGCCAATTCTGAATCCACCTGGCCAAACTTCCCTGGATCCCATGGCTTCTAACTTTCTGAATAAGCCTACTGTGTGGAACCTTGTCAAATGCCTTACTAAAATCCACGTAGATCACATCCACTACCCTACCCTCATCTATATGCCTGGTCACCTCCTCAAAGAACTCTATCAGGCTTGTTAGACACGATCTGCCCTTCACAAAGCCATGCTGACTGTCCCTGATCAGACCATGATTCTCTAAATGCCTATAGATCCTATCTCTAAGAATCTTTTCCAACAGCTTTCCCACCCAGACGTAAGGCTCACTGGTCTATAATTACCCGGACTATCCCTACTACCTTTTTTGAACAAGGGGACAACATTCGCCTCCCTCCAAACCTGCGGTACCATTCCCGTGGACAACGAGGACATAAAGATCCTAGCCAGAGGCTCAGCAATCTCTTCCCTCGCCTCGTGGAGCAGCCTGGGGAATATTCCGTCAGGTCCCAGGGACTTATCCGTCCTAATGTATTTTAACAACTCCAACAACTCCCTTAATATCAACATGCTCCAGAACATCAACCTCACTCATATTGTCCTCACCGTCATCGAGTTCCCTCTCATTGGTGAATACCGAAGAGAAGTACTCATCCAGGACCTCACTCACTTCCACAGCCTCCAGGCACATCTTCCCACCTTTATCTCTAATCAGTCCTACCTTCACTCCTGTCATCCCGCTGTTCTTCACATAATTGAAGAATGCCTTGGGGTTTTCTTTTACCCTACTCACCAAGGCCTTCTCGTGCCCCCTTCTTGCTCTTCTCAGCCCCTTCTTAAGCTCCATTCTTGCTACCCTATATTCCTCAACAGACCCATCTGATCCTTGCTTCCTAAACCTCATGTATGCTGCCTTCTTCCACCTGACTAGATTTTCCACCTCACTAGTCACCCATGGTTCCTTCACCCTACCATTCTTTATCTTCCTCACCGGGACAAATTTATCCCTTACATCCCGCAAGAAATCTCTAAACGTCGACCACATGTCCATAGTACATTTTTATGCAAAAACATCATCCCAATTCACACCCGCAAGTTCTAGCCTTATAGCCTCATAATTTGCCCTTCCCAAATTTAAAATTTTCCTGTCCTCTCTGATTCTATCCTTTTCCATGATAATTATAAAGGCCAGGGAGTGGTGGTCACTGTCCCCCAGATGCTCACCCACTGAGAGATCTGTGACCTGACCCGGTTCGTTACCTAGTACTAGATCTAGTATGGCATTCCCCCTAGTCGGCCTGTGAACATACTGTGACTGGAATCCATCCTGGACACACTTAACAAACTCTGCCCCATCTAAACCCTTGGAACTAATCAGATGCCAATCAATATTAGGGAAGTTAAAGTCACCCATGATAACAACCCTGTTATTTTTGCACCTTTCCAAAATCTGCTTCCCAATCTGCTCCTCTATATCTCTGCTGCTACCAGGGGGCCTATAGAATACCCCCAATAGAGTAACTGCTCCCTTCCTGTTCCTGACTTCCACTCATACTGACTCAAAAGAGGATCCTGCTACATTACCCACCCTTTCTGTAGCTGTAATAGTATCCCTGACCAGTTATGCCACCCCTCCTCCCCTCCCCCCCCCCATCCCTTTTAAAGCACTGAAATCCAGGAATATCGGGAATCCATTCCTGCCCTGGTGCCAGCCAAGTCTCTGTAATGGCCACTACATCATAATTCCATGTATGTATCCAAGCTCTCAGTTCATCACCTTTGTTCCTGATGCTTCTTGCATTGAGATACACACACTTTAGCTCTTCTACCTTATTACCCTTACACCGTTTATTCTGCTTTTTTTTCCTCAAAGCCTCTCTATACGTTAGATCTGGCTTTACTCCATGCACTTCTTTCACTGCTCTATCGCTCTGGGTCCCAACTCCCTTCCAAATTAGTTTAAACTCTCCCGAACTATGCTAGCAAACCTACCTGCAAGGATATTGTTCCCCCAAATAGGTACCAAATAAGGTGGCCACTGGGTGTATTTCTATGTATCCTTTGTGGATACAATCCAGCTGTACAGGAATAGAACTTAATCCATATCAACAACCCTCAAATCAAAACACAAGACCCCACACTATTGAGCAAGGAAATGATAATTACTACCAAATAAATGGTTGTAATATAATAACAAAATATTTCTGCTGTAATGCCTAAAGTACCAAGCTGGAACAATCAATGAGTCACTTGAGATATACTGGTGGATCGAACATGTTAAATGTGTTTGAGTAATTATAAATCTGAGAATTTTTTTAATGTACAGAGGGACAGAACAGCTGTACATGCTCATGTTTATTGGCTATAAGTGCAAACGAAAGGCTCTCTGTTTCTGCTGTCCCATTTATTTTGTTTATATTGGCTGGGATACTAATAAATTAATCAAATTCACATTGAGAAACACCATGTCCCATCATGCAGAATGATGTATATTAAAGGCAACAGCAACATAAACACTCGGGCAATGCTTGAGATATGTTTCTTCAAATCCCTGTGTGCACATGAGAAGCTACGTTCTGCAAAAGAGTGCCAGAAATCCACAGGATGAATCACAGTAGAAGAACAAGGGTGCTCTGAAAATTCTGAGACGAACTGACAAAGGGAGGCACTGAGAGCCTGTTTTCCAGGGTCAAAGAGACAAGGACATGAACAGACAGCTTGACACAAAGGAGACATTTCTTCACTCTGAGGCTGTGATTCTTGGAAATCCTCAGTCATTGAGTTTGTTCAACTTTTGATAGCAAAGAAAATCAAAGCATAAACCGCACAAAATGTTGGAGGAGCCTAGCAAGTCAGGCAGGACCTACTGAAGGGAATAAATAGTGCATATTTCGGACTGAGACTCTTCATTAGGACTTGCTGAGTTCCTTCAACATTTTCTCTGTGTTTCTCGAGATTTCTAGCATCTGCAGAATCTCTTCTACAAAGAATAAGCAGACTGTGAACTCACTGAATGCTAGAGAAGGGTTTAGAGATGATAAGTTGGATTACTGCTTCTGTTTAGACCAAGATAGTCCCCTTAATTTCCACCAACAATGCAAATAAAGGACAACACTTTCCACATTTTGTCTTGTCCTCCCAGGATGCAAGTGTATCCACATAGTCCTTAAGAATTACCTGGTGTCATGGGAGTGTTTTGGGCGGTTAGTCACTTGACCAAAGGAGGGGTAAATCCTAAACATTCCACTTTAGAGGTGAGCACAAATCTAGGCTGGGTGGGAATAGGATGGTGGGGAGTGTAGAACTGAGAGGAGACTATATAGTCAGAGATGGTGTTCATCAGGTGAGACATACAACTGAGGCCCTACCTAGTTTTCAAAATGGCTGCCATGGGACCAGCCTGCCCTGCACAAGGATTCTCCGTAGTGTCCACACCAATATTTATCTATTAACCAGCAACACATTCCTCAATCTATTGTAGATATTTGCTACATTTTCTGCTTCATAAGTTTCAGCAAAAAAAAAGTCATTTCAACATCCCTAAAGAAGTTTAGACCACTAAGGTTCTGAAGTGAGCACTTAAATCAATACTGGGTATCCCATGTCCTGAAGTATCCTCAGTTTGATTTGTATACCTGGTGCAGTCACATGTAGAGTGATTCGAAACTTGCAGACTGCGTACCTCTGAAAATAGAGAAAAAATACTTTCCTCGAATGGAGTCGGGCCCATACTCTGCACAGCAGAACTTGAGTGGGAATCTTGTTGGTTGGTGCACTATTTTCGAGCTATTTCCTGTGTTAATTGAAAAGCTTGAGTCAATATTTGATTTGGCCTGAGAAAAAGAAGAATTGAAATTTCCCAGATTGGAAATTTTGATAAATTAAACATTCGGCTGTGCTTTCCAGCAGATGAGTATGCAGTCAGCCAAAAATCTTTGGGGATTTGTTTCATTCCATGCCTCAGAATTAACCTGGTGGGGCAATTCCTTTCTGTCATATACCAGAATATGAATACACCTTTACAAATTATCTGAGCCACCCAATGCAACTTTGCTGATTATGCGTCTTTTGTCGGTAGAGACAACCTTTTTAATTGTCTTACTAAATAGCAAAATAAAAATTCCCACAGATGTTTACATCATACCATGGCAGAACCTGCAGCAACTTAGCTTCAAAGACTTTTGTGATACAAATTCTGGGTACGTTCTTTCATTGGTAACCAATCAAGTGGGCATGCAATGTTAGTGTCAGAAGTGTGGCAATAGTTAGGAAATGCCCAACACAATCCTCACTAACTTGATTTGGTGTAAACGATGCATTTCACTGTATGTTTTAATGTAACAGTACTGTGCAAAAGTTGAAGACACATACTGTATATATAGCTAGGGTACATTAACGTGGAGAGGAGAGTGAGTTTGTAAACCTGCTGGGAGCAAATGATGAATGGCGTGGGTGGAGAACCATGAGAGAGGTGTGGGACAGGTGGCAGAGAAGGAATGCCAGGGGTAGGAGGTGGCATGGGTACAGACACACCCAGCCCTGAGACACCAGAAAATGTAATTTGATTCCAAACAATTGGTTTACTGGTCATTACAGAATGTCTCTCTGGTGCTTCCCACTCCCTCCCCTCTCCATTCCCCCTAGGGCAGCAGGCTGAGGGTAGAAGACACCAACAGAATCAACAAACTCATTCATAAGGCCAGTGATGTTGTGGGGATGGAACTGGACTCTCTGACGGTTGGTGTCTGAAAAGAGGATGCTGTCCAAGTTGCATGCCATCATGGTCAATGTCTCCCATCCACTACATAATGTACTGGTTGGGCACAGGAGTACATTCAGCCAGAGACTCATTCCACCGAGATGCAGCACAGAGCGTCATAGGAAGTCATTCCTGCCTTGGCCATCAAACTTTACAACTCCTCCCTTGGAGGGTCAGACACCCTGAGCCAATAGGCTGGTCCTGGACTTATTTCATAATTTACTGGCATAATTTACATATTACTATTTAACTATTTATGGTTCTATTACTATTTATTACTTATGGTGCAACTGTAACGAAAACCAATTTCCCCCAGGATCAATAAAGTATGACTATGACTATGACTATTTTCTCAACCATGATTCCCCTCTCCCTGCCCCCTTCCCACTCTCAGTCCACAATAGAGACCCATATCAGAATCAGGTTTATCATCACTCACATCTGTCATGAAATTTGTATGTTTTTGTGGCAGCAGTACTGTGCAAAAGTCTGAGTCACCCTAGATATCTATATGTGCCTAAGAGGCTTGCACAGTACTGTATATAAAATCCATAGATGGCTACATGTATTTAGAAATGGATTAGCACTAGTTTAATACATGATAGTGATCATGAACACAATGGGCTGAATGCCCTTTTCCATCTGTTCCTTAAGGAGAACAGGCAGCTACATTTGAATAAACACACATCATTATTTGGTCTATATTTTTCAACCCAAGTAAATAAATAAACTTCGTCATGTTTGTGTCTGAGTAACTCCTTTTGCATTCCTGTCATATCATAGCCAATCCCTGCCTCCACTTTCTTAGAATTTTGTGCAGATTCAGCATGGCATCTAAAACTTTGACAAACTTCTATCAATGCATAGTGCAGAGTTTCCTGACTGGTTGCATCATGGCCTGGTATGGAAACAGCAACACCCATGAATAGAAAAACCTCCAAATTGTGGTGGATTCAACCCTGTCCATCACAGGGAAAGCCCTCCCAAACATTCAGCACATCTACAAGGAGTGCTGCCACAAGAAAGCGGCATCTATCTAGGATCCCCACCATCCAGGCCATGCTTTCCTCTCCTATTGTCATCAGACAGGAGGTACAGGAGTCTAAGGTCCCACACCACCGGGTTCTGGAACAGTTACTAACCTTCAACCATCAGGCTGTTGAACCAGCATAGATAACTTCACTCATCTCAACTCTGATATGATCACTGAACACTGACTCATTTTCAAGGACTCTACAACTCATGTTCTCAGGATTATTTATTTATTATTTTTTTTGTATTTGCACTGTTTATCTTCTTTTGTAAATTGGTTGCTTGTCAGTCTTGGTGAGTAATTTTTCACTGATTGTATTGTAGTTCTTTGTTTTACTGTAAATGTCTGCAGAAAAACGAATCCCAGGCTTGTATATGGTGATATATATGTCCTTCGATAATAAATTTACTTTGAACCTTGATTTTTAAATGTTAATTTGAAGTCCTTTTACTGGGATCTGAGGCAAGGTACCTTTATGTAACAGCAAAAACCTTGCTATGTTGTAAAGGTGTCTGACCCATTGGTGTCCTTCGAGTTCACTGTGTTCTTTCTGCAGGTGTGACTGTGCACCAGTCGGAGCTGTTCATCGAATGAAGAGAGAACAGAGAATACTTTTCATTGACTAATAGTGTATGTAAACGAAGATTATGTTGTGATGTCAAATGGGGGAGGTTATAAATGCTGGAAAGCTAAAATAAAAATTGAAAATTCTGGAAGTACTCAGCTGATCAGTCAGCATCTGTGGAGAGCAAATTAGAAATTAACATCTCAGAGCAATAACCTATCCTTAGAGCAGAAGGTCTAACGGACACGATAAGTACTCCCAGAGTTTTCAGCTTTTACCAAGATGACTTACCTTTATAGAAATAAAGCAAAAAATTTAAAGATGTTTGCTCTGCAATAGTACCGATGAATGAGAACTGATCTCCAAGATAGAGAATCAGCCCACCAAATGACTGTAACACCCCAACTTCTAGACTCAGTACCCAAAGAGATGATGAGCTGCCACAGTAATGGTTGGCCTGACGCTATTACAGCTCGGGGTGTCGGACTTCGGCGTTCAATTCTGATGCCGTCTGTAAGAAGTTTGTATGTCCTTCCCGTGACCATGTAAGTTGCCTCTGCGTGCTCCAGTTTCCTCCCACAGTCCAAAGATGAACCGGTTGGTAGGTTAATTATTTCCTGCCCCTTACGCCTCTGGTGGTTAGGGCAGGAATGAAGGTCCTCCATCTCCGTCTGTTCTTGGCCGCTCAGATGTAGAAGGATTCTTTATTGCTGTTTCTGTAGCAGTTTTCTTCTACTAGTGTTGTTAGCCCAGAACTGAACCCTCAAAACTGGAGGGCTGGTGGACCACTCTTAGTCTGATCTGTTTGACATTGGTGATCCTGCCAAGAGCCAAAGAAGCGTAAAGCGCTGATTCCAGCCAACATAGCTCACTGAGTCATTGAGACACGCAAGTCTACAACCACAACAAGGTTGGTCAGTGTGTCTCATTGGGCCGGTAAGGTCTGTTCCATGCTGTATCTATAAATAAATCAATAACACAATACAAGTAACACACACAAAAAATGCTAGTGAACACAAAGGTACAGTTGACGTTTCAGGCCGAGACCCTTCGTCAGCACAATACAAGTGGATGTTTCGCTGAAAGTTGAGTCACAGGCAGGAAGGGTGGTGAGTATAGAAGTAGTGATGTTACGCTTCAGTTTAACAAGATGTTGGATGGGCTACATTTGGAGCAGTGTGTTCGGATCTAGTTGCTTTGCTACAGGTCATATGTCATTAAGCTGTGAAAAGTGCTGACGACATTTACAAATTGTTGCCAAGACTCAAAGAAGTGGCTTATAGGGAGCGAGTGGACAGGTTGGGACTTTATTCTTTGGAGCATTGGAGACAGAGGGGTGAGTTTACAGAGACGTATAAAATCTTGAGGGCCACGTGACCACACAGTCTTTGTCCCAGGTCTGGAGAATCAAGAGCTAGAGGGCATAGGTTAAAGGTGAGAGGGGAGCAATTTTGTTCCTGAGGAGCAATTTTTTCATACAGGGACTGGTCAGTACATGGAAAAAGCTGCCAGAGCAAGGGGTTGAGTTAGGTACTATGACAACATTTAAAAGTTACTTGGACAAGGTGCATAGATAGGCAAGATTGAGAAGGATATGGGTTCAATGTGGACAAAAGGGGACAGCTAAGATGGAACCATGGTTGGCCTAGGTGAGCTGGGTTGAAGGGTCTGTTTCCATTGTCTATGTATGGTAAATATTTCAGTAATATTTGAGTAAAGTAATATTGTAAGTATATTATTTGGTTAGATATTCTTTGTTGTTTACATAATTTGTTATGGATTATGGGTAAGAAGTATGTGAATGGCATACGTCATTAAGCCACCACATCATATGTGGCTGCCGCACTAATAAAAAAGAAAAAGAAGATAGGTAGTCAACAGCTAGTTGAGTGGTGTCACAGCAATAGCCTTACATTTATTGTCAGTAAAACCAAAGAAATGATTGTGACATTAGAAATGGTAAGATGGGGGAACACACACCAGTCCTCATAGAGGGATCAAAAGTGAAAAGAGTGAGCAATTTCAAGTTCATGCTGGCAATACCTCTGAGGTTCGAACCTGGTCGCAACGTATCAATGCATCTGCAAAGAAGGCATGACTGCGGCTATATTTCATCAGGAGTCTGAGGAGACGTGGTATGTCACCGTGGAGAGCATTCTAACTGGCTGCATCATCGTCCAGTATTGGGGGGGGGTGGGGGGCAACTGTACAGGATCAAAATAAGCTGCAGAGAGTTGTAAACTCAGGCAGCTCTGTTATGGACACCAGCCTCGGGAGTATCCAGGACACCATCATGGAGCAATGCCTCCAAAAGGTGGCATCCATTATTAGGCATGCCCATCACCCAGATCACGCCCTCTTCTCATTTCAACCATCAGGAAGGAGGTACAGGAGCCTGAAGACACACACTGAGTGATTCAGGAACAGATTCCTCTCCTCTGTCATCCAATTTCTGAATGGACATTGAACCCATGAACACCACCTCACTGCTACTGTAATTCACCTTTTCTTTTTCTATTATCATGCACAACAAATTTCACGACATGTGCCAGTGATAAACCTGATTCTGGCTCCCTGTGATTTTCTTTTGATTAGCTTCTGGAGTTTCAAAACTTAACAGTCTATGATTCCAAGCCTCCATGGTACCACAAGCTACACAGCAAATTGATCTCATCCTTTTATTTCCTGATCAATATTGAAGTAAATTAATCACATTAATTCAAATAATAGAGCACTATATATATTGTGTATGATCAGATGTTTTTCTCAAAGTTCAAAGTCAGGTTATTATCGAAGTATATATGCTACCAGAGACAACCCTGAGTTTCATTTTCTTGTGGGCATTCAAAGTTAATACAAAGAAACACCAAAAAAACAAGCTAAATAATAATAATAAATAAATAAGCAATAAATATCAAGAGCATGAGGTTAAGAATCCTTGAAAGTGAGTCCATTCCAGGAATGGAATTAAACTGAACCACAGGAATTAATGGGATACGTAGCCAAAAGCTCAGTAAAAGTGAGAGTTTTAAGGGGCTTTTTAAAATATGAGGAACAGGTGGCAAGATTCAAGGAGGAATTTCCAGAGTTTAGGATCTACATGTGAAAAAACACATGTCACACGATGGAATTCAAAATGCACTTGATGCCAGAACTGGAGAATGTGGATGTTGCAGAGAACTGGATTGAGGGAGAAGAGGCATGAAAACATTAGATTGGGTATTAATCAATTCAAAATGTACGCTGAAACATCCAGTGAAATGTGAGTTTGTATTAACAGCCAACCTGATCCGAGGACGTGCTGGCGGCAGCCCGGAGGTGTGTCGCAACACAAAGCGTGCCCACAATGCTCAGCAGAACAACATGAAACCAGCGCAGAACAAACAACCCCCTCACCCACCATCCACACCCACAAACAGGCCTCCAACCCTAGGACAGGCTGCCCCTGGGCCTTGGGCCACCACATGCCAAAGACTTCATAAAGGAGATATTTTTATGCGGGGGTGGTGGTGGAGAATGGGGCATCGATGAGGAATTGTGACCATCAACCCATGAATACTACCTTATGACTTTTCTCTCTTTCTTTGCACAACTTGTACATACATATATACAGTCCATCTTATGTGTTGCTCTGCACTGCTGTCACAAAACAGATTTCATGACACAGGGGATTCTGCAAATACTGGAAATCCAGAGTAACCCAGTGGAACATAGCTGAAGCATTTGACAAACTAAGCAGGTCAGGCAGCATCTATGCAGGGGAATAACGAGTTGACATTTCAGGCCAAGACCCATCCTCACTCTAAATTTCATGACATATGCCAATGATAATAACCCTGATTCTGAAGTCTCAAAGCACCAGGCAGAGAGACAATGCTGGTTAGAACAATGAACAGGATTTGGATGATTCAAGTTCATGGAATCTTTATTACAGTTGTTACAGCCATCTATGGAAATGGATCCTTGCTGTTTTAATTGGGGGACTGTGGCGAAAATTGTTTAAATGACAATTCAGAAACACAGGCACTTTCCTAGAAGAAATATTTATGATCCTCATATTAAATAAATTTCAGTAAACACATCTCAAAAAGTGTTTGTGAACATTGTAATAGCAAAGAGGGACGTTCCTCTCAGCAGTCAGAGTGTGATCTGTAAGTGCAGGATAACTTCCTCTGCTTTACCTCAAGGAAATAATTCTCCATCAGAAGATGTGTCATATGATGTAGGTAGTCATGGTGACCGTGATAATACGCCTGTTATGTGCCATATCATATGACGTAGGCGATTATAGTATTCCCATGACTATAATTGTTCTTGGCAAATTTTCCTACAGAGGTGGTTTGCCATCGCCTTCTTCTGGGCAGTGTCTTTACAAGCTGGGTGACCCCAGCCATTATTAATACTCTTCAGAGATTGTCTGCCTGGTGACAGTGGTCACATAACCAGGACTTGTGATATGCACCGGCTGCTCATATGACCATCCACCACCTGCTGTCATAGCTCCACGTGACCCTGACTGGGGGCTAAGCAGGTGTTACACCTTGCCCACGGTTGACCTACAGGGTAGCGGAGGGCAGGAATGCCTTCCACCTCCTTTGACAGAGATGTATCTCCACCTCATCTCCCTGTTTTCATAGGGTATAAATGCCATGGAAGTTAGCTTTTGCAGCAGTAGCACAGAACATTACAAGAAGAGGATAAACTTAAGTTCATATAAACTTAAATTAACATAAGTAGACAAGTATATGGAAAGGAAAATGTTTTGTGGGATTATGGGATAAAATTTAGCCAGAGGGTGGTGAACCTGTGGAATTCATTGCCTCAGACAGCTGTGGAGGACAAGCCATTGGATATGCATATTTGAAGTGGAAGTTGATAGGTTCTTGATTAATCAGGGTGTCAAAGGTTACAGATGAATGGGTTTGAAAGGGATAATAAATCAGCCATGATGGAATTGCAAAGCAAACTCGGCAGGCCAAACAGTCTAATACTGCTCCTATGTCCTATGACTTATGTCTTATGTCCTCAAGATAGGCAAGTCAGAATCAGAATCAGAATCAGGTTTATTATCACCAGCATGTGTCGTGAAATTTGTTAACTTAGCAGCTGCAGTACGTGACAATACAGAAAGAAAAAATAAGTACATCAATTACAGTAAGTATATATGTGTATATAAAATTGTTAAATTTAAAATAGTGCAAAACAAAAATAATATATATAAAAAAGTGAGGTAGTGTTTATGGGTTCAATGTCCTTTTAGGAATCATATGGCAGAAGGGAAGAAGCTGTTCTTGAATCGCTGAACGATTGTGCCTTTGGGCTTCTGTACCTCCTTTCTGATGGTAACAAGGAGAAGAGGACATGTCCTGAGTGATGGGGGTCCTTAATAATGGACGTCACCTTTCTAAGGCACCTCTCCTTGAACATGGCTTGGATACTATGGAGGGAGGCTAGTACCCAAGATAGAGCTGACTAATTTTACAACTGTCTGGAGCTTCTTTTGGTCCTGTGCAGCAGTGCGCCCTCCTTCCCCCATACCAGACAGTGATGCAGCCTGTCAGAGTGCTTCTGAGGTACATCTATAGAAGTTTTCAAGTGTTTTAGCTGACATACCAAATCTCTTCAAACTCTGAATGAAATATAGCTGCTGTCTTGCCTTCTTTATAGTTGCATTAATATGTTAGGACCAGGTTAGATCCTCAGAGATATTGACAGATAGGAACTCGAAATTGCTCACTCTCTCCATTTCTGATCCCTCTATGAGGATTGGTATGTGTTCCCTAGACTTACCCTTCCTGAAGTCCACAATCAGCTCTTACTTACTGACATTGCCTTCCTGACGATGAGTTGTTACTGTGACACCACTGAACTGCTGGCATGCTCCTGTAAGCCCTCTCATCTCCATTTGAGATTCTACCAACAATGGTTGCATCATCAGTAGATTGTGATCTTCTGGTTAGGAAGTCGAGGACCCAATTGCAGAGGGAGGTACAGAGGCCCAGGTTCTGTAGTTATCGATCTGGACTGTGGGGATGATGGTGTTAAACACTGAACCATAGTCAACGAACAGTATCATGACATATCATGTGCACAATCCTGATTTGATGGAGACAGATGTGAGAGCATGAAGGAACATCTGTGAAACTTCTGAAATGCCTGTTTCGCTGCCGCTGCTACTGTGTGGTCCGGAATCTCCGGAGGGGAAGGCCCCGAGTCCTCGGCTTTGCTTGTTGCTCGGCGGCCGGGGCGGAATCGAAGCGCTCAGCAGAGATGGTGCTCGGTGCTCGGTGTCGGAGGGCTTGTTGGAGGCTCGAAGTTTTCGGACGGACTCAGAGTTGGCTGTGGTCGGGTGCTTCCAGGGTGCTGCATCGGCAAGTTTGCGGCGCCGGAAGCTCATGGCAGGGAGAGTTTCTCCCTTCTACCGTCTGCGTGAGATGTTGGGGCTATCGGGACTTTTTTACCGTGCCCATGGTCTGCTCTTTATGCAAGACATACCTGGTTTTCTGGTACAGAGCTGGGTCACCAGACTTAAATGCCACAGATCTAGCCCTCAGCAGAGGATGAATCTCCTGGTTCATCCATGCCTTTTGGTTTGGGAATGTACAGCAAGTTTTCATAGGCACACGATCATCTACAGAGGTTTTAATGAAGTCAGTAACAACTGCAGCATACTCATCAGCTTATGTATCCCTGAATACAGTCCAGTCCACCGATTCAAAACAGTCCTGTAAGCACTCCTGTGCTTCCCTTGTCCAAACCTTCTTGGTCCTCACTGCTGGTGCTGCAGTCTTCAGTCTCTGCCGAAACTCAGGGAGTAGAAGTACAGCCCGGTGATCAGATTTTCCAAAGTGTGGGCATGGAATAGCACAGTTAATACTCTTGATCTTAGTGTAACTGTGGTCCAGTGTATTGTTTCCTCTGGTACTACAAGTGATCTGTTGATGGTAATTATTTAGTGACGTTTTCAGGCTGGCCTGGTTAAAATTCCCCAAAATTAAGGGGAAGGTGTCAGGATGTGCTGTTTCATGCATGTTGACCCCATTGCTCAGATCGTCTAGAGCCTGTTTGACATTGGCCTGAGGTGGAATGTACACCGCTACCAAAATGATCGTTGTGATCTCCCGCGGCAGGTAAAATGGCTGACACTTCATTATGAGATGTTCCAGGTCTGGTAAGCAGAATTGGGACCTCACTGACACAGTTGTGCACCAAGAGGAATTGATCATGAGACATATACCTCCGCCTCTGCTTTGAGAGCCTCGACAGTCCTATCCTGATGGTTTCTAGTGAACCCGTCAATGTGAATCGCTGCGTCTGGTATGGAAGGGGTTAACCAGGATTCCGTGAAACAAAGGACGCAAGTGGTCCTAATGTCCCTCTGATTCGGCACCCTGGATCACTTGGATTTGACTTGATTTTGTTTACTGGGGACTGTACGTTTGCCAGCGAGATAGTCGATTTTGGGAGTTGAAAACCCCAGTTCCTTAAACACACCTGTACCCCTGATCAGCGGCCACGTTTCTTACGTGGAATCCAACGAGAAGTACAGCCACAATCGACACTGTTTCCATCAGTTTTAAGCAGCAATAGATTGTTCAATTGCATGAAGACATCTTTATTAACTGTACAGACCTTGGAAGCAGTTGTGATTCTCAGTTGTATCAGGCTGAAACGGGAATATCTTACCATATCCATCGAGCTGCACCACACACCATCGCCTTCAAGCTGTCCCGGAAGTAGGCGATCATGGGACTAGCTTAGATGGAAATCTTGGTTGGCAGAGGACATGATGACGGTGGGGGTCCCTGATGATGGCTGCTGCCTTCCTAAGATAGCGCCTCAATTGTGGGGTGAACTGTACCCCTGATGGCACTGGCTGAGTTCACCACCCTCTGTAGGCTCTTGTCTTCCTGTGCTTTGGGACTTCCATACCAAGCCATGAGTTAACCAGTCAGAATGCTTTATATGGGACATCTGCAGAAGTTTGTCAGGATCTTCCACAATGATCCAGAAACATCTCTTTGAATACCGGAAGAATGGGTGTATAAGCTGTGCAGCGTTTCAACTATCTTTACATTCCAATCTTTCATTTTGGAGATTTCAGTTTTAGAATATCTTGGAACTGAAGTGTGCTCAGCTTTTCCCCCCCCATAAGGTTCAGGTCAATAATAATAATAAACAACATTTAAATCGAGTTTCTCGCTGTATTTATTCCAATACTAACATAGTGTTCTGCTTTAAATTTTATTGCTTTCAGTGAAGTCCAGTAAAATACACATAAACAATAAATTGAAATGTCAGTTCTACCAAGGCTAGTTTTACTGGTGAACATAATATCCTACCTCCTCCTAATTTTAGTTCCTTTCAAAAATGTAATTTAGATGACTCATTGTCTTTTGAAGTAAGCGCAGTGGTTAGCATGATGCCATTGCAGGTCAGGGCAGTCTGGAGTCCAGAGTTCAATTCCAGCACTGCTCTATATGGAATCTCTGCACGTTGTCTCAGTGACCGCGTGGGTTTTCTTCGGGTCCTTCGGTTTCCTTCCACAATCCAAAGATGTACCGGGTAGGTTCATTGGTTTTTGTAAATTGCCCTGTGATTCATTCAGGGTTAATCAGGTTTGTGGGTGCTGGGGCCTACACTGCACTGCATTACATTACTAAATAAATAAATAAATTTCTGCTCGCTTGGTGACAGCCCCGTGACAAATGGCTTGCTGTTGTCATAAACACAAAAGTAGCTTTCATGAACAGAACAATCAAACGATAATGGCACAAAAACTGTGTCCATCTTTGCCGAAGCGTGGGAAATCTGCTCTGCCAGGTCACTTAGAAGAATTAATGCTTACTTAGAATCCCAAAATCAGAATTAGAATCAAGTTTATTCAAGTTTGATTGTCATTCAACCATACTCATGAACACAGCCAAACGAAATAGTGCTCCTCTGGGGCCAAAGTGCAAAACACAGAACCAACGGTTACACACAACACAAGGCACATGTTGTGTATTTAATATTTCAGTAATATTTGAGTAATCATGTATATCTATTGGTTGATTAAGCATTCTCATTCATTTAATTAAAAATACATGAATTACATGCAGCATGATGCTACCACATTCTACGTGTGCCCCTAGCTTAAAGTAAACACCAAGTTAGACTCAAGTTTTGGCTTCCGGTGTCTTCCTTTGAATTAGTTTAATGATTTGAAGTTACAGAACACAACAACGCGTACAGTTACGATAGTAGTCCTATTATCACTGACATCAAGAGCAGCATGGTAGTGTAGTGGTTAGCATAGCATTTTACAGTGCAAACGATCCCAGTTCAATTCCAGCTGTTGTCTACAAGTAATTTGTACATTCTCCCTGTGACCCTGTGAGTTTCCTCCAGGAGCTCGGGATTCCTTCCACTTTCTAAAGATGTACGGGTTATGGTTAGTAAGCTTTTGGGCAAGATATGCTGGCACTGAAAGTGTGAAGACACTTCATGGGCTGCCCTAGCACATCCTTCGAACATGCCAATCATTGGCACAACCAACTCAATGTTTTGAAATACGAGGGGTGATTGATAAGTTCGTGGCCAAAGGTAGAAGGAGTCAAATTTAGAAAACCTAGCACATTTATTTTTCAACATAGTCCCCTCCTACATGTACACACTTAGTCCAGCGGTCGTGGAGCATACGGATCTTGAACGTCCAGAAAGTGCCCACAGCAGGGGTGATCGATAAGTCCGTGGCCTAAGGTAGAAGGAGATGAGTTATACAGCTCTCGTTACCTGCACATGCAGTTCTGCGCTTTGAGTGATTATGCAGAAAGTTTGAAGTTAATAACTCATCTCCTTCTACCTTAGGCCACGAGCTTATCAATCACCCCTGATGAGTTATTAACTGATAAGTTAGTAACTTCAAACTTTCTGCATAATCACTCAAAGAATTGAACTGCATGTGCTTGTAACGAGAGCTGTATAACTCATCTCCTTCTACCTTAGCTCACAAACTTATCAATCACCCCTCGTACATGTAACAAATAAAGCTAGTTTCGGCATTCCAACTGGCCTGCATCACCGGCTGGTATGGTGGGGGGTGGGGGGAGTGGGGTGCTACTGCACAGAATTGGGGTAAGCTGCAGAGAGTTGTAATCATAGTCAGCTCCATCATGGGCACTAACCTCCGTAGTACCCAGGATTTCTTCAAAGAGCAACGTCTCAAAAAGGTGGCGTCCATCACTAAGGACCCCTGTCACCCAGGACACACCCTCTTCTCACTGTTACCATCAGGTAGGGGGTACAGAAGCCTGAAGACACAGACTCAGATTCAGGAACAGCTTCTTCCCTTCTGCTATCCAATTCCCAAATGGACAATGAACCCATGAACACTATCTCAGTACTTCTTTTATTTCTATGTACGGGGTCTTTCTTTTGTTACATTTAAAATGGCGACTTCATTATGTTAATCTGGGGAATGCGGCTTTGTTGTGCTTTAACGCTGAAGAGAGTTTGCGCTAGCAGTTCGTTTTACTTTAAAGTAGATAACCGCCTTCTATTAGCCAATGGGTGGTTATGTATCATTTTGTTTTCGGATACCATGCTGTATGATATGACTGTGGACTGAGTTTTGACGGGGAGTCGGAGGAGAGACAGGGGGGTTGGAGGAGAGACAAGGAGGACGGAGGAGAGACGGGGGGTCGGAGGAGAGACGGGGGGTCGGAGGAGAGACGGGGAGTCGGAGGAGAGACGGGGAGTCGGAGGAGAGACGGGGAGGACGGTGGAGAGACGGGGAGGACGGTGGAGAGACGGGGAGTCGGAGGAGAGACGAGGAGGACGGTGGAGAGACGGGGAGTCGGAGGAGAGACGGGGAGTGACGGGGAGTCGGGGGAGAGACGAGGAGGATGGTGGAGAGACGGGGAGTTGGAGGAGACGGGGAATTGGAGGAGAGACGGGGAGGACGGAGGAGAGACGGGGAGTCGGAGGAGAGACGGGGGGTCGGAGGAGAGACGGGGAGTTGGAGGAGAGACAAGGAGGACGGTGGAGAGACGGGTGGGGGGGTCGGAGGAGAGACAGGGAGTCAGAGGAGAGACGAAGAGGACGGGGGAGAGACGGGGAGTCGGAGGAGAGACGGGGGGGGGGTCGGAGGAGAGACGGGGGGGTCGGAGGAGAGACGGGGGGTCGGGGGAGAGACGGGGGGTCGGGGGAGAGACGGGGAGTCGGAGGAGAGACGAGGAGGACGGTGGAGAGACGGGGAGTCGGAGGAGAGACGGGCAGTCGGAGGAGAGACGGGGAGTGACGGGGAGTCCGGAGAGTGACGGGGAGTCGGGGGAGAGACGAGGAGGATGGTGGAGAGACGGGGAGTTGGAGGAGACGGGGAATTGGAGGAGAGACGGGGAGGACGGAGGAGAGACGGGGAGTCAGAGGAGAGACGGGGGGTCGGAGGAGAGACGGGGAGTTGGAGGAGAGACCGGGAGGACGGAGGAGAGACGGGGGGGGGGTCGGAGGAGAGACAGGGAGTCAGAGGAGAGACGAAGAGGACGGGGGAGAGACGGGGAGTCGGAGGAGAGACGGGGGGGGGGTCGGAGGAGAGACGGGGGGGTCGGAGGAGAGACGGGGGGTCGGGGGAGAGACGGGGGGTCGGGGGAGAGACGGGGAGTCGGGGGAGAGACGGGGAGTCGGGGGAGAGACGGGGAGTCGGAGGAGAGACGAGGAGGACGGTGGAGAGACGGGGAGTCGGAGGAGAGACGGGGAGTCCGGAGAGTGACGGGGAGTCGGGGGAGAGACGAGGAGGATGGTGGAGAGACGGGGAGTTGGAGGAGACGGGGAATTGGAGGAGAGACGGGGAGGATGGAGGAGAGACGGGGGGTCGGAGGAGAGACGGGGGGTTGGGGGAGAGACGGGGAGTCGGAGGAGAGACGAGGAGGACGGTGGATGGAGTTTTTGCAGGGGAGTCGGTGGAGAGACGGGGAGTTGGAGGAGAGATGAGGAGGACGGTGGAGAGACGGGGAGTCGGAGGAGAGACGGGGGGTCGGGGGAGAGACGGGGAGTCGGGGGAGAGACGGGGAGTCGGAGGAGAGACGGGCAGTCGGAGGAGAGACGGGGAGTGACGGGGAGTCCGGAGAGTGACGGGGAGTCGGGGGAGAGACGAGGAGGATGGTGGAGAGACGGGGAGTTGGAGGAGACGGGGAATTGGAGGAGAGACGGGGAGGACGGAGGAGAGACAGGGAGTCGGAGGAGAGACGGGGGGTCGGAGGAGAGACGGGGAGTTGGAGGAGAGACGAGGAGGACGGTGGAGAGACGGGGAGTCGGAGGAGAGACCGGGAGGACGGAGGAGAGACGGGGGGGGGGGTCGGAGGAGAGACAGGGAGTCAGAGGAGAGACGAAGAGGACGGGGGAGAGACGGGGAGTCGGAGGAGAGACGGGGAGGATGGAGGAGAGACAGGGAGTCGGAGGAGAGACGGGGGGTCGGGGGAGAGACGGGGAGTCGGAGGAGAGACGAGGAGGACGGTGGATGGAGTTTTTGCAGGGGAGTCGGTGGAGAGACGGGGAGTTGGAGGAGAGATGAGGAGGACGGTGGAGAGACGGGGAGTCGGAGGAGAGACCAGGAGGACGGTGGAGAGACGGGGGGGGGTGGTCAGAGGAGAGACGGGGAGGACGGAGGAGAGACGGGGAGTCGGAGGAGAGACGGGGAGGATGGAGGAGACACGGGGAGTCGGAGGAGAGACGGGGAATCGGAGGAGAGACGGGGAATCGGAGGAGAGACGGGGAGGACGGAGGAGAGACGGGGGGGTCGGAGGAGAGACGGGGAGTCGGAGGAGAGACGGGGAGTCGGAGGAGAGACGAGGAGGACGGTGGACAGGGTTTTTGACAGGGAGGATGGAGGAGAGATGGGGAGACGGAGGAGAGACGGGTAGTCGGAGGAGAGACGAGGAGGACGGCGGACGTGCAGAGAGGCTCCGGTCGATCACTCCGAGTAGTCCCGAGCCGTGAGTCGACAGGATTCGGGTGGTCGTCAGGAATTTCTGTGCTCCAACGATAGCACGCGAAGAACTTGGACTTTGATAAGTGTGGGCGCCTTTTTATTTCATTACTTTCCTCTCTGTATCAAATGTATATTAATGTCATAGAATTAGTAACATCTATAAAGTGTACTTGTTAAAATTTACTGGGTGTGCTGGCTGATGATTGATGTTTGGGATTGATTCGGGCGGCGACTGACCCTGAGGGGAGTGTTGAAGCGGGTGCTGGGTTGGATTTCCCCTAGACATACACGAGCCAATATAACAGAACGTTACATCTATATTTTTTGCACTATTTATTTAACTTAACTATTTAAGCTATATATACTTACTGTAATTCACAGTTTTTTTTCCTCTATTTATTATATATTGCATTATAAAGTAAAGGCATCCGTTAGTCTTGCGAGACCATGGATCCGTGCCTGGGAAGTCTTCACTCTCCAGGGCGCAGGCCTGGACAAGGTTGTATGGAAGACCAGCAGTTGCCCATGCTGCAAGTCTCCCCTCTCCATGACACCGATGTTGTCCAAGGGAAGGTAATTAGGACCCATACAGCTTGGCACCGGTGTCGTCACAGAGCAATGTGTGGTTAAGTGCCTTGCTCAAGGACACAACACGTTCCCTCGGCTGGGGGTCGAACTCACGACCTTCAGGTCGCTAGTCCAATACCTTAACCACTTGGCCACGTGCCCACTCTGCTGCTGCAAAGACAACAATGTATGCCAGTGATATTAAACCTGATTTTGATTCTGATTGTGAATCTTTAGTCTTTAATATACTGTGACATTTGTTCTATGACAGCAGGACATTATAAGACATTAAAAATTTATAATATACAGAAATAATATATAGAAAAATAAATAAAAGCGCAAAAAGAGAGCAAAGTGGTGAAGTGTTCATGGGTTCATTGCCTGTTCAGAAATCTTATGACAGAAATAAATTGCTTTTATTTTGCCTAAAGCTGTTCAGAGCTAAATGTATTTGGAACTAAAGAGAGATGACTTGTAAGAAGTGAAGTCCTCAAAAGGTAAAAATGACTGTTACACCAATATGATCTATACACTAGGCTTTTATGGTAATTTAAAGCCAGCCGTTGTCAAAGTCAAAGTAAACTTTATTACCATGTACTGCCTTGAGATTTATTTTCTTGCAGGTATTACTGAAAAATAAAGAAATACAAGAAATATACATAAACAAAGACTGAAAACATTCAATGTGCGAAAGAAAATACTGAGAACCTTCGTTGAATGTGAGTCTGGAGATTGCAAGGACATCCGATAGCAAAATCGTAGGACATAGGAGCAGAATTGGGCCATTTGACCATTCCAATCCGCTCCGCCATTCCATTATCACTGATTTATTATCTGTCTCACCCCATTCTCCTGCCATCCCCCTGTAACCTTTGACACCCTTACTAATCAAGAACTTACCAGTCTCCGCTTTAAATGTGGACTTGGCCTCCACAGCTGCCTGTGGCAATGAATTCCACAGATTTAGCACCTTCTGGCTGAAGAAATTCCTCCTCATCTCTGTTCGAAATGGACGTCCTTCTATTCTGAGACTGTGCCCTCTGGTCCTAGCCTCCCCCACTATAGGAAACATCCTCTCCATGTCATCTCCCAAATGTTAGACATGGGATTAATCGGTGAGAATAGTGATCAGTTTCATTAGTGCTCAGCTGCATGTCTTGCTGGCTATTGCAAAGTGTGAGAGTTGATATTGTCCTGTGGCAGACACATCTGCTGACATAACAGAGAGATTGTGATGTGGTTTGGAGATTCCTCTGTGCCAGGACCTTAATCTTTGGGAAATGTCAAAATCTGTTTGCCAAATCCAATTAACCTATTATCCGTTCCAATTTTCACTTAATAAAATATTCCTCCATGAGTGAGCGCACATACTTTGATCAGAAATGAAATGGTTTCAAGCAGTAAACTTCTTCCTCATGAGAGTTAAGGGTGACTGATGTTATCAAGGATTATCATTTTCTTTCTGAAGCTCAGCTCTTTCTGAATAAGTCGTGGTTGTTGAAAAAATGAGGGAATTGAAATGAGAAGTTGAGCTCATCTTCCCAGCAAGTGTTAGGAAGAGGTTACGTGGAAAACGAAATGTTCAAAATAGGGTAAATGCAAGCAAGCTTTTTCCAGTGAGATTGGGTGAGACTGGAACTGAAGGTCATAAGTTAAAGGTGAAAGATGAAATCTTTAAAGAGATCCCGAAGGCAAATTTCTTCACTCAGTGGGTGATGCAAGATTATTTATTACTGTATTATTATTTCTTCTTTTTATATTCTCAGGGTTGTATATCGTGACATATATGTACTTTGATAATAAATTTAATTTGAGTGTGGAATGAGCTGCCATCAGAAGAGGTGGATGTGGGTCTGATTGCAATACTTAAGAGAAGTTTGCAGAAGTGAATGGATGGGAGGGATATGGAGGGCTTGGCCCAGGTATGGGCTGATGGGACCAGGCAGAATAACAACTTGGCATAGAGTAGATGGGCTGAAGGGCCGAGTTCTGTGCTCTCATGCTCTATGGCTCTATTACTCGAAACAATATCAGTGGACAATGTGTTTGAATGGAACAGGAGTACAGAAAGCAACAGTGAAATTGACTAAAATGTGGAAAACAGAGCCAAGCCATGAAAGGTATGCAGTTAAGGTGAGAGTGTGTCACTTCAAAGGAGATATCTGGCTCAGCATCACTTCATTTACATACAATCAGTCTATCTGTATAAGGTCATCTTACTTACTTACCTACTGCCTGTTACGCGTTTGCATTTAGGGCATCATTGATAATTACAGATATTTATTGCTTGCTTATTTATTTATATTTTGTAACCTGGGGAAAAGTACACACTCAGGACAACAAATACTTTTTCGGCTTTTAATTCCTTTATCTGTTTTAGATGTTTTAGTGCCGGAAGAGGGTCTCAAAACAAAATGAACAAATTTACAACCAGTTCTTGCCATTACAATCTCAGTTTAACTTTCGATCCACACCCTTGTGTATCGACGAATTGCGTATGCAGTATAAAAATACATAAAGCAAACCGTACAAAACTAATACGGTAGTGGCAATTCTGAAGGAACACAATACAAACAACATTTGAATCCCCCCAACCCTGTACCTTATACATAGCAACGAAAAATGTAAGTGAATACATCTCATCTAAGATATCTACTCCCTTTTAGTACACACGTGCTAAGCTTCCAAACAAAGACTAACCATTCACGTTACGCGGTTACATTCACAATCAGTCCCGATACAATAAAGTTAGACAAAAGGTACACTTTGGCACAACTTTTACAAGGTATTGCCTGGTAGTTAAATTGCAGGAAGACTGACCAACTTGGCCGGTTATGAACTTTGCACAAGCGACGCTGTCCAGCACTGATGCCTTCACTAGTGAAAATCTAAAGCATCCACATGTAAAACATGTCAAATTACCGATATTCTTGATTCGCCAGCAAGCATAACCGAATTCACATGGATATTGTCAATTAATACTCACCATTCCTCACCATGTCCAGTATCTCTGGGAGGAAATTAATGCCAAAGCCCCACCAGCTTCTTCTGCTGTAAACAAAATGCGAATGAGCCTATCCCGCGTGTGCATAATGACATCACCATTGCCCTTAAAGGCACAGACAACTATTCTAGCATTACCCGGACGGATGCCTAAGTACACTGAATAAGATCCGACGGTCACCCGGTTACATTCTCCCCTGCATTCAAGTAATCGTCCTCGATTACTCGCTCACTACAAGGGTACTTTTAACCTCCTTAACTGCTTCTCTAAACAGAACTGAACTGAGACTAGCCAGTATCTCAGACACTGCTGCCGGACTTATGGAAACCTCATCAAGGACTGACCTTGGTTCGCGATGTGGGTTGGGGTGCTGTCCAGCATTTACTCGTTTACTCCTGCGGAGTGCTGCTACAAGAGGGCTACCGACCTTTGCCCCTACATTAGCCATCATCGGCTCCCCCGCCTCAGTTCCAGAAGGTATCATATTTTCAGAAGATATGCTGTCTAGCCTAGGGTCAAGACTCTGTGCACCCTGTTCTGACATGTCTCCTACCACTATCACACCATTTTCTGAATCCTCAGAATCTGATTCATGCCCCAGGGGTGATCTGGCCTGAGTTACTGGAGTTTACAGTCTCCTTCGGGTAGCTGGAGTGGGATAGTTCTCACAGGGCCTGATGTCTACGCTGTTCACCCTCTTGCTAGGCCCACCCTCCCAAGGTTCCACCGTGTGGGTGTTGCCCAGTACCTCTACCACCCTGTAGACGGTTGAGTTCCAAGCATCCTGTATCTTATTACGGCCTAATGGTCTGTTTCTCAGGTAAACCAGCGCATCCACATCAACTTTGGGACAGTACACTTTGTCCTCCTGCCAGACAATGCGTTCTGCCGCCTTCTGTTCAGAGTATTCTTTTGCTCTGACATGTGCATCCCTCAGTCTGCTCTGGTGTACAGTTAGCCAGTCATGTTTCCGGTCCACCGTCTGTTCTTGTCCCAGCAGAGCATCCACGGGCAAGTGGGGATCCACCCCACACAACAGATAGTAAGGTGAATACCCGGTGGTGGTGTGAGGTGTCACATTATATGCATACACCAACTCGGGTAGATATTCTGGCCATCTGCGCTTCTTTTTGGGAGGCAATGTATGCAACAAATCATGCATCGTCCTGCTGAAACGCTCACACTGCGCGTTTCCAGTGGGATGATGAGGTGTGGTACGGCTTTTCTTTACCCCGTATAGTTTGCAAAGCTCCACTATGACCTCACTTTCAAAGTTATGGCCCTGGTCAGAATGCAATCTCTCAGGAACACCGTACTTCATGAACCATTCCCTCAAGAGCACCCTTGCTGTGGTATCCGCCTTTTATCCCGAGTCGGAAATGCTTGGGTGAGTTTAGTGAAAACGCCCGTGAGCACTAAGATATTCTCATGCCCGTCACTTGCCGGCTCCAACACAGTGAAATCTACAGCTACCACTTCAAGCGGCCTAGGAGCCAGAAATGACTTCATGGGGGGATGGATCCTAGCTTGCGGCATCTTAGTTAGCACACAACGTGGACAATTTTTGACCCATCGTGCCACATCCCCGTGTATGCCCACCCAAAAACATCGGCTTCTCAACAACTGCAGAGTACGTTCTATGCCTTGATGGCCCATAGAGTCACGTACATACTCTAACACTTTGCTCCTCAAGCTGATAGGTACCAGAAGCTGGTAACACTCCCCAAGCCTCTCATCCTCAACTACCCTATACAATAACCCTTTACGCTCCCTGATACTGCCCCAGTGCCTTAACAGAGACAAAACAGGTTTAGGCAGTGTTTTACGCTTCTGGCCACTCAGCTTCCTTTTCTGATCCCATAAGTCTCTTAGGACACCTAACACAGGGTCCTGCTGCTGAAAAGCACGCAAGTCCCTATTAGAATAACCTGGGAGGGTTGGAGTGTCCCCTTGCGTCAGACCACTTACATCACTAGTACCAGCTTCCCAGGCTCGAATCTGCTTAACCCTACAGCTGTTAGGACCAGCGGTAACCAGTGCCGGGTCAAGGGCAGTGCCACGATTGATCAAACTACAGATCGCCACAGACCCATCAAACTCCGCAGCCTCTGAGGCAGGCTCAGGCTCCCCTGCAAATGGCTGCTGAGAGAGTGCATCAGCCACGGCATTACTCCGACCCGGACGATACTGGACATTGAAATCAAACGCTGGCAGCTGTGAGATCCATCTCTGCTCCACTGCTCCCAACTTGGCTGTTTTCAAGTGGGATAAGGGGTTATTGTCAGTGATTACCGTGAGTTTGGAACCTAACCAGTATCCATAAAGCTTCTCTACTACAGACAACTTGAGTGCAAGCAGCTCCAATTTCATGCTGCTATAATTCCTATCATTCTTTTCGGCATTCCTTAATCGCCGGCTTGGATATGCAATAACCCTCTTTCCCACCCCCCCTGCTGTTGGTATAACACAGCTCCTAGTCCATGATTGCTGGCATCCATCTCCACTATAGAGGGCTGGGAGAAATCGGCAAAGCCAAGGATGGGGGAACTGGTCAGTTTCTCTTTGAGCAAGTCAAAGGCAGTCTGACATTCTTCCGTCCAAGACTGTTGTAACAGTCGGTTTGTTTTACTTGGACTCCCTACATTAGTACACAAATTCACTACATCATGTAGTGAACCTGCAATCTTTGAGAATCCCTGAATGAATCATCGATAATAACTGCAGAAGCCAAGAAACGATCTTAGGTCCTTAACTGTCAATGCCACTGCTGAGCAGCTGAGGCCTTCTCAGGATCGGTTCCTATCCCCATGGCTGATATCTGGTGTCCTAAGAACTTGACCTCTGACTGCAGAAAATGACACTTCTCCAGTTTTACCTTCAGACCAGTCTCCTGGAGGCACTTAAGCGCAGTGTCGAGCCTCTCCGAGTGTTCCGGAAAAGTCTGTGAATACACCACAATATCATCCAAGTACACAAGCATGGTTTGGAAGTCATTCATGGTTGCCTGCGTGAGCCTTTGAAAAGTCGCCGGCCCATTGCAGACCCCAAACAGCATGCGAAGATATTCATACAGACCAAACGGGGTCGAAAAAGCAGTCTTACGCCTATCACGCTCCTCTGCCACCACTTGGTGGTAACCGCTCGCGAGGTCTATCGTCGAGAAAGATTGTGCTCCCCGCAGGGCATCAAAACTCTCACCAATATGCGGGAGCGGGAACGCATCCTTTCTGGTCTTAAGATTGTATCTCCGATAATCTACACACAGTCTTATGCTACCGTCAACCTTCCGGACCAACAATACAGGTGAGGCATACGCATTATTGCTGTCCTGAATCACACCCTTCCTCAACAACTTTGAGATGTGCTCTTTCACTTCATTGTACTGATTCAGCGGAACACGACAGTAAAATGGGCTCGTCATCAATTAACTGAATTTCATGCTTGACCTTATTTATCATCATTGTGTATGTTTTTTATGCTGCATCAGATGTGGAGTAACAATGATTTTGATCTCCTTTTTGCTTGTGTACTGAAAAATGACAATAAACAACTGTGAATTTTGAATCTTGAATTTTTTTTTAAACATTTAGAGTGTTTGATGCCTGGAATGTGCTGCCAGGAATGGTCATGAAGGCAAATATGACAGATACCTTTAAGAACCTCTTTGATAGCCATGTGGATGTGCAGATAATGGTGGGGGTGGGGGGGGGCGGTATGGACATTATGTCGGCAAAAGGGATTATTTTAGTTAGGTGTTTAATTAGTTTGGAACAACACTGTCCCTGTGCTGTACTGGTCTATGTTCTATGAGAGCTAGTCAGTACTTTGTCTTCTCAGAGACCTTTCACAGTAGAAGATAGCTTGCTTTCATTCTGGTTCTGAGGTGGCTGATGAGGCCAAACCCTCTGCTGTACCTGGCAGAGAGTGTGTAATGGTGCAGGAGCTGGTGAGTGTGGGAGTGGGGGAAGCTGTGACTGCTGCACCTAGACTTTCTGCCTGTGCAGAAACTGGAGGTGGTTAGAGCCAACCGATCATCACCTTCTCCATTTTGAGCAGATGTGGGAGAATGCAGAGCGTATAGTGGTGGGATTCCTGAGGTTCCTCACCGAAAGAGGATGAGGGAGGATGCACTGGGCGTAGAGGATTATGATTGAGCAGTGGGCCAATGCAGAGCAGGTAGCAGTGGATTCCTGAGGTTTCTCACGTAAAGAGGATGAGGGAGGATGTGATGGATGTGGCAGATGGTGGCAGAGCGTGAAGTGGTGCTGATTGTTGGAAGAAGAGAGGAGCAGGGAAAAGAAGGAAGAGAGTGCAGCAAGCAGAAGAGAAGGAATAAGTGATAAAGTGGTAGAGGATGAAGAGACGTGGGGATGTGAGTACATTGTGTGGATTAAGGCAGTGACGGATGTAGGAAGGGAATGAGGTTGGGGGAACTGGAGAAAAGGGACTCTGTGACAGTGGAAATTGACCCTTCATCCATTTGACTGAGTGCACTATAACCCTACATCTTCATTTCAGTCCATGGACATTTAATGTTTCAGTAAAAAATTATTTCAGTAGAACTTTATTCCCTCAAACATAGAAAACCGAGGGGAGATTTAGCAGATGTATACAAAATTATGAGGGGTATCGATAGGATAGTGTTTTTCCACTAATACGAGAAAATCTGCAGATACTGGAAATCCGAGCAACACACACAAAATGCCGGAGGAACTCAGCAGGCCAGGAAGCATCTCTGGAAAAAAGTACAGTCAACGTTTTAGGCCGAAACCCTTTGGCAGGACTGGATAAATAAGAAGCTGAGGAGTAGAATTAAAAGGTAGGGGAGGGGAGGGAGAAACACAAGGAGATAGGTGAAACTGGGATGGGGAAGGGTGAAGTAAAGAGCTGGGAAGTTGATTGGTGAAAGAGATATAGGGCTGGAGAAGGGGGAGTCTGATAGGAGAGGACAGAAGGCTATGGAAAAAAGACGAGGGGGGTGGAGAACCATAAGGAGGCAATGGACAGGCAAGGAGGTAAGGTGAGAGAGGGGAAAGGGGATGGTGAATGGTGAAGGAGGGGGGGAGCATTACCAAAAGTTCAAGAAATTGATGTTCATGCCATCAGGTTGAAGGCTACCCAGACGGAATATAAGGTGTTGTTCCTCCAACCTGAGTGTGGCCTCACTGTGATAGTGGAGAAGGCTATGGATTGACATATCAGAACGGGAATGGGAAGTGGAATTAAAATGGGTGGCCGCTGGGAGATCCAGCCTTTTCTGGTAGACAGAGCGTAGGTGCTCGGTGAAGTGGTCTCCCAATCTGCGTTGGGTCTCACCGATATACAGGAGGCCACACTGGAAGCAGCGGGTTGTATATGGTGACATACATGTACTTTGATAATAAATTTACTTTGAACTTTGCTTTGACAATAATAAGCCAATTTCATTCTATTTTCAATTCAGTTTGAATGTCATATTTCCATTCTGTAACGTGCTGGGTTCACTAATACCAGGCAGAGGAGTCTTGTACATGACCCTTTCCAGGGTTTGGAGAGTGATAGTGACAGAGTATACAAGAGATCTTTTCAGTGTTTGATGATACCAAAGCACTGCCTCTATGAGAGTCACAGAGCCATAGGGCACGACAGCAGAGAGAGAGGCCCTTCACCAATCTAGTCCATGTCCAACTGTTGTTCAACCTAGTTCCATCAACACACACCTGGACCATAGTCCTCCATGCCTCTCTCATCCACGTACTTATCCAAATTTCTCTTAAATACTGCATCCACCACTTCCGCTGGCAGCTCGTTCCACACTTGCACAACCCTCTAAGTGAAGAAGTTTCCCCTCATGTTCCCTTAAATCTTTCGTTCTAGTCTCACGTAAGATGGGAAGATAAAATGCCTGTATTTACCCTCGCCACATCCCTCATAATTTTGTATACGTCTATCAAATCTCCCCTCAATCTCCAACACTCCAAGGAATAAAGTCCTCACCTCTTCATCCTTTCCCTATATCTCAGTCCTCAAGTCCTGGCAACATCCTTGTAAATTTTCTCTGCACTCTTTCAATCTTATTGACATCTTTCCTGTAGGTAGATGACCAAAAATTCAGACAATACTCCACATTTGGCCTCACTAACATCTCATGCAACTTCATCATGACATCCTAACCTGTATTCAGTACTCTGATTTATGAGGGCCAATGTGCCAAAAGTTCTTTTCCCCTTCCAAAGTGCACCGCCTCACACTTGCCTGCATTAAATTCCCTCTGCCATTTTTCAGCCCTTTTTTCCAGATGGTGCAAGTCCCTCTGCAAGTTTTAATAGCCTCCCTTATTGTCCACTACGCTTCTAAAAGAGCCACTGATGTTGGATGAGACTAGATCTAGAGGTCATGGGTTAAGGGTGAAAGGTGAAAAGTTTAAGGGGAACATGAGGGGATACCTCTTCAGTCAGAGGGAGGAGAGAGTGTGGAATAAGCTGACAGCACAAGTATTGCATGCAATTCTGATTTCAATGTTTAAGAGAAGTTTGGATAGGTACACTGATGGTAGGGGTATGAAGGGCTATGGTCCCGATGCAGGTTGATGGGACTAGGCAATTTGCACGGATCGGCATAGAATAGGTGGACCACGGGGCCTGTTTCTTTGCTGTAGTTTTCTGTGACTCTATGACTAAAACTTTATCAGAATTCCCCAATTAATACATGGCCAATGACCAGAGAATCTTATACACTGCCAAATTCCAGGGATTTTAGTGAACTCTCATGTAATGTGGATCAAGTTACAGTGCAAGATAATAATGTTGAAAATTCCCGCAGAGCCCTAATCATTTGAGGAATTCTGAAAGACAATTTGCAAGTCACATACAATTTAAAGAGTATCCTCTTACAAGATTCCATAGAAGAAACTTCCTTCTTTGCAAAGACCTCTGTCAATTATAGCACTGAATAAATAGATGCTCAGAACAACTGTGAGATGTTTTCCCAATGTCATCAGTTCAGATATCAAACTGTTAAACATTTGAGAAATTCATCTCACTGCCCATGTTTCTTGAATTAGAGGATTTCATTCCAGGTCAAATTTGACATGCAGGCTTCTCGTCTCTTACATACAGCAGTAACATCACTTCAAAAAGATGGTTATGAGGCACTTTCTGATATTCTGACATTATGAAAAAATCTACTGTACATCTTCTATTTTTATTTTCAGTCGATGTTTAGTTTGACAGAACTGAGCACAGAGGAAGTCTCAGCAGTTATCAAACCTCTAAGAGGATCTGCAGACAATGTCTGTGCTGCATGCAGTTTTCCCAAGATCATCAAAGAGCCCTGACAATAAATTGTTGTGCCCAGAAGATAATCAGTAACTAGATTAGATTTCTGTAGAATTTTATGAATTTTATTTATGGCTCTATAGATACAATGGCATTAGAGTTCAGTGAAATTATACCTTTTAAGCTATTTTTAATTCATTAAACTGATAATAAATAATGTACATTTTATTTGGTGTTCCCATTTATTTAAATGATTTAATATTTAGAATATCTTAAAAGAAAATCCTGAGACACCAAGATATTTCAAGATATAAATGCCTTTATGATCTCCCAAAAAAAGTGTGAGGAATGTGTCTTTCAAATGGACAGAGTAGCAATGGGTGCTGGTTGCAGTTAATATAAGAATCAGATTTAATATTATCAGCATATGTTGTGAAGTTTTGTTTTTTTTTGTGGTAGCAGTACATTGTAATGCACGTAATAAAAACTGTGGTGATCCTTAATGATGGTTTCCACCTCCTGAGGCATCACTCCTTGAAAATGTCCTGGATTCTATGGAAGCTAGTGCCCATGATGGAGCTGAATTTACAAATTTCTACGGCTTCTTTCGATCCTGTGCAATAGCACCCACCCCCCACCCCCATAGCAGACGGTGATGCAGCCAGTTAGAACGCTCTCCACAGTATGCCATGGTCGTGGAACATTCAGTTCCACTAAATCTATGAAACCCACAGTTATGAATTGGGATAGACCACAAGTTCCACAAGAACATTGCTTGTGATGTAAACGTGAATGGTTTTGATGCATTGTAACAGAATGTACTGAAGGAACTGTACACAGCTGTATAGAGAGCCATGCCCTGAGTGTATTTACTGTGTACATGACAAATAAGCTATAATTTTGAAATGAAACTCAAAAGGGAAAGAGCACTGTTGCTACTCCTCCATCACTGCACGGTAGGGAAACTGCACAGCGGTGAACAGCAAGTCTCTAGAACGGGTAGTCAAAACTGTCTAATACATCACCAGCACCAGCCTGCCTGCTACTCAGGTCACATATAGAGAAAGGCCAGTAACATTATGAAGGGTCCCACTCTCAACAGGGAGGAAGCTATGCAGCATCCACGCCAGGACCACCAGACTCATAAACAGTTACTTTCCCCAAGCAGTGAGGCTGATCCACCCACTAACCCACCCCTCCAGACCCCAACCACCACTACTTCATCAATTCCTGTCAGTCACCTCATGTACAGACACTCCTGTGCCTTGTGTCACTTTATGGACAATCTATTTAGTTCTGTACATTTGTGTACTGGTAATGACATTAAACAAACTTCAATCTTTTCAGTACGAGAGACTCGGGATGTATTTCTTTTCTGTGCCTTTGGGCTTTCAATGCGTTAACATTTTGGCTTTAGTAGATTTGAACGTTGGAGTAGAGCAGCATAGAACTTGCATTTCATGTATCAACTTCTCATTTTTTTTTAAAGTAATTAAACAACTATATGAATCAGAAACACAAGAAATTCTGCAGGTGCTGGAATCCAGAACAACACACAAAATTCTGGAGGAACTCAGCAGGTCAGGCAGCATCTATGCAGTCGGCGTTTCGGGCCGAGACACTTCATCAGGACTGGCAAGGAAAGGGGAAAACGCCAGAATAAGTTGGTGGAGGGAGAGGAAGGAGTTCAAGCTGGAAAATGATAGGTGAAACTAGCTAACAACACATAGAAATCGCATCACGCTGAAACATGTGGCTTTTATGCTGGTATTACAAATGTTATTAAGCTTGCAATTGACTAGTACAGAGAAAAATCAGAATTAGAATCAGAATCACGCTTAGTATCACTGGCATATGTCATGAAATTTGTTGTTATGCAGCAGCTGTCCAGTGCAATACATAATAAAACTAAATTACAGTAAAAATTGTATATTTTTTTTAAAAAGTTAAATACATAGTGCAAAAAGAGAGAAAAAAAAGAAGTGCAGTAGTGTTCATGGGCTCAATATCCATTCAAATATGTTGCTGGTTTATGAGAATGAAGCAGGGCAATTAAACTGTTTCAACTAAAATATGACACAGGAAATGAGACATGGTGGGCAGCAAACAGCAACTATTGTACAAATTTTATTGTATTAATAATAGATATAAGGGGATTATAAATAAGTAATGTTTGCTGTATTAATTGTTACAATGCAGTCAGCTCAACAATCAACAGTGCCTTTAAAATATTTGACAAAAAGCAACAAAATGCACTGTGCTGTAACACAGAATGCCGAAAGTAAAGTAATACAGTCAGAGTCTGGCAGTGGTAAATAAAAGAAGTGGTCTTCCGTTTTCCTTTTCTCGTCCTGATGAAGGGTCTCGGCCTGAAATGTTGACTGTTTATTTCCCCCAATGGATGCTGCGTGATCTGCTGAGTTTCTCCTGCATTTTGCATGGTCTGTTGATAATAGGTTTATACATCTACCCTTTTCTGGTAATATTCTTAAATATATTATTGTGTTTGAGAGCCAATTATAAATAGATATGAGTGGCTGCTGAAAGGTTATTTGCATTTTTGATGTTCTGGGTCTCAGCCTCAAATGGCAACTGTTTATTCCTCTCCATAGACCTACTGAGTTCCTCCAGCATTTTGTGTGTGTATTACTTTGGATCTGTATAGCACTGTTAAAGAGCTGTGAATTTCCCTTGGCGAAGTGCGGTCAGTGGAACATTCCTAAAATGTAGATGTTGGCAAGATTGAGGAAACATGGTGGACAATTTGTTCATAGCGGCCTCGGACCTGGCT
Organism: Mobula hypostoma; assembly: GCF_963921235.1. Lineage (NCBI taxonomy): Eukaryota > Metazoa > Chordata > Chondrichthyes > Myliobatiformes > Myliobatidae > Mobula > Mobula hypostoma. The sequence goes on along the minus strand of NC_086129.1, from coordinate 12,944,605 downwards.
GGGTCGAAGTCCTCTGGTGGAGGGTGCTCTGACCTCCGAACCAGAGTGTTATGAACACCGGTCCCAGCCCGGAAATGTGAGCAAAAATTTCTATGCTCCTGTCCGGCTGCAGTGCTGATCAACAGGAGACACAAAATCACAGATAAATGATTAAACTAAATCTATGTTCTCAAGTGAGTGAAGACACTCTTGCACCACTATATCAAAGCAAAACAAAGAAAAACCACTCAAAATCCACAAGTTATGTGACCATTATGGCCTATGAGATCTTCCTATGCATACAGTACTGTGCAAAAGTCTCAGCCACACATATATATAGCTTTTGTGCGTAAGACATTTGCACAGTACTGTATTTGTCAATGTGGAGTGGAGAGTGAGTTTGTAAATCTGGCGTGAGCATAGGATGTTGGGAATAGTGAGTGGGGAGTGCAGTGGGAGGGGTGTGGGATAGGTGGCAGAGGAGTTCCAGGGGCAGGCGGGCAAGGGGGTTGGGGGTGTGGTGCAGGTGCAGACACACCCAGCCCTGAGACACCAGGCTAGGTGATTTGATTCTAAACAATTGGTTTATTGACCATTACAGAGTGTCTCTCTGGTGCTTCCCACTCTCTCCCCTCTTCCTTCCCCCTTTCCCAACCATGATTCCCCACTCTCAGTCCACAATAGAGACCCATATCAGAATCAGGTTTATCATCACTCATATGTGTCATAATTTTTTTTTTTAAACAGCAGTACAGTGTAATACATAAAATTACTACAGTACTGTACAAAGTTCTTAGGCTCCCTGTGTGTATATATATGCCTACAACTTGTGTATGGTACTGCATGCACATTGGCCACCTCATTGCCCACACAACAGCAGAATGTGTATTTTCACACAGGTTCTTTGGAGATTCTAATGTCACTGGAATGGCATAAATAGTTTATTTTCTTAAACTAATGTGATGTCGGCTATTGAACAAGCGTTGGGTTACCTGGGACAATTTACTTGCTCTTCAAAATAGTGCAATACGATATTTAATGTGCACCTGAGCGGGCAGATGGACTAACATTAACACCCTATCCAAACGGCAGCATCTCTGCCACAACACTCCTCACGCACTCCTGATTCAAGATTCATGACTCAGAATTACTTATCATGTGTACTTCGAAACATACAGTGTCGCTTGTTTTAAATGCCAACGCACCCAAAGATGTGCTGGGGGCTGCCTGCTAGTGTCACTGCACATTCCGACACCAACATAACAAGCCCACAATGCTCGGCAGAACAACACAGAACATAACTTTGGGTCCAGTGATCACAATACCATTAGTTTCAATATAATTATGGAGAAGGATAGGACTGGACCCAGGGTTAAGATTTTTGATTGGAGAAAGTCTAACTTTGAGGATTTAGAAGGAGTGGATTGGGACAATTTGTTTTATGGGAAGGATATAATAGAGAAATGGAGGTAATTTAAAGGTGAAATTTTGAGGGTACAGGATCTTTATGTTCCTGTTAGGTTGAAAGGAAAGGTTAAAAGTTTGAGAGAGCCATGGTTTTCAAGGGATATTGGAAACTTGGTTCGGAAAAAAGAGAGGGATCTACAATAAATATAGGCAGCTTGGAGTTAATGAGGTGCTCGAGGAATATAAAGAATGTAAAAAGAATCTTAAGAAAGAAATTAGAAAAGCTAAAAGATACGAGGCTGCTTTGGCAAGTAAGGTGAAAGTAAATCCAAAGGGTTTCTACAGTTACATTAATAGCAAAAGGATAGTGAGGGATAAAATTGGTCCCTTAGAGAATCAGAGCGGACGGCTATGTGCGCAGCCAAAAGAGATGGGGGAGATTTTGAACCATTTCTTTTCTTCGGTATTCACAAAGGAGAAGGATATTGAATTGTGTAAGGTAAAGGAAACAAGAAGGGTAGTTATAGAAAGTACAACGATTAAAGGGGAGGAAGTACTAGGGCTTTTAAGGAATATAAAAGTGGATAAGTCTCCGGGTCCGGACAAGATATTCCCTAGGACCTTGAGGGAAGTTAGTGTGGAAATAGCAGAAGAGTAAACCTAGCAATTATTGGCCTGTGAGTTTGACGTCAGTGGTGGGTAAATTGATGGAAAGTATTCTTAGAGATGGTATATATAATTATCTGGATAGACAGGGTCTGATTAGGAACAGTTAACATGTATTTGTGTGTGGAAGGTCATGTTTGACAAATCTTACTGAATTCTTTGATGAGGTTACTAGGAAAGTTGATGAGGGTAAAGCAGTGGATGTTGTTTATGTGGACTTCAGTAAGGCCTTTGACAAGGTTCCACACGGAAGGTTAGTTAGGAAGGTTCAATCGTTAGGCATTAATATTGAAGTAGTAAAATGGATTCAGCAGTGGCTGGATGGGAGACGCCAGAGAGTAGTGGTGGATAACTGTGTGTCAGATTGGAGGATGGTGTGTAGCAGTGCGCCTCAGGGATCTGTACTGGGTCCAATGTTTTTTTGTCATATATATTAATGATCTGGATGATGGGGTGGTAAATTGGATTAGTAAGTTTGCAGATGATACTAAGATAGGTGGCGTTGTGGATAACAGACATCCCACCCTGCAAAAACTCATTTCAGGGAGGTAGCACCATCAATTTGCGGGAGTCTTCTGAGAGAGGTGGGATGTCTGCAATAGAGTAGCTCCTTAGCAGCTGGTCAGCTAGTTTAAATAACGTTAGCTATGCTAATGAACAAATGACACCTGTTAAACTCACCTCAACATGTCTTTTACAGTCTTAACCCACCATGGGCAACAGAAAAGTCACTGTTGCAAACAGTGCAGCGAGCAACACTGTCATTATTTTTGATCCCTATTAGGCAGGGCTACACTTTAGTGTAGTCTGCGGTGACGTACGTTTTATATTTTCTTTTGGAACACTCTGCCACTCTGACTTTTTTTGGAACTCTCGCGCTCTTGCTCTGTCTCGTGCTTGCTTTCTCGCTCTCTCTCTCGTGCTTGCTTTCTCGCTCTCTCGTGGTCACTCGCGCTCGCTCTCTCGCGCTTGCTTTCTCGCTCTCTCTCTCGTGGATACTCGCGCTCGCTCTCTCGCGCTTGCTTTCTCGCTCTCGCGTGGTCTCTCGCGCTTGCTATCTCGCTCTCTCTCGTGGTCTCTCTCGCTCGCTCTCGCGCTTGCTTTCTCGCTCGCTCTCTCGCGCTTGCTTTCTCGCTCGCTCTCGTGGACACTCGCGCTCTCTCACTTGCTTTCTCGCTCGCTCTCGTGGACACTCGCTCTCTCGCGCTTGCTTTCTCGCTCTCTCGTGGTCACTCGCGCTCACTCTCTCACGCTTGCTTTCTCGCGCTCACTCTCTCGCGCTTGCTTTCTCGCTCTCACTCGTGGTCACTCGCTCTCTCTCTTGTGGTCGCTCTCACTCTCGCTTGCTCTCTTGCACTTGCTTTCTCGCTCTCTTGTGGACACTCGCGCTCGAACCCTCGCGCTTGCTTTCTCGCGCTCGCTCTCTCGCGCTTGCTATCTCGCTCTCTCTCGTGGTCACTCTCGCTCGCTCTCTCGCGCTTGCTCTCTCGCTCGCTCTCGCGCTTGCTTTCTCGCTCGCTCTCTCGCGCTTGCTTTCTCGCTCGCTCTCGTGGACACTCGCGCTCTCTCACTTGCTTTCTCGCTCGCTCTCTCACTTGCTTTCTCGCTCTCTCGTGGTCACTCGCGCTCACTCTCTCACGCTTGCTTTCTCGCTCGCTCTCTTGCACTTGCTTTCTCGCTCTCTTGTGGACACTCGCGCTCGCTCTCTCGCGCTTGCTTTCTCGCTCTCTCTCTCGCTCGCGCTTGCTTTCTCGCTCTCTCTCTCGTGGTCACTCGCGCTCGCTCTCTCGCGCTTGCTTTCTCGCTCACCCTTGCTTTCTCGCTCTCTCTCGTGGTCACTCGCGCTTGCTTTCTCGCTCTCTCTCGTGGTCACTCTCGCTCGCTCTCTCGTGGTCACTCTCGCTCGCTCTCTCTCTCTCGTGGACACTCACGCTCACTCTCTCGTGCTTGCTTTCTCGCTCTCTCTCGCTCTTGCTTTCTCGCTCTCTCTTGTGGTCACTCGCTCTCTCTCTCACACTTGCTTTCTCGCTCGCTCTCTCACTTGCTTTCTCACTTGCTCGCGCTTGCTTTCTCGCTCTCTCTCTCGTGGTCACTCGCTCTCGCTCTCTCGCGCTTGCTTTCTCACTCGCTCTCTCACTTGCTTTCTCACTCGCTCTCTCGCGCTTGCTTTCTCGCTCTCTCTCGTGGTCACTCTCGCTCGCTCTCTCTCTCGTGGACACTCGCGCTCTCTCTCGCGCTTGCTTTCTCGCTCGCTCTCGTGGACACTCGCGCTCGCTCTCTCGTGGTCACTCTCGCTCGCTCTCTCTCTCTCGTGGACACTCACGCTCACTCTCTCGTGCTTGCTTTCTCGCTCTCTCTCGCTCTTGCTTTCTCGCTCTCTCTTGTGGTCACTCGCTCTCTCTCTCGTGCTTGCTTTCTCGCTCTCTCTCGTGGTCACTCTCTCGCTCTCTCGCGCTTGCTTTCTCGCTCGCTCTCTCGTGGTCACTCGCGCTCGCTCTCTCGCGCTTGCTCTCGCTCGCTCTCTCGTGGTCACTCGCGCTCGCTCTCTCGCGCTTGCTTTCTCGCTCTCTCTCGTGGACACTCTCGCTCGCTCTCTCGCGCTTGCTTTCTCGCTCTGTCTCACGTGGTCACTCGCGCTCGCTTTCTCGCTCTCTCTCTCGCACTCGCTTTCTCGCTCTCTCGCACGTGGTCGCTCTCGGTCGCTCGCTCTCTCTCTCTCGGTCGCTCTCTCGCTCTCTCGCTCGCTCTCTCGCTCTCGCTCTCGCGCTCTCTCTCTCGCGCTCGCTCTCGCGCTCTCTCTCTCTCGCGCAGTCACGCTCTCTCTCTCTCTCGCGCGGTCACTCTCTCGCGCGGTCGGTCTCTCGCTCGCTTGCTTTCTCGCTCTCTCTCACGTGGTCACTCACTCTTGCTTTCTCGCTCTCTCTCGTGGACACTCGCACTCGCTCTCTCGCGCTTGCTTTCTCGCTCTCTCTCGTGGACACTCGCACTCGCTCTATCGCGCTTGCTTTCTCGCTCTCTCACGTGGTCTCTCGCGCTCGCTTTCTCGCTCTCTCTCTCGTGGACACTCGCGCTCGCTTTCTCGCGCTCGCTTTCTCGCTCTCTCTCTCGCTTTCTCGCGCTCGCTTTCTCGCTCTCTCTCACGTGGTCACTCGCGCTCGCTCTCTCGCGCTCGCTTTCTCGCTCTCTCACGTGGTCTCTCGCGCTCGCTTTCTCGCTCTCTCACGTGGTCTCGCGCTCGCTTTCTCACGTGGTCTCTCGCGCTCGCTTTCTCACGTGGTCTCTCGTGGACACTCGCGCTCGCTTTCTCGCGCTCGCTCTCTCGCTCTCTCTCTCGTGGACACTCGCGCTCGCTTTCTCGCGCTCGCTCTCTCGCTCTCACGTGGTCTCTCGCGCTCGCTCTCTCGTGGACACTCGCGCTCGCTCTCTCTCTCTCTCGTGGACACTCGCGCTCGCTCTCTCGCGCTCTCTCTCTCTCGTGGACACTCGCGCTCGCTCTCTCGCGCTCGCTCTCTCACATGGACACTCTCGCTCGCTCTCGCGCTCGCTCTCTCACGTGGACACTCGCGCTCGCTCTCTCGCTCTCTCTCTCTCGTGGACACTCGCGCTCGCTCGCTCGCTTTCTCGCTCTCTCTCTCGTGGACACTCGCGCTCGCTCTCTCGCGCTCGCTCTCTCTCTCGTGGACACTCGCGCGCGCTCTCTCGCGCTCGCTCTCTCTCTCGTGGACACTCGCGCTCGCTCTTGCGCTCGCTCTCTCTCTCGTGGACACTCGCGCTCGCTCGCTCTCTCGCTCTCTCTCTCGTGGACACTCGCGCTCGCTCTCTCGCGCTCGCTCTCTCTCTCGTGGACACTCGCGCTCGCTCTTGCGCTCGCTCTCTCTCTTGTGGACACTCGCGCTCGCTCGCTCTCTCGCTCTCTCTCTCGTGGACACTCGCGCTCGCTCTCTCGCGCTCGCTCTCTCTCTCGTGGACACTCGCGCTCGCTGTCTCGCGCTCGCTCTCTCGCTCTCTCTCTCGTGGACACTCGCGCTCGCTCTCTCGCTCTCTCTCTCGTGGACACTCGCGCTCGCTCTCTCGCGCTCGCTCTCTCTCTCGTGGACACTCGCGCTCGCTCTTGCGCTCGCTCTCTCTCTCTCGTGGACACTCGCGCTCGCTCTCTCGCGCTCGCTCTCTCTCTCGTGGGCTCTCGCGCTCGCTCTCTCTCTCGTGGACATTCGCGCTCGCTCTCTCGCTCTCTCTCTCGTGGACACTCGCGTTCTCTCTCTCGCGCTCGCTCTCTCGCTCTGTCTCGTGGACACTCGCGCTCTCGCTCTCGCGCTCGCTCTCTCGCTCTGTCTCGTGGACACTCGCGCTCTCTCTCTCGCGCTCGCTCTCTCGCTCTCTCTCGTGGACACTCGCGCTCGCTCTCTCGCTCTCTCTCTCGTGGACACTCGCGCTCGCTCTCTCGCTCTCTCTCTCTCGTGGACTCTCGCGCTCGCTCTCGTGGACACTCGCGCTCGCTCTCTCTCTCGTGGACACTCGCGCTCGCTCTCTCTCTCGTGGACACTCGCGCTCGCTCTCTCTCTCATGGACACTCGCGCTCGCTCTCTCGCTCTCTCTCTCTCGTGGACACTCGCGCTCGCTCTCTCGCGCTCGCTCTCTCTCTCGTGGACACTCGCGCTCGCTCTCTCGCGCTCGCTCTCTCTCACTCTCTCTCTCGTGGACACTCGCGCTCGCTCTCTCGCGCTCGCTCTCTCTCTCGTGGACACTCGCGCTCGCTCTCTCTCTCGTGGACACTCGCGCTCGCTCTCTCTCTCGTGGACACTCGTGCTCGCTCTCTCACGTGGACACTCGCGCTCGCTCTCTCGCTCTCTCACGTGGACACTCGCGCTCGCTCTCTCGCTCTCTCTCTCGTGGACACTCGCGCTCGCTCTCTCGCTCTCGCTCTCTCTCTCGTGGACACTCGTGCTCGCTCTCTCACGTGGACACTCGCGCTCGCTCTCTCGCTCTCTCACGTGGACACTCGCGCTCGCTCTCTCGCTCTCTCTCTCGTGGACACTCGCGCTCGCTCTCTCGCGCTCGCTCTCTCTCGTGGACACTCGCGCTCGCTGTCTCACGCTCGCTCTCTCGCTCTCTCGTGGACACTCGCGCTCTCTCTCTCGCGCTCGCTCTCTCGCTCTCTCTCTCGCGGACGCTCACGCTCGCGCTCGCTCTCTCGCGCTCGCTTTCTCGCTCTCTCGCACGTGGTCGCTCTCGGTCGCTCGCTCTCTCTCGGTCGCTCTCTCGCTCTCGCTCTCTCTCTATCGCGCTCGCTCTCGCGCTCTCTCTCTCTCGCGCAGTCGGTCACTCGCTCGCTTGCTTTCTCGCTCTCTCGCGCTTGCTTTCTCGCTCTCTCTCACGTGGTCACTCGCGCTTGCTTTCTCGCTCTCTCTCTCTCGTGGACACTCGCACTCGCTCTCTCGCGCTTGCTTTCTCGCTCTCTCTCGTGGACACGCGCTCGCTTTCTCGCTCTCTCTCTCGTGGACACTCGCGCTCGCTCTCTCGCTCTCTCGCTCTCTCTCTCGCGGACGCTCGCGCTCGCTCTCTCGCTCTCTCTCTCGTGGACGCTCGCGCTCGCTCTCTCGCTCTCTCTCTCGTGGACACTCGCGCTCGCTCTCTCGCTCTCTCTCTCGTGGACACTCGCGCTCGCTGTCTCGCGCTCGCTCTCTCGTGGACACTCGCGCTCGCTGTCTCGCGCTCGCTCTCTCGCTCTCTCTCTCGTGGACACTCGCGCTCGCTCTCTCGCGCTCGCTCTCTCTCTCTCGTGGACACTCGCGCTCGCTCTCTCGCGCTCACTCTCTCGCTCTCTCTCTCGCGGACGCTCGCGCTCACTCTCTCTCTCTCTCGCGGAAGCTCGCGCTCGCTCTCTCGCGCTCGCTTTCTCGCTCTCTCGCACGTGGTCGCTCTCGGTCGCTCGCTCTCTCTCTCTCTCTCTCTCTCACGTGGTCACTCGCGCTTGCTTTCTCGCTCTCTCTCGTGGTCACTCGCGCTCGCTCTCTCGCGCTTGCTTTCTCGCTCTCTCTCACGTGGTCACTCGCGCTCGCTCTCTCGCTCTCGCTTTCTCACTCTCTCTCTCTCGTGGACACTCGCGCTCGCTTTCTCGCTCTCTCTCGTGGACACTCGCGCTCGCTTAGTCGCTCTCTCACGTGGTCTCTCGCGCTCGCTTTCTCGCTCTCTCACGTGGTCTCGCGCTCGCTTTCTCACGTGTTCTCTCGCGCTCGCTTTCTCACGTGGTCTCTCGTGGACACTCGCGCTCGCTTTCTCGCTCTCTCTCTCGTGGACACTCGCGCTCGCTTTCTCGCGCTCGCTCTCTCGCTCTCACGTGGTCTCTCGCGCTCGCTCTCTCGCTCTCTCACGTGGTCTCTCGCGCTCGCTCTCTCGCTCTCTCACGTGGTCTCTCGCGCTCGCTTTCTCGCTCTCTGACGTGGTCTCTCGCGCTCGCTTTCTCACGTGGTCTCTCGTGGACACTCGCGCTCGCTTTCTCGCGCTCTCTCACGTGGACACTCGCGCTCGCTCTCTCGCTCTCACGTGGTCTCTCGCGCTCGCTCTCTCGCTCTCTCACGTGGTCTCTCGCGCTCGCTCTCTCGCTCTCTCGTGGACACTCGCGCTCGCTCTCTCGCGCTCGCTCTCTCTCTCGTGGACACTCGCGCTCGCTCTCTCAACCGTGGACACTCGCGCTCGCTCTCTCTCTCGTGGACACTCGCGCTCGCTTTCTCGCACTCGCTCTCTCACGTGGACACTCGCGCTCGCTTTCTCGCTCTCGCTCTCTCGCTCTCACGTGGTCTCTCGCGCTCGCTCTCTCGCTCTCTCACGTGGTCTCTCGCGCTCGCTCTCTCGCTCTCTCACGTGGTCTCTCGCGCTCTCTTTCTCGCTCTCTCACGTGGTCTCTCGCGCTCGCTTTCTCGCTCTCTGACGTGGTCTCTCGCGCTCGCTTTCTCACGTGGTCTCTCGTGGACACTCGCGCTCGCTTTCTCGCGCTCTCTCACGTGGACACTCGCGCTCGCTCTCTCGCTCTCTCACGTGGTCTCTCGCGCTCGCTCTCTCGCTCTCTCGTGGACACTCGCGCTCGCTCTCTCGCGCTCGCTCTCTCTCTCGTGGACACTCGCGCTCGCTCTCTCAACCGTGGACACTCGCGCTCGCTCTCTCTCTCGTGGACACTCGCGCTCGCTCTCTCGCTCTCTCTCTCGTGGACACTCGTGCTCGCTCTCTCACGTGGACACTCGCGCTCGCTCTCTCGCTCTCTCACGTTGTCACTCGCGCTCGCTCTCTCGCTCTCTCTCTCGTGGACACTCGCGCTCGCTCTCTCGCGCTCGCTCTCTCGCTCTCTCTCTCGTGGACACTCGCGCTCGCTCTCTCGCTCTCTCTCTCGTGGACACTCGCGCTCGCTCTCTCACGTGGACACTCGCGCTCGCTCTCTCGCTCTCTCACGTGGACACTCGCGCTCGCTCTCTCGCTCTCTCTCTCGTGGCACTCGCGCTCGCTCCCTCGCGCTCGCTCTCTCTCTCGTGGACACTCGCGCTCGCTCTCTCGCTCTCTCTCTCTCTCTCTCTCGTGGACACTCGCGCTCTCTCTCTCGCGCTCGCTCTCTCGCTCTCTCTCTCGCGGACACTCACGCTCGCGCTCGCTCTCTCGCGCTCGCTTTCTCGCTCTCTCGCACGTGGTCGCTCTCGGTCGCTCGCTCTCTCTCTCTCGGTCGCTCTCTCGCTCTCACTCTCTCGCTCTCTCTCTATCGCGCTCGCTCTCGCGCTCTCTCTCTCTCGCGCGGTCGGTCACTCGCTTGCTTTCTCGCTCTCTCGTGCTTGCTTTCTCGCTCTCTCTCACGTGGTCACTCGCGCTTGCTTTCTCGCTCTCTCTCTCTCGTGGACACTCGCTCTCTCGCGCTTGCTTTCTCGCTCTCTCTCGTGGACACGCGCTCGCTTTCTCGCTCTCGCTTTCTCGCTCTCTCTCTCGTTGACACTCGCGCTCGCTTTCTCGCTCTCTCTCTCGTGGACACTCGCGCTCGCTTTCTCGCTCTCTCTCTCGTGGACACTCGCGCTCGCTCTCTCGTACTCTCTCTCGTGGACACTCGCGCTCGCTGTCTCGCGCTCGCTCTCTCGCTCTCTCTCTCGTGGACACTCGCGCTCGCTCTCTCGCGCTCGCTCTCTCGCTCTCTCTCTCGCGGACGCTCGCGCTCGCTCTCTCGCGCTCGCTCTCTCGCTCTCTCTCTCGTGGACACTCGCGCTCGCTCTCTCGCTCTCTCTCTCGTGGACACTCGCGCTCGCTGTCTCGCGCTCGCTCTCTCGTGGACACTCGCGCTCGCTGTCTCGCGCTCGCTCGCGCTCGCTCTCTCGCTCTCTCTCTCATGGACACTCGCGCTCGCTCTCTCTCTCGTGGACACTCGCGCTCTCTCTCTCGCTCTCTCTCGTGGACACTCGCGCTCTCTCTCTCTCGCTCTCTCTCTCGCGGACGCTCGCGCTCACTCTCTCACGCTCGCTTTCTCGCTCTCTCGCACGTGGTCGCTCTCGGTCGCTCGCTCGCTCTCTCTCTCTCGGTCTCTCTCTCTCTCTCTCTCTCTCTCTCTCTCTCTCTCTCACGTGGTCACTCGCGCTTGCTTTCTCGCTCTCTCTCTCTCGTGGACACTCGCACTCGCTCTCTCGCGCTTGCTTTCTCGCTCTCTCTCGTGGACACTCGCGCTCGCTTTCTCGCGCTCGCTTTCTCGCTCTCTCTCTCGCGGAAGCTCGCGCTCGCTCTCTCGCGCTCGCTTTCTCGCTCTCTCGTGGACACTCGCGCTCGCTTTCTCGCGCTCGCTTTCTCGCTCTCTCTCTCGTGGACACTCGCGCTCGCTCTCTCGCACTCTCTCTCGTGGACACTCGCGCTCGCTGTCTCGCGCTCGCTCTCTCGCTCTCTCTCTCGTGGACACTCGCGCTCGCTCTCTCGCACTCGCTCTCTCGCTCTCTCTCTCGCGGACGCTCGCGCTCGCTCTCTCGCGCTCGCTTTCTCGCTCTCTCTCTCGTGGACACTCGCGCTCGCTCTCTCGCTCTCTCTCTCTCTCGTGGACACTCGCGCTCGCTGTCTCGCGCTCGCTGTCTCGTGGACACTCGCGCTCGCTGTCTCGCGCTCGCTCTCTCGTGGACACTCGCGCTCGCTGTCTCGCGCTCGCTCTCTCGCTCTCTCTCTCTCGTGGACACTCGCGCTCGCTCTCTCTCTCGTGGACACTCGCGCTCGCTCTCTCGCTCTCTCTCTCGTGGACACTCGCGCTCTCTCTCGCGCTCGCTCTCTCGCTCTCTCTCTCGCGGACGCTCGCTTTCTCACTCTCTCGCACGTGGTCGCTCTCGGTCGCTCGCTCTCTCTCTCTCGGTCTCTCTCTCTCTCTCTCTCTCTCTCTCTCTCTCACGTGGTCACTCGCGCTTGCTTTCTCGCTCTCTCTCTCTCGTGGACACTCGCACTCGCTCTCTCGCGCTTGCTTTCTCGCTCTCTCTCGTGGACACTCGCGCTCGCTTTCTCGCGCTCGCTTTCTCGCTCTCTCTCTCGTGGACACTCGCGCTCGCTCTCTCGCGCTCGCTTTCTCGCTCTCTCTCACGTGGTCACTCGCGCTCGCTCTCTCGCGCTTGCTTTCTCGCTCTCTCTCACGTGGTCACTCGCGCTCGCTCTCTCGCTCTCGCTTTCTCACTCTCTCTCTCTCGTGGACACTCGCGCTCGCTTAGTCGCTCTCTCACGTGGTCTCTCGCGCTCGCTTTCTCGCTCTCTCACGTGGTCTCGCGCTCGCTTTCTCACGTGTTCTCTCGCGCTCGCTTTCTCACGTGGTCTCTCGTGGACACTCGCGCTCGCTTTCTCGCGCTCGCTTTCTCGCTCTCTCTCTCGTGGACACTCGCGCTCGCTCTCTCACGTGGACACTCGCGCTCGCTTTCTCGCTCTCTCGCTGTCACGTGGTCTCTCGCGCTCGCTCTCTCGCTCTCACGTGGTCTCTCGCGCTCGCTCTCTCGCTCTCTCACGTGGTCTCTCGCGCTCGCTCTCTCGCTCTCTCGTGGACACTCGCGCTCGCTCTCTCTCGGTCGCTCTCTCGCTCTCGCGCTCGCTCTCTCTCGGTCGCTCTCTCGCTCGCTCTCTCGCTCGCTCTCTCGCTCTCTCTCTATCGCGCTCGCTCTCGTGCTCTCTCTCTATCGCGCTCGCTCTCTCTCTCTCTCTCGCTCGGTCACGCGGTCGCTCTCTCTCTCTCTCTCTCTCTCTCTCTCTCTCTCACGCGTGGTCGCTCTCACGCTCGCTCTCTCGCGGTCGGTCACTCTCACGGTCGGTCACTCTCTCTCGCTCACTTTCTCGCTCTCTCGTGGTCACTCGCGCTCGCTTTCTCGCTCTCTCTCACGTGGTCACTCGCGCTTGCTTTCTCGCTCTCTCTCTCGTGGACACTCGCACTCGCTCTCTCGCGCTCGCTTTCTCGCTCTCTCTCTCGTGGACACTCGCGCACGCTCTCTCGCGCTCGCTTTCTCGCTCTCTCTCGTGGACACTCGCGCTTGCTCTCTCGCTCTCTCTCGTGGACACTCGCGCTCGCTCTCTCGCGCTCGCTTTCTCGCTCTCTCACGTGGACACTCGCGCTCGCTCTCTCGCGCTCGTTTTCTCGCTCTCTCTCGTGGACACTCGCGCTCGCTTTCTCGCTCTCTCACGTGGTCTCTCGCGCTCGCTTTCTCGCTCTCTCACGTGGTCTCGCGCTCGCTCTCTCACGTGTTCTCTCGCGCTCGCTTTCTCACGTGGTCTCTCGTGGACACTCGCGCTCGCTCTCTCGCGCTCGCTCTCTCACGTGGTCACTCGCGCTCGCTCTCTCTCGGTCGCTCTCTCGCGCGGTCTCTCTCTCGGTCGCTCTCTCGCGCGGTCTCTCTCTCTCTCTCTCTCTCTCCCTCTCTCTCGCGGTCTCTCTCTCTCTCTCTCTCTCTCTCTCGCGGTCTCTCTCTCTCTCTCTCTCTCTCGCGGTCTCTCTCTCTCTCTCTCTCTCGCGGTCTCTCTCTCTCTCTCTCTCGCGGTCTCTCTCTCTCTCTCTCTCGCGGTCTCTCTCTCTCTCTCTCGCGGTCTCTCTCTCTCTCGCGGTCTCTCTCTCTCTCTCTCGCGGTCTCTCTCTCTCTCGCGGTCTCTCTCTTTCTCGGTCTCTCTCGCGGTCTCTCTCTCTCTCGGTCTCTCTCTCTCTCGGTCTCTCTCTCTCGGTCTCTCTCTCGCGGTCTCTCTCTCGCGGTCTCTCTCTCTCTCTCTCTCGCTGTCTCTCTCTCGCTGTCTCTCTCTCGCTCTCTCTCTCTCGCGGTCTCTCTCTCGCTCTCTCTCTCTCTCGCGGTCTCTCTCTCTCTCTCTCGCGGTCTCTCTCTCTCTCTCTCGCGGTCTCTCTCTCGCTCTCTCTCTCTCTCGCTGTCTCTCTCTCGCTCTCTCTCTCTCTCGCTGTCTCTCTCTCTCTCTCTCGCGGTCTCTCTCTCTCTCTCTCTCGCGGTCTCTCTCTCTCTCTCTCTCGCGGTCTCTCTCTCGCTCTCTCTCTCTCTCGCGCGGTCTCTCTCTCTCTCTCTGTCGCGCGGTCTCTCTCTCTCTCTCGCGGTCTCTCTCTCTCTCTCGCGGTCTCTCTCTCTCTCTCTCTCGCGGTCTCTCTCTCTCTCTCTCACGGTCTCTCTCTCTCTCTCTCTCTCTCTCGCGGTCTCTCTCTCTCTCTCTCTCCCTCTCTCTCGCGGTCTCTCTCTCTCTCTCGCGGTCTCTCTCTCTCTCTCTCTCTCTCTCTCGCGGTCTCTCTCTCTCTCTCTCTCTCTCGCGCGGTCTCTCTCTCTCTCTCTCGCGGTCTCTCTCTCTCTCTCTCGCGGTCTCTCTCTCTCTCTCGCGGTCTCTCTCTCTCTCTCGCGGTCTCTCTCTCTCTCTCGGTCTCTCTCTCGCGGTCTCTCTCTCTCTCGCTGTCTCTCTCGCGGTCTCTCTCGCGGTCTCTCTCTCGCTCTCTCTCTCTCTCGCGGTCTCTCTCTCGCTCTCTCTCTCTCTCGCGGTCTCTCTCTCGCTCTCTCTCTCTCTCGCGGTCTCTCTCTCTCGCTGTCTCTCTCTCGCGGTCTCTCTCTCTCTCTCGCGGTCTCTCTCTCTCTCGCGGTCTCTCTCTCTCTCTCTCTCTCTCGCGGTCTCTCTCTCTCGGTCTCTCTCTCTCTCTCGCGGTCTCTCTCTCTCTCTGTCGCGCGGTCTCTCTCTCTCTCTCTCTCTCGCGGTCTCTCTCTCTCTCTCTCTCGCGGTCTCTCTCTCTCTCTCGCGGTCTCTCTCTCTCTCGCGGTCTCTCTCTCTCTCTCTCCCTCTCTCTCGCGGTCTCTCTCTCTCTCTCTCTCGCGGTCTCTCTCTCTCTCTCTCTCGCGGTCTCTCTCTCTCTCTCGCGGTCTCTCTCTCTCTCTCTCTCGCGGTCTCTCTCTCTCTCTCGCGGTCTCTCTCTCTCTCTCACGGTCTCTCTCTCTCTCGGTCTCTCTCTCTCTCTCTCGCGGTCTCACTCTCTCTCTCGCGGTCTCTCTCTCTCTCTCACGGTCTCTCTCTCTCTCGGTCTCTCTCTCTCTCTCTCGCGGTCTCTCTCTCTCTCTCTCGCGGTCTCTCTCTCTCTCTCTCTCGCGGTCTCACTCTCTCTCTCGCGGTCTCTCTCTCGCGGTCTCTCTCTCTCTCTCTCGGTCTCTCTCTCGCGGTCTCTCTCTCGCGGTCTCTCTCTCGCGGTCTCTCTCTCTCTCTCTCTCTCTCTCTCGCGGTCTCTCTCTCTCTCTCGCGCGGTCTCTCTCTCTCTCTCTCGCGCGGTCTCTCTCTCTCTCTCTCTCTCGCGGTCTCTCTCTCTCTCTCTCTCTCTCGCGCACTCTCTCTCTCTCTCTCTCTCTCTCGCGCTGTCTCTCTCTCTCTCTCTCTCTCGCGCGGTCTCTCTCTCTCTCGCGGTCTCTCTCTCGCGGTCTCTCTCTCGCGGTCTCTCTCTCTCTCTCGCTGTCTCTCTCTCGCTCTCTCTCTCTCTCGCTGTCTCTCTCTCGCTCTCTCTCTCTCTGTCTCTCTCGCGGTCTCTCTCGCGGTCTCTCTCTCGCTCTCTCTCTCTCTCGCGGTCTCTCTCTCGCTCTCTCTCGCGGTCTCTCTCTCTCTTTCTCTCTCGCGGTCTCTCTCTCTCTCTCTCTCGCGGTCTCTCTCTCGCTCTCTCTCTCTCTCGCTGTCTCTCTCTCTCTCTCTCTCTCTCTCGCGGTCTCTCACTCTCGCGGTCTCTCTCTCTCTCTCTCTCTCTCTCTCTCTCTCGCGGTCTCTCTCTC